>NC_083455.1:7804560-8429560 GCF_023558535.2 Drosophila nasuta | reverse complement strand
GTGAATAATTAATAATCTTAATAAATAATCAATTCTAAGCTGTCATATTAATTTTAATCTCTTAAAGAAAGATATTTTTTAATATTTGTCGTTCATAAATATTGCTGGTTCGAAATTTAAAATTAGTTTCTTATAAGGTAAATGTCTGCCGTTGAGACATCTTAATCTAGTAATACGCAGTAAATGACAGCTTCGAGTTATTTAGTATAATGAATGTATTAAATCAATTACATTATTAAAGGGTTTGCTTATACTTATAATAAGTCTAATTCGTTCAGCTAATACATACTATTAGTACATATTAACATACAATATTAGTAAACAATACATACATAAATAGTAAAATATATAATATGTATGTAAAATATATTATATGTATATAAATAAGTTCTTACTTTTACTTTAAAATAATCTACTTACAAATCATTTTTATGAGCAATATGCAATCAGTTAATATCCATTACATTTGTTTACAGGCATAAAGCCGAGTTGTCATATCTTTATTGTATCTCTTAAGAGTTTTGCAACCACAATTCAAATCAATGATCCGTTCAATTGCTCGACCCACTTATCAAGCCTGAAGACACCCACGCAGTTCGCCTCCGTCTCCGACCCCTTCTACCACATTTTAGGTCATATCTCATGTGTATCTCCCCTCACCCACTTCGAGTTATGCGTTATCCGCGTTGTCTCGCCAGCTGCTGCTATCCGATTAATCGCTGCAACCTTTTGCTCGTTTTCCCATTTTCCATTCGCAGCATACTCTTTGTGATCTCAACAATTGGCAACAGCACTGTGCTCTATCTGTTGACCAAACGCCGCTTGCGGGGTCCCTTGCGTATTGACATCATGCTAATGCATTTGGCCATTGCGGATCTAATGGTGACGTTCCTCCTGATGCCGCTCGAGATTGCGTGGGCCTGGACAGTGCAGTGGCGTTCCACCGACTTAATGTGCCGTCTCATGAGTTTCTTTCGCGTCTTCGGACTTTACTTGTCGAGCTTCGTCATGGTCTGCATATCGCTGGACAGGTGAGTCGTTGACGTCCATGTCGCTAATGGACCAAATTGATAGCCAGATAAGGCGACACACCAAACTGTCAAACTGTTGTGACAAAACTTTTGCTCCGCCAGATACTTTGCCATACTAAAGCCACTACAGCGATCCTACAATCGGGGCCGCATCATGTTGGCCTGTGCTTGGCTGGGATCCGTCATCTGTAGCATTCCTCAGGTGGGTTAAGCAGCTTCTAGTTAGACCAATTAATGTCATCGCTTCCTTTCAAACACAAACACACACACACACACACTAGGCCTATCTCTTTCATCTGGAGGAGCATCCGAACGTCAAAGGCTACTTTCAGTGCGTCATTTTCCATTCGTTCGTCAGCGAATTTCACAACTGGCTCTATCAGATGGCCACAATGTGTGCCATGTACGCATTCCCATTGATTGCCTTCATCTATTGCTATGGCGCCATCTATCTGGAGATCTATCGCAAGAATCAGCGAGTGCTCAAGGATGTGATTGCCGAACGTTTTCGTCGCTCCAACGATGATGTGCTCAGCCGGGCCAAGAAACGCACTCTCAAGATGACCATCTCCATTGTGATTGTGTTCATCATCTGCTGGACTCCCTACTACTTTATCTGCATGTGGTACTCCTTGGATAAGTCCTCTGTTCACAAGGTGAACTCGTTGGTGCGCAAGGCGCTCTTCATCTTTGCGTCGACCAATTCGTGCATGAATCCCCTGGTCTACGGACTTTATAATATACGTGGACGCATGAACAATAACAACAACACGGTAAGTACAAAATTCCAGTTGTAATTGACTCTTTAAGCAGTCTAATGAGTTCTTTCCAAACTTAACCCTCTAGTACCCAAGACAACATAATTTATTTTTAAAGAATTTTACTTTCTATTAAATTCTTATTAATTCAGATGGGTTGAAAACTATATATTATTTTAGTTATCACATTCTATTAAATGATATACATACATTAAAAAGGAATAACATATTAATAGAATTATATGGTAATCTAAAATTTTAGTTTAGCTAAAATTTAAACATAAGAGTTGTATGATGCTGGCAGTTGAAAAAAATATTAAGTATTCTTGATCATATTAATTTATCAAAAAATACTAAAATATACCGACGACTAAACTTGGTATATTGATAAGCTATTACTTAAATAACAAACGAAACCAAGAGAGAAAAAGTAGATAACAGAGTGTTGTGGGATTTAGATGAGATGAAAATTATATGTATCTCAATTTAAACAATATTGATTATTATTAATTTCTTAAATATTAAATCAGGTAGTTCTTAAGTTCACCAGAGGGTTAAGTTTTTACTATGCTTTCTACTTAACTATTGCCTTTTACTCTCAACCCACAGTCGGTTAACAATCGTCACACTTCGCTATCGAATCGCCTGGACTCGTCCAATCAGTTGCTGCAGAAACCCATCAGCATGTTGCCCAATGGAAATGGAAATGGAAATGGCAATGGCAACGGGAATAGCCATCGCAATGCCAGTGCCAATGGAAATGGCAATGTGGTGGCTGCTGCAGTGGCGGCTACCACAAAGCTGGCGCATGTGGTGCGCTTAAAGACAAACGGTGCTGCAGGCGACGCACCGTCTCCGGTTGCCTCAGCTCCCCCGGTCATCATGCTGAATGTTAATGACGACGTCAGCGTTGTCACCATTAAATGCCAGGAGCAATCCGACCATAGCAAAACAGGCAAACAGACCAAGCAGCCCAAGACGCCCATCATCTGCCCGAAGTAATGTCGTCTCGCTGCTGTTTTGCCTTTTTATGACGCCCCATCATCAACTTCACTTTTCATTTAGGTTTTCGCACAGTTGTCGGCATAAATTCCAGTGTTTATGTTGCGGTCCAAATCCATAGACTCATAGACATAGACCCGCTAAGGTGTTGCAACATAGCTTATGGCATGGTGCTTAGTGTTGCCACAATAGAAAAGTGATTTTGTGGTTAGCCTTCGATAGTGGCAGGCGTGGGGTAATAATGCCTTTAATAGTGTCTAAAAGCTGTTCATGGGCCGAGGATGCAATTGTAAAACCAACGATTAAATAATCGTAAATTGTTTAAATCTTAGCGGAGAAATAATTAATTATCGATTAGACAACTATACGAATACTTAATATGGTCAGATTGAAATTTCCTATCAAAAATCTAACGAAAAGGAAGCGTTCCTAAGACAGCTTTATGATATAGGGCTTCACTATAAGCAGAATATTTAAGCGAAATGAAATACAAAATGTATGAATAATGAGTAGGTAACAAAGATCAAGATGGTCAATATAATAGATCAGCTAAGCAAATATCCCATAGAAAAGATAGTTATCTATTGTTTAGCATAGCAGATACTTCAGAACTCAATACACTTGGCGGCGACCTTGAAGCTCATTCACAGAGTTTTGAAATAACTCTATGCTAATGTGAAACCTAACCCACTTCACCAAAAGACCCCCATAATATATCATTTAGTGTCAACTCATCAACAACAATAACAGAAAAGAGTTGAGTTGAGAACCTTTCGGCAAGTGCGAGCTAAATACTAAATGCTTCTATATTCACAGTTGTGGCGAATTTATGGATTCAACTGCCAGGAAAATGACATAGATGAAGACGTAAAGTTTGAGTGCGGAGTGTGCCTATTTAATCTTCAATGACAAACAGCAAAACGGCTTAATTAAGAGTTGCTACTGTGTTTTTCTTTGAGGCGGCTCAGAACAAAAGGCTTTTTAATTTGCTTCGCGAGATTTTGCATTTAAGGTACAGATTAAAATGTTAATGTTTAACAAATGCGCCAGATCAAAATAATAAATATTTTGGTCTAGGCCGCTAAAATGCTTAAAAAGATATCATAAAATACGCTTAAGACGTACGACGTAATATCGCGTAATATTAGATACTCTAGTTAGTTGTCTTATTGCTTAATTTAAATTAATTTATTCATAAAACCGAATATCAACTGTTAAATTATAGAAAATAGCGAACAACAAAGAATCTCAACATGTGTATTTAATGATTAGCCCTAGACTAAAGAAGCCCCGCCTCATTCACCACCAAACACATTGGCTTCATTATTTGCATTGGATGTTTTTGTTAAGACGACGTTAATCATTTGCTTTATGGCTTGCCATGACGTTAATTATATGATCGTGTGTGTGCGCGCTTTTAAATATTTATTAGACGATATTAGATATGCGATGAATGGAAAACCCGTTCCATTTGAGGGTAGAGAGGAGAATTCGATGATTGGCTCTTCTCTCTATTTGAGCAAGTTTTGAAAGTTAAGTTTTTGATAAAATTCGTCCTTTATTCTTGATATAGTAGTAGTCGTCTTTTGCCTTTTGTTCTCCTCAGACCTCACGTACAGCTGTGAACTTTGAAATAGCAGTGCGACCAAAAAGAAACTACATAACAAAGAAAATGAAAATGAAGTTGTTTGCGACTAAATGAATATCCTTTTTTAAGGTTACTTCTATACGCTTTTGTGCATCATATAACATTACAAGAATAAACTTCGTCATCTAGTTGTGGTTAATTAATCTCCCTTAGTCTTGAGTTAATTTCTTTCCACATTTTGGTAGCCAAAGACGTTCTCTTTTCATTTACTTTGTTGTCGCAATATTTATGGCTGTCATAATGCTCCTGCCCACGTGCCGCATGTGACACTTTTAAGCGTTTGCCAGTTGCTAGTTGCGAGTAACCCAATTAACCGGCAAAAGGCATAAAAGTCAATTTCCTCTGTGAGTGAAGCGTCTTGCTTACAGTGTTAGAAAGTGGCTCACTTTCGATACACTGCGCTACAAAGCTGCGTTCCCAAGACACTTCATGCAAGCAAACAACTACACTCGCACACACACACACACACACACACACACACTAAGGTACAATAAACAGAGGAATGTTTGTAATCGAAACTTGAAGACCGAAAAATAAACATGTTAATAATACAATTTTATGATTAATACGAAATGAACTGCAACAACAAAAACAACAACAACACCAGGGGTAGTCAACATGCAAGCTGTGTTGTAGCGCCGTCCAAGTACGTGGGTCGTTGCCGAAGATTGTGCTGGGAACAACAGCAACAACAATAACAGCCACTAGAGCCGAGCGCGTGTCGTGTTTAGTCGTGCAATGCTCACGATGTACAGTTAAACTATCTCAAATGTGAGAAGGTCGCTATTTTTCGGATTTGACATGAAATAAATATAAACATGTTTTCAAGATTTTGATTGTCGTTTTTCTAATTCTTTAGAGAAATCCAAAAATGTATCTGATTGTGAATTGTGAAACCAAATAAATTAACAGGATGAAAAACATAAGACAAAATTTTAATGAATTAAATAAAATATAATATTTTGATTTTTTTTTAATTATACTCGTACATACATATGTATATATATTCAAGGCAAATATATATTGGAATATTGCGTTGACTGATTATTTATAGTATTTTCATTTTATTTATTTATGTTCATGCTAGTGCTACGACCAAAGATTTATTCTTAACTTTTAGTTGCGGTGGATTTATTCAGTATCTATAACAGAACATTGCTTTTCAACGTCGCATTTATCTTAAATCGCCTGACACGCAGCCATCTCTAACCGAAAGAGTCGCGATCGGGGCGCACACCAGGTCGCTTATTTATAAATCACGCACATAATGAAATTTCAGCAAGTGGTCGTCGTGTCCAAAAATGCAGCAAGCAGACAAGCAGGCAAAATATGCAGCGATGATAAAGATGATGATGATGGGAATCAGCTCTGGCTGGATCTGGGTGTGCGACACAGCGCCATGAAATATGTACGATTGTATTACTCGTCGTATAAGTAATGTCCGGACAGGGCTTGACATGGCGGCGACATAATGATGAACTAGTCGTACCACTCCGAGAAGAGAAGAGATCTGAAGCTGCCTTTTAGGTTAACTGACGTTTTACGCATCACTTTGTTGTCACGCATTGGCGGCAACGGGGGGGTCACCCGGGGACACCACTTGTAGTGCATAAGTAGCACCATTAATAGGTGCCACATGCACTATCTTACTTCGAATGAAGCAGAGAAGGAAGGGAAGGAGGTCTAGTTTTTACGAGTATTTTGGATGTTGTTTTTAATGATTGCAGAGCGTGCCGGTTTTATGAGCCTTTTTTCTGGGCATGCATGTATAAAGAGGGCCTCCACATTTAAGTTGCGTATATTGCCCGGGATATGTTTTTGGAATGCATACATAAAAAGGGTTTCGAGTCTGTGCTTTATGGTCAACGAGGGGGGCAACATTGTTGCTCAACTGGGTTTCGATTTCAAAATAAGAGCAAACTTTAGTGTTCATGTGAGGGCTTAATTGGATAATTAAACGCTTGCTTAAGTACAAAAGATATTTGCAAAACATCTTTATCTATCCAATTAACAATTAAGTAGATAAGTCCAGGATTTCCACCTACACAATAATAAATTGTATTTTATGGAGAGTAAACTATCATTGAATTTGAAATAATAACTAAAGTCGCATTTATTAATCATGCTGGTCAAATCGAAAATACTGAAAAGTCATCGATCAATTTTTAATCTTTCGTTTCTTTACTTTTTTTCTTAAAGCCACAAACAGTCTGGCAACACTGTGAACGCTTACGCAAATTTGCACGTGGGCGTCGTAGCTTACTCACGCGTCAAAAGAAACACAAACGAAGACAAAATGCTGCGCGGCCGCTCCGCTGAACGCGTTTCTCGCAGCAACAACAACGACAACAACATCATAACACCACACAAACAGAAACAGCAAGAGCAACAAGTTAACAACACAACATCTTGGCAGCAGCATCCACCGCAGCCAAAGCCAACAACAGCTGAGAACAAAACAAACTGCAATCAGGCGACGACGACCGCGACCACTGCAACAACAAATGCTGCCGCTGCCACTGCCGCCGTCGCAGCCGCAGTCGCAGCTACTGCTGCTTTTGATGTTGGTGTCGCGGCTGTGTTACCCTTCAGTGTGCGTTTGCACGTTGAACAAGACGGTACACAAACACGGAGCAGAGGTAAACTGGAAACTCGTGCGACTATCGATAAATCGCGCGCGACTTTTTCGTTCACTCTTTTGATCGTCGTGTGATCTATGGCGGCTTTTAGTGTTTCTAGTTTGTTGTAGCAGCAGTTGTAGTAGTCAGCATAATTATTACACAAATATCTACAACAGATCAGAAACGGACGACTGTTAAATTGTCACCGCGGTGCATTTTGACAGACGCCCCAAGAGCATCATCATTCCCCATTTCCCCCATTTGGCTGTCAAGGTGGCTTCGCCATCGCCATCGCCATTGCTGTCGCCTTTGCCGACGGTTCGCGTTCTTGTTGTTAATAGCATAAAAGTGTTTTAATTTTTATTAGCACGAACACACCGGACTGGCATCCACAGGTTCGTTCAGTTGTGCAGTCGTCGCCATCGCTGGAGGATCGGTCGTCATCTCCATCGCGTAGCGTCGCGTCGCGTGTGCCGTTCGTTCTAATAAAATCAATCGAAAAGATCTTCGCGTGTGTAAAGTGTGTGTGTTGTTTATGCATGTTGTCTCTCTGAAAAAGGGTTTAAAATTTGTTTAATGCATCCGTTTTATTAACGATTCCTTTAGAGTTAAATATACATATAGAAGAGAGTCTTCGATAAGTTTTGTTTGATCTTATACCAAGTGAATAAATATCCCGAAAATTTCAGGAAATTAAGTGTGTGGCAACAACCATAAAAATAACTCAAGTCAACTTTGTTGTTATTCTAAATACATTTACGTTGACAGCAATAAGTGGTGGCAGCATCATCTCAAGTTGCCCCTGTCTGAATTAAGTACGAGTCGAGTGAGTGAGAAGCGGCTACCTACCCATAGTTGTTGAAAGTCCAAGTGGCAAACGGAAACGTTAAACGTGCAACGTCCTTGACAAAGAGGTGAGTGTTAAGGCCATAAAACGTCGCTTTAAGTGGGTTAAACAAGTCATTGCATTTGGGTGGCAAGATGAAAGTAAAATTGAAAGTACAGGAAATTCCTGAGAATAGAGGTTCAAAACTATGCGTTTTAAAAATTATAACTAATATACTATATTAAAATTTTCTTATGCATAACATTAATATTAAAGAAGAAAATCTGAGTATTCAAATATTTCAACTCTCCCATTCTAACCGCCATAACTCAAATACTTTTGAAAACTCTCAGTTATCTGTAATTTTAGTCGTATTAATTGACCAATTTATGAATATAATTATGCGGCTAAGGAAAACTCGCATTTCACCGACTCCATATCTGATAATAAATCATGCTAATTGTTGTTGTAATTCAAACAGTATCGATACATATTAATTAGCCACACCCAGTTTGGCTACGGGCCAAACAACGTCTGTGTATTAATCTGAAGATCTCTGGCCTTATCTGGAATGGCGCCATAAATACCACAGCCAAGTCATAATCTATTAATTACCCGACTTTCCACACATTTTCAAAGCAGGTTGAACTTTACGAGTCGTATATTAAAGCAAATTAAAATGTTTTTTTTTTCTCAAGCGGAGGACCATTGGCTGCTATAAGAAATGGGGAAGAGAGAAAAAAAAGATTTAGGATACTGGTTGTAGACTTTCAGAACTTTGACGTTTATTATGTGGTCGTCATGAAATTTGTAAGTTATTGAGAAGATGGACTAAATGAAGAAATTCTAGTGCTTATAATTATATTTCAGTTACTCATTAAGTTTAACAAAAATAATAATTGGATTCGAAAATTAATGAAGATTATAAATACTCTAGTTATACAGAGTATAAACGTAAATATTTTATTAGGTGAACGGCAGCCACAATTTGTTTGGCATTTCCTTTTTGGCTTAAAGCGATTTTCTCCACTCTGTTTTGCTCTAGCGACAATCTAACCAAATGCGAGCATGTTTCCAGAGTCTTTTAACAAATGAATACTTATAAATTTGTATAATATATTTATTTGATTTCGACATTCGCTGTTGCTGCTTGCCGCTTCAGTCAATTCAATTAAAAAACGCCCACTGTTGAAATTAGCATAACAATTTATAACTGCCTCGACGACGTCTCCTCAGAGAGTGTGGTTAGCTTGTTATTATTATTTTTTTTTTTTTTTTTTTTTTTTTATTATTTTGAATATATTAGCTATACAATTGTGGTTGATAGAGTTGGCCATATTTGGTGAGTGTGCCTCCGGCATTATTAAAACATAAATAATATTGCTGTTAATGATATTTCCGCTCCAAGTTATGAGTTCATAAACAAATGCAAATCAACTGGAAAATTGTGGCAAACAAATTTGCGCATCGTCTTGAGTAAAAGTCATGATCTGCTGTTTCAGATTTAAATTCAGATTAGGCATACAAATTTTAATGCTTTGTATTGACTGCATTTCGGCACCAACATTAAATTTGCAATTCAAATCGAAATGGAGGTTTTTTGTTTTGATTGTCGGGCGTCAGCTGTGATTCAAGTTCGGATGAAACGAAACTTTATTTTAATGATTCATCAAAGTAAGTTAATAGCTTTTCGATTTTTGGCTTAATTACAGCATAAAAATATTCTAAACCGTTTTGACAGGTTTTCAAAATAGTTGCCATTGTTTTTTTGTTTTCAAATTGAGAAACGTGGCGCCAATTTAAGCGCTTCACCGAACGCTTAAAATGTCATTTATAAAAAGTTGATTGGATGGCCTAACGTTTTTGCGGTTTGGTGTTAACTGAATTAAAACGCAATATTCCGTCTTGAGAATTGGCTGGGTGTGTCTTAAGAAGCTACATAGATAATCACTTGATTATATGGCTGTTAGATTTGTAATATATTCTATTGTTGTTTATGGCATTAATAATATGTTTACAGCCATTTTGTTTGCTGCCGATTGAAGAGCTGCGAAATTTGCTTAACTCAAGTTATGACTTTTTACGAAAATAAAAACTTGTTATATTACCATATAATTGGAAAATTTAGTTTGATTTACAACACGGAATAAATGATGATACTGTTGATGAGGCTACACGTCTATAAAAATCTTTATAAATACTAAATTTAAAATTCTGTTGTTTGTGATATCAAAAGATTCTACAGACGACATTTGAAATGATTATATAGAACACTAAAATGTTGGCTGCAATATAAATTTCAATAGAATTGTCATTTGCAAATGTGTTTTATTATTTGTTGTTGGCGTATTTCAATGATATTTGAAAGCCATTAATTTACCACCTTCTGCCCCAATTACACTGACAATTTATGCAGCTTTTTATCTGTTTTTATTTTTCTTATTCATTGCTTGTTTGATTGAGCCGCTTGGCAGGCGGCAATTACCATACCAGAAATCCGAAATCAGCACCGTACTCATATATATAATTGACAGACCTTTCAATATTATGAAATGAGACGGAAAAGGAGTGTGAAATCGGTTTGTGTAATAGCTGAATGGCCAACATTTCAGCTGTCAACTACTGCATTTTTCATGAAAATCCCACAACATACAAAAAAAAAACAAAATTTAAATAGATTCGTAAAGACATCAATAGAAAAATATTGCATAGAAAAGCTGAATACAGAAATGTCGAAGTCAAGTGCTATTGAACTCGTTGGGATCTTGACACTTTTACATAAAAACAAATTCCACTCAAATTGCGCCGGAAGTTATACAAAAATCTATTATGCTCGTGCCATAATGAAACCAATTTATCAGCCCAGCTCGAAGTCAAACTTAAATGCGAAGGCGACGGCGACGGTGATAGAAAATCGGTTCAGTTTTTTTCAATTAAAGTGAGGAAAAATAAGAAATATTAAACAAAAGCCAAAGAAAGTTTTGCTGCAAATGAAAATCCGTTGAAGAATTTCCCTAAGCGCAGCTTAGTTGGGTTTCCCTCTCTCTCACTCTTTTTCTGTCTCTCTATCTTTCTCGCACTCTTCATCGATCTATCTCCAAGTCTGTGTATCTCACTGGGGCCGGGTCTTGAGATGCGTAGGCGCCGAGCGTCGTTTCTTTCCGTGTCAAACCAGCAACTGACAGCAGGTTTGCCAGCAGTTTCAGCTCCAACTTGGAGCTCAACTTGGAAGCTGAGTTTGAGTTTTCGGTTGAGCATTTAAACGCGGCTGATTTGATTTCAGTGACACGACGCCTGGGGCGACGACTACGACGACGTCGACGACGAGCGCGAAAAACTTGTCCTACCCACACGCCACACAACCTCAAAGCCTCTCATTGCAAAACTGAGTTGCAGTAGCAGCAGCGATCGCGTTTTTTGCGATCTTTTCCATCGCCCTGGGGGACTTGGGGCACATGTTGCATGCTGGCAACTGATGCCGAAGTCAAAATATTTGAATTTCTAATGCCATACCGAGGGCTGTCCCAACTATCAGTAAATGCAGATGAGTCATGTTGATGTTGTTCTTCTCTTTATCGACTACAACTTTATTATGAAAATCACAAAAACAATCATAAATTTTGAGTTTATCTCGCGGCCTTCAGTCATTGATTGTAAAGCATAAATATTCTGTAAAATATGGCATAATTATTATATCAAAACAATAACTTTAAACAAATGTATTATATAAACAATATTAATATGAACATGCTTGAATACATTTGCGATTAACAAAGAAAGATTGATTACTCGATCTGCCATTAGGAACTCAAAGCAAAGGCATTAACATAATTGAATATTGGTTTTTATATCCCAGACTCATAGACTCTTTACATAAAGTATGTATGTATGTATGAGTATTCGCGATCAGCGTAAGCAACCGAGAAGATATAGCCATGTTCTATAAGATCAATAGATCTCGAAGACTATAAGTGATAAACTTATTCTGTTTCAATATATGATATATTTTAGTCTTTTGTCGGTATATAAATTAAGTATATTTGGTATATACTGGCACTTTTTTTCTTTTATTGAGAATGATTAGCAGCTTTCTCACTTTCGACCGATTTTTTACTTGTTATCAACTAAAAAATAAAATTCTTTTTTTTATCATTTCTTAAAGGAAGGAACTTTGTAAAATAACTTAACTATTTTGGAGTAATACCTGCATAGGTTTTTAATCTTATTTTTATCGAATACCTTCGGAATTTACTTTAAAAGCAACCCGCTTGCAGTTTGCTTAGGGCGCTTGCCAGTTTCCATTTAATCTGATTGGAAAACTTTTCCGATAAGCATCAAATTTCCAATGATGATAAACAAGCAACGCCTTTTGTCATGATGCCGACAAACTTGTTCGATCGACTTAGATCAACAGAGATCTAACCCGGCCAGTGGGTGACAGTTTCTGTGGTCGACGTCGACGTCGACGTCTTCGTCGTCGTCGATGTCTACTGCGGCTTCCGTGTGCATTTGCCTTTGCTTAATTAAATGTCAATCATTGTACATATAGTCGTGTATATGCCTAAACCTCAGCATCATTGTTTTTGATTTGTGCGCTTTATTACGTTGATGGGAGACGGCGTCTCTATGGCGACTCGCTTTCATCCATTTGAAGACGTATTGGGATTAAGCTGACTGCGTGGGCGCTGGACAGAGATCTGTCTTCGTATGCACCGGGAGGCATTAAAAAGTATTTAATAAATTTTGGACTGGGGATTATGAGTTTAATGCCATAGTGCGTGCAGACTTTGGGGACTTTTTAGGGTATTCGATTGACATTTGGTGGGAAATGTTCTTAACAGTCTCAGTAGCATTTTACTATGAACTATCCGTTTATACGTTTCGATGAGCACGTAAAGTGATTTACCTGATTTGTGTAGAACCCCTTTCGAGTACTTGGAAATGAGCTATGAGCTTATAAGATCTAATCCTGTTATCTACTGTGAGAATAAATGAAGCTTGTTATTTGAAAATGCCTTGAACTTGTGGCATTCTTTTTGGATTTGTGTAGATCATGGAAAATTTGGCAAAGCATCAGAAGCGGAATCTACAAATCATAATCCATTAGAAGTCAATAGATCGCATAGCACACGAAGCTATATATCAAAATGCCTCTTAGTATCATAAATAACCTACATTTCTTTTGCAAACTTTTGCTAGAAATGTGCAGTTATTTATGTACTTTTAGTTGACATTAATATCGGAGGTACTACGTCAATATTTATTTCTCTTTCACCAGCAGTTGGAGCTAAGTACATAATCCCAATTATTCCTTAATATAATCCCAAGTCTCAATAAACTCTGTCAAGTGGCACATAAAAACCTTAAACTACTTTGAAAAGCTCTCAGCTCGAGAGTGCAGATTCAACGAACTGGTAAAGTCTGTTGTAACATTGGCAATTGCGAATATAACCATAAATGGCATATGTTTTGTGCCTGTGACTCAGTGACATTGTAGAGAGCGTGTCTAAAACATGGCTAGAACCAGATGAACGGAAAGAGAGAAAGAGAGACACAGAGGCAGAGATGGCTACAGTCTAACTGCCACTATAAATCCATAACTGTCACTCAAGTTTTTTGTGGACCAGTATTGGCAGAAGTTCTAGAGTTCTTGTCTTTTAACGCCATAACGACATTGCTATTGCCGCGACCGTTACCACATTCCTGGGACCCCTTTATAGCCAAGTTAAAAAGGCCGTGTGGCTGTGAAGATGACCACATTTCTTGTGTTTATAACAAAAAATAGGAAAATAGAAAAAATTGTCTAGTAGAACTAAGATTTACCAACTAGATTTATGTCGTGGTTTATAACACTTCCCGATCCAACTTTGTGTTTTACGATTGCTCCTACTTTAATGCCAATTAATGTGCACTTACTTGGCCTTTTATTTTATTACATCGATCGTTAAATGTTTGTGTATTTCCAACAAAATTTATTAGTTAGTGAAACTATAGCACAGCTTCCAGGTTGTAGGTTCCAACTTCCATCCGAGAGTTATATAGTTGTTGCTTTTGAAGGCTTTGATCACCGAGAGATTTAAGCACCCGATAACAAATTGCTTCAATTCACGGTAGCACTTGTTGTGGTTGGCAACAGGTTTATTTATTGGGCACTGAAACTAGAAGCGTATTTGAAGAAATTGCAGGGAATGTGGTAATGGAGCAATAAGATAAACAGTTGACTAGCTAAAAGCACGATTTATGGCTTGTAATTGAAATGTGATGGCCAAGTCGGAGATCAACTAATACACAACTTACACATGCATTAATTATGGTTGAAGAAAAACAGAAAGAATATTCAATAAGTTTATTACCCACCAGAGATGCGTCGAAATGTACTGTTAGTCCAGAGGAAGTACTATATTTTGCTAACATTATGTATTCTAATTTGCGTATTGGGATTTTAAAACGGAAATAGGTTTCAGCAAATGCCACGGAAATCGTAAAAGAAACACTTCTAAATAATCAGACTCTTTAATGTTATCCAGCTGCGTGAAGAGTTATTCTCGTCAGTTTTATTAATATTTAAAATAAGAATGCCATATCTCTCACATCAGATTTGAGTGAAATAGAGTCAGAAACACATAAAAAGTGCCACAAAAGAAATCTTCATCGTGCTCACCCGCTTCCGTTGAGTGACCGCACCTGAAAAAGCAGCGCAGAGGAGGAAAAAAAACTTAAATTCCAAAAGCACATCAACTAAACATTTATTTAACTAACACGATCCGACGAAAGAATGATTGCAAAAATCCAACATAAATCTCGGGAAACTGAAAATCAACAGAAGTGGAAAAAAGAATAAAAAAAGCTTAAGCTGCAAATGCTTTATTACGCCCACAGATGGCCGCATATATGAAAGATATACATAGTTAGCCAGATAGACAGATAAAGAAACAGAGAAATATATATATTTAGTATATGTAGGTGATACCGGAGCAACACTTCCGGCCCGAAAAGAGAGCAAGATATTTGTTTTGTGCAGAAGAAAATGCGTGTTGAGAATCTGAAAAATGTCGAATACATTTCATTAAAATTTTTATTTTATATTTTTCTTTACTGGTTACAACAATTTAATTTGAATTTTATTTATTATTTTTATGCGATTTTATGGGGCAGCCACAATGCATTTTATGGGCTTTTATTTTTAAACATAAATAAACAACCACCGACTGAGCGTCTTCTGTCTACATTTTGTTGCGTCGAATTGGGTATATGCATTTTATAAAGCAGTTCGATAAAAAATAAGAAAATCAAAAATTTATATATTCTATCTATTATTCTTATAATTGATATTATTTAATGTTAATAAAATAATTAATTAATTTTATATATAATAATGTGACTTCGTTTCTTTAATATTTGTAATACATTTTTGTAACTTAAAGTTTGTAGTATTGACTATGTATAGAAAATTCTCAATATCAATATAAAATATTGTATTCTTTTAATCTATGTTATTTGGTTTTTAAAAAGTTAGGGTATATAAACTTTCACATGCTGACATTCATTGATTTTCTCTTGTTTGCTATGCACTTTATTTATATTACAGCGGACGCAGGCACAAATCAGATCGAAGTGAAGACGAGTCGAGGCGATGAATTGGTCGCGCGTGTTGCTAGTTGGATTGGCCGCATTGGGCCTGGCGATTGTGG
Organism: Drosophila nasuta; assembly: GCF_023558535.2. NCBI lineage: Eukaryota > Metazoa > Arthropoda > Insecta > Diptera > Drosophilidae > Drosophila > Drosophila nasuta. The sequence goes on along the minus strand of NC_083455.1, from coordinate 8,413,983 downwards.
AGGTTGCATCACTCTCACTGGATCCAGGTAGGTGGTGCAGTGCCGCACATTGCAGCATTCCCGCATTATGTTTACCGTTGTGTTTATGGGCAAACACGCGATAGCCAGACCAGACCAGACAAGAGTCAGGGGCCGCAGGGTAAATATTTGCCGGACAGTTGGCATCGCCCAAAAATCAACTCAAATAGCGATTTATGTAAATCAGAAAATGCCAAGTAAACGTCAACGTTTGCAACGCCGTCCGTCTCTTGTCACTTATAAGCAATGCTGTTGCATTTGCGGCTTGTTGTCGACCTCCCTGCTCCATAAATGGCGTTGGCGTTGCCCGATCACGAGCTGACCAAGCTGCAATTGCAATTGCAATTGCAGTCATAGCCGCAGTCGCGATCGCCATGTGGAGTCCAACTCCAAGTCTAACTCCAACTGAGTGTGGCACGATATCGTGAAGGTCACTTCACATACGCCTGTCAAAGCACAGCTCCTACACATGACAAATAACTGCACAAATGCGTGAAATTCTACATACTTACACATGATGTCTTTGGGTCTTGAGTCTTTTCGATCTCTTGTGCAAATATGTCATGTATCTGCTTGCTTTCCACTTTTCTGTTTTCAGTTTTCAGTTTTTCTTTTTCTTCCTTCTTCAGTTTTGTTTTTTTTTGGGTCAACATGCCGCTGGATTAGCCGTTCAGTTGCTGACCAAAATAAACAGCTCAAAGTGTTGTAATCATCACTGGCAGGCGCGAAAACTGATAGAGCAAGTGCCAAAGATTTTTCCGTCTAGGATTAGCAAACAATGTCCACTGACAGTGTTTGATTTTTGTTATGTTGATTTTGTAATCGATACGTGTAACTGCCTATCACTTGCAAAGCGGAAGTTTGTCTAGGCTGCAAAGATAGCATAATATGAGTATATAAAAAATAGGCAGAAAAAAACAGATGAACTACAAATCAATCATAATTGATAATAATAATTCAGAAATATGTTGCAGAAAATTTTACTTCTATTTAAAATGAACACATAACTTTATAATTCGACTATATATATATATATAAATCCATGCGACGCTAGTAAAAAAATCGACATAGGCTTATAGGTAAGGTCGCGAACGTACGCTACTTTGACAATCAATAAAAAAAAGATTGGTTAGAGTAACCCCAACGATTTTTTATATTTAAAATATATATACCAAAATAACTTAACACGCGAAGTTTCATTCACCTGCTTGCACTTAATACGAAGCAATTACAATAAAATGATGTTTTCGGTCGCGAACGTACGATTTGAACATAGATAAGAAGCAAAATAAAAATAAACAGTTAATTGAACATTTTTTCGCTCACTTTGCATTTTTTATCTTATTATTGGATTGCTATTAAGAGATTTGGTAGAAAAAGAGCAAACATATCATATGTTTTCTTTGTGAAATAATAAAACATAAAAATGCATACAAAAGCAGCTAAAAGTAAAAAAATTACATTTTTTCAGTTTGCAGGCAATTTTTTTTATAAAAACAACGGAGATATGCTACGGATCCATTGTATTATGAAAATTTGGATATTTCTTTATGACATTATACAAAAAAATACGATGAATGTGAAGATTTTTTTTTTCGGTCGTGGTTTACTTTTTTTTGGGAATTGCCCATATCAAAAAAAGTAACTTATATTAAAGGCTGAAGTGACTTAATTAAATGTTGGTTGTTAATTATATAGAAACATTATTCAGCTAAAGATTGTTATGAAAGAAAAGAAAATATGGTAGATTAGTTCTCAAATTTATTTTTAAGTATACAATACAAGTTTGTAACTTTGTTATAAACCAAATATTATTGTACACTGAAGTAATTATAATCTTAATATGGGATGAAAAATAATTTGAAAGTATTAGAGTTGAACTGAGAGATCCGTGTACGATGTCTTTGAGCTAAATATGTTATTTTACAAAATTTAAAAGTTGTAATCAGAAATAAAATGAAGGGAAAACACTTGAGCTAGTTAAAGCAAAATAAACTGTATATAGATTATTTTTAAAATTGATCAGCAAGTGTAAAAGACAGTTAACACTAATGACATAAATATAGTATTCCTCTGTAAGAAAGGTTTGTTATCTTGTCTTATTCCTCACCTTGAATTCACTTCCCCGATATTGAAAGGTTTAACATTCCTACTATCTTATCTCTCTTGTCATGTTGCAGTTGCCTCTGCCGAGTTGGAGCAGTTCATCAGGAAAGGCGATGTCGTCATATCCACTCGACACATCAGGTAAATTGCAGCTTAGCCTTGATGATGAGCTTATCAGTTGTTTAACAACTTGTTGCACACACTTTTCAACCACATTGCAGGCCACGCCGCAAGCTGCACATTTCGATTGAGGCGCTGTTCATGATTGACTTTCCCATGTTGAAGCATAAGATGTCCTTCTTCCTGGATCGCAAGCAGCAACGCGTTACGCTCGACATAAGCGCCAATGGTGCAACCGAGTCACGCAACTTTGACATACCCAATATCAATGAGACGAGCACCATTCGATCTTTGGCCCTGCAGTTTGCCAAGAATAGAATCACATTGTTTGTGGACTGCAAGGCGAGCACCCACCACGACATCGACATGAGTCTGGCCAAACTCTATACTCAAATGGACGATCCAGTAATCAAGCTGGTGAGTGTAGCCATCTCTTGAAAGACAAACAGATCTTACTTAGACCTAATGTTTGCTTCACAGTTCAGAGAACGCAAATATCCACTGCACTTTGATGCAGACATGGAGCACTCGCTGCAACGTGCCAACTGCCAGAAGGGACTGCATCGTCGTGGCAATCGTCGCATGCTGCGGAACAAGATCAGCGAGCGTGGTAAGTTATCGATCAGTTGTGGGTTGCTCTTCAGCCCACCATACTCTTAATATTCTCCTTCTTCATTGCAGAGAAGAACAAGAAACGCGATGTGCGCAGCAATTGGTATCACGAGCCAACTCTAGCCCGGGACGGTGTCGATCAACGACAACACGAAATACCTACAGATGTGGAACGTGGCGATATTCCCGTCATGCATGGCGATTGTGAAGGTAGGCTATAATACTCCCTTTTTGTGTACTTGCCAGTTAAGTCAGAAAGCAAGTCGATGACACTCGACGCTTTTGGGGCGTGTCTAGACTTTTGACAGCATTTCAGTGGGCCATCAACAGCTGTGATATTTTGGGTGGGACGGTGGCCTTTATGAGGCGTTGCACTTAACTTATCTTTCTGTGGAGATGTTGGCGTTTGTGTCAGTCAAGGTACATAATTCAATTAAGCCAAAATTGTAAAGAGTTGGATGCGTTTTTTTTCGGTGGGATAGCACTTGGTTTAAAGGCGTCTTAAAATACAGAGGCAGTTGCCAATGAAGGCCTAAAGCAGAAGACTTTATTTTTAATTTAATATTAATTACAAAATATATTATAGAAACGTATATATATATATATATTATTATAATTGTTATATACTCAAAAAGATTTTAAGCTCTCGACAGTTAAAAATGATCCAAATTTTATTAGTGTCGTTTATCCCTTAATGTAATGAAAGTTCAATTGAAAAGTTATATTTAGTAGTACAATGTTTTAGCGGTCGAATTCGCGGAAATTGGGCTATTTGAAATCCAACTGTGATATACATATGTCTGCTACTATAGTTAAGTGAAGAGGAATACTTTAAAATGCTGCATACGAAAAGGGAATAACGTAAGATCCGGATTAATAATTGCTTACAGCCATTAGCAATTAATAATTTACGATTTGCCTGTAAGTCGACGTTGTGAACAATTGTCAGTTGTTCGATGAAGCTAAGCTCGTTTTTTATGTCCATCTATCTATCTCCCAGCCGACGTCTCTGTGCTTACCCTTTCTGAATCTGTATAAAGCCAGAGCAATAAGTGTCGTTACTTAATGCGATAATGCCATGCAAATCTGCAGCCAATTAATTACACTGCTCGTATATGGCTATATAAGCATTACGAGTAGATATCTATATACGATTGCGAGCACAAACATATGTACGAGTATGTGAGTACCCACATGTTGATCTGCCAATAAGTCGCAGCTAAGTGACAGAGAAACAAGCATGGATCGCCCACTGAAAAGACAACACTAATGAACCCAGAGATATGCCAAAGCCAAAGCCAAAGCTACAAAGCCCGTGAATAAGCTCGAGCACTCGTTTGGGCCGGAGTCGAGAGACGGAGGCTGCGTTCGGGTTTTGGGTTTGGGTTTCGATGTTTGAGTGCTGTTGAGTGCAGTTTCATTCGATGTCGACCCAAGCATAATTATTATTTATCTAGCTCAGTGCAAAACGCCAAATTGGTAGCACGCTCTGTACCCCCACACACACTCCACACATACACACACACACTTACATTCATTCACACACTCATGGGATAGGCGGCATATGGTAAATCGCAAAGGCAAACGTAATGAATGACGCCGTCGAGATGGAAACGAAGGTTGCACACACCACAAACAAGATCGTAGATCGCAGCGTGTACAACCCGAGTTCCCCTCCCCTTCCTTCACTGCACCCCTATATGCATGTGCTCCCCTTCCTCCTTTCATGGCAGCAACGGATGCGTTTGGGCGGCGGCGGCGTTTTCAATGTTGACAAAACTCACTCAAACAGCTAAAAAGACACACGGACAGCCGAACGGACGGATAAAATGAAACCGTTGAAACATTGGACTAGTTTAGTTCTCTGTTGTCGAGTGCCGAGCATGGCGTCATGCAACACACATATATATGAGATTTAGAGATGAGCCAAGAGCTTATTAGCACACTTTTAACAGAGGCTCAGCCAAAAGCTACTTACCTCAATAACTGCAGAGAAAAAGAGTGTAAAAGACATTTGCAAGCAATGTGAATCATTTAATATCATTTCTTGATGACTCAGAGGTCGTAAAAAAGCAGTGTCTTAATAAATTTTTGATTTTTTTACGATCAATTTTAGTTTAAAATAAAACAAGAGTTCAGAATTCGTGGGTTTATTCTAGAAAATATCATCAATATTAATGCTGTGTAATTTTATGATATACTTCTAGAAAATTAACTGTCAAGATTTGCTAGAATATAATACATACAAATTATGTTATAGTTAATAACGAAATAAAAGTTTATCAAAACATAGCTGTAAATATTAATGTTACAAAAGCATTGCCTATGTTGGATCAATTAATGAATGATTCAAGTGATTAATTATGCAATAAATATAAGTTAACAATTAAATAAACTTTTTTATAACCTTAACTGTGATTTAAAATGCTAGTCACAGATCGTGACTGTGGCGGTAACTGTGATTCATCGCTAACGTGGGGGAGAATCATCTCTGAGTGCGGTGAGATCGAATTGGGTGCTCAACTCCGTTGTCGCAATGCATTAAAGAGCGCTAAAACGAGGCGCATTAGCAGCTGGATATTGAGGCCTAAGTCTCTGTGGGTTCAGGCTTAGAGTCGTCCAAGCGACAAAGCGGATTAGGTTGCAATCAGGAATTGCTCGGTGAGGCTCGATGGCCACAGAGGGGCGATTGCTCAAAATGAGTGCGATTTTAGCATTGGTTAGGCCTTAATCTTGTCAGACGCCTGAACGCTTCCCACACACACTCACACACATACTATGTACACACACTTATATAAATTTAAACGCTTATACTGCAACTGCAGCTCATGAATTATTGTTGCTTTATTTAAACTCTTATTTTTTTGTTTGCGCCTTTGTGCTCATTGTTCCAGACGCCCTCGCAAGATCGCTGAGTGATCTCTTGGCATTGGTTAAGCTGCTGCGTGAAGACGTCGCCCACCAGCGCCAGGAGATTGCCTACTTGCGCATGCTCTTGGAGAACTGTGCGGGCTGCAAGGAGCCAAGTGGCGATAATAACATCAGACTCGAGCCCAACTGTCGCACTGCGAATCCTTGTTATCCTGGTAAGTGAGACGCACCCAGCTTCAAGTGCAACTTCAACTGTAACTCTCAACTCAACGATCAACTGCAACTCTTACTGCCCACAGGCGTTGATTGCCATGATAGTGCCTCGGGACCCAGGTGCGGCCGTTGTCCTGCCGGCCTCATTGGCGATGGCAAACTCTGCAAACCGGGCGTCAGCTGCGCCGACAGACCCTGCTTTCTGTAAGTAAGATTGCATGACAAGAATTTACCTTAACTTGAGTTTCTTTTATATGAATGTTACGAGTCAGTCCCATATATCCCACAACCACCAGACTGTTGTCCTCACTGTTGTTAATGGCGTTTAGGGCGTGGCCGTTGCATCCATGTTAATTGTATTTGTCATGCTCTTCTCTTGACGTAGATGGACGCCCGACGCTTGAAAGGCGCCGCCACACGCAAAATGTCGTTCAGAAGATCCACGCTCTCTCTCTCTCTCTTCTCTTCTCTTTCCTGTAGATGGCAATTATTTGCATATAGCCTTAATGGCAATTTGATGTTGTTTATGGCTTAATGATGCAGCCAAGCGACGCTTTTTTCTGAAGACTTTCATATCTATGATTGAGAAGTGTTTGCCCATTGACATCTCAATTCATCTCCACACTGAATGATACCTGGAATGAAAAAGAGCGCAGAGAATGACAGTCTTCGCAATGCCATTAGTTAGGCTTGATAGACCCTTATGACAAGTGCTTAGATCCCAGACTCTTGATATGCCAATCGTAGAGTAACATTCAGAGTCGCAGTAACAGTCACAGTATGCAAAATGCCTAATCCCCTGTCGGATTAAGAGCTTAGCACAACAATTCTTGATACTCCACTTAATGCCATTCAAAGTTGATCACTTTAAGCATAAATCTTCTTCAGCAGAATGGCTTAATTTAACCGCTCTTTATGGGCTACTTTATGCCATTAACTAAGCTGATAAGAAAAGATATATTGAGTAGAATTCCTCAAATCTGTAACTGCGATTTACAATTTACACATATTTTCTCTGTAGCATAACAATTAGTGGCACTTAGGAGTTTGACTCTATATAGGAAATGACAAATTTTAAAATATTTGCTTATGTTAAGTGTTTGCTAACTATTGCAATTATTATTAAACTCCTGAAGTTCAAACATACTTTCAAGAGCACGTTCTAAGAACGATTAAATTAAAAAAAAAAAAACAAATAAAAGACACTTCTTTTAAGACACCCGCTGACATGATGACTACTTTAAATCACAGCTGGAAGTAGCTCCATTTCCTTAGAACCCTACACTCTTGCCGTTTTGCGGAACCTGGTCGTAAATGCACCCACGGCCCATATGAAGTATAGTCTTTCAACCGGAAGAGAACTGAAGAGCAGCAGGTTCTTGCTGAGTTTCTAAGTGTCCAAGTCTATTAGACTATTATGCATAAGACCCACAGCAGAATGCTACAGAGTATTGACTAATAAAAACATCAATTCTAATGGTTGACTAAAATTTGAATAGACATGTCATAAATATGTTAAACAAAACTATAACGGTTGTAGAGATGAAAGATATTTTGTAGAAATTGTTGAACAAAATGCAACAAAACCGTTTGCAATAATGTATTGTCAGTATGGAAGAAGACATAGGTGAAGCAGAAGCTATAGCTACGAGTATAGCCTGAGGTCGGTCGGTAAGTTGTGAGGTCTGGACCACAAATGGCACTTGAAACTGACGCATAAATTAGTTAAATATGCCATGTGTGGGGAACCCGCACAGAGCCAGAACAGTGACTGCGAGTGGAAGAGAATTGAGAACCGACTGACTTCATTGTGTCAAAACACTTAAAGTGATTTCGGTCTGTGAAATGTGAGAACCCTAAACCCGATGCTGTTCATAGCGCAGCACTCGACACAACAAGTGAGCGCCTGGCCACGCGCAGGGGAAGCAGCTCTTGGCCATAAATTTGTGTAAATTATTGAAAACGGGCAACAGTTGTATCTGAGTGTTTGTGAGTGTGTATTGTAGGTGTCTATGCCTGGGTGCGCCCTGGGCAAAGCGACCCTATTTTAATTTGCATAAAATTGTTTTAAATGTTGTCAGCATCGCCGACTCGTTACTGTCATCTTTCATTATCGATGAAATGTGGCCAATGCGTGTGGCAAACGGATAAGCTCGCACTCACACACACACACAAATATACACAAGTCACATACCACAGTTCAAACAATAGCCATCTTGCCCCCCGCAACACCATCATTTTAATTTAGAACCCATGAAATGGTGTTTGTAGCCGGCGTCATAGTTAAACATGGTCAACGCTTTGTGTGCCTGACATCTCGTGAGTCCGAGTTTGAATAGCCAAGATCAATTCTATTAAAATGCCATAAAACTTGAGCTAATGACACACACCTGTTGATCCTTTGTTGTGCGCTCTGTCTAACATTATCATCGGCCAATACAAGGGCTTGGCCCGACCAAATCATATTCATTGTGCCCACCAAACTGTTAATGAACATTGATCTCTGCTCTGCGATGGGATGCCACAACAATATCAGTTTACTTACTAAATGGTGTTTTTTGAGAATATAATAGTAAATGGGACAGGCTTATAAAGAATTTTGAGCAGTCATACTTTCACTACTTCTTCTGATTTTTGACCATAATATGTTAGTTTGATTTACACAATTTAGTTATGCGATTCCTTTTATTGGCAGAACATGCAACATAGAATTTTCCTATTAAAAATCGAGTTATGTACTAGTAAAATAATTGTAAACATACATTGCAGAGTTTTTAGCTTAAATTAAAAGTTAGTTCTATAGATTATAAACATATTATATATATACCATATACCATATTATATATCAAAACTTTCTGCATTAAGTTTTGCATTTCTTGCTATAATATTTACGATAAGAATAGAATCAAAACTTTTAACGAAAAATGCAATAGGATCGACTTCACTTATCTAGTTCTAATTTCTATCTAATTTCCAAACGGATATCAATCTATATTTATAAGGTCAGAAATTTCTATTATTACCCTATTGCTCAGCAGGTGAGTTGCACTTTCCATTTCCCAAAGTGAGCTGTCCTACTAAATCTTAAACCCTCCGCACAAGTTACCCTAACTAGAAAAGCCAATCATTGCTTAGCCGGAGGCAACATCCAACCAGCCATCAAAAGTTTCACTGCTTTTCAACGCACAATCCAAAGAGACTGAGATTGAGACTGAGGAGTGAAGCTGTTGTTGAATTTAAATTATGCGTATGATGAAATAATCAGCAATGCAATCAAGCGAGTGAGAAAGAGAGATTATATTACGCTGGCCAAGATTGAGATTTAGATAGAGATTTTGGATGCTGATTCGAGCTGCAAACACATGTGGCATGCAGTATTCGGCTTGCAACATGTGTATACACATGTTGTGAACAATTTTAGTGGAGAGAATTCCATTTGATTATGGCAACTTTCCCACAGATTCTTAGGCCTGGTCCAAAACAAAACGTTTACAGCAAACATTTGACTGGTAAAAGCAGCTCCTCCACAACAAAGACAGAATGAGAAAGAGATGGAGACGGTCTGTGAGCGAGCGAGCTGGCGAGTGAGTGTGAGAGAGAGGGGAGGGCAGCTGGTTCACAGCAACATCAAAGTTCGGTGGAACGCATATCTCAGCCGCGAATCGAGTTCGCCTACGCACCGAAAAAAGTAACAGCCACGCCGCAAAAGTGGAGCCATTGATTCCAAGTCAACGTTGTCGTTGCTGCAACTGCTGCGCTTGCTTTTGTTGCTGTTGCTGCTTTTTTGTTGACTGTGTCGCCGTGCGCCGGGACTGAGCCAGCGTTTGACTGCTTGAATTCAAATTAATAGCCAACTGGCTCTGGCTGCTCGTTTGGTTCGTTGCCCGTACTGTGCCGTGTGCCGCACAGTGGAAAAAAATTCAAGAAAAGTATTTAATATTCAAAATCCATTTCTTGGTGTAGGACAATAAATTAGAACAACGTTATTTGTGTTAGCATTGACAATTAAATGTATAAGTAATTTATTTAATTCTTGGATTATATAAAATTAATTTCAAACAATTCTTTGGCAGGTTCAATAAAGATTTATAAAGATTTATCTACTTTTATTGAACACTTCACAAATTTCTTCTATTCTAAAAATAATACCATATTCTTGAAAATTGTTTGTTTTTTCAACTCTTTTTAAAAAGTAAAATACATTAAATGAACTGAACTTTGTTCAATGCTGTCACTGTATGGTGAGTGCAGGCGCAGCAATGAAAACAAAAACAAGCCACGTCAAGACCAAGTTGAGACCAAGCCCGGACTCGAACTGAAGTTAGAGAAAAGTTAAAGCTAAAGCTGGAGCCAGCAGACAACCTACTGCCAACCTCACAGATAAGTGGCCTGTGGCAAAATAAACGCCGCTTTATGGCAGTTTGTTGTAGTTTGTCCAAGACTTGCGCCACATGGCTGCTCTTGTTGTTGTTGTCGTTGCGATGGATGCACCAACTCCTTGAAGGGAGAGCCTGGGCAGTGGAGTAAAGTGTTTCTGTTGTTAGGAGTAAGTGGTATGCATTTGCATGGCATGCGCTACCATTAGATGCAATTTGGGTGGGATAAATGCGACCAGCAATCGCAGCTCCCAATAATAGATAACAATCTGGAGAGCATTATTCAATGATTGGCGAAAAGAAAGGAAGAGAACGTTATAGAAATGGGTTCAGCACGTCTTCTAAAAGCGAAATTTATTGAGATCTATCGGCAACCGATGACAAATAATTTCAATTTAGCATGAACTGTGAAATCAGATTGTGAAGTGTGAAAGAAATTGTTGTTGAATGTGAATAAGTTTCAAAGATAAATGGTGAGGAAGACTTACTTTAATATTTAGGTATGTGGGCTTCAAAATCTTATTTAAAATTAATACAACATAACAGCTTGAGTAAAAACTAAGTTATTCTTCGTTATAATTGCTTGAAAGAAATTTTTAAAAAGAGTTTTAAATTGAGTTTAGATATTAATATCAATTTAATTATACGAGATTGAAATGTCCTGAAATAATTTTGATTATAGTCTTCTTTCTATAAACTATAAAATATTCATAACATCATAGCTTGAAGCCAACATTTTTTCTGTGAGTGTAACTTTTTTGTTGCATTCCTTTCGTTCCTTTTATTGTTATACATATAAGCATACACGCATATATAATCGCTCATATTCAGAAGCTCATCGCTTGAGCCATCTTTTACTCAGCTAAAGGCTTAAATCAGCCCTCATGTCATGAAGTTTTGTGGCTCATTTCGCGTTAGCCAAATGGAAATGGCCTAAAAGCTTCTTTGCATGACTTCAAATCCATGTTCGCACATTACTCAGTCCGTTGTCTGTCGCACTCGTGTCCCGAGGTCCGTGTCTAAAGGTTTTGTGTCTTTTGGGTGGTGCCTGGCAAAGTGTTTGAACTGGACTCAAGCAGAGGAGCCAAAGGAGGAGCACAAAACACGGCAAGAGCGTCTGCAGTCCAGTCCAGGCAGCAGCAAATTGGAATTATGAATTATGAATGCGTGGTTAATAAAAAGAACGAGGAATAACACCAACAACAAGAAGACCAAGACAAACGGCAAGTGGGTTCGTCATGCTAACTGCTTGAATGGAGTGGGATGCAACTGCTGATGAGGGAAGCAGAGGGGAGAGGGGTAGGGATGGCAGGGCAGGGCGGTGGCAGAAATGCTAATGCGTTCCTCGATGCGCTTGGCTAACTATTTTCCCAGCACTCAAACGAAGCCGATGCTGATCTCAAGACCCGGCTCCTCCAGTCAAGACAATATGGTCGACTGAACTGAAACAAAGCAGAAAAGCGCAAAGTGCCGGACACAACGAAAAAAACCCCTACGCAACATTTTGTGGCACCACAACAAACGCACATACTAACTCTCTTCACCTCTGTGACTTTACCCCTGACACTTTGAGATGGAGTCTGGACATGGACGTGAACATGGACAGCAACAGCGCCGCCTCATCGCGATGCCGCTTGCCACTTAAGTACTTAACACTTTTTGCTAATTGCGCGTTGCCGCCAAATGCTTCTACCAAAATATTGACGAACGCACACACACTCACACACAATTTTAACAAGTGTTGTTGGCCACCAACTGACAGCGCAAGTCCCACAGCACTTGAGTTCCTATTGCGCCGCAATTCTGTACAGTGAACACTCAATAAATAAAACTATTCAAAAGATTCGTATGATATAGAAATCTGTTAAATTCTTTTATAAATTTATACTCTGCCCAAGCTCTATTTATAGAGTGTTGTCTGCACTTGTGAACATTTGATGAGGGAGCTAAAATACTTTGTATAATCATCTGCCATATAGGGCACTACTTGTAGTTGTCTACTTTGTCTATTCGACTGTTGTCGTTTGATGTGGTTGCTCTACATTTCCTGCTTTTTAAAATCGAGTAATACTATTTTTTATCTAGAACTGCTGTAACTTTGTTTATTTGGATATATCTCAGTAATATGAATTTTTGAATACCATTGCTACAATAATTTTTATTTAGAAAAACTAAAGCCTAAACTAATTTTAGATATCATAAAACGGTTGTTAACTTTAATGAGAATAATTCGGAGCAATATTTATGAGAACCTGACCGTTCAGTACTTTGGCCTGCAACTCCACTTGGCCCTTGGACTGCCCACATGGTCTAGACTCTAGACGTTAGTGGATCTACATATGTCTTTTGACTTGAAGTCTGTGGGCTTAGTCGTAAAACATGACAACAAATGGCTTCTGGGTCAGTTGGACACAGTAGTTGGCTAGTTGTTGTTCTTCTGGCGAAATTCGCGACGAGCGATTGCCAATGAGTTATGTCCTGGGAGAGTTTTGCAACTGTGGCAAAGTTAACCGTAAAAACCGAATGCGAACTAATGTCCATGTCATGATATGTAAATGTAAATATTATGTGGAGAAGCCATAAGCGAATCCCACACTCTACTCGCTCGACCATAAAGAGAAATTTACATGCGAGCCAACCAGCCAGCCAGCTTGTAACTGCACTTTTGTTTTGGCCATGGGCCATTTGAATGGACATCATCGAACTACAACCGAAAAGAAACCTGGTCTCTTCTTCTTTTATTTATTTTGTACGCAACGGCTTTTAATAACCTTTTCTTGTAATTGTAATTTGTTTTCTTTGCGGCCCTCCTTCGCTCTTCCTGTGCAGCATATCCGAAAAACAACCCGAACATGAACCACAAAACCAAACCCATGCCCAAAATCCAAGCTGGAACCCCTCAAACCTCAAACACATGGTCATTGGCTGCGCTTTGTCGGTGCTTTTGTGTCCCAGGGAGAGGGTCTGATTCTACTGTAACCTTTTCTTGTGTTCCCATGTTTCCCTGTGTCCCCAGCTGAAACATCATTAATAAATTTGCCTTTTGTATGGTTACTCGGTTATTTCTACAACCTTTTGTTGGTCCCAGCTATGAGTATTTGTTCCTGACTGTCAGTCAGTATTAATAATAGTAAACAATAACAACATATGCATATCTTACTATTTATACTATTTCCACATACTACAAATATACCTCTGGACTTTTTACCCCCCGTTTTGCAGAGGCGTTCAGTGTCACGATACTGTGAACGGTGCCCAGTGTGACTCCTGTCCGGTTGGCTATGAAGGTGATGGACGCACATGTTCGATACGTAATCCTTGTCTGGACACACCATGCCCCTCAGGTAAGTCAATAAACAACAACAAACTGTTCATGTGTGTGAGTGTTGTTCTTTTTAGCGGTCTGTTTGACTTTTTGATTAGTTCAGGTCTCAAGTAGTGAATTTTTTTTTTTGGGGAGCCACGTTTTGTTCTCTCTGATTTTTATGGCTAATTTGAGTTTGTCGTGCCTTGAGCTACAGTCAGTTGTGTGGGTAGTTTAAACAACTTGAAAGTTTGGTTTGAAGATGAGTAAAATATAATAATACTTAATGTATGAATACACAATAAAATCAAATAAAAGTAATTGCCAGACAAAGTCTCTTTTACGACAGATAACTCTTCAGTTTAAATATTTATTGTGGTTCTCGTGTAGATTTGGTTCTGTTTTTTCTTAGTCATGACAAAACTGAAATGCCATAAGCATTTCCTGGTAGCGTACACAATTCACACGATTGTTTGATTTATTAATGCGCAGTTTGGAGCTCAAAAGAAATCGCCGTAGCCTTTTGATTGAAAATCTCTTGAAAATTATAGGTTACCCGGGCAATTTTCAATGAATGTGTGAAACAAGGCTGCTAATTAGAGTGCAGATCGGACAGAAAGAGAGACACAAATTTGAAGGTAGGGTACTTAGTCATATTTGAGGCGTGCTGGAATGTTATGCCTTATATGGGAAGTTGGCTAATTGAATTCGGTTAAATAATAAAGAGTGAAGAGCAGTGGGTGGAATTTGTTTAATTTGTTCTTAAAATATAAACACGATATTAATGCATAAATACATTCTCGTTATTAGGCAACATTTTAGTGCCCACACATAACGTGCAACACTATCAGAGGCAGAGCCAGTTCTCGGCACGCAAATACTCGGTTGTAACAAACTGAATTAGAGCACAGCACCTATAATTTAAATTTAAATTCTAAACGTACTTAGAGTGACAGAGAGCACATCATAAATCACTTAATAAATATAGTCATAAGTCGTAAGCTCTATGATTGGCAAATCGAGTCTATTCAAAGTATTATCGTCCTGTAACAATAAAACTCTTCAACTACTTACAAAATACAATTAAAATTATTTTAAAAAAAATGCTAAAGAAAAATATAAAACTTTAAAATAATGGACTAAAACCATAAAGAAAGAACTTCTTCTAATACTCTGTGACCCAACCCATCCAGAAAGTGGAGTTTATAAGCGTGTTACGAAAATTTGCCCATTTCCCCCTCTGTAAAATGAAACGTGAATAAAAATTATACGATACTTTTCCAAAAAAAAAGAAATAAAAATCTAAATAAAGTTGTTTTATTTGAGCAATAAACGAATTAAATGTGCTGCGTTTTGGATACAATTTTTGGTAAATAAATTTCCTTTTTTTTTCTATCTATCAAAATCATATTTCATATGCCTATATATCTCTATTATCAAATTTCATTACGCTTCATGTTTATTCACTATCATTTTCTGGTCTTGCTTTTGAAAACATACCTGTTACGCGTTTTACTTTCGTTGCATTGGCGATACAGTTATGTTTCAACATACATAGGTGAAAAATATTATAACAACTAATTCTTTAATCTTTTGCAAACATAACCTAACAATTTGCTAACTTAACCTCACTTTTTTACGTAAACCTAATAATTTCATATAATCTATCTGATTTATAAACTTTTTTTTATAATTTAATTTATTTTAACAGGTGTCGAGTGCATTGAGTTAGGCTTCTCGCCCTATTTCCAGTGCATTTCTTGTCCGCGTGGCCACAAAATCAATGGCACAAACTGCCACGATGTGGACGAATGTTCTCTCTATAGGCCTTGCGATGAATCCGCTTCCTGCAGTAACCTAAATCCCGGCTTCCGCTGTGGTCCTTGCCCGCCAGGCTTTGATGGCATTCATGCTCATGGTAGGACAAGTAAATATTTATATTATGTTGAATTGCATAACTAATTTGTTATTTTATATAAGGCTATTCTGCTGACTATTTGGCCGTAGGATTTCAAAAGCAAACTTGCGAAGATATTAATGAATGCAAGATGGGTTTCTTCAGATGCCCAGAACATTCCATTTGTCAGAACACAGTTGTAAGTATAGAATGGGAAGCAATTTATTCAGCAGCAGATTTAACATTTAATTTTAGGGATCCTACAACTGTCAGTGCATCGATGGTTATGTTGCCAATGGCACTTTTAGCTGCCTGTCGGCTGCAGATCTCTGCCCCGATGGCAGCATGTGCTCGAGGAATGCGGAATGCGTGCCCACGGATAGCTATCACTATCAATGTCGCTGCAGCGTTGGTTGGGCGGGCAACGGAAAGATCTGTGGACGTGATCGCGATTTGGATGGCTGGCCAGATGAGTCGCTTAACTGTGCGGAGCCGCACTGCAGGCGGGATAATTGCCCCGACTTGCCAAACTCGGGTCAGGAAGATGCGGACTTGGATGGCATTGGCGATGCCTGCGATGATGATGCGGATAGTGATCAGGTGGTCAACAGCAAGGACAACTGTCCATTTGCCTACAACAGTGATCAGTTGGACTCGGATCACGATGGCATTGGCGATGCCTGTGACAATTGTGTTTTCATTTCAAATCGTCGGCAACTGGATGCGGATGAGGATGGCATGGGCAACGAGTGTGACGATGATATGGACAATGATTCCGTCGTCAATCAGTATGACAATTGTCCACATGACAGTAATCCCAATCAATCCGATATGGACAATGATGGTGTGGGCGATGTGTGTGACAATTGTCCCACAATTCCGAATCCCGCACAAGAGGATCGGGACATGGATCTGGTGGGAGATGCCTGCGATAGCGACATCGATGGGGATGACGATGGTATACAGGACTCGGAAGATAATTGTCCAATGGTCAGCAATTCTGATCAGCTGGATACGGATTTCGATGGCAAGGGCGATGCCTGTGACGATGACATGGATGGCGATGGAATTCCTAACTATAGAGACAACTGTCCACTGGCCAAAAACCCCGACCAACTCGATGCAAATCGTAATGGCAAAGGCGACATCTGCGAGGATGATGAGGATGACGATGGCACTCCAAATATCATCGATAATTGCCCAAATAACTCGATGATACATCGCACAGATTTCCGAACTATACGCTCGGTTATGCTCGATCCCGAGGGCGATGCTCAGCTTGATCCCAACTGGGAGGTGCATGCAAATGGTTCCGAGATTACACAAACTTTAAACTCCGATCCCGGACTGGTAGTAGGCAGTGATTCCTTTGGAGGCGTTGACTTTGAGGGAACTTTCTACATCAATGATGATACGGACGATGACTATGTGGGATTCATTTTCAGTTATCAGAGCAATCGCAAGTTCTACGTGGTGCAGTGGAAGAAGGGAACTCAAACCTATTGGCAATCGTCACCATTCCGCGCCTCCGCCGAGCCAGGGGTGCAGATAAAGCTCATTGACAGCAATACGGGACCGGGATCCATGTTGCGCAACAGTTTGTGGCATGCTGGCGATACACCAGGACAGGCCAGACTACTCTGGAAGGATCCGATGAATGCCGGCTGGAAGGAGAAGACCTCATACAGATGGTCCCTGGTGCATCGACCCGCGATCGGTCTCATCCGACTGCGGTAAGTTTTTTTTTAGAAAATGAAATGCATGGAAACTAATGAAGCAACATATTTTGTATTTCGTTTTTAGCATGTATGAGGGAGCTCGTTTGATTCTGGACTCGCACAATGTCTACGATGCCACGCTTACCCTGAAGGGCGGTCGCTTGGGCGTTTTCTGTTTTTCGCAAGAGATGATTATATGGTCGGATCTGGTTTACAAATGCAACAGTGAGTACTCGTTTTGGCCCTCTGGCAATGGTCCTTTGCCCACTCTGAAACCCATCATCTCTTTCTCTTTCGTCATAGCTCGTGTACCGCCCCTTATCTACAACGAACTGCCAACTCACATGAAGCTCAAGGTGGAACTGGAGAACTGAACAGTTAAAGTTCCAGTCGTTGTTGTCTTTAACCCAGTTTGACCTAAGCAAAAAAAAGTATCTGCCATAAATCTTAACCAAATTAACTAAGTACTTATTTATTTGTGTGCTGCGATGCAACCTTAAATATTATAAAATAAATACAAAAATATTTAAAACAAACCTAATATGATGCTCTATGTAACATAAAATTAAAAAGTAGCATTATAATAATGAGAATTGATTTCTTCTTACGAAATAATATAACAAATAACATATGGATGGATTTTTGTATTGATTCATGAATCGAGTTGTCCGATGAGAATATAAATTTTACCCATGTTCCAATTTAAATTTCAGAATTTTTACTGACGAAACACGATGTTAGAATGATTTTAATTTAATGAATCACACTTTAAAATTATGTTTGCGTAACTCTCAGCAACTCTGCAATAAAATAGTGTGCCCTGTGTTTTTATAAAAGTAAGCAATCATACATACTTAAAGTTCGTAGCAATGAATTTGTCATCTGTCAACATAGGAGCAGTGCAGGCCTAAATTTAAAACATTCATCCCCCCGTAAATTTCGACAAAATAACCATAAAAAAATAGTCTTGCTACTCGAATCAGTGTGAAATTCTGTCAGTCTTGCAGCAAATAGCCCAGGGTAAGTAAAACTCCCATAATTAGAAGAGAGTGTTATTATCAATTGTATTATATTTGAATGCAGTTAGCAGCAATGGCCAGTTGCGATGTTCAAGCTACTCCGTCCAACGATAAATCGAACAATATTACGGATTGCTCAAAACAAGTCGAAACAACTCAATCAACAGACACACCTTTGCCAAAAGATTCGCCCATAGCCAAAGCAGAAACCACAAATGAAGCAACCAATACGAATAATGTGAATGTCAATCGTAAAGTTGAAACATCTAGCGTTAAGAGCGGCAGCAATATGCCGCTGCCAACCAAAATTCCGTGTCCCATACATGTAGGCAATGGCTTTCATAATCGGAAATACACGACACTGATGAAGTCGCTGGATAGAAAGAAGGTACTTGATGACAGTTTCAGTAGTACCAGCACTCTGGTGAACACAACGGAGGATTCAGGCGTTCACATGGACTGCTCAACTGTAGATGATGATAATTCGAATTGTCGCGAATTATCGAGTCTTCGGCCGAGCTGCTCAACGCCTCTGCATGGGGACAGCACCGAGACCCTAGCGGCAACCGATAGCTTTCTGCAACTGGAAAAGGACGAGCAGCAGACGCTCCTCGTGCTCCAACGTGCCGTCGCTGAGATGGAGGCGGATGTTGCAATGCATTCGGCGAAGCTTGTGAAGGAAATCCAGCTTGAGGTTGATAAACGACCAGAAGTGAAAGATGAGCAAGTAGACACAACTCCATCAAAGAGTTCGTGTCCATCAGGCTCAGGCGTCCAAGAGCGTAAGCACGTCCGTGTAGAACAACTTCTGGAGGCGGAGCACGACCTTGAAATGTTGCACAAGCTTCTCCAACCTGGCAGTGAACTGGTCAATAACGATGCCATTGACTTGCCACAATCTGGCGACGATCTATCCGGATCGGAGCTGATTGCGGCAAGGGATTTGGATGCGACAGAGAGACAGACCAGAAAGGAAATGGGTCTCGTCTACTCCCTGTTGCATATATTTTGTGGCAAAAACATTCGCAAACTGAGCTATCCAATACTATTCTGTGGCATGGCTGTCGGTTTGATTTTTTACTTTCGTAAGGATTAGGGCCACCAAGTAGGGCGAATACCATTACACTAAATACCTTAAAAATTACACAAGCAATAATGAAAAACTTTGCTAATGTGCGGGCAAGCGCAACAAAATCGAATTCAAATTGAGTTCTCAAAATTGCATTTATTTTATAATAATTGAAATAAGTCGGCTATACTCAACAAATAGCAAATCTGTCCAGGACGAAGGAAATCTTACATATATAACTCATCTTTGGAATTTTGGATAACACAAACTAATGTGAACAACACCAAAAATCAACATAATATACACAAATACATAAGCTTGCGTCATTGTAATAAATATTTCAATCGCAACTAAAAATTGGTTTTTTTTTTTAAATAAGCCGAGTTAGATATTTTCATAATTGATAAATTCAATTGTTACATGGATTCGTGATTTAGGCGAATTTCCTTGGCGTCTCATTCATATTACGCCACATCCATAAAGGTTATTGAAGCAACTTCAAAAGTAAAACTTATAATTTCTGAGTTGACCGTATGACAAGTTTCCTACTAGAAATGTATTGAGTTTGTTGACAAATTAATTCTAAATTTTGCATTCCTTTTATTTCGGTATTTATCTTAATTCGGCTAAGCTGTAAAAGTTTTTCGACATGACATCCATGGATTCCGTTGTGGTTGCCAGCATTGTGCATTTGATCTTCCGATATGGCTTTAATATGACACCACAATCGGAGCTTCAAACACCTGGGCCATCAATTCCCACAGTCATCGTATTTGTGGCAGTACTGAATATTATCTATGATAATCGATTCATACCAGCACGCTTTGATAATGTCCCAGCTGGATTTCGATATACTTTAGAGGTGGTGACATCGATTGTCTTAATGGAATCTGTCATGATATTTTGGATGTCGGTCGAACATTGCGTATTTTTGTTATCCAAGCATACACTTCTTGGCTTGGAACTTGTAAGCAGATCCACCTACAAGCAACATGAAACTCAAATAATTGGCGGCATAACGTATCCACTGTCTGTGGTGATTTTTGTGATAACTTCTCAGACCACTGATCTTCACGTTCGGGTGCTTCAAAATTTTAATGACTAACGATTCAATATAGTTACAAACTGGCTAATTTTGAATGAAGATAAAATATTTTATAAAAAAACATAAAATAATCGATTCTTCAAATTGTCAAGATACTCTGCAATCTTTGAATTTTAGATTTTTTTAAATACCCCATTCAAATATTTAAGGTGGACTTCATACTTAAAATCATAAATGGCAGTCGATACTCATGGGTAGACTGTATAAATCAATTAGTATTTGACCATAAATTATGAAATAAATAAATAAATTCAATAAACCCTATCTTTAGGTTTGCTAAGGATCCAACTGAATATAGTTGGTGGTGCATACTTTTAGGACGAAATAATTTACCACATGTGAATTTGTGTTTGCATACTTAGAAGATGGTGTGCTTAAAACCATTCGTGACGAGTGCAGCAATATTTTAGGATAATTTGTTAATATTATTGTTCTCCATTTATGGGTGTCGCCCTATCAAAGAGTTGTGCGACTTTTTTAAGCTCGTACACGATCCTAGCATTCTACCAGACTTGTAGTAGATGTGACAATAATGTGATGGCCTTGTAATCACTTTAATCTTTATTTGTCACGAATACTATCTTACCATCAAAATATTAGAAAACAGCGTTAAAGAATATCAAAATAGTTATAGTAACAAAAAACAAGTAGCAAGTTAAAGGGATCAAAGTAGCATTTTTAAGAATCTTAAAATTCAACCTCAATTGCACGTCAACAATAACTGTTTATTTAGAAAATAGGGTTGCACATATAACATAAAGGAAATACTTTCTATAAAGTTTTTATTTGTTTTTTAAGATCATTTTTAAATTTTTGGTGTATTTTGCTTTTAACGAGTGAGAATTATTCTAATTTTATTTAATTTGGCTGTATATTCGTTTTCTCATTTTACTTTAGATATGGCCTCATTGGAATCGGTTTTGATAGCCGGCTTGTTGCATGTCATATTCCACTTTGCCTTACTTGTAGATCGGCTGAAGGGTCTCGATACGCCTGGTCCCAGGTTACCAACAATGATTATATGCGCCGCACTGATGGATCTTATCTATGATTGTCGAATAGTTCCACTTGGATTAAGCAGATTACCGAACGTGATAAAAATTATGTGTGAATGTCTGGTGGCCATGTTATTGATGGAAGTGGGCATACTAAT
Organism: Drosophila nasuta; assembly: GCF_023558535.2. Lineage (NCBI taxonomy): Eukaryota > Metazoa > Arthropoda > Insecta > Diptera > Drosophilidae > Drosophila > Drosophila nasuta. Next base: position 8,392,402 of record NC_083455.1, on the reverse strand, counting down.
TATCTGGCAGGCATTGGAATTTTCCATTTATTTAATTGTTCATACAATGGCTCTGAACATTATGTCAGGGGAATTTTATGACAAGTATGAGACGCTGATTATTGGCGCATTCACGATTCCCGTGGCCATCGCCATTTTGGTATTGACTAGCAAGGTTACTCATCATTTGCAAGACTTCTATCGCCGCTACCTTGCCCCCAAAACTAATGTATCCCTACAGATGGAAAATACTATGAACTTTTTTGAACGCAGTCCGCAGTATAGACGCAAGAAAATATATGAGGCATTAAGCAAGTACAATACGCCAATGTGGCAGACGCCTTTTGACAGGACCTCAAAGAGACCTAGTCTTTGGCTGTAAATGTTTTAATAGTAATGATATTAAACAAGTGAATTAAATATAAACATAAGCATTTGCTTTTTATTATTAGTTCGGTTTTCTTTTTATACAGTTACATGGGTAAAAGAATTTTATAAAATAATCGTACAGTAATTAATTTGCTTTAGTTTTTGTTTTTTATTTAAATTACAAAATAACGACTATATTTGATTTGCCTTTTACAGCACTCGCGAATTTTTCAACAAGTTTGGAAAATAAGTAATTTATTTATAAAGTAATTATATTGCAATTGAACTCATTTAATACCTTAGAAAGCAAGGTAGCTTTAAGTTTTGTAATTTATATGTGTATATTTAGATAATAATACTTAAGATTAAAACAATTTTATCATTTATTATACTCGTATTATAAGTTCGACTTAATTTCAGTTTAGTTTTCATATTTAAAGAGCACTTCTTGGAGTCACTAATTTAAGATTTTTCTTCCATTCTCTCAATCTCTCTCTATCGAAGGCGGCTTTTAAGCTTTGCATTAAGCCACGTAATTGCCAAAGCTATTGAAAATTTGAATACAAATGAAAGCCAGCGATTACAGCGATTCAATGCAAAGCTTTCAATTCGCCGCTCTCAATATTGAAACTATTTTTTTTGTTGTTCGCTTTCAATGAGTATTAGTTTTTCCTTTTTTGTTTGGGGGCAGTGTTCGAACTTTGCCTCTGCAGTGCCTATACATTTATGACCACATTTTACATTAAAGCAGATTTTAAAGTTATACATTTTTTAAGTTATTTGTGTTTTATGTTTTTTGTTTTTCGTTGATGGTTTTACTGCACTTCGCTATCACTGTCACTCTTTTCTATAAAATAAAAAAGTCGATTAATTTATTTAATTGCCACGAAAAGTGAACCTGAGTCAAACCCACCTTTCTTGCCCGTGTAAGCGTGACGTTTCAGTCGATCGTATAAGTCTTCTTTAGTTCCGTAGAGCGACGCATTGGACCGGGCCAATGTGCTCATCTTGCCACCATGCAGACCTGTGAGGTGAAACACATCATCAGTCTCAAGGTTTGATTAAGTCTTTGTGTAATTCTTACCGTCTTTCATGTAGGTTTCGTTGTAGAAATTAGGCATCTCCCAGCCATCTTCCTCATCGTCATAATAATGCGCATACGTACTGTGATGCGAGGGCGCAATGGACTCCGCGTAAGGAGTGTGTGCGCCATAGTAGAAGTTCACCTGTGATCCTGTCTGATCGATGGCAGGTGTGAGCATCTTTTTGGGATCCCTTCGCTTAGTGGAACGCACGCATATCATCCAGATGAGCAGCACAATGATGATGATAAAGATAACTGCGCCAGCAATGCCACCAGCAATGTAAGCAAACTCTGAGCGTTCAGCACAATGCGGTCCAGTGAAGGAGCCCACACATCGGCATGATGGTGTACCCTTGAGATCCTTGACGCAAGTGCCAGAGTTCTCACAGAAACCATCGCAGACATCCGTGCACGCCATGCCAGTGCCATTGAAACCAGGTTTGCATTCGCACTTGAAGTCTGATGTCTCTGGCACCATAATACAATAGGCATTAACATCGCAATGTGGTTTCCCCTCGGCAATATGCTCGCAGGGATTGGTGCACTCGCTCTTCGATGTGGCACCCGTGATCTTTGTGCTGTGGTTTGGTGGACATTGAACGCAGACGGTTTGCTGAGACTCGGATTGATAGAAGCCCTTGCGGCACTCGATACACATATTGAGCGTGGCATTGAGATAGGTGCCAGGTGAGCACACGGGCAGTGTGCATTCTTCCACAGAGCTAGCGCCCACCTTGGGTGTGGTACGACCCAGCGGACAGGCGGCACATGAGGGTTGCACACCCTGCAGACGGTAGGTGCCACGAGGACAGGGTTCACAGCGTCCATCGGCGCCCAGCTGTTGACCGGAGCTGCATTCATCGCGACACTCTTTACGTGAGGTGGCCTCTGTAGAACGAGTGGTCTGTCCCAGACCGCACAACTCGCAACTGAAGGCACCCTCGTTGGGCTGATAGAAACCATGACCGCAAGATCTGCATAGACCAGACTCGGCATCAAAGTACTTGCCAGCTGGGCAGCGTTCCTTGCAGTCAGCTGCGGATCGAGCACCAGGACCTGCGGTGACCCCGGGACGTCCAGCAATGGTCGGACACTTGCTGCACTGCTGCTGACCAGCCTCAGACTGATAACTGCCGCGGGCGCAGGCAATGCACGTCTTGTTGGAGGTATCGTAGAAGGTGCCAATAGAGCAAGGCACGCAGTCGGGTATCATGACCACCTGACCGGCAGGACAGGCATACTCGGAGGCCAGCTCCAGAGAAGCTGGGTCGGGTACAGTATTGGGTAGAATTTCCTGTACGGCAAACTGATCGTCCTCTAAAATCAATTTCTCAAGCAGCTGCTTCACATTGGAGCGTTCGCCCGTCGATGTATGCGTCACAGGATCACTAGAGTTGGGAGAGAATAGCAGGAGATTAGTTAATAAAAGTGAATATGTGAATCGACTCGACTGGATTAAATTCGAAATGGAGTTAGCACGCAAGACACATGGGTTAGCTTGAAGCATTTATGATTGATTGATTGATTGCATTGAATTGGATGGTTAGACATTAAACATTAGCTGGATTAGCTTGGAAATTAGTCTGAGACAAGAGTGAAAGTTGAGTTGGTTTATTGGGTGCGATAATGCTGGTGGTAGAGATCGGGTGCAAATTGATCGTTGAGTGAGTTGGATGCTTGGACATACTTAACAGCCGGGAAGGCCATTTCCAGCGTGTATGTATCACCGCCAGTTTGTTGGCGTCCCTGGCGACCAGTCAGTGCCAGATCGTCGTCCTCGCTAAAAATTGGGTTAACGAACACATAGAACACATATAACACATAGAATCACACACATAAAGACACAAATATTTTGTACATATAAACATGCTACTCTTTCCACATCTAAGATTCGTCTTCTGTAAAGCTCTTTCTTAAGCGAATACTTACTTGACAACTGGAATCTCAGCTTCCATTACATAGACGCCACCATCCTTGGACTGACGACGCACACGATTGTTTTGAGCGGCGCGATAATGATCACACTTCACATCGATTTGAATATCCTTGCATTCCCTAAGTAAGAAATAATAGCGTATTAAGTATACAACATCACAAATGGTAGAAATGATATTTAAAGCATTAATTATAATACCCTTATCTTAAACATACCTTGTGCCCTCAATGGCGTAAGAACAGAAGTTCCAGTCCCTATTTAGAGCATTCACTGAGTTGGTAACCTTCTGGCGCAACACAGCCTGGCCGGCCTTGTTGCACAGCACGTCCGAAGGGAAGAGCATCTTAATGCGGAATACACGTTGAGCTGGCTTGGCAGGTGAACAAGATGGGTAGACTAGAGGCATGGAAGGTTCACGTGTTGGACGCCAGAAACCTTCGGCGCCGCAAGTGTAGAATTCGGGCACCTGCTCTGAGAACCGTAATCCCGTATTGCAAGCAATCTCACAGACTTTGAACTGACCGCCTGCGCCCCAATCCTTGCAGACCTGTGAACCACCCACAGGATCAGCCAGAGGTGGACAGAATTCAGCTGTAAAAGAAAATTAATTAATAAGTAAGTGTTTGCAAAATATTTAACGAACTGAGTAACGTACTTAGCAAGGAAACCTTGAAGCTACAGGAAGCAGTGTTGCCAGCTGCATCGGATGCAATGTATGTGATATCGTATGTGCCCCACAGAAGAGTTGTGCCAGATCGATGTCCGTTACGTTCATAGATCTTAGTAACACCAATGTTGTCACTGAAGTGAGGTTCATCCCAGGTAACTACAGCGGAACCGTTCTTAGCGATAACCCATAAGTCTCCAGGGCAATGCTCCACAACTGGCGGCTCCTTGTCAACAACAAGCTGTTGGCAGTTGGCACCAGTGTAGCCCACTTGGCACTTGCGTTGTCCGCACAGCGAAGGCACATTGCGTTCCACGCCGCCGGAAGTCATCTCATATCCGGCCCAGTTGAGAATCAGACCAGGGTAAAGCACTGGCTCAGAACGGCAATCGCGCACCTGTTTCTGAATCTCAGAAGTAATATCTAGAGCACGTGCCCAAACCTGGGTCTTGGTAATGGTGCCCTGGAAGCCGGAATCAGTGTAGGACAATTCATGCTTAGATCCATCGGGCTGAGGGCGACCGAGCACCGACCACAGATAAGCAGGCAGAGCACCGCCAGCACCGTACTCCAATTTGCTGGCTATCAGACCTTCAGTAATGAGCTGCAGTTGTCCCGAAATTCCATCCCAAACGACAGCCACATGATGCCATTGTCCATCGTTGACGGAAGTGTATTCGCCGAAGCTAAGGAACACATCGGGTAGGTTCTCAAAGAGCGAAACTTGCACGCCACTCGAATGAGCTTGGAGCAGGAGACGACGACGGTGAGTCATGCGGGCAGAATCCACGCCATACAGCGTGAAGAAGATACCAGTGTCATCCTTTTGGGCAAACTGCACCCACATGGCAACTGTTAGGCTGTTGGCTTCGCCCGTTGGGAAAGGCACAACCTGAGCAGCTGTTGAGCGTGAAGGATCACTGAAGTACAAATCGTAGTCCACTTGAATGGCCTTGCGACAATCATCGCCAGTCATATTGAATGGACACTGGCAGTAGAACCCATTAGTAAGATCCACACAGCTGGCGCCAGGTGGACACGAGTTGTCCTTGCAGTCGACAATATCTAATTCACAGTTCTTGCCGGTAAAGCCAGGCGGACATTGACAACTGTAACCAGCACCGTTGTCCAGACAGATTGCGCCATTCTGGCAGACATGATCCTCACAAGCATCATACTCGTACTGGCATCCAATGCCGGAATAATCCGCAGCACAGCTGCAGTTCAAACCAGAGCCAAAGTCCTGGCACTTGCCGCCATGCATGCAGGGATTGCCAATGCAACGTTCGGGTGCCGTTTCGCAGTTCTTGCCATCGGTGCCGCTGGGACAAACGCAGAAGTAATCCTGGAAGAGATCAATGCACTTGGCATCGTTCTGGCAAGGTGCCTGCACATTGCATGTGGTGACCTGTTGCTCACAGCGCATGCCACTCCAGCCAGGCTCACAACCACACTCGAAGCCACCGACACGGTCGCGACAGAGGCCATTGTTGAGACAAGGCTGTGCCTCGCAGTCATCAATATCCGTTTCGCAGAGCGGGCCCTTGAAGCCATCACGGCACACGCACTCGAATTTGTTGTCCAGATCCAGGCAGCGTTCGGTGCCAACAGGATGGCAAGGATCGCTCAGGCATTCATCAATCTCAGCCTCACAACTGAGACCAACAAAACCAGGGCGACACTTGCAACTGAAGCCGTCTAATTGATCCACACAGGTTGCGCCATGTTGGCAGGGATTCGAGGCACAGTCATCGATAGTATGCTGACAGTTCTTGCCCGTGTAGCCAGGCTCACAGTTGCAGCTGTAGCCGTCAACCAGATCCACACAGACGCCATCATTGGAGCAGGGACGATTTTCGCAGTCATCGATATTAACATCGCAGGCAGCTCCTGTCCAGCCAGGGTGGCAGACACACTCATGGTCAAATAGACGATCCACACATGCGCCATGCTTACAGGGTTCTGATAGACACAGATCGATCTTTTGCTCGCAACGTTTGCCCGTAAAACCAGGTGGACAGGCACACTGGAAGTCGTTGACCAGATCTGTGCAGGCAGCGCCAAGCAGACAAGGATTCTCCTCGCAATCGTTGATGTTTTGCTCACAGTGAAGTCCTTCCCAGCCGGGCAGACATTCGCACTTGTAGCGTCCCTGTTGCAGGGCCATACAACTGGCACCATTTGTGCAGGGATTACCGTTGGCAGTGCAGGGATCAATGGTAACATCGCATTGATCGCCAGTGTAACCGCTGCGGCACAAACATGTCACATTCTTATAGCCAGGTTCATTCTTGCACATGGCACGTGCGGGGCAGGTATCATTACCGCAATCGCTAGCCTCCTCCTGGCAATTGATGCCCGTATAGCCGGTAGGACACTCGCAGCGATAACCCTGCGGCAGATCCTTACACTGACCACCATTGTAGCAGGGTTGCGACGCACACTCATCGATGTCCTGTTCGCAGCGACGTCCAGAGAAACCAGCAGGGCAGAAGCACTGAATATCATGGCCCATTGGTACACAGAGTCCACCATGCTGGCAAGCACCTTCACCACAAACCACGGGTTTGCATTGTTCACGTCCCTTGGCACCGGCGGTATCCGTGCGCATATTGCTGGGGCATTCATTACAGTTCTGTGCTCCCGCAGCACTCTGGTAGTGATGGAGAGGGCAAGACGAGCAAGGAGCAAGTCCAGTAGCAGAGTAGGTGCCAGGAGCGCATTTGGCACGGCAGAGTGCCTTGTTCGAGGCGGCAGGCTGGTAAGTGAAGGTCTGCGCGGGACAAGCCTGGCAATCTTTGAAACCTCCCGTGGGTGGCTCAGCGCTGAAAGAGTTGCGTGGACATTCCAGGCAGGGCACGAGACCAGTGGGTGAGTAAGTACCATAGCCGCAGACGGGTATGCAGTCGCTAAGTGCCTTGGATCCCTCTTCTTTGGTGTAGGTGCCGGCGGGACAACGCAGACAGGTGCCCTGACGATCGCGGTTTTGGTAGTAGCCGCGTGGGCAGTTGGTGCAGCTATTCTGACCCTCGGAGACATAGGTACCCGCTGGACAGTGCAGACAACGTGGCACATCGCTGGTATCCATATTGAGTACTTCGCCGGTATTGCAGTTGAATCCACGAGAGATTTGTGATTTGAGAGCACGCAGTGGCGGACACTGATTGCCAATATTTGAGATATTCAAAAGTGAGTCAATAACAGCGCTGGCATATGGCACGCTCAGATCAAATATGAGGTTCAGCGTGGAGCCGCAAAGGTCGTAGAGTTGAGGCTGACGCACAGCCGGCAGAATGGACAGTATAAAGTCCATTTTGACCACATTCTCTTCCAAAAGTGATGGCACTGACTTCAAGAATGTCACATTCATGTTCACGTTAACAGCAGAGCAACGTTGCGACAACAACTGATTCAGTCCCGAGTAGTGTTGGGCAAGTACATCCTGGTATTGACCCAAGCAGGATTGAGCCACAGCTCCATTAGCACGATAGGTGATGGTAGCAGTCACATGGTAAGCAGCCTGTTCGGTATTCTCTGACACACAGTCGGGCACCACAGAAGTGGGCCGCCACAAACGAGATGTCTCACAGGAGAAGGTCTTCAGCGGCTCGCCGTCCGTAAAGCGGAATCCAGGTTTACAGGTTGCAATGCACTCAATGCCCCGATCTCCAGGAAGACAATTAATGGCACCATTCGCCGGAGGTTGTAGCTCCCAGTCAACACAGGGTGAAGCCTGCACCGAGACTTGGAAGTGACAACTAGCTCGATTATTGTATTTGTCCGTGGCGGTAACAGTCACGTTCTCAAAGTTTCCAATCTTGATTGTTGAACGTTCCGGTGTGAACTGCAGACGCACTTCACCAGTTTCGTCTGAAGTCTTGATGCGTTTGCGAGTGTCATTAAAGTTGACATTGTAGCTTTCCTGACGATCAACCAACTCAATCACATAGCTCTGGGGACATTGCAACAAAGGTGGGGTAACATCCGGCACGGTAATGTTGATCTCACAAATGGCCACGTTGCCATCGTAATCGAAGGCGACATATTTGACAACTGTATCCTTGAAGATGTGACTGGGAGTGCGGAAGTTTTGTGGTTTAATTTCCAACCTGGCAATAGAACCGGAGTTATCCACAGCAGTAGGTTCAGTAAAGTTAACAGGCAGCACACCGCCATTCTCATCACGACGCACAACAATAGGTTGCTGCGGGCAGTTCTGGAAGATTGGTGGTTCATTATCCACACACGGAGAGTAGCCATAATCGTAGCCCAACAGCGGCTCTTGCTTGGGTTCCTCGCAACCCATCAGTTCAAACTTCAGACAGGCATTATCCATGTAGCTAACGATGCCTAGGATGACAAAGCGAGCCTGCACATATTTGGGCAGCGTAATCATTGCCAATTCACCATAGTTTCCAGGATCTCGCATTGTGAGATTGAAATTGGGGAAGTATACGACATAGTTCTCGTTCTCGGCCTGTTTGTAGAAGAAACGAATCTCGGTGGGACGTCCCACAATGTCGTTGGTGACCACACCCTTAACTAGAATGGCCTTAACGCGATAGATTTGACCCAGATCAACACTGACATAGGTAAAAGCTTCCTGCTTGCCGCACCAGCCTGTGGCCGAATTGAGACGAATATTCTTGGCCTCATAATTGGGACGTTCCGAGGTGGCATTGATGGCCGAGTCGGGAATTCTGCCTGAACTCAAACCCAAAGGCTTGATAACCTTGCACTCTGGCTCCCTGATACAAGTAATAGGTCTAGGGTTGATTAGAATGTAGCCGGGACGATTGCAGCCAAAGTAAACCTCTGAGCTCTGCTCATAACTGCGTGCCAGCTGACGGCCATCAGCAGGTCTACCAGGATCTTCGCACACAGGTCCCTCGCAACGCAAATCGCCAAAGTCCCAGATGGCATCAGCACCACAGCGCACCACATTATCGTGACGGTTCGTTTGGCCCGCCAGCTTAAATGTATTCTGGCAACCAAAGAAGAAGCTGCTCTGGAAGCGTGTATCAACAAATTGCCCGTACTCAGCGCCGGGTGTAGGCATGGGGGCATAACAATCGACACGGGGGCAGGAAGGCTGCATGCCCGATAGCCAGTAGTCTGGTAGGCCCGGCTTAGGATCGTAGACACACTGTCTGAAGCCAGCTGAGGCAGTGGAACGCAACTGACGACCCGGGGAACCACAGCTTATGGTCACATTATCACGGAATGGCACGAGCACGGACTCGGGATCGGGACGAGCAACGGTCAAACCCTCCAGCTTGTCATCTGGCAAGGAAACGCACTTGGCATCTGCAAGAGACAAACAATTAATCACCGAAAAAACCGAAGTATAACTTTTAGTACTTACAATTGCACTCCGGTACGCTAGCGTTCCATTGACCACTGGAGAGACACAGGGCCACAGAACTGCCACTCATGATGTAGCCAAAGTGGCACTGGAAACGCACAACATCTCCGAAATGATAATCGTTTCGTTCACTCAACAATTGACCATTCTCTGGAGCCTCTAGCTCAGGGCACATTACAGGCACACAGGTCTTGTTACGTTGATAGGTGTCGCCATCACGTTCTCCAGACTCGGAACGCTCAACGTGGTAGCCAGCGGTGCCGTTGGAGGTGTAGAGTTGATATCCTGTGTTACAGGCACAAGCATAGCCACCGGGTGAATTGATACACTTCTGGTCACAGCCGCCATTGTCCTTGCTGCACTCATTGATATCCACGCAGTCCAAGCGAGTGCAACCCATCAGTTCCATGCGCAGACAAGGCGCGCCCACGTAATCCTGAATGCGGAAGCGAATGTAACGTGCCTCAATGGGCAAGGGCAGATTCAAAATAGACAGAGTGGGCTCTAGAATTCTAAACTCCACAGCAGTGCCATCGGGATTGGCATAGTCCTTGAACACATCGGTCAAATCATTCGAGTACTGCAGACGCACCGCCGAGCTGAAGGCAACATTGCGATCTGGACGCTCCACAGACATCGTGCGGAATCCACGCAAAATGGTGGGTGCCTTGAGGTCAATCAAAATCCAATTTACACCAGGTTCCAGGGAAGCGCCGCACCAACCATTTGTATTAAGACGCACCAGGCCCTTGCTGTAGCCGGGCTCACTTGGTGAAGTGGTGATGCTATCGTCAGGAATGCCACCATTACCCAATCCTAAATCCGCAACAGGTCTGCATTCGGTGGTAGCCGTAAAACCGGAACGACACTGACAGTGGAAAGAGCCATTGGTGTTGTTGCACTCGGTGGTTGTAAGATCGCACTGTGAGGAGCTGCATTCATTGATGTCTTCACAGGTTGGGGGCTGCTCGAAACGTTGTGCCTCACTGCAACGCATAATGTTGCTGCCAATGAGTTTGTAACCCTTAAAGCACTGCACGCGTGCCTCGTCTCCAAAGTGATATGGTCGCGCAGAGTCCACAACGAAACCGTTATCGATGTCGGGGAATTCGTAGCAACGCTTGCGACTGCAACGTGGCACATCGCCACTCCAGGTGCCATTGGACATGCAGGTGAGTACGGGATGTCCATTGCGTTCATAGCCAGGTTCACATTCGTATTGCACAATGGTGCCATAGCTGCGTCCACCGCCATTGAGCAGTGTCATGTTGGCATGGGCAACTTCTGGTAGAGCAGCACACTGAGAGGCCATGCAGTGAGGTTGACGCTCCCAGCGTCCGTCGGGCAGGCAGGAAATCTTCTCGATGGGCTCGTTGGTGGCAAATGCAAAGCCAGCATAACACTGGTACATGGCAATGCCGCGATATGTGACATTCGAGGAGCCAATGGAGAAGCCGTTATCGATTTGTGGAACAGGACCGCAGTAGACCTCTGTAAATAGAGAACAATTAATTGAAATTTGTGTTTAAGCTTCAATAATGCATTTTATTCTTATTTTGAGTTAAATTATTAAATACATAAATTAAATTCTTACCCTGACACTTTGGTATGTAGGAGACACTCCAGTTTCCACCAGGCAAACATTCCGTAACCAGACGCGTCTTGCCGGTGGCAAACTCCTGTCCAATGGGACATGTGAAGCTGACCAGCGTGCCGAAGGCCGTGTCGCGACTGGAGGCCAAGGCCCCAATGCCAGGCTGCAGCTCGGGACAGTCCGCTGAGAAGGTAGCCGACCAACTGCAATTATTTACAAATTATTGTATTATTAGTTTTCGATAAAAGTAGAGGAGCCTTTTAAAACTACTTACCCCGCAGCATTGTGCAGTGCATCAGAGGTGAATTTAATCAACATCTCGCCAGATGAGGCAGTCAGTGTTAGTTTTGGAGCTGCAGTTCCAGTGAAACCATTACCCGAGTGTAGACGCAATCCAGAAGTGGAGGAGCCATCAAAGACTTGCACATTGTCGCTCTTGTGGACAGTAAACTTGTCGAACTTCAGCGAGAGTGGAGCACGGGCTCCATTGCGAATGGTAAAGAAGCATTCCTGGTTCTTTGGGTAATCAGCCAAGCCAAAAGCGGGCGAAGTAACGGTGCCATTGCGTGCGGTAATCGTGGCCTTGCAGCCCTGAATATAACGTAGACTGAAGCCCTTGCCTGCCTCGCCAAGACTCGACTTGAAGTACAAATAAAGCGCATTGCCAGTGGAGATAATGACACGTTCATTCTGATTGGTCTTGCCCGTCAGCTGGGCAATCGTGCGACTCATGGGTGAGTCACCATCGCGTATGAGCAGATAGTCGCGTCCCTTGGCAATGTCTAGGTCATCGACTTCAATGGAAATTATGCGTCCAGGTTGGGCCTTAATAACATACAGGCACTCCAGACCGCCTGGGTATTGTTTGGGATAGTTGGGACTGGTGAGGATCTGCCGTTGCAGCGTGGCCTTCAAGGTACCACCACAGTTCTTGGCCTCAGTCTTCCAGGTGGCGCGGAAACCCTTGCGCTCAACACTGCCATCGGTGGTGAATTTGACAATCATGAAGTTGGAAGCAGAAACAAAGGGTTGCGTGGTCAGATCCTGCTTGCCACTCAATGTGGCCAGCGACACAGATTTGTCCTCGGTGCGTCCGCCCACCAGAACTTGCACGGTATCAAAAGTTTTCTCCGTCTCAAAGTCCTGGAACTGCAGAATAATGTTGCTACCTAGCGGACCTTCGAGCGTCCACTTGCACTTGCTCAGCGCTCCATACTTATGAGGGTAGTTGGGTGTCTCGATGACATCGCCACCGGATTGCATGTGATAATGGCACTGAGCCGGACAGTCAAGCTCGTCGGTGCCATCGCCACAATCATCACTGCCGTCGCACTTGAAGGCTTGATTGATGCACATGCCATTAGCGCAGTGCAGCGCACCCTGGGGACAGGCGGGAGCACGGCACATGAAGGGAAGCAGCGACTCACAGGTGCCCAGATCCCAGCTTTGTGTTTTGCTGGCAAAGCTAGCTGCGACACATTCACCTGACTCGGCATTGGGCTGCTGCAGAGACCAGAAGCCGGAGTATTGTGAGATCAATGCACCCGACGCCGATTCCAGGGTATTTGTGCGTAGATCATCCAGCGAAGCCAGACCAAGCCAATATTTATCCGAAGCACGCTGATTGGGATCGCTGGCGTGTGCTATCGCCAGTGTTTCATTGTTTTCCGCATAGCTATCGATGGCCACCAACTCGGCGCCGTATCTGCAAAAGAAACGAAAAGTAAAATAATGTAGAAAATTGAGTAATTGTTTAAGATTTGGCTTCGTCTTAAACGCAATTTCATTTATGCAGCTGCAGCTTTACTTTCTATTGTTGGCTGTTGCATTAATTATGCTGCCCCAAATCTGTGCGCAGACACAAAAGAAAACTTTCGTTTCCAATAGCGTAGCATACAGAGTACGCTTTTTATCCGAAAAAAGTCACAGCTTAAAGCTTATGGGTTCTACAATAGCTTAAAGTCACAGAGAAGAAAACAAGTTTTAGACAAAAGAAAAATAATACTTTGACTTTGGCTTGCCTTTTGACTGACTCACGTTGTCAAAGTGGTCGTACTTATTACGCATACGCAGTGTGGGCGCCTTTCAATATGCCTGTGTCATTTGCAACTGCGGCTGCGGCGGTTGTTGCATTTATTGCAGCTGCATGCCAAAAATTATGCATGTTGCACACGCCTCTAGTCATACAGCTGTCAATTGTAACTCAGAGACCAGGGAGAGAAAACTACAGAAAACTTCAGACAAGGGATTGTGTTGTTGTCTGGTATGTTTGGTTGTTTAGTTAGCGATTTGTTGTCTGCGCTTATTGGTCCTACAGTACTTGGCTTATTTTCACCAACAACTTGCCACATTCCAGCGTTATGTTTACCAACTCTGAGTTTGCAATTACAATTAAATATATTCTCGCTAATTGTATTGAAATAATTAAATGGAAAGTACATTCTTTCTTTTAGCAATAAGCTTATTCTTACCATCGAATGTCTAGTTATTATTTTTCATGTTGACTACCTTCTAAACAAAATCTAAATTTCTCCCCAAAAAGGCAACTGCCAAATATTCATTCAAACAATTTTTCTTTGAGTTTATTTGGCAACGCCCAAAAAGCACTTGAACCTCACAAATGCCAAATTGCTGAGTGTATTTTTTATCTATGGTCACAGCTCCGTTAACTTGTGGTGTTAACGCCTTTATGGTGCTTTCCTCCATTCTACGCATTTCGCATGCTGCACACGCAAAATCGTTAAAATAAAAAAAAAGAAAGAAAATTTCACCTGAAAACAAATATTTTGTACACATAAGTTTTAAGTTTACTGAAGACGACAATGCGCTCTGTTATGAAGATGTTTGTAATTTTGTTATTGTTTTTGTTTTTTTGGCAAATCTAACGTTAAAGCAAGTCGAGTACTCGAGAGTTGTTTGCCGTTTGTTGAACTTGTGGAAGCAGAAATAATAAAACGCCAGTCGCATTTTAATTGTCATTGGACTGGGGCGAGGTCTATGGCATGTAAATGACGAGTACATTAGACCATCCCCCCTACCCCATAATCTCCACAAGTATATAGTTGGTAGTTGGACACAAGTAGCGAAGTGTCGAAGTGGCGGTGTAGCTTGTGCCGGGCATGTGTAATTGTCATTTAACACTTGACTGCGAAGTGAAATTGCGTAGGCCATTGACACTGCTGCATACAGTCGGTGGGTCGTTCGATAGATTTATTAATGGTTTCAAACTTAACATTTGCCGAATTGCTATGCTATGCGTTCCAATCAAACTTTCACCCCACAGAGCCCCGCGGTCAATCCCAAAAAGCACAAGCGATTCACACGCTCATTAAAGCCAAGCAGAAAACAAAATAATCGATACAGACGTTAACTTCGCTTCCAATCAAATCGAAACACTCTCAGTTTTCAGCCTCAGCTCTCAACTCCACCACACAACACACTCGCTGGGCAGGTGCAGTTTGTGTGGATCGAGCACTCGAAAGTATTTGGGTCAACAGCAGGTTAACACCCAAAAACCGAATCAGGTATGTTTTATTTTACTTTTCGTTTTGGGGCCGAACCTCCGAACGCCGGAAGCTTATTGACTGCCGCCGATGACGACCATGTCGACAACGACTTTCTTTTCGCTTGAACCAAACTGGCCAACTGTGGAAAAGGCAACGACATGGACGCCAAGTTGATATTAAAAAAAAATGAAGAAAGAAAGAAAGAATGAATAATAGTATGAATCATCGGGTATAGATTGGGCTTATCGATTCCATGGGCATTGCTGTGGCCACTGAGGCCTGACAAAACAATTTCAAACTTGGTCAAGCCGATGGCAAGTTTTGCCGGCCTGCCTTTTTGGCCTGGGACTCAGCCCACTTTGGCATTGACAGTTAACTGTCAGCAGCAACGGCGGCAACGGAAATGCAATGCGGTGCTGTAACGGCAACTGATTCAACAACAACAATAACAACAACAGCAGCCATACTACCATATATCTAGACAGTCAAGTATCTATCTATCTATCTAGCTATCCAACCATCTATGCTTCTTTATATCCATCAAGAAGAACAGGTAGTTGCACTTATTGAAGCGTAACCACTTTGAGCCACTTCAGTGCAATGGAAGTTGTCTAAATCAGACAACTCAGCCCACCACTTCCTATATATGTATATGCACAGATATACATATATATGCTTGTCTAGTAATATTCAAATTATCATCTGATTATGGTTATGCTTATGGCTTTACTCACCTTCGACACAGCTCGGCGCCTTTCTCCCACGAATGCTTGATATTAAAATATTTATAACAATTTAAGCCGCGTAGTTCCCAGCCTGTAAATATAAATAAAACGAAAAATCATGTTAATTTATTCAGCTTAGCCAAGGTCACAGCACTTTTGGGAAACTGCATTCGAAACGCACTGTAAAATTTCACTTAAATAATTGGTTTTCATAGATTATTCAAAGCAAACACAGTTGATTTTATTCAGTTATTAAAGATGATATTAAGATTCAATATTTGATTATTTTAATATTTTTATTAAACATATTTTCAGAAATTGTCAGTAAAGTTTCACTGGTAGTACAAAATAGAGTTGGTTTTAATAAATTATGGATATGGATTTATATTTTTAGCAACCATATTTTCACGGACTGTCACTACTTAAACACTTTTTAGATTTTCTAAAAGTAAATAGATTAGAAGACAACTTAATGAATAATTTATTTTCATCATTTGATTTTAAAAATATCCCCTTATTAGATACCTGTGTGAAGTATCTTGGCATGCACCTCGACCGCAGACTAACATGGAAACCGCACTTAAAAGCGAAATGTCAACAACTTAAAATAAAAACACTGAAAATGTCCTGGGTACTAAGTAGAAAATCAGCGGTTACTTTGGAAAACAAAATTCTCCTCTACAAAGCCATTTTGAAGCCTGTTTGGACATACGCTATTCAGCTCTGGGGAACAACTAGCAATTCAAATATTGAAATACTTCAGCGCTACCAATCAAAAACATTGCGACAAATTGTTAACGCTCCATTTTATGTAACCAATGCAAATATTCACAGAGATTTAAATATTCCAACTATAAAAGAAGAGATTAAGAAATATAGTAAAAAATACACAGACAGACTTCACAATCATGAAAATAATTTAGCCCTAGCTCTTTTAGACAATAGCTCAACTGTTAGAAGACTTAAAAGATTTCACATTCTTGATCTCCCTGATAGGTAAATTTTAAGTAAACAAGATGTTATATTTAATAGCAGGTTTCACTGGAAATCTGCTATTCATGTTATGTAAATATTAGTCATAAAATTTTCTTATTGTCTTAAGACAGATTGTAAATAAAAAAAAAAAAAAAATCATTTGATTTTAAAAATATCCCCTTATTAGATTCGATTTAAAATGTTTTGGAAATGCTAATAGAGATACTTAAATCTAGTGTTTCACTCTTGCATATCATTAAAAAATTCCCACACATGAAGCCACTTAATTCACCCCGTTTGATAAGAGAAAATTACTTCCCATAACCGAGCTCTTCCTCTGCAACAACATAATACCACAAATTCTACAAGATCTTTTGGGCCGGTTCTTTAGCATTTCTTTCGGTTGCATTTGTCGGTTGTCAGTTGGTAGTTGACGCTTGTCAGTTGACTTCCCGCTGAGTTCTCTACTCTACCCCACAATGACCCCAATCGGAGTAACTTGTTTAGCATAATTGAGTTGGCTTTCTATCTAGTGACATATGAGTTGTGAATGAAGATTTAATCGCTTATTCTTAGCGATAAAAGCAAGCACCATGCAATTGAATTGTTTATCAAGTGCACTTTTTCAATCGCTCTAAAGTATCTTCAGTTAATTACAATTAAGTAGTTGGTCAGCTTGAGGCGCTTTCATTTTCCTCAATCTAAATGCGTTGCGTTTTCCTAGTAAAAATGGGAAAGTTGCTGCCACTTGACGCCATCGTTGCTGTTTAGCCGCCTTCTGTCAGCCTGATTGACAGCTTTCATTTAAAATCAAATAGTCTGAAATATGTGGCAAGGCGTGCGCTCAACATTTATAATATGTTTCAACAAAATAAAAAAAAAGCAAAAGTATTTAAACAATTTGCGATGTGTTTGAAAAGCGTCAACAAAAGTTGCTCCCAACAATATGGTCGGTGCTTTGGTGTTATCTGCTGCCAGACTCTGAAAGTTGTTACAGTTTTTCATGTTTTGCAGTTCGCCTGTCATGGATCAGTCTGTTAGATAGTTACGATTTGCCATGGACTTTCACGATTTCCGTGTATATGTAGATTAAAGACAAGCGAATACACAGAATCACAGAATGTGATTTTTGACTAGTTATGTGACATTAAGAAAGTGAGTTTGAAATGATTTCGGAAACTCTTTCATGTTGGTTAGATAATAACTAGTAATAAATTTTGAAGTATAAACGATTATGTGAAGATTTGACGTAATTAATTGTTGACTAAATATAACAAATATTTCTTCTACTCACAATTGCTTACACTAAAATTCAGATCTAGTTCAGAGCATAACCTTGATCTTAGGCCCAAGTCTTAGCTCTATTGCAACCAGGTCTAGCACTTTATTGCGTTTGGCTTAGCTGACCTGGCAAAACGATGTCGAGTCGTACTTAATGTTGGCTGACATAACTATTTAATTTCTTAACATGCTTGCCGCCAATTCACAACACAAAACTTCAAAACTCTACATGCTTAGCTGTGAGTACTCGTATTTAACAGCCAATTACCGTTCATGCCGCAACATAAATTCCTTTTTATTTATTTGTTGCCGTTTATATAACTGTAAACAGTTATTTGCCACAATTTGCAATTTATTTATTTGTTGCCAATGTACCGCAATCATTTTTATTTAATTTCAGCAACGCTTCATACCAGTCAAATCCATCAACATAACCGTAGACTGTGCCAAATTAACAAAAAAAAGTAAAGAAAAAAAGAAAATATATAAAAAGTAGAATTCGAGACTCTCTGGTTCTCAATCACGCTTCAATTGAAATCAGTCGAACGAAGAGAATACGAAGCTACAGTCAACAAACTTCATGTAATTGTTTTTAATGAGCAACAATCGATCGGCCCTCTCTCTCTGACTCCTCAGTGCTACACCCACAAAGTATGTGAGTGTGTGTGTGTATGTCAACTTGGCTGTTGAAGTTTCTCTGTTGGCAAATTAAGCCACGTTACTTGCAATGGCTTCTAAAATTCCTTTGCTCTTGGACTGGGTGCAGCAACAGCTGGACAAGGTTAGCCGGTTTCTCAGTTCTTTTAATTCACTTTGTCACCGTGTATATGAGTGTGTGTGTGTTTGCCAACTGAGCTGACTGCTTTATTGAATTGTGCCACATATTTGAAATTCTTGCCAGGAAGTTTTGTAAGCCATTTGCCATGCAAATTTGCTGCGAGACTTGTTACTTGCTGCCCATTCGCAGTTGCTTTTGTTGTTGGCCCACATCGAGACAGCTCTTAAGTCTCCCATATGCGCAGCCTATGCAACACCAATTGCATTTGTTAGCCGTGCTCTAATTGCCAGCTGAAAGCAGCCAGAGGCAGCCAACACAGCCTGATCATTGTCTATATAGATGTGTGTGTGTGAATGTATAATTTGAGGCTCAACACTCAGCGAACCTCAGCAAACTCAACGCTCTCTGACGAAATCTTATGAACAACAATACGAATTAATAATGTGAGAATTTCTTACGTAAAAAAAAATGTTGATGCTTATATACTTAGACACAAGGCTTAACTAGCTGGGACCGCTTGAGTCTGGACCATAAATGACAAGGTTTCTGCACTTTATCAAACTAAAAGTGGCAAAAAGCCCTTTAGAGCTGCACCAGATTCTCAGCTGCCAAAAATTGTGAGAACAACACTGTTGACAGGTTCTTAACAATCAAATGGCCTTGTATAACATGAGAATATATTTTGTTCGCAAGTAATTGCTAAAGCGGCAAAAATAATAATTGAATATATTTTACAATTACTTTTATATAATAAACATTCTTGTCGCTTTTGCCTCTCAAGTTCATAAATCATTTATTTTGCCCCAATCTAGTGTGCTGTTAACCCCAAAAAAACTCTTAATGTCCATCTTGACTGTCCTATTTTAGGTAATTTGGAAATTCACTTAACGGCCAGCATTATTTCTTGTATTATATGATGTTCGTTTGTTCTTCTGACGAAACCAGAAAGTGAAAATCAAGTTGCTGGGCACGCATAAGTTTCACAACTGCAATAAATCTTCTTGTGCCCCTTTCATTAACCTCATTTTTCATGCACATTTCTGTTCCCTGGCAATGCAAATTTATCTTTACCACTTCATCTACAAAAGAAACGCAAACATCTTCTTCAATGCTTAGAAAGCGGAGAATACAAGAATAAATCTTGTAATTCTAGCTGTTTTATTGCGGATTACCCAGTAAACACTCGTACTTAGTTGGAAGCCGTCAATGTCCGTTCATTAAACCTGAAAACTAATGCGAAGTTCATTTAACTCTGCCCCTCTCCACATTACTCGGTTCACACAGTAATCAGTCAACTAGAAAAGTGTTGACTTCCATAAACCACCAAACAAATTTGTTTAGACTCATGAGCATTTTACGCTTTATGATTTGCTAAATGCCGAAATTTAAAAATCATAAATAAAACGAAACGTGTCATAAGTCAGGGTCTTATCAGTGTGTCATATATCACTTGAATTGTGCGTGCTGACCCAGAAACTCATTCCAAAAGTGCTGCATTTCTCATAGTCAAAGAAGATGTGGAAAAAGAAGAAGACGAAGCAGCAGCTCACGCAAAGAAGTTGATTTAATTAGCTTTTAGAGCTGTTGTTCTTGGCATTTGCTCAAGCGTGTCCACAAATTCTGGAAGTCGGTTCTAGTTTTTGTTCATCTTCTATTTCTTCTCTCTATTTCTACTTGTTGACGTTATTGTGGCTGTTGTTGCTGTTGTCTACTTATGCGTTTCATTTCGTTTCTAGGTAAGGTTTGCTGTCTGTTTGCTTTGTCCGCCTGTCAGTTTATCAATTTGAGCCATTTACAGTTAGATGTGATGCTTGAGTGATAAATAATGAAGGCAAACTTTGGTGTGGCCCCACTTCGAAATTGCTCACGATCAACGTGTAAGTGTGCTTTGAATTTACTTTGAGTTTTACGACATATCTTTGTTATGCTCTTCTTGAAGCCTATAAAATCCGTTTATTGAGGTTCTATCTGAATTGCAATTAATCATCAAAGAGAGCGTCTCAGATAAAAGCTGAAACTAATTAAGTAAACTCTGAATTTGTCTAATATCTCAATAGTCTTTTTTTGTTTAGTTTTTTTAATATGCATGCTTTTTAATTAAATTTTTTTAGAATTGAATATGGTACTAATTTCTATGATAATAAAGTCTGTAATTAATTTTAGCTGATTGCGTATCATTCTTATTAAAAATTGATTAATATATAAGTATCTAGTACTTCATATAAAACTAAGCTTTGATTAAGCATTTTTAATAGGAAATATGTATAAGATAATTTTTATTTTTTATTTATAAATGACATCATAGAGAATGTTGCAATATATCCGCAAATCTTGGTAATAAAATACCTATAATCGCCTTCAAAATGTGGTAAGCGGACGTCATTATCATCATGAAAGTACTATTTAGGGTGCAATCTCCCATTTCTGTGATTAATATTTTCAGCTCGTGCAAAATACATCAATAAACGCAATGCTTAAGCTGAATAACAGCCACAACAACAACTGCAGAAGCCGCCAACAGTTTGGCCTATTTTTTTGCACAACTGCACCTAAAAACAAGTCACACACACACTCACTCACTCCACATGCCTTGCATATGAATCAAAAACAACGAACGTAACATAAAAATATCAAAAGACTTAGGCAACGAACTTGTTTTGGACGCTTCGCGCTTGGCGGCTACGTTGGCAGGTGCTTATGTGCATGTGTGCGTGTATCTGTATTTTGTGTTTGTGTGTGAGTGCATATAAAAGTGTTAATAAGCAACTGCAACTGCAGCTAGTTAATACGAGGTAGCTACAGCTATTCGAGCAACAACAAAACCACCAGAAGAAAAACAACTGAAAGAAGTGGCATGGCAGCTAGACGGGGATTGCGACGGGAACTGGGAGAGTGGGGAATGAGGGGGTAGAGGCAGGCAAACCGATCGCCAAGTTAGTCAGTCAGTCAGGCAAACTTGGCTTGGCATTAAACAACCGTTAAGAAATCTTGTTCCAAAGCGCGTTAGCGTTCTTTTTTTTTTCTTTCTTCTACGCTTGAAACTTGTCTCGCCTCTCATATGGGGATGGAGCTAAAGCTAGAGCTGGAGCTGTGGCCCCGTCTTGGTCTTGTGTCGATGCCAAGTGAGTGCTCGCAGTACATATTCGTACATAGTCTTTGTCAGGGTTCTGGCGCTGTAAGATTGTGTGCTGTCATTGCCTCATGGCGAGCATTCTTGGCATTACCGCCCAGTGGGGCACATAATAACAACCAGTTTGGCATATGTAATAACCGTTATCGTTGCTGCCGTGCTGTTGTAGGTGGCCATTGAGTGAAAGGCCCCACCACCAGCACAGTAATAGCAAAAGCACCAGCAGCAAGTGTTGACTGCACTACCGGCCACACATACAATGATTGATTAGCAAGTTGAGCATTTCCGTCAGGCGAGTTCTTTCAATTTTTCCATTTGTTATGGCCAAAATGTAGCAGATTTGAAATCTGTAGATCTGCGACCCGCAACCCGTTTGGCAGGTTGCCAACTTTTGTTTAATGCTGAATTTTGTAGATTTGTCATTAACGATAATGCCACACTGGCATTTTTATGGCTCAAGTGTGCGCTATGTTTATGACAGGAGCTTAACGATAGCCAGTTTATAATAGATGAAACGATCGCAAATCCCAATGCTGAACACGTAACATAATGAGACTCAATCATTAACTATGGAAACTCTAGAAATTATGACTTATCATCATGGTACATGGAAAAATCAATCGCTCTCTCTTGCTTATGTTCTACAGGCAACGAGAAAAGCTGAATAATCATGATTTCTTTCATTTCATTTTTCCAAACAACACACTTCATTTGCCTATGAATAGCAGGAAATTAATAATTATTTATGTAAACAGTAGACAGAACAGGTCATAAATGAGAATTTCCATTATCAATGACTTGCTTGTCGGAGCTTAAGAAGAAATTAGTAATGAAAAGCAGAAAAAATAGAATGAGAGCCAAAGAAGCAAAGCAAATTAGTTAGCAAGGTGTAGAGCATGAAAGCTTAACTTAGAGGCGTTTGACTTTTGTAGAGTAAAGAAGCAAGCATCACTTGAATATTTCAGCTATAAATTTGAAAAGTTAAATGATTACTTCCTTTAGCTAGTCCGACAATTAGTGCAAGAGCCAATCGACAATTATATATTTAACTAATCAAAGGTTTGAGAACATAAAAAATGCACAAAATTAAAAGTTAGCCAACCAATTTTATTGCAGTTTACTTAGGTAAAACACTAGAGATACGAAGCCCAAACCAAAAACCAATTATGGCGACGGAAATCAAAGACAATTTGCCGGGCCCAAACTTAAAGCTCAACACAATATCCGTTTAAAGTATCTGTGTGTATTCGTATTTCTTTCTATATAATTACAATTGTATTCGCTTTGATTTATGCGCAAATGTTTGTGCCACACCTGCGCGGAGTAGCACGCACGTGCTGTGCTGTGTTGAATTGTTTCGGAGTGCAATGCGAGTTTTCAAGTTGAATGCGAACTTACCATTTGGACATGAAAACGCCTCGTCCGCTGTGGTGGCGTGGATCACCGACAGAATCACCGCCAACAGCAAAGCGGCCAGCCAATGCGAATTGGCTGCCGTCGTTTTGGCCATCTTGCCGATTTGATGCCAACTAAAGTTGAGTGGCGCAGCCTGCAAGAAAACAAATGAGAAAAGGAAACCATTTTTAATACAAATTGTGTTTTTAATACAATAAACAGCACGAAATTACTAAATAATACCCAAATGCCTAGCCCCAGAAATAATAATGAATAAATCAGTTAAATAAATTTTGAGCAAAACTGGTTAGCTTATTCACACCTCAAATAGAATCGCACATGACATCGATTCGGGTTTTTATTTTTTTCTTAGCTCTGTATTTTTCTTACAAATACTTTAGCGATTAGCAATCTGTTCACATCTGCAACTGAGAGCTGTGAGCTGAGCACGTGTTTGTGGTTTTAGGATTTTGTGAATGCGGTTTAGAAAGTTTCTTTGGACATACACACACTTAAACCGCATAATTTAAGTCAGCCATCAGCCAACAACATTTGCATATAGTCTCTTAACTAGCTGACTAATGTCGAGGTCGCCGTGCAATAAATTCAACTAATGGCAGGTTAATATATTTTGTTTTTGCGTGAAATGCGGAATGGAATTTCAAAACATATTTGGAAATTGAGATGTGAATGTTCTTTAGCGAAATCAAAAATAAAAAGTGTGTCATTTGTCATACAATGAAAAGAATTTTCGAAATAATCAAATTAGGCATTTATTTATTTCGTGTAAGTTATATTTTTAATCCTATTATGCGTTTGTTTATCCAGCAAACCAGTTGAATACTTGAAAAATCAAGCTTACTTCAGTGCTCGACTCTCAAGTGGACCTAAGCTCTATGCCAATTACCCCCTCTCTAAATTTCATGAGCTCAAAAAGTCAAGCTCATACTCGTATCATAGAAATACGAGCACAATCGTTGGTTTTTGATATCCCCTCTCCGACCTGCCTGGCCAAGCAATTGAGAGAGACAAAGTTTAAGGCTCTTTTGCATTGTTGTCATAAATCACGAGTGCGTGTCTGTCTGAACTCTGTAGTTCACTTTTATCTCATTGTTAAATGCCCAGACAAACTTGTTGTCTGTGTGTGTGTGTGTGTGTGTGTGTGTGTGTGTGTGTGTGTGTGTTTGCCTTTTCATTCATATGCCATGCAAAATAAGTCATACGGTCTGGGGACTGCGTCGCTCTGTAAGCTGAGATCGAGGCGCAAGGTTGCCGTTATTGTCTAGTAATTATAACTAACACTTTGTGCATAATTGTTGTTGCTTTTACTCGGACATCTAAACGTGTTTGTTAGACTTTGTTTTTGTGTTTGTTTTCGGAAGACATTCAAGGCGTTAGAAAATAAAGCGGTAAAACTTTTACGTGTGAGAAACTTCTTAACGTTTTATGAAAATATTATTTATGCAGAATTTAAAATTTAACTGCAAAGTTTATTTTATATAATGAGCTACTCGCACGGCAATAACAACTGAATTTGTATTTTGTTATGAGTTGTTGCAAAACTTTAATACTTTGTAATACTATCGAAGCAAGTTTGTTGCCCAAGTCTTTTGTTTTGCTTTATTGCTTTTGTTCGGCTGCTTACAATGATCACAGCTGATACTAATACCAAGCCCAGTCTTTTCCATTAACAAACTTCCGCAAACAAAATCTCCCCACTCACACACATACACACACAGAGTCTGATAATCTCGAGTGGAGCTAAAATTTAGTCAAACGCGAAGGTTGTACACATCAGCACCTTGCACATGATTTTTTTTTGTATGCCTTGCGAATACACATGTAGCTGTAACAATACTTATTAGATAACTGTGATTAATACATGCGAAGGGCTGAAACCTTATCCAAGATCCGCTCAAAGCGTCTTACACTGCGAGTGGGAGTCAGAGACGGCGGTTTTTTTTTTATTGAAAGCTAAATTAATTTGCAAGTAAGCGTAGTTTGTGCCACACGCACCACACGATAGCACCACCTTTCAGTGCTAATTAAGTGAAGAGAAAAATTAAAGTTTTTCTCGCATTTCGCTTCAAATAATAGCACGAGCAAAGCGGCATCAGACGACGCCGCTTAATTACCTGAATTATGCAATGCACATAATATTTAATTTTATTCATTTTTCTCTCGCGTATATTATTGTAATTTTCGACAAATTATGCAGAAGCATCCCTAACAAAAGAGCGTATTCGACTATGAATTGAAATTGTATACTTTTCTCCTGATTTTCGTTGGCTGTAAAAGCTAATATACCCTCTCAACTGTAGATTACAGGGCATATATATTTTATTTTATATACAGACTGCAGCTGTGTAGCTACCCAAACCACATTTTTGTGAGCCACCAGCCGGCAGCTGTTGTTGTTTGTTGTTGCTGTTGCTGTTGCAATTAGCTGGCTATGTGGTTTGGCCCAGAAAGCAACTTGCAGCCAAACATTTGCAGCCAACAAACTGGCTACGTAGCTGTGCAAAGTTGTAGCTGCTGTCATTGTTGTTGCCGTTGCTTTTGTTGTTTCGTACAACACAAATATTTATGTGTGGGTGATGGCTGCCATTGTTTAGTCTACGGAAAGGCGCCAAAAATTGTACGCTGAGCCGCAGGTTTGTTTATAAGCGACATGTGTATTTACTTAGCTGCTTAATGAAGCAGCGACAGCGTCAATTTGGGGGCGTGGGCTGATTGGGCATGGCCAAAAAAAGAGCATTGTCATTAGCTAAACTCAGTTAACGAAGGTTTTTCAACATTGACATTAATTTGCTGTGATGAGTCAAAGACAAAACACGAAGCGATTAATTGTCAGCTTATAACACCTAAATATCTGATTGTTTAAAAGAGTGCCTAAATTAAATTAAATTTTTTTGCACCTAGAACGAACTGTAAACGCCTCTAACTGTACCTAACGGTAATTACCGTTAATATCATTTCATTTCTATGACTAATTGAATTGCTTTATTAAGTTTTGCCGAAATCTCTCGACTTCCCCTTGGGCCATGCAATTAGCAGTCAGTTAGAAGTCAACACCCCGACAAATATTTTGCTTATATAATCATACCTAATGAACGAATCCCATGAGCACGAACCCAAACCGAAAGCACGAACTATGCCAAAGGCAATTCGAAAAGCCAACGAAATGTCTGGATAAACGATTGTGTCGCTCGCATCATCCAAATGCTGTGCTCAATGTTTACCAAAACTGCAGTTTGCAATATGCAAATTTCAGTTGTCGTCTACGGGCGGACAGCTAATAATAAATAAACCGAAAACTTGATACGTATTTAGCATGTTAATAAAGTGGCGGACGAGAGTGAAAGGCTTGAAATGTTCGCCTTGGTTTATGGCATTTTAATTAAACATTGATTATGTATCCATACGTTTGTCTTGATTATGCGCCAATTCATTTCGCAACGAGTAAAGTAAATTTACATGAAAATGGGCCGCTGGGGAAGTCGATGTTGTTATTGTTACGTGGCGCTTTTTTTTCGTAATCACTGTGCATGACACCTTTATGCGTCTATTGATAAAATGATTATTTAATGAGAAGATGCTTATCCCAAACTAGCTTGCAACAGCAGCTTTAGGGTCAACTTAAATATGATATTGATATACTTATTGATTGGAGATGTTAGACATGCTATTTTTTAAAGCATTGCAGATAAATAACTTTTTAAGACATGCTGAAATATCCTTGATTTTAGCTGCACAACACAAAAGACTTAGGAAACGAACTTTATCAAATGCTTAAACTGTTCAATTATAAATTATAGTCATATTTATTGAATAAATCTAGTGTTGAAGCAACGCTTAAATTGTCAAATTAGCCTTAATTTAATGACAGTCACATAAGACCTTCTTATCGCTGCACACCACGAAATGTTATAGAACACAAAAAGGAGTCGTGAGTTGAGCAACCAAAATCAAACAATAACTTTGCATCCAAGATGTCTGCCAAGTCATTTTGCAATACCATGAGATGAACGGCAGAAAACGCTGAAACTCATGAAGCGTCAATCAAAATGCAAATTCAAATTTTGAAGCATATGCAAAGCGTTCAAATGAAAAACACCAAAAAATACACCAAGACAACGGAGCGCAACAAAAGAGCAACAGAAACAGCATCAGAGAGGCAAACCGGTCGTCAGTTTTCTTAGGGGCCGGGGTCTCCATTATTGATGACACCTTCGACATTTAAGCAAGCAGCAAACAAAACGCAGGCGATGACTAAATGCGGCTGACTGCTGCGCATACAGTAGGCTCTAGCTATGTTATATGCACAGCCAAACAACAACCAACAACTTGCAATCGCAGCGAGGGCATGCAGACAAAATGGTAAAAGTCAACTGGTAAATAAGTTTTTGAGCTGAACTTTTTGCCGTCCGCTGCCGGCTTGCCATTTATGGGCCGCGTTTAGTTTTCCATTTCACATTGGCAACACATAGCTAGCTAGTCGCTGTACATTTACCAGATTGCTTTTTTCATTCCAACTGCAAAACTGAACTTTCACTTGAGCACTTGTCTGGCGCTTTGGTCAGCCAGCCAGACAACTAGTCGGACAGTCAGTCAATATTGGCCACACAAAACGAGTTTTGGGGCCCGCCCAACTAATGATCAAAAAATTTATTAGTTTCGGTTTTTATGCTTTTACAGACATGTTGTAAATTGAACAGTTTGAAGGTCAATTTGGGTTTTATGGCAGCGGGCAAAAACGAGAAATTGGGTTGATTACCAAAGGAGTCGTCGCAGCAAGCAATCGATAGAGAAACTGGAGCAACTAACAGTGCCCAGCTATGCAGGCAATCAGGAAAAACAGTTGGAGATCGCTGATATTGATTACTGAAAAGTATCCTAAAATATTGCTGAATATTTATATATTTATTGCTAACAATAACTATAAATAACAACTCTCAGTGTTAATTAAAAAGTAAATATGAAAACGAAAGATTTGAAATCAAGAAATAAAATCTTAAAGAAACAATCAAGTTTTACCTTGAAAGCAATCGACTTTACTACACTTAACCCAGTAGAGTTCCCTTTTTATTACACGCCAAACAGACTCACTCTCATTTGTAAATAATTCTGAAAATATTTCGATATCCGCATTGGAACCGTTATGGACTCTTGGCAGACCCAACGACTGCAGCCGCTCAGCAAGTTGAAGTCGTGGCGAACAAAAGTTCTACAAACGAAAACCAGATTTTTATGTAAATTTCTTCTTATTATCGTTGTTGTTGTTGTTAGATCGCAGCGTGATTTCATTTCTGTTCAGCTGTTGACTTAAGTGTGTGTGTGTGTATGTGTATTCGTGTATTATTGATATGTTGCCTTAGCACAAATTTGTGTGTTTAATTTTGGCTCTCAGCCTCAACTTCAACTCCACTCTTCTCAAGCAAAGAGTCTCCGAGCCGGGTCGCTGTCCAGTCACACTTAAAGCTGCTGGAAAACCAGCTAGGCAGCCCCATTGAACTAGTTTCAGTTTTGTGGCATGTAGCATTTTGAGTGCTTGCTTGGTATTTGGGTTGGCATAAATACAATAATAATGTAGACTTTGTGATATTGGAGCTGTGTCTTGTGGCGAGCGAGTGTTTTGCCTAAAGAGTCTAATGAGCTGCGAAGGCTGTTTTTGTGCGGTGTGCACACAATTTGTGGTCAGTGTGGGACACAAGAGCACTCGTGATTGCCTGCCAATTACAATGAGATACCGACAAAAGCCGAGAACTGCAGGCTAATTGCAATCATACAAATTGTTTCTCGTTATTTCTAATTTGTTTCTCTCTTCACCTTCTTCATTCACTTGGCTTTTCATTGATAAATCATTTGGAGATTCCAGTTCAGTTTGTTCACCAAATACAACGCGACGAAAAAACACTTTTCACTCTCCAAAGCGACGACGCATCTTGATGTTTGTTTTATGGTTGCTTCAACAGCAGCAAAACAGCAACAGCAACTGCTGCAACATCAGCAAACTGCGTGTATGTTTTTAGCCATAAACACAATGTTTGTTTTCATGTGCAAAGCTGACGAAAGCTGCGCACAGCATACAAGAAAATATACAAACGCGCACACAAATGGTCAAATGATTTCTACTGTCCATCGCTTTCACAATGCAATGGTAGCCACACAAACAAAAACACACAGATACTGTTAGGAGGAGGCACGAGGCGTAGTCAGGGAGCGCAATTAATGTTTAATTTGTAAATAGACAAGAAAAAGTTGTGCTTTGCAATGTTTTCATTACATTTATTGAAAAGTGAAGTGAAAAACTGGCTCATAACCAAAAACAAGAAACGAGAAAAACTCTAAGTATGAAATGGGCCGCACCTGAAGTAAGCATACCACAAATACACACACTTATACACACGCCCGCGCCTGTGGTGAGTGAAGTCAGCGAGACAAACGCAGCTGTGATATCATGCCGCCTATCATGATCATCAGAGCTCCCGACACTCCACAGTCAACAGTTTTTTAGTGACTCTTTTTTTTGAAATTCAAGACACAGTGCGGCAAAATATGCCAAACTCAAAGATGGGCAGCAGCAGCAGAATGCAGCGAAAAGGTCCAAAGAAAACACACACAAAACAGGTTAAAGCCAGCTTTGAAAATAAATATGCAGGCAGCCAAGTCAAGAGGGCGTCTGCATGTGTGTGTATGGGTGAGAGAGTGTTTGTGTGTGGTGTGAAGCAGTCATGTGAATTTTATAGCTTTTTGCCAAGGTATTTGAGGTTTGGAGTGTGGAGCTGAAAGTGAGCGTTTGCCAGAGGAATGCACAGGTTCGTTGTCTAAGTCATTTGAATTGGCAGTCAAATCAAACGAAGGGGAGTTTTAAGACCTGACAGGTGAATCGCATCTTCATAAAATTGTTAGTCATATGAAACGCATTTCGATTCTAGAGAAATGCACAAAGATAATTAATTAACATAAAATAATTGTTTACCTATGCTTAAAATATTTGATGGCTCAATAATGTTAAGATACAGGTTTGTTGTCTAAGTCTTTTGATTTAATTTATAGAAAATGGTAATAAATACATTTCAAAGAATTTCACAGGATTGTTGTCTTATGTTTTGTTTTAATGAATACGAAATAGTTTATTTTTGACAAGTTTGTTGTCTGAGTCATTTGTTTTAATGCACAACAAACTTATCAACTCTAGCTAATGCACAGCAGCACTTCAAATTTCTTAAAGGGGAACTCTTTTACTGCAAGCACATCAACACCTCAGTCACACCTACAACATCCGCACCCAACTTCCCCCCCGTGTTTGCTTAATCATTTTTTAACAATTGTCGACAATGACAGCGCCAAAACGTTTTGCCGGACGCTCTAGAGATCCACTTTCTTACAGCATTATGCGCCCGTGCACACAATTCTCACAATTAAAAATAAGAAATGTATGAAAACAAACGAAAGAAAGAGAAAAATTTTCGTGTCAATTGTAACTAATCGACGTCGGCGCCGTGAAAGCGCCCACCTTACATAGTAGATATGATGAAGTCGATGTCGATGTCGAAGTCGAGTCGGAAAAACTTATGAAACTCTTATACGCAAGTACGCTATTGTCAACTGTTTTTCAAGATGATTAAGCGGCTTTTTCGTCAGTCGCAGAAAATATGCTTAAGGGCAGCATTAATTCGCTTTTAGAATGAGCTTTGCCAAGCACTTTCACTGTCCAAAAGACAGACGGAAGCGACGACCACCAACTTTCATTGTCAAGGAAAAGTTGTTGATTAGAAAATGATGCTGATTAAAATCCAAAAATATGTAGTATATATCAAGCATGATAAACAACTCGCATGTCTAGCTAAATCTAAAGACTTCAGACACGAACAAAAGATGATGGCTACAGCGATGCTTTGATCATTCGACTCTAATCAGTTTAATATATCTTGTTATATGAGTCATACGCCCCTTTTGTCGAACCCTTCAGTTCAGTTCAGTTCAGTTCAGTTTGCCTAACAGCCACTTGATGTATTGTGTGACTGTTTGTCAAATTTCAGTTAGGGTTTATTTCTTCTTTTTTTTCTATAGTTATCAAAATGTGTCTAAGTGTGGCTGCCTCTCAACTGACTTCTTGCACCTTTGGCAGGTAAACATGTCGATGTTTCATTACCTGCACACAATTTTGGATTTGTGAATTGATTCAGAGTTCTTAGGGTTCGGCTTAGGATGCTCTGTGCCGCCGTCTAGGCGTCAGCTGCTATTTATAGAAGGAAACAACAATAGTTGGCTTATTTCATGGTATTTAAATGCTGACTTTTCGTTTCGTATTTTCTGGGAAATTTGAAATTGAAAGAATGTGGATTAGATCATTGTGTAATGGATAGATTGATTCAAGTGAAAATCAACCAAGAAAATCGATTACTTTGCGAGTCGCTAATATAATGTCGAAAGGGAAAGTATTTGAGACAAAGAATCCGAGCTAAACTTCCGTTTCATTCATTTGCTAATATACAAATTATGACTAATCATTGAAATACAGCTCGTAAAACACGGACTGAAACAAGTTACACTGGTTATAAAAAACCGCAACGCGAAAAATTTCATTTATTCGTTTATCTAAATTATGAAGCAGAACTCATCTATAAACTGTCGTACTAAAGAAACCACGAAACGGGTTTATTTGCCAGTTTTGCCTGAATCAAATATGAACTCAGCTCTCAAAAATGCTTTAGCAAAAGGTTGTGGTTTATTTTCAGCGTTCAGCTCGTTTTGTTGTTGTTTACAGATCCCACAGAGACAGTGGTAGAGGAAGTGCGAGGGAGTCAGAGAGAGAGAGAGATAAAGAGAGAAACATACAACTCGCACGTCATTTGTTTTGCTTTTCACTTCCAGTTAGTGAAATTTTCTATAATAAAAAAAAGCACAAGACCAACAACAAGAAGCTTTTTGTTATTGTTTTCTGTTGCTATTAAGCAACAACACGCGGAGAGTGCGTCTTGAAGACAACAAAAAAAATAAAGAAATAATTGAGGTTAACTCTTTGTGGTGCGGCGCTCTCGCTTTTTGAGTCGCCACTTGGAAGTTGACTTGGCCTTTATTGAATAAATGTGACAAACGAATACGAGACTGACAAACCGACAGACTAACAACGCACTGAAAACGTCAAAGAGTCAGACAGTCGGCGCTTTTGTTTTGCTTTATAGAAAGTAAAAGAAATTGTTCTTTCATGTTGATTGCCGCTGTGCTACTTATACGGTCTTCTCCCCGGCATCTTGTGTGCGCCATAACTGACTTCAAAGCCGAACTCATTGCTCATGGCTTATGGCTAGTCATCCATCTCTTTTGCTCGCGAATCAATCAATCAATCAATTACTTAAACACAATTAAACTGGCAGCTAATGTACTATACAATCAATTTTATTGCTAGTCGCTGGCAAAATGAAAGCGTGCCATTATAATGAAAATAATCATGGACAAATATATCTTGGCTATTGTTTATCGATAACGATACATAATCACATTTTGGCGCAATGAGTTTACTCAAAGGCGCGGCATGAATTCGCTTTTTAGCAATGTTTGATGCATGATGTCAGCTTTAAGCTGTCCTAATGAATGTATCTATCAACAAAGAGCTATGATCTCAGCCCAGACCCAACTCAGAATGTATATAGGAAAAAAAACCATCAACAGAAGGCCGAACTAAGAGTGCTTAATGCTACCCTTCAAGTGCCATTCATCTTCATTATAAATACGTATGCAACTTACCTCTTTTTTATGCAGCCTATATACACTCGGAATGTGTACGAGTTGTTTTGTATATCGTAGTCTGGCTTTTAGTAATCCAATTTATGTGGCATGTCAGCTGGTTATCCTTGAAGTCTTCCCGTTTCGTATGCTCACTTTATAACTATGTATTTTGTTTCTCGATGTTTATGGCAACTTTGAGTTTTAACTTGTATATATTTATTATTAAATATATTTGTTTGTGCTCGTTGTAGTTTTTAGTTTAATTCGATGCACAAGACCAACGTTGTTGCACTGCAGAGAGATAGTTGAGAGTTCACTTGAGTTAGGTTAAGTTGAAAGTTTCCCAAACGCAACAAAAAAAAAAAACTCTATCGAACAAGATTTAAACGCGACACCGAAAAAAATGAAATTTATGATACGAACATGTTTATGCAATGTTCTATAATGTTTTAATGGGTTGGGCTAGCGGCCTATTAATTATGCATGCAGAATCAAGCACCTGAGCCGACTTGAAGACGCTAAGCACGTTTTCTGAATGCGTTAAGACCTTAAGACGGCAATGGGAACAGTTTGGTAAAAAGAAATCTAGGAAAAATATTTATGTTAATTAAAAGAAATATTGGTTGGAGGCGAATCTGCTGCGTTCTTCATGAGATTTAGTTTTTTCGTCTTCAGTTCATTATACAAAACAAAAGACTTAAGCCACAAACTTGCTGCGAGCATTCTATTTGGCAACTGCAGAGCTGCAATAACTTGCAGCGAATTTTGCAATGTTTTAAAGTATTTTTTATTTATACTTTACACTTGCTACTGTTTTATATTTTCTCTCTCTCACTCTCTTGCTGTTGGTGTCTATTTTTTTGTTGCCTCAATTTCTTTGGTCATTGCGCAAAACACTTGATGTTGTGCCTGTTTCCCCTGTTTCCCGTATGGAGTATGTGGTGTGGTGTGTACTGTGTGTAATTTCTACCTGGTTAATGGGAGCGTAAATGCGCAGCTGGCATGCGAAGTTAGTATGAATGTATAAGTTGTGCTCGCACAGACTGAGACGTATTCTAATGTCAGTTAACGTAAAGTGCAAAAGCCAGAGACAAGTTAATGGAGTGGTACAAAGAGAACAACAGAACTCACGGCCTAGCAGCAGTTAGCTGTGTGGCTAAGGTTCAGCTAACTTGCTTGAATAAGCTTGGACAAAACCTAAGATCAATGGCGATGAACAGCTAGATTCATGTAACGATCTCTACAGAGCGGTATCCAATGAACAAACGAAGAAATTGCTAATGTATTTCCTTAAGATCGTGGCGTTTTAATCGTTTATCCAAGCTTTTGCTACGCCATAACTTTTTTTTTTAATAATGTTTTCCTTCTGTAAAATTGTTTTAGATTTTACTATGATTATTTTAAAAAAGAAAATTTAATTTTATATCCATTTAAATATTATCGTTTTTAAGTTATAGTCCAGTTCTTTGCTTGACTTTGGTGCTCCTTGAATATATCCAAATTACTGCACATTTTTTTCTTTTTGTTGCAAGTTTTTCTTTGGCGAATTGTGCGCGTCTTGATTGGCGAAAAAACTTAATACACAAATCCTTTTGGCAAACACAAACACAACGACACGTAAGTAGTGCACAAACAATTGTAAAGAAATCCAGTTTGAGCCGCTTATAGACACAGGCACACACACACACACACACACTGTTACACTCTGTATTGTCAATTATTATTTTAGGGTCTGATCGAAGATTCGGCGACGGAATCAATGCGTATACTGTACCATGCCAGACGAAGGCCAAACTCTGACTAAAACTTGTTCAAGAAATTCAAAGCGACTGCACCTGAAGTTTCAGTCCACACCGCAAGCCACTCACACACACACTCAGCTACTGAGATATACACATACACACACACACACGCACACGCACACATGCAGAAACAGAGACCACAAGACACGCCAGCAGAAAAGGCAAAACGCAGGCCGAAAGAAGGTAGAGAGCCGCAGAGCAGCCAATACATAGTTAGATAGGTAGAAAAGTACGACAAAAGAGATGAAAATAAAATAGCGCGACGTGCCCGTTTTACAGATTTTATTTCATTTTAGTTTTTTTTCCTTTTCTTTCAGTCTTGTCTCTTGGCCAGCTCGCTCGCTCACTTATTCGTTCGTTCGTTCGATTGTTCGTTTGTTGGCTTACTCAGTGCCAGACTTCTTAACGGCTTTCACGCACACATACATGCACACACACTTGCATACTCTCAATGCATACACTACCTACACCTATTTCGCTCTCGTGGCAGCCTCAACGTCCGTAACGCGCCACAGTCGAAAACATACTGAAAGCTTTGCGGGTTTATCAGTTGCCGGCAAGACGTTTGGGCGCAACGCCGTCAACTCGCTGCTTTTAATAGCGGCTTCGTGAGTCTGACTAAAAAGTTTGCGGCGAATTCATCGATCGTTACCTGATCGACTGACCACTGCTACAAACACTGTTAGGGCGCTGCACACTGCGTGAGCTTGTCTATGGCAGCAAAGATTAAATGATAGTTCCTTGGAAAATCTCACTAATTACTGCATTGCACCCTAAACATGTGCCTTTTGTGCTTGGAATTTTCCGGCGGCTGTTTTCAAATATTTACTACCCTTGGGCTAGTCTTGATCCTGAGTCATAAAAATGTGCGAGAATCATGTACGTGCGAAATGGCAAACGGAAGCGGAATCTACTTATGCCCAACTCTTGTTGTGGCAATTGCACACAACGAAAGACTTAGGCAACAAACTTACCATGGCTGAAAGTGCTAACAAACAGAGCCCTGAACATAAAAAGGCTTGGAAAATTGGGCCATGGTGGTTGTTCAAATAAAATAATAGGGTTCATACACGAGAACCGCCTAACATACCTAAGCGAGGAAGTAGATTTAATTGCCAAGGATCCCTTGGTTGAAATTGTCTGACGTTAATGGAACTGAATCACCAGCGAGACAAGATAATGACGCAACAGGCAGCCATTGAAAAAAAAAAACATTTTTTATGATCTACAATTATTTATGTAATGATATTGAAGCTGACATTTAGAACATACTTTTTGAAGACACACAAATTTAATTAGTGGAGTGTTTTAAATATGAAGTTACGAGGTAATACAGGCAAACACTTGGTAATCTATTTAAAAATATACATATTTGATTCTTATAACTAAATAGTGATTGAAAAAACATTTCATATGACAATACTATACATAAAGATTCAATTATTTAAAAGATTCCTAAACAAAAAAGTTTTTATATCATTTATTACATTACTTTTAAATTTGAATATATTGAATTTACCGATGGCATTTTCAGTCAATAACTAAAATATCATGGAATGCTACGATATTTTTATTTATTATATAATATTATATGATAATTTTATCATACTACATAAACAAATGCTATTCTTAGTCTTAACATTTTTGATTATGCGTATGATTTCAACTAATCAAAAAAATCTAAGGTTTGACAATTTAGATAGACTTTAATTGTTGGTAATTAGTGAACCCAGATTGAAGTTGGGTTGCAAGTGACGGACCGTTAAACAGACACAGAAGCAGTCGGCACAAATTGTGGCAAGTTCAGGTCAAGTAGATATTATGGATACGGACCACAAGTACCAGAAATGCAGACAAAATGCATTAGACTCAAGCATAGGGGAAGAAGCAGTCAAGCACTTGAACAATTGGCCCATTGAAGTCTCACCAGACGACAGCCAGCAAATATTTGAGTACAGAACGGAAGTGCCATATATGTATGTAAAGCTGGTTCGACGCTCGGAACCGTTAGGTAGAGAGACATGCGCAATGAGTTCTTGAATTGAGTGCGTGTTGCTTAAACAACATTTGGGTATGGAGAAAGTTTTGCTATTTACGTCAGTAACTTTTTTTCAATTAAACTATAAACAATACAAAATCATGGTAAAAAATCAACAAAAAGATGAAACTATTGACTAATATTATAAATGAGAAGAATCCTAGCTGGTCATTGTGCTCAGACTTGGTCCATAAGACGGTGGTATAACGGTTCAAAAAGAGAAAGGCATGAGGGATTGGGTCCTCAACCATTTACAGATAAGCACACTATAATGGGCCTAGCTATAACTATAATACCTGGGATATCTCTTGGGATATACCTCGGCAAGCATTTAGCACAATTTCTGGAACTATCTGAAATTTTCGCTCCTGGAGACGACAGTCGTGAGGACGATGATTGAAAATTCCAATTCATTCATTCTTTTCTCTGGATTCAAATTGTAAATTGGTACTGGTTTTTAAAATATGCATTTAAAATATTTAAATGTACTAAAATTCGTATCAATTGAACAATTGGGTAAATTAATTCCCATAGTAATTTCATTGATTTACATCTCTTTTTATTTAGGTAATTAAGGCAGATTTCAAGCTCCGCGCCTTTGAGATAGGCAATACTTGTCTTTTTTTGCTGGTGGTCAAGAATAGTAGTAAAGGCCCAAAATTCTGGTGAACATGATAGTACTATAGTAATTTGATTTGTACAGCGAGTAAAAAGAAATGTATATGATTTTCTCAGAGTGTATCTCTCCTAAAAGTTATAAACGATTAAAATTGA
Organism: Drosophila nasuta; assembly: GCF_023558535.2. Taxonomy (NCBI): domain Eukaryota; kingdom Metazoa; phylum Arthropoda; class Insecta; order Diptera; family Drosophilidae; genus Drosophila; species Drosophila nasuta. The sequence continues at coordinate 8,355,269 of NC_083455.1, read as the reverse complement.
ATAAATTCATGTACAACTATAAAACAATAAAAAAATTTTACAAAATATATTAAAAACTAATACAAACATTTACACTAAAAAAGAACTTAAATTTAACTACACATTTATTAAAACTAATAAGTCAGTCGACGTGTTCACAATACGCTCGAAACTTACAGCAGTTTAAATAAACCATTAAAACTCCCTCCGTAAGCTACTTCGAAACAGTTAAATTAAAGAAAGCCCCGCTTACAAAAGTGTTGCCGGACTAGAGAAAAAAAGTCCAAGAAAAGTGTTGCCACACTGTTTAATATTTTAAAGATGAACAACTGAGCGCGCAGCTTTCGCAGTTTGAAAATCAGAGAGCTTTTATTGTTAGCTCTTTATGCAAGATTAAACGACGATGAAGCTTTTTACATTGACTCAAAGAAACATAATAGCTGTTTAGCTTTGAAATCTACACTAATTAGTATCGGTAAAATCAATTAATTCGCTTTAATGTTGCCGCATCTCGTGCTCCAAATATTTATTGGGCAAGCTTATAGTTTAACTATGGGAATTTTGTAGCGTCTGTTTTTAGATATATTTATTAGATAATTCTGAGCGTAGTGAATGGACAGATTCGAAACAGTCAATCATATGAAACCAGTTATATTTATTAACTGTAGATCGTTAACACGACAGAGACGAAACCTACCTCAAAGTTGCCAGAGTTTTTCGACTTATGTTATGTATGCATTTATTTATAGCAGTAGTATTTCCCTTATGACTTATGTATAATTGGTTAATTACAGAGTAGCCGAGCCAGACGAGCGTTTTGCGAATATTTTTTTTGGTGAATGCCCCTCTGGCAGTGTCTTTGAATGTGACGTATTGACGGACATAATTAAAACGGATTTACAATAGAGCCGCCCCATGCGTGGCCAGGTCAGCAAGGCATTAAGACAAGGGGCACTAAACTAGGCTAAGCAAATGCGTGTTTTGTTGTATGTTCGAATTGAATTTGGTTTAAGACTTATGTCTTAAGGTTTTTAAGTGAAACATGCCATCCAAATTGCATGTATTAAACATTAACCAATATGCATTGATTGGCATCGCCTTAAATACAAGCAAATTAATCAGGTTTTGTCGGCCGTCTGAAGGTCGCCTCCACAGCAACAATACTACGACGACAAGTATGTAGTATAATGCTCCCCAAAAACCAGACTGAACCAAAAAGAAAAGAAAAAGGTGTTCGAACCAATAAATAAGACGAGGGGAAAAAAACGGAAAGAAAGACAAAAATTAATGCCAACTAATGCAACGATTGGGTAAAAGTCGCAAAAAAAAATCCCAAAAATATAAAAGAAATATAAAGAAAAATGAAACTTGTAAATAAGTCAAATAACAATTAAAATAAAGATCAACATGATGTCTACATAACAGCCAGAAAATTAAATTAATGATGGCACGGCCCGACCGGGTCTGAATCTGAATTTGACATGGCAGACGCACACATAAAACATTGGTTATCCTTGAGTTGGTCAAGCAGCGTTTTGGCCATTAGCATTGTGTGGCTAAGACAACAAATTGCTAGGCCAATAAACGTTTTAGCCATAGATGAATATGCATGAGCAGTGTGGGCTAACAAACTTTGACATTTGCCCTTACTCTCTAGGCCCTTAAATTGCTTTTTGATTTATGTAGGTGTAAGATGAGATGTCTAGATGTGTGTGAATGTTAGTGTGTGCATATGCTAATGTGTTGGCGTGTCGCTGGCTACCGGAATAGTTATGTTATTGCTCGCTGCGTCTGCTGAAGACGCTGCGCGCCCTATTGACATTGCAAAACCTTCAACTGGCGGCGCTGTTGATAAGCATTAGAGCGAGAGAGCGTGTCTGCAGCGGGCGAGCAAGAGCGAAAGAGAAAGGAACATATGAGAGATGAGAGGAAGAGATCTCAATCTCCATGCGCAACCGCAACATCGAGAGCAGCAAACGCAGGCCATCAGCCGGCCAGGTTAGCATATGTGAAACCTTAGCGAGTCGATGCGGCGTCACGCTTTGCTGGGGAGCTATATAAACGCTGTCGCATCTGCTTGTTGTCATCATTCAGCGTCAGGCACTTGGTCAATCCAAATCCAACGAATCTTTACTAAACTCATCCACAACAAATATCAACAACAATGGTAAGCAACAATATCAACAACATTATCGACAAAGAAGAAACAAGTACGAGCACAACTGCAACACTCGACACAATAAAACACACTCAAAATTCGGCATTCGCACTTCTGTTCGAGCTTGTATCATCACATCCATCAAGCCACTAAATACATATGTTCGAGTACTGACGAGATGACCTTACAGTTGTTTACCTTTGGCATTGGCCTGCCAATTAACTACTCGCTAATCTCACACGGATCATCAGCTCCACGGATTTTTTTAATCACCACTCCTCATTGCTCTTTTTTCTGTTTCTGTTTGCAGAAATTCTTCGTTTTGGCTGTTTGCGCAATTGCCGCTGTTTCGGCTGATGTCTCGCATCTGAATCTGGGAGGTGGCAACGGCTACAACTACGACAAGCCAACCCCATCGTTCGACATTGACATTCGCTCAGCAGCTGGACCATCCTACTCTGCCCCTGCTCCAGCTCCCGCTCCAATCTACTCGGCTCCCGCACCAGCTCCCATCTACTCAGCTCCTGCTGCCGCTCCTCAGCCCGAGTACCTTCCCCCTGTGCAGGACATTCCCGCTCCAGCTCCAGTCTACTCTGCTCCAGCTCCAGCTCCAGTTTACTCTGCTCCTGCTCCCGCACCAGCTCCAGTCTACTCTGCTCCTGCTCCAGCTCCAGTTTACTCTGCTCCTGCTCCAGCTCCTGAGTACAGCGCACCTGCTCCAGCTCCCGAGTACCTGCCACCTGTGCAAGACATCCCTGCTCCTGCACCAGCTCCAGTCTACTCTGCTCCAGCTCCAGCTCCAGCGCCAGTCTACTCTGCCCCTGCCCCCGCTTCAGTCTTCTCTGCCCCCGCTCCTGCTCCTGAGTACAGCGCACCTGCCCCAGCTCCAGAGTACCTGCCACCTGTGCAAGACATCCCTGCTCCTGCTCCAGTCTACTCTGCCCCAGCTCCTGCTCCCGTCTACTCGGCTCCTGCTCCCGCACCAGCTCCAGTCTACTCGGCCCCTGCCCCCGCTCCCGTCTTCTCAGCTCCCGCTCCTGCTCCTGAGTACAGCGCACCTGCTCCAGCTCCAGAGTACCTGCCACCTGTGCAAGACATCCCTGCTCCTGCTCCAGTCTACTCTGCCCCAGCTCCTGCTCCCGTCTACTCGGCTCCTGCTCCTGCACCAGCTCCAGTCTACTCTGCTCCAGCTCCCGCTCCCGCTCCCATCTACTCAGTTCCAGCACCTGCGCCAGCTGCTCCTATCTTCTCGGCACCTTCCGGTCACAGCTACTCTGCTCCAGCTGTTGAGTCCAGCGGATACGAGTACAACGTGCCAGCCAAGCGTTTCCGTTTCTAAGTGGCCATCACTCCATCCACTCATCGGGGACAACGCCGTTTGTTAAATTAATAAACGGCCTTTGTCCCTTTGTTGTTGATTATTTGTTGATATTATGCAAAGTTTCTGTTGAGATTTTTAGCTAATAAATTTATATAAAAATAAAAAAATTAAATTAGTAAATACACAAAAGTCTCTTAATTACAAAACTAAAAAAACATCGTTAATAATGCACATTGCGTGATACCAACGGCCATATGTATACATATATGAAAATATATATGTATATATATATTTAAATGTGGGGAATGGCAATATTGAAATACTATAAAAATCGAGTGCCATATATATGGCCATAAAATTATGTAAATCCCTGGCTGCTTTTACCAATTCGCAAATGGGGATTATCAAAAGAAATATAATAACAATGAAACTTGGTTAAAGCAATGCTGCAAATTAATGACACTGTGATCAGCTGCTCAGCAGAGAAGACAACAAAGATCAATTTGCAATTTTACTACGAATCTATTAATTTTAATACATTTTCTGATGAAAGATGTCGCATATTTAGCTTCTTAATAAAGCTAAGGATAACTTTTTAGTTTTTATAGTTTTTTAAACAAAAGTTTAGTAAGTAATTTTGTCGTACATTTACGCTTCCATTAGTCGTAAATTTCGATTAAAATTAATGTCTTGATCTTCGAGCTTTAAAATAGTTTCATTCAAACATTTTATAGTATTCAGAGCTTTATAAGTTGCATTAAATTTAAAAATAATCTTTCAATTAAAACGAATTAATGCAATAATTTGTAGACGAAGTAAATAGAAAATACTAAAAATAATTTTAAACTTAAATAAATAACGGATTGATAATTATAGATATTGGGTACAAGTGAAAAAATTATTATCAGCGGAAAGGAATAAGATGTTGAAAGCATCTATTTGATAACAATTCGATTGTGGCGCAAAGTTTCACTGATTTGTGACCAGATAAAATGATTTCGCATATCTTAACCTGTGCATTCAATAGATCAAAAGGCAATTTTATTTGCACGCACATACATACATATATATTCGGGCCAAGTTGAAAGCTGCTTGGCCAAAAGTCATTGTAGCTTATGCAAATATCAAAATGTTGCATACAGTTAGTTATTTAGTTAACACACGCTCGCCACATTAATGTTTGCTTATCAATTTTCGAACACATTATGCATATGCAAGAGATTTGCAGCGAAAGCCGATGAGAAACACCCAAAGGTCGAATTTCGTGCAGATGACACTCTGGCAGCAAATAAAAATTTATGCGATTTAATTATTAATTAATCCATTGATTATAGAGACGTTGTCAATTCAAGTTGCATTGACTTAACAGAATTGATTGTTTGAAATGAAAACTCGAATTTGTATTTGTTTTGTTTTTTATTCAACTAATATTAAATAGTTTTGATGATTTGATTCTCTTTTAATTTCAATTTGTATTTAGTATACGTCATTAATTCCATATCATGTTATATTTATAGTTGCAATAACTCGTTATAATATGCATTGTCAATTAATTATCTTAATTTTTGTATAGTTTACGTTAGTTTTCTATGTATATTTTATAGGGTAGTGTGAGTGTGTGATTGTGTATAAATTATTATCATTATTGTAGCAATGCTTCCTAATTGATATCGCGCGCTCGATAGTTTTGATATGCGAGCATATCGAGGGAAGATTGAAACTTTACACTTAACATACAATTAAACTAAAATACTTAAATTGTTGCAGTTGCTGTAGAAGCGACTCTAGGAGCACATAGAGAATACATTCACGAAAATAAAAGCCTAAACTTAAAATAAATTAAATATATTCATTTAGAACATTTAAATTAGGTTTGACATCATTGCCTAGACCCACATAAAGGGATCTGTTCTATATGCACTTTTCCATTGCAATCATGATTGTGGTGTGTTGGGTTGTGTGTGTGTGTGTGTGGTTGTGGACTGTAATTTGCAATAAGTGGCCTGAAGCGAGGGGATAGCCAGGACCCCTCGTCGTCAAAAGACAAGATTCGGTTTACTCTACACATATACAGTACATTCCTATATATAGTCAACTACATTATATACAAGCTGGCGGCTCTCGGCGGCGTTTGTTATGTGTCATAATCATCCTGCTGCGAGCTAAAGTAGCTCACCAAGCCGCTGAACTCACCGACGCCCCCTCCCACACTGTTCCCTGCAGTCGCATTGCTGCTGTTGCCATGCGCCGAACTGGAATCCTCTTCGGCAATGGCCGCTGGCGAATCTGCTGTTGAATCACCCACAACAGCTAGCGGCGATTTCGTATTGGAGTATGCTTCCAACGTTATTAATTTTTTACTCGTTATCACGGATGATTTGGGCAATGCCGTTGGCGGCAACGGCACTGCTGGAGGAGCTGCTGGTGTTGCTGTTGGCGGTGGTGCTGCTGATGGCACCACGTTGACCACAGGTGCTGCTGATGCAACCGACGCTGGAGCAGAAACAGGCGCGGGCGGGGCTGGCGATTTGCCGCGTGTTAATACGGATACAGAATGATTTGTAGGCGCCACTGAAGATGATGTTGGCGGCGGCGGTGCACTGACAATCACTGAGCTTGGCGCCGATGCATGCGCTGGAGGTGTGGTCAGTGGAGGTGGATAGTAGCCATATGGTGGATAACCGCCTAAATTAAGAGAACAAGAGTTAAAGCAAGTTGATATGGCTGATACCAAGTGACTACTTACGTGCTCCCGCTGCATAGTCCACGGCTCCAGGTCGCATATTAGGAGCACCTGGGGGTCCAACACGCGGCGGATAGTTGGGATTGCCATAAATGGGAGGCGCTCTGTATATAAATAAAATAAACATTAAGTTAGTTTGTTACTACATAATGCAAGGTAAAATACAAAAGCAAATGGATATATAAACGGTTCCACTCACCTGTAGGGATTTAGATGCGATGAGGCATGACGAGCTGGTGGCGGTCCAGCGCCATAGACGCCAGCCAAGGCGCCGGGCGGTGGCGGTCCACCGTGATGCTCGGGGCCATGCAGATAGGGCGGCGCTCGTGAATTAGGCGCACTTCCACCAGGTGCTCCCCCCGCCGTCGAAGTGGGAGGTGCACCACGCAGTGGAGGCGGTGCTCCATAGGTGGGTCTCAGTGCTGAGCTCGGCGGCAACGGCTGGCCATAGAAACGCGCCAGTTCCGCACTGCTCGGGTACATGCCACCGCCAGGTGGCTGTGGCGGACCACGAGCATGTGCGGGCGGCAATAGCGAGGGCATCGGCATGCGAGTAATGACAGAGGGCTGGGAGACGACAACTGGTGCATCCTCGTGAGGCTTAAAGAGCTGAGCAGGCGGTGTCTTGCCTGGCGTCGTGGGCTTGTCGCTGCTCACACTGGAGGTAGCTGCGGTAACGGCAGCAGCAGTCTGTTGCTTTTGCAGCTGATCCCGCAGTGGTGTGACCTTTTTTCGACGTCCACGCGGCTTTGTATCGGCTTGCGGTGGTGGCGGTCGCACTGCCGCAGCTGCAGCGGCTGCCTGCATGAGATGAGCTGCTGCCACTGGCATCGCCATGCCCAAAGGCATGCGCTGCATAGCCGGGAGCGGCTGTTGCTGAGGTGGTGGCGCCGCATAGTTGGCACGGCTCAATGGCTGACCAAGAGGGGCAGAGAGCGCGTTCTGCAGTAGCTGCATTGCCGGAGGAGGCGGCGCCAGGTGACGCTGCAGCATGGGATGCATGCTTGGCGGTGGACCATGTTGTTGTTGGCCCGGCGGCGGAGGTAACAGCGAAGCTGGCAGTGCTCCGGCTGGACCATGGCCGGGGAACTGATGGCGCAACAGTGGCGGATGCATTGTGGGCATAGGCAGACGTTTGCGCATCGGTTCCTGCAGACCCGACGCACTAGGCAACTGCTCCGGCGCCGCGGGCAGCTGTTTGGGTGGCTTGGATTTGACAGGCGTTGTACGCAACACTTCATCCGGAGCGGGCAGCTCACGAGCCGCCGCTGCCGCTGTGAATTGCTCCTCTTCCTCGACCATGCGGGCAATGGCATCCTCCATGTCCTCGGGTAAATCGTCGGGCAATTCGTCCAGCTCCGATTCATCTACATCGTCGAGATCATCGATAGCCTCGCCCTTGCGCTGCAAATAATCAATATCCAGCACTTTGGCTTGACGTATCACGGACAAAGGAACCGTTGACAACGAATCTCCTCCACCTGCTGCCCCTGTCTTGCTGGGCGTGCGTTTTTCCGCTCCTGCTCCAGCTGCACCCGGTGCCCCCTTGATGGGCGTGAGACGTGGTGTCGCCGCCAACTTCGCGCCCTCGGCATTCTTCTCTGCCAGCATGCGCTTAATCTCCTCTTGCTTTTGGATGAACTTCTGACGCTCTTCGGGCGGCGTATCTGGACGATGTACGCCTGGCTTAATGCCACCATCGGAGCTGTCGTCGTCAAAGTCCTCGATGTAAGCGTAGCGCCGGCCACGTGTTCTCGTCCGCTCATCAGAGCCGCCGCCACCGCCAGCACCACCATCATCAGAGGAGGCAGGCTTCTTCTTCTTCTTGGTGCCCCCGCCAGAGCTCGACTTGCCTTTGCCCTTGCCCTTGCCAGACGACTGCGCCTGCGCCGACGATGTCGTTGTAGTCGTCTTCTTCAGTGGCTGTGAGCGCGGCTGTTTGCCGGATCCTTTGCCGGATATGGGCACTCCATTGGCACCAATTTGCTCATCTTCGTCGTCCTCCTCATCTTCCTCCTCGCTCTCGCTGATATCGTCGTCCGAATACTCCAGTTGCTTGGGCTTCTTGGTCACCGGCTTCTTCAGCTTGGGGGATTTGCGTGCGATAGCCGCCGATGCCTTTTTAGCGGCCGCCTTCTTGCGCTTTGATGGCTGCCAAGCGCCATCCTCACTCTCACTGGTCGTGTCATCGCACAGATCGGCGCTGTCCATGTTCTCGCTTAGCTCAGAGCCGTTGTCGTCGTCATCGGTCTCGGTTTCCGTGTAGTCGGAATCCTCCTTCTTCTTCTTTTTCGACTTGCTTGCCTTGGAGCGTTGCTGCTGCTCCTCCTCACTCTCATCGCTCTCCTCCACCACAAACTTGCGATCCTTGCGACGCTCACGTGCCGCACGCCTCGCTGCTTTGCGCTGTTTTTTGCCACGTCCGGGACGACGATAGACTTCTAGACTGGAATCAGAGTCATCTGAGGCAGATTGCGAGCTGTCATCGTCGGAGAAACTGGATGTCTTGAAGTCCTCATCACTGCCGTGATCCTCCTCAGAGCTGACGTCAAGTGTGGTCAATTTGCGTGCCTTCTTTTTGGCCGGCGGCGCCGCTTTGATCTTTGATTTCTTTGCTGCTTTAAGAGGCTGCTCATCTTCATCGTCATCGCTGTCGTCGTCATCATTGCTGGACTTCTCGTCTGAATCTCGCGGCAATTTTGCAGCCTTACTCTTTTTCTGCACTTCAGACTTATCATTCTCCTCCTCGTCAGGCGGATCACCTTCATCGCGACGCGTCTTCTCCTTGTCAGCTTCAATGATTGTACTAATGTCCTTGCCTCTACCCAGATTTCCAGCTCCTGCCACCTCATCCATTTCCTTCTTGAGCGCGGAATTGATCAGATCATCGTACTCATTCAGACGATAGCTCACGTTGATCTGTCTTCGTTTGCGCAGCTTGTAGATGGGTTCATCGTCCGAATCCGAGTAGCTGCTGCTGCTTGTGCCACTGCTGCTAGAGCTGCCAGATCGTGCGCCAGCTCCGCCCGACTGCTTACCACTTTTTGTACCACTGCTGCCACTATCCGACTCATCATCCTTGCCGCCCCGTCGACGTCTCGTGCCTCGTTTCGCTGCTTTTCTGTTGCTACGTCCATCGCCTCGTCTTCGTTTGGTTTTGTCTGCTTTGCTGCGCTTATTCCCCTTGCTGGAAGCATCGTCATCGTCATCGTCGTCATCATCATCCTCATCATCATCTTCATCATCGTCATTCTTTTTGCGGGCATGCTGATTCGATCGTTCTTCCAGCTCGCTAGCGGTTCGCGCTGCTGCGGCTGCAACTGCCTCGCGCTGCAAAGGAAATAAAAAGTATTTTGGTACAGGAATTCATATGTAACATATTTACTAACCACATATAATTTAAGTATAGATATTATTGCATTTCTCTTTTAAAAACTGATATGATTAATAAGAGAAATTTTTAAAAAATTATGTTTTTGATTTAGCTAGCAATAAAAAAAGGTAATTTCTTTTTTTGAGATCTGTTTTAGAATAACATTATGTTTCACAAGTTTCTCAAAATCCTTTTTAAATTATAAATCTATAATTTGGTAGCGATTTTGTTTTTGAATTAAGTTTTGTTTTAGAATTTCCATAAAATGACAAAAAATAATTTATCTTGAATGAACCCATCAAGAAAATATTGCAACAGATTTTAACAAAACGTCTTTAAAGAGAATCAAGATAATCAGTTTATTATCTCGTAATCGGTAATCAATTTAAAAGCAGAAACACTTTATCCAACAGAAAATATAAAATAAATGCTGTTTGCTAACCTCGGCTTCCTCGGCTAAGCGTTTCTCCTGCTGCTTGCGTGCAAAGAGATCATCGAACTGTTGCAGCTTCTGCTCCAGAGCGGCAATCAGTTGCTCCTGCTGACACGGCGGACAATGCCAGTCGCCCTCGGGTATGTAGAAGAGCACAGGACTTAGGCAGGAGCAGTGATAACCTTTGTTGCAGTTCGGCGTATCGCAGAGCAATATCCACTCGGGGTGATCGGATTTGCCACACTTCTGGCACGATTCATCGGCTTCCGCTGCAGCAGCGAAATCCTCTGCATCGTCGGCATTCTCTTTACGCAATGTGCGAGCACGTTTCATGGGCACCACCTGCGAGTCGTCCTCCAGCTCCGATTCGGGTGAGAATTCGTGATCGGATTTGAAGAGCGGTGAGCCAGGATCTGTTTCATAATGCGGTGGCTCTTCCTCCTCCTCCTCACTCTCGACTTGCTCCTCGGAATCTGATGACCAACCACCATCCTTGCCAGGACACTTCTTTTTAATCTTTTTCTTTGTCTCCTCCGCTTCGCTGGCCGATTCAGCGGACTCCGATTCACCTGAAGGCTCTAGCACTGTGGGATCTGACTCCTTTTCGGCTTTCTTCTTATTCTTGAGCTGCTGTTTCATTGTGCGCAGTGCCACCTCCTCCAACTTGCGTCGCTCCGCCTCCTCTTTGATCTTTTGTTGTGCAATGCGTCGCGATTGTCGCACAGGTGTCTCCGAGTCGTTGGTATCAATGATATTGGTGGTGTCCACTTCGCGCTTCTTTCGCGGACCCCGACCACGCCCAACTCCAGGCGTTGTGGCTGCTGGAGTCGTTGGCTTTGCCTTTGTCGGCTCATCCTTGGCTTCTAAAGTCTTTGGTTGTTCGACTGGATCCTGTTTTGCTTCCTCTTTGACTGGTATCTTGGCTTTAGCTGCAGGCTTGGCTGCTTTAAGCGGTTGCTCCTCCTCTTCTTCCTCCTGCTCATCATCCTCTGACTGCTCCTCGATTTTCAGCGGATCTTCCTTAATATCTGGCTTGCTCTCCGCGCTGACTTTTTCTTTTGGGCCACCTCTGGTACGCTTCGGTTGCGGCAACTCTGTGTGAACTACAGCAGCACCTCCACGACGACCAGAGCGTCGTCCCTGACCCTCAGCAGGCGGCGGAGTTTCCTCCTTAGCTGGTGGTGGCGTCTGCTCTTTGACTGGCTTTGATTCCTCCAATTTAACTGGCGGCGGCGTCGCTGACTTGGCGCGTTCTGTTGCCTCTTTTTTGGCTGGCAGCGTATCCTGCTTGACTGGTGAAGATTCCTTTTTGATTGGCGGCGTTTCCTGCTCAATTGGAGCAACTTCCTTCTCCAGCTGCTGCTCCTCAAACTGCTGCTCATTATTGCGCTTCAATTTCTCGCTGACTGCAGGCGGCTCCTCACTGGCGCTTGGTTCCTTGGACTCCTTGGCTTCCTCGCTGCTGCGACGCTTTCGTTGTTGTGAAACCTCAAGCGGTTGAGGAGCGGGCAACGATGCCACAACTGTTTCACTATTTGTGCGCTTACGAGGTGTTGCCTCTTCGTCACTCTCCTCCTGACGTATTTGGGTGAGCAGATTTTTCTTGAGGGGCTTTGTAACGGGTGACTTCTTCGGCGGTGTAAAGGGCACAGCTTCAATCTTTTCTGATGCAGCTGCAGCTAGTGGCGGAGGTGTGGCTTCATTGGCTTGTTGCGGTATCGTTGACGCAGGCAATGGGTCTGTTGTCTTCTCAGGCGTCTTTTTCAGCTTCTTCTCAATTATTTCTGCCAGCGTTGGCTTCGTCTTCACCGGATTGGACTTCTCCAAATGCCGTTTGGGCGCAATAATTTTGCGACGACTGCGTGCATCTTCTTCACCGCTTGAAGAAGTCGTCTCCTCGATCTGCGTTTTCTGTGCTTCAACCTTGCGACGCGCCTCCACGTTGGTAATCTTTGGTCGCATCTTAATCCGCTTTCCACCCACGTCCAAGTCGTCGTCATCGTCCTCCACTAGCTGTTGGCCAGCCGCCTGTTCTTCCTCCGGCAGGGGTTCGGCATACACATCGATTTCGCTTTCAGAGGTGGAATGTCGCGGATTTGGTGTTGCGAAATCGGTTAGACGGCGTTTACGATTTGCTTTTTGTGTATCACTTTCAGGTGTTTGGTGTGATTTGGAAACGACGCTTGACACTAAAGTCTCGGGCTTGACTTCATCCGATTGTTTTGATTCATTTATGGTTTCAGTTTGTTTTTCGTTGGGAGTCTCCGATTTGCGTCTTGGGGCTGTGTTTTTTGAGGTGCTCGGCAAGTCGTCTTGTACTGGATCGGTTAACTTTGCTATACTCGTTTCAACTGATTCAGCGATGTTTGTAGGTATTGCCTCAACGGTTTTAATCGTTTCTTCTTTGTGAACCACAGAGCTTTCAATTTGCTTAAATTTTTCAATGTCATTCGCAACTGATTCGCCTTTTGCCATCGATTTGATAGTTGGAAGACTTGTGTTTTTAATATCAACTGCTTGAACAACGTTTTCAACTGTTTTCTCAGCAGTAATCAACGGTTGAATATCGGGTTTTGAGCTTAATTCAGTTGTTGCCATCGTTGCGCTGCTTTCCCCTGATTCCTCAACGGATTTCTCTAACTCTTCTTTGCTTATTGCTTGTACTACTTGATTTTTGCTTTCATTCAGGACTTTTTCCTCTTTGTCCAAAATTGCTTCAACCGGTTTAGATGTTTCTGTGTCTTCTGTTTTCTCATTTCGTTCGGATTCATCGCTGTTTTGAACGCTTTTTTCACTTGTTTCTATCACCTTCACTTTGTATATTTCCGGTGCGCCGTCCTTCTCTATGGCTTCGCTGTTTTCCTGCTTTTCTTTTTGTTCATTTGAGATTTCTTTTGTTTGACAGTTGTATTCCTTGCTTGGTTCATCTGTTTTATCAATCTCCTTTGATTCTGGAGCTTTTTCTTCAAGTGCAGTCGCAGTTTCCTCATTTTTAACACATACTGTCGAGTTGTTGGCTGTCGTCTCTGCTACTTCGTTCCCATTTGCAAATGGCGTCTCCTTTTCCTCCTCCTTTGTCTCTGCAGCTGCTTCATTTGGCTTTAGACTCTCGCCATTGGTTTTTTCAGGCTCCGCACCAGATTCGTCAATACTGTCGAAGATGCTGCGTTTCGTTTCCGGCTTTGGTGTCTGTTTAATAGGACTGAGCTTAAGGCAGCCTGGCTCACCGAAAAAGAACGTTGCCTTTGGCTCTGGCTTCGATGTGGCTTGCTCACCATCCGTTTCGTTCTTGCCATTGCCAACAAGGCAATCGAAGCCGTTGCCTTCACCAAATACAAGAAGTAAAGGCTCCTCGACCGCTTCGCTTACTGCAGCATCTCCATCTTCCTCATCTCCATATCCAACGAGAAATTCTTCATGCTCTGGAGCTGCTTTGTTGTCTCGACCCGCACCCTGACCACGTACAATGAGCGTAGGTTCTTCAATAGCTTCGCCCACTTCGTCATCATCGTCGTCATCCTCGTCGTTTTGCTCGTTCTCATCTTCGTCAGCCGCCGCACTGTCAAGGGACTCCTCCTCGCCGTCAAGTGATTCCTCCTCCTCCTCGCCTTCATCTAACTCTGAATCTTCCGAGTCCGCCTCATTATCATCCTCTGACTTGGTGCTCTCATACCGACTGGGTTTCTTGATGCGCTTCGTGTCCAGCAATGTGGGACGCTGTTTCTTTTGCTCCTCCTCCTCCGCTGTGGAACTACTGTCCACATCCTCCAGCGGTCGCTTTTTGGCAGGCGCTGGCGATCCTCCGAGTTTGGCTTGTGTAATGAGAAGTGGCTGCAAAACAGATTTACTAAAGCAAATGCATAATACTAAAATGCAATATACTCACCTTAACCTTCTTTTGCTTGGCTTCCGGCTCCTCTTGTTGCTGTTCAGGCGTTCGCAGCTTGATTTTTAGGTTGGGCACCTTAGCTTCATGCGAATTGTCATCTTCAACCTGCTGCTGCTGCACCTTCTGCTCCTCATTTGGCGGTGGCTGGGCCGCATTACTACTGCCGCTACTGCTACTTGTAGTATCCTCATCTGCCTCGCCAATGTCCTTAGATGGCAGCACAACTTCATTACCACGCAGGCGGGCAATTAGATTGACGAATTCATCGCGATTTGTGGCCACCACCTGCCAGATTTCCTCATCCAAGTGCTCCTGATAAATACGCAAATTGCAATCGCCATCCTGAGTCAACCAATAGGAATGTCCCAAACGATCGCGACCAATTGGCTGCGCACGTAATGAAGCCGCATTGACGGTGAGAATATGAGCGCGAAATTTCGCATTACGTTCAAACTGGCTCTCGAGCAACTCCTAAACGATGGCCAAAAAAGTTAATAGGTTTGATTGCACTAACATTGATTTATGTTACTCACCCGTAGAACGCGAAGCTTGACTTTTAAGCTAGAGTTGCGATAACCAAAGCGTTCAATTTCCCAGGCATCCTGCAGAGAATATCCGAAACAGAATTTGCTTACCGCAGATTCCCAGCTTTTCTCATGAACTGTTTTGCGTGTCTTGCGCAACAGTTTAATGTGCAGGTCTCTAAGTTCGGGCACTGTAAAAAAAATGAATTGTATGTTATCGAAATGTTGTGTTGTGTTTTGTTTTTCTTTCAACATTTTTTTACGGTCTCCGCTTTACTCCATACCAAACAATAATACAAACAAACAAGCGAACGCTCTTTTCGTTTCGCTTGCTCTCTCGCTCTCTCTTGGTCAAAGTTGCATAGATTTGTATGCACGCACATATACACATACACAAGCTACTCACACACACACGCACGTACCTTCGTCGTTGTTTGTCAACCACTCCTGCAATTGCTTAAAATTTGGCAATGCCAAGCCCAAATCTTTAGCGAATTTTTGCATAAACGCACATATTACTGCAAAATCTGGATCATTAGCACATGTGTGCAGCGTTGTAGTTAATGCATCGTCATCTTTATCTTTACATTCTTCTTTACATTCAGCCGAGGCTGAAGACGCCGCCATTTTTCATGCGTCTGCTGTGTTGAAAAAAATATGTGTAGCTCTCTCTTTAAAACTTATTGTACACCACAAACTTGCAAAAAGAGCAATTCAAATCACTAAGCACGCACGACATTTGTTTGCACTTTATGCACGCCTAATGCACAACATTTTTGTTGCACAAATTAGGCATTGTTTAAATCACTTTATGTAGCACTCGTTTACTTTATTTTTCAACGCATGAGAACCGATAGGCGACCGATTAATGGTGGTGGTCCAACCAATACCATAACATTTGTAATGAACTGCAGTGTGACCAGCTGTTAAATATACAAATATATTGTCATGTTGCACAAAAGTACTCTGCCTGGTAGCACTGTTTTACTACTGAGCAAGAAAATTCAAAAATATGTATGAAAACGGCTAAGCGAATTAAAATTATTTTTATTTTCAATATCTGTGTTTTTATTGTGCAGTTTTTATTAAAAAAAAAAGCTAGCAGACGTTCATTACCGTTAAATATGTATACCGAAAGTGTACTGTTATCGATTGATGCACACATAGGCGCTGTATGGCGATGAACTGTGAGCAACACTCACTTAACGAAACCATCGTCTGCTCAGCTCAATTGAGCATTGCTGTTAACATTTGTTTGAAAACGTAACAGAAGCTAACAAGAAGAGCGTAGAAAAACAACAAAGACGGACAAAAACAACGACGAATATTGAAATTATATCTTATAATTTTGTGAAAAGCCAAACACAGTGCCATCTCATTGTGAATTGTTGTATTTTTGCTGTGGAAAAGTGCAATAAATTATAACACAAACAACACATATCATATCAAATAAGAAAAAACGCCAAAAAGAGAAAAAAAACGCAGTCAGTGAAAGTGTGTGTATTAAATAAATAGATACAAGCAGCTGAAGCAGATTGCTGAAAAATGGCAGCATATCAAATGAATTTCAACCAGGACTTTACGTAAGTTACAACAAATTAACCCCTTTCCTCTTGTTTCCTTCTCCAACTCAATTGCAAAAGCCTTGCTTCCATATAAAGAAGGTCATTGTGGCAGAAAAAAAATAGCAAAAAAAATCAGATACAACGACAAATAAGACAAGTAAACAAGCGAAACAGCTGCTGAACGAGGGTGGGCAGCGGGGAACAATGGCTGCTAATAGCTGAACTGTAACAGTGCCTATCATCAGTATATGTGACTGTGTGTGTGAGCGTGTATTGGCGTCGTTTGCTTATTAGAACATGCAAACAACCAGTTCTAATAAGAGTGACATGCATACATCTATTATGAAATATAGTTTATGTACAAAAGGGGGAAGTGGTGGCAAATACTACATTACACTAGTTAACATAGACATTATCAATGAATGTGAGAATGCACACACTCACCTATGCACAAAACCCTTTTAACATGCTGTTAATAGACTATAGCTGACATCATCATAACAGTGGAGAGGAAATAGCTCATCAAATTAACATTTTTAACATTTTTAAACTTGATGTGCAGTGTAAAGTAGCTCTATCTCTGTTTACCAACACAGATGCGTGCATTGACACACTAAACACACGCATATGCCTGTGAGTGTGTGAATGCGCAACAGCTGATGCTGTCTTTGTGACTTGCAAACGTTTTCAACTTGTTTTAGAATTATTTCAAGCTTTTTAAACATTGTTTATTTTTGCTCAGCTGATGTCATATTGAGGTTAGCTTAATATATAATTACTTGCCAATCAAGCTCACTGTCGCTATCTCGTTCTTTCTAATTGCCTCACCCCACTCCTCTCTTGGGGATTTTCTGAGCAAAGTGCATGTGACGCACTAGCCTAAACAACAACTAAAACAAAATAAAAACAAAACAATCAATATTTCTGCTTATGGCGAAAATATGAAAAAGAAAAACACTTAAAAAATACTATCACAAGTAATTGTGTTAGTGTGTGTGTGTGAGACAATAACAAAAGCCACAACAACAGCACTAACGAAGCTGATAGACGCGCGTCATAAAGCGAGAACAAAGAGAAACTGAGCAACAAGAGAGAGCGAGAGAAACGCTTTCTAATCAGAACAAATCAATTAGCAGGTGAATGCACCGACCGACAAAAAAAGCAATTAGAAATTCTCCTTTTGCATTTAATTGAATGGCAAGTTCAAGGGCACAGGTTGCTGTATCGATGGTGGAAGGGAAATGTATTTATTGTGATAACTCAGTGTCAAGCACGTGTTGGAAACCTGCTTGAATAGTGCACCAAACCGATTCAACATTTTTTTGTTATTGTTATTGTTATTGTTATTGTTTACGCCAGCTGTTTACACCACACAAGTTGGCCATCGTTATTGCGTGCTGCTTTCCTTCTCTTATTCGCGAAGCGATACTCTTTTGTCAATATGAGTCTGTGACACGTTTTAATGCCCTTTGGCTCAAAAGTCCATGTTTAATACTGATAACACTCACGAAATTGATAATTGAAAAGAAATAAATTATAGAAAATATTTATATTAAGAAACAACTTGATGATTTAAACATTTGTATACCATATAGAGTGTGTAATCTGCGGCTTTTTATTTTACGAATGCGAATGAACCTCACTGCACCTGGAACATATTTAATTTATTACCCGCTTGTTTACACTTTGTTCGCTTATAGCTAAGATTTGTATGCGTCATTTTTAAATAAACTGCCAAAGTCACAACAACGCACAAAAATAAAAAAATAATTTAATCATGTGTTTGCTAGTTAGTTAGTAAACATCAACAACCGAATAGAAATAGAAACAAAACCGCAAACAAGGCCGCCGTGCTATCGATTTTCAGGGGGGTTCAAGTCCCACATAAGCTGAGAAAAGACCTTGAGCCTCATTTTTTTGCGACGACGCCTTCTTTGTTAGCAACTAGTTTTGATTTCATAAACACTGTAAACAAAAACAAATAGATAAACAAATCGCCCGAGCGCAAGACACGTGTTGCGCTCAGCATAAGATTTGTTGCTCTTTCGATTTTAGTTTTGGGGGATACCGCGAAACGTGCTTGGCATAAAATGTAGCGCAAATTATCGCAAGCTCAAAAGTTTTCCATGGCCCACAAAAATGGGTTTGTATAATTTCAAGTACGTATGAAAGCTCAAAGCTGCTGTTTGCTAATTTTCAAAGTACGCGCACTTGCTTACGTTGTGCAGCACTGCAAATTCCAACTTGCGCTTGCAGACCAACACATCTTTACTTCTGAAACTAACAAATATTAAACTCACGAAATAGACAATACGAAGGAGATAAGACTAAATTAGCAATTATACTCTAAAAATTTGTTAGCCGTTTGATTTTGCCGCAGAAATGAAATGCTTATTAATTAATTTAAACGAACAATGGAAATTTCAAAAAAATGCGCGCCTGCTGCTCATTTGTTATACAACACTGACCAGTCACACAGAGACCACAACGATATGGCAACGCCCGTCATTCCAAAATACTTGAAAAAATACCATAGGCACAGTCAAAACATAAACAACAACAAAGCGCCCTGCACATTGTGACATTGAAAATGGCGGAAATTGGAACACAAATTGATTGCCATAAAGTTAAAGTGTGAAAAATCAATCAATCCCCAAATGGAGCAGCGTGCTAATTTCCTCGCATTAACGCTGCTTGACGCGCTCGAGGATGAAAACGAATCCGATATATTCTCAATGCTCGAACGCAACACAATCGACTGCAGCATTGTTCCCTGTGATCGAGGATTGGCTCCATTGCATTATGTGTGTGGCATGAAGAACGTGCCACTTGCACGACGCACCCTCGAACGCTTTCTCGGCAGTGATCAGCAGCTGGATGTGAATGTGCGCTGTGATGGAAACATGACAGCTTTGCATATTGCAGCGATGTATGGCAGAGTTGAGTTGGTGCCGCTGTTACTGCAACATGGGGCACGATTGGATCTGCTGGACGATGAGAACAAGTTGGCTATGCACTATGCCATCGAGGAGTGCCATTTCGAAGTGCTGCAGCAGCTCAGCGAGCACATTCTGCAGGAGAAAAAGATGCAGCAGATAAAGACGCCCAAATCGAATTTGAAGTATAATCATGATGTGACTTCGCCTTACTACATTAATATCACACACAGACGCAACAAGCCGCAACCCAGCTACCCAGACAGAGAGGAGCGCGACCAGGAGGAGCGGGTGAATCTCTTTACTTTGACGCGTGATCATTTGGAGGAGTTGTCGAACAAACAGGAGGATCAACAAGCAACTGGAGGCAAACGCACTTTGATCGAGAGCTGGCGGGATAAAGTGGAGCGTTCGCGTGCTCGCAAATCACTGCTGCAGGTGGAGCATGTGGAGACGTTGGTGGATCAAGCGCTAAGCCAAGATGACTTCGATTATGAGCAGCAGTTGCACCAAGCACTAAGAGAGGAGCAAGAGCAGGAGCAGCAGCTGGAGACGGTTGCAGAGCCAGCTAGCGAGGCAGGCAGAGCTGCCTTTGGCCAGTTGGTGGAGCAAGTGGCGCAGGCTGCAGTGCTCGAGCAGAGTTATCACACGGCCCAGGGCGAAGAAGTGCCCCCCTTGGTCAAGAAGGATGAGGAGTACTATCTGCAGATGACGGAGGCGTATGTGCACACAGATGACGAGAACGGATTCGTCTTCTACGAGACCAAGTTGTTGCAGCAGCCCGCTAAAAAGGCGCAAGCGAAGCCTCGCCCTCCTCCAACTACACAACTCGATAGCAGCGTGAGCACAAATTTAACGCTGCCCCTAGACTACGAAACGGATGCGTTGCGTGCCGAATTGACCCAGCTGGGCGCCACAGTTGGACCCATCACACACACCACAAAGCGTCTCTACATCAAGAGGCTGATCAAATATAGAAGGAATACGGATGCGTTGCTTACAGCGCAGCATCATGCGAAGGCGGCACAGATAAAATATTCGGTGGAATTGCACCATACGTTGCGTTCGCAGTTGGATTATGAACACATCGAGGACTATATGCAGCATGAAGTGGACTCCGCAGCACACTTTGCCACAGCAGCAGCGGGAACGGGCCGTGGTCAACTCAGAGAAGGTCATCTGAAGCAGAGTTTCATCTATATGCTAATTGATCCACGCATCTCGCGAAATTTGCCAGGCGAACGCAATTATCTGGAGCCATTGTTGATTTGGTCGCGCTTCTTGGACTCTATATTTTATGTGGGTAAAGGCAAGTGTTCGCGTCCCTATGCGCATCTCTATGATGCAATGCGACAGCATACACGAGCGCACCAGCAATCAGTAGGAGCTGGGAAACGCGGCAAGTCAACGCGCTCTCAGTTAATGCCAGAGCTGTTTAAATCACCGCCGCCGCCAGGACTAACAGCCACGAGTAGCAGAAAGCTGCAGCGCATACTGGACATCTGGCAGAGTGGCAGTGGCGTTGTCTGTCTGCATGTCTTCCACAACATTCTGCCTACGGATGCTTATACGAGAGAGGCGTCAATTATTGATGCACTTGGCATGCAGCATTTGACGAATCTGAAGCGTGGCGATTACTACGGGCCGGCGCAGATCTGGGCAATGAAGCGGAAAAAGCAACTAGGCATTGCACTGCTCCACAAGGCGATGCAGATTTATTTGGCTGAAGGGGAATCTCAATTGTCGCCTAGTGATTTGATTTAGTTCAGCAATAAGTACCAAGTACAAAGTGTAGTGCAAGCCAAAATATTTCTTAGCCGGATCTCAAAATGTAGCATAATTAAGCAAATTCAATAAATAAATTCAAATATTACAATATTGTTTATCGTTATGTTTTCGATTTGAAGTTGCGTTCAAATGAAGCGTGACCTTTGCTTATATTTCCAAATGTACTAATTTTGCTTTGCTGACTTTTAGTATATTCTCTCAGTCATCGAGTACATTCTTGTTGTCTCACTCTTGCGCATGCAACACAGCGCTAAGCTACTGTTTGTAACATGTTGCAGCAGCTGATACAATTCATTACATTTATTTAAAAATTAAATTTTATTGCAATATATAAAGCAAATATTGAATTATACATTGATTAATATTTAATTGATTATATATATGATTAAAATAATTAATATTACTAGTCGTTTTTGATTATTTGATTAAGGAAATATCAAACGTTTGGTAGCGGGTATAATCTACATACATACATATATATTAAATTGGTTCTTTATCAATTTTTTAATTTATTCTTTTGTTCTATTTATAAATGCAAGATTTACGCAACTGTAGTTCATTTCAGAATTGTCTTTAATAGCTGCAGTATAAGCAGCTGACTTTGCCATTAACAACCCCTGCAACAGAATCACACTTTTCTCCCTCTAATGTTAGGCAATTGCTTAATGCAGGCTGCAATGCATGCAGGGGATGCAATTGCCCAAATGCCCAAAAACACATCCTCATGCAATAACAACAACTGCATCCCAAAAGTATGCAGCAACAAAAAGTTTAACTGTTGAACAATTTTACTTTTATATAGCTTGCAATTCGCAAGTGGTTCTAGTTGTACGTGCATGACGTAAGTGTTGTTTGGCATCGAAAGGTTATCTTTGCGCAGAGGCGATATCGTAACCAATGAAGTTCTACTGAGGTGCGATTATTGCTAGTTGAAAACTTTAACCAATACCCCGCCATGGGGACGTGAAATACCGTCCACTACGGCAATTTTTGGAAGCCCGAGAGGGCTCAATAAATAATCAATCATACATATTTGTAAGCTAGGAAATGACGAGGACGATGAATGCGCATCGCGCCTGTTAGTTCTTTTAGAAAGAAAATTTTGTATGTTCAATTAAATATAAAACGATACTATGAGAAGGAATTATTTGAAGTTTTCTCGAGAATATGGCTTCTCAAAATGACAAATTCGTTAACGGAAAATAAAAAACTTAATTTTTTGAAAATTTATAGCAATTGTTTTGAGATAGGGTGGAATTGTTTCTTAGATCTCTGTCTCAATATTATTCATTGAATGTGCCAGGATATTATTTATAATTGTTCCTTTGTTGTAGTTCCCTGTCTGTGCTGAGCGGCGCCGGGTTGCGTCTGTATTCAATTGCGGGGCAGGATAAAGTCGAGGAGATCTTTGCCAAGGACAATGCGGAACAAATCAAGATTGTGGAACGTCTTTTCAACAGTTCACTGGTGGTGCTGGTCACCGCCCAGAAGCCCAACTGCCTGAAGATGTTGCATTTCAAGAAGAAACAGGACATCTGCAATTGCTTCTACCCTTCGGAGATTCTCTGCGTGCGCATGAATCGCCAGCGACTGATTGTCTGTCTGGCGGAGAGCATACACATACATGACATACGTGACATGAAGATCCTGCACTCCATCGAGAATATTGCGCCCAATGAGTTGGGTCTCTGTGCGCTTTCCCTCAATTCGCATCTGGCGTTTCCCATTTGCCAGTCCAGCGGCGAGCTTCGCATCTTCAATGCCAATAAACTGCGAACGGGCATGACAATCAAGGCTCACGACACGCCCCTTTCGGCGCTTAGCTTCTCGCCCAGCGGCGCCCTGCTGGCCACCGCCTCTGAGCGTGGAACTGTGATACGTGTGTTCTGTGTGAAAAATGGCCAGCGAGTGCAGGAGTTCCGACGTGGCGTCAAGCGTTGTGTGCGCATTGCATCGCTGGTCTTTGCGGCGGGCGGTGACTTTCTGTGCGCCTCCTCGAACACGGAGACAGTGCATGTCTTTAAGATTGATGCACGCGCTGTGGAGGTGGCGGAATTGAAGGCCATAGGTGAGAGAACTGCCAAAAAGTTGATCAAAACGAAAACATCGTTTATGATGTTAGAAAATTAACAATTAATAATATTTCGCATTTTCGCTTGCAGCTGAAGTGGCGGCCAAATCTGACAGCCAGTCAAAGGATGCAACGACGGCAAAGACAGCGACAAGCACATCAACAGAGAGTTCTGAGGAAGTGCCAGAGGCTACGCCTGTGGCCAGCTGGGGAGGCATGTTCACCAAAGCGGTTTCCTCGCTGCTGCTGCCTGCTCAAGTGAGCGATGTGCTTGCCCAGGATCGCGCCTTTGCCACGGTGGCGCTGCCGCAGTCGGGACTAAAGAACATTTGTGCGCTGACCCGGGTGCAGAAGGAATTGCGTTTGCTGATTGCATGCGAGGATGGCTTTCTATACATGCACGACTTTAATGTGGAGAAAGGAGGCACCTGCAAATTGCTTGCTGTCCATGATTTGCGTGGCGCTCTCGAGGACGTGATTGAGTTGCAGTTGAGCGAGAGCGTGCTTCGTACACAGTCGAAGCCGCTGCCGGCGACGACGCTGCCACAACAATCGCTGACCATGTTGAAGAGCTGTGCGGCCAGTGTGCTCATCGAGAATCCAGAGCCGATGCCGGACAATAGCTATGCCGGCATCTTGCGTGGCGAGCAGACGGATGCAATGTCAGGTAAATGGCAATAAAGATAGTCAAGTTGTTCACTTACTCATCAAATGTTCTACTCTAGATTCCGCCAAGTTTCGCAAGCTGTGCGATGCCATTGACACGCCCACAAAGCTGTACGATGAGCGTCAGTTTCCTCCCGTAGCAATTGCGGCAAAAGATTGACCACGACGCCACGGGCACAAGGATCTGGTGATTGTGGAAAAGTCGCAGTGTGGTTAACAACGCTCTCTGCATTTTGCAAAAGCCCAAAATGTGTTGAAAATCCCATACACAACAAAATTCTTATCAAATTAGGAAATTATTTAAAGGAATTTATTTTAGTTTAATTAAACTACAAACAAAAAAAAAACAAACAAAAATTTAGAAAACCAAAAAAAATCAACAAATACTCGACAGAGAAAAATCGCAAAAAAAAAGTATTTTAGTTAATACGAGAAACAATGTAATTAATTTCTATGCTAAGCAATAATTAATTAATAATCGACATTTACTATATGTTCTTGTATATAACTGTATAACTATAACCGCATACATACTGTATAATATGTACGTATGGTGTATAGTTTAGGTCCAAACTCTCGGCTTTCTCATTCCGTTAGTTATTCTCTCTACTTTGTAAAGTATATACTTGTATTTAATCATAGGAGAAAACTACGTTAATCTAATGTATAGAAAATGTATTCGAAAGAAGCTCAAAAATCCAAAAAAAAAGGAGGAGAAGTAGAATGATAATCAACTAAAATGTACCTTAAACGACGAGCAGCAACAAACGTATTCAATTAGCTTTGCAGAGTAAATGATTACATTTAAAAACTTAACATAAATATTGCAAATAACTAAGTATTAAAAACCAGATTTACAAAACTGAGATTCTCCTCAAATAATTTCAATAACTTTAACATAACTGTGACAAAATTTGAAAAAATATCAAGTCAATATGCCCAAATTATTGAAAAAGAATTTAAAAATTACAAAACAAAAAAAAAACGAATAAAAACCACAAAAACCCATATATATATAAAGTTCTTAATAATAGTCTTCAATCGACACCAAGGGAGTTCTTAGCCCATTGATGCCTCACTTGTTTATGCATTTTTTAATTTTGACTGATTCCGCCTTGAATAGAGTCTTTAGGGAATATTTCCTGAAGTGAACTTCCGGGTTTGGAAAATTTGAGAAAATTCGTAATCAATTTTTTTCTAATCTGTGTAATAAATTTCAAATTTCAAAAATCTTTCTTAATAGATTGGTAAATGCAGTTGATAATTTCCAAACTTTTTGTTAAAAATCTCGTTCTATCTGAGGGCATTAGTGGGTTAAGCACTCTTTTAAGTCAATTAAATCTAAACTCAGTTTCAAACTCCATTGCTTAGTTTGCTGTCGCGGTTATCCATGGATTGCTGCTGTGGTTCATGATGGTGATGATGATGATGGTGATGGTGATGATGATGACGACGCTGCAGTATCTCAGCTGGTGGCTCTTCCAATTGCTGCACTTCTTCCTCACGATGCGGTTCCGCCTCAGGTTCGATGCTCATTTGGGTGGATTTATCTCTTTTCCAGCCAATTTCAATTGGAGGCGTTGCACTTCTACGTGATTTGAGAGAGAACATCGACCCAATCTTTTTTAGTTTGCTGTGCACTGAGGATTCCACGTCGCCGGAGCTCTTCAGGCTCTTGCTGGATATGCCCAAGGACTTGGAGCCCTTCGATTTTGATGATTTGGATGAGCCTGATGATGAAGAGGAAGAACTGCTCGAGCCAACGCTAGTACGCACGGGTTTTGTGGTGATCCAAATACATAAAGCAAACATTATCTCTGCCTTGAATGCGTCCTTGAGGGAAATCTATAAAATTGTATGTTATGAACAATTAAAATAGAAAATAGAAAACAAGGAAAATTAGCTATCAAATGTTATGATCTTCTTATATATAGTAAATATAAATGAATAAATTATTAATTAAGTCACCCTTACCTTCTCTTCAATAGCAACAGTTTTGACATTCCACAGGAACTCGGTGCAGCCCAAAACCATCGCAGCCATCAGTCCCAAGCCCAAGACAAGAAAGACGCCACCCACATTCTCCAGTCCCAGTTCAGGAGTGTCGGCATCTCCTTCATCATCACCCCCACAGCCCCCGCCGCCATGCATTTCCTTCCACCATTTGCGCTTCAGCTCCGCGAGAACTCCCAATTCGCCCAGCTTCAAAACAGCACCACTAATCTGCTTGCGATATGGTGAATCTGCCGAATAAAGATCATTAAGTGGGCTTATCTCTGAGGATCACATGGATAACATACTAAAGGGCATGGCTATGCCGTAACTTTTGTAATCCAGCCATCCGCCAATTTGCATTAGATCGCACTTACGCTCCACATTGTACTCCAATGTGGTGGACTCCATTAGGAAAGCATACAGATTTTTGCCTTTCTGTGGAGCAAAGAATAATATAAGTAGGATTATCAAATTATAAAAAATAATGAGAACTAAGTATTAAGAGTCTCAAAAAATTCATATTTCAATTCATGGTGAAAGTGCATAAATAAGCCTTATTTTTGTTTGGATATACATACATAATTATATATGAAAGTGTATATTTACCAAAGATTTCTGTACAATTGTCTACAAACCTGAACACGCTCTACGCCCTCGTCGTTAGTTTTGGTAAAGACTGAAGGCGATGCACTCTCCATTGCTGTCCACATTTTTTGATAAGTGCTAAAATTGGAATCCCTAAAAAAGCCCAACGTCGAACCGCCAAGTAGAGCTCCATATTTAATCTTGGTCTGTGCCGCTAAGTCCTCGGCATTTTTTATGGCACTCGCCTGCCGCGAATTGGTCAAAAAAGCAGCCAAATTAGCGGTGTAGGAGTTTAACATCATGAGTGCAAAGAACCACCACATGCCAGTCACCAAACGTGTCGAAGCAGCTCTATAGAAATTTTTGAATTTTGTATACTTTCATAGATATTTATTAAGCGTACTCACTTTGGCAATATGTCACACCCCTGTCCCATAAGCGAACCAATGGACAGCCACATTGTGTTGTGCAGAAACCAGATATTCTCCACCTCCTCGGGCTCCTTGCAAGGATGCGGATTCTCCCAGTCGTCGGGCGCCATGCGAGCCAAGGCAAAGAGTAATAAAGATATGAATAGATATGCCGAACCCATATAGATCCAGACATCCAGCGAGAAGGGCGACAAGAATGAGAACAAATCTGTCGGTGGTATTGGCGGCTTTGAGAACAGGATACTTATGCCCAGATTCATAAAGGGTGGCGTAAAGTCGACGGCTTGACGTCTGGATGAGGTCATTGTTAAGTCACAAATACCTAAGTCAGCGTTCTGGAATTATTATAATTAACAATTTTTTAATTAATAAATATAAAGCAAATAAAAATAAAAATCACCTATTTTAATAAATATTTGAAACCAAAATAACAGCGATAATAGGAAATATTATTTAATGTCAAAACGATGAAGCTTGAAATATTCTTCCAATAACTTTCAAGTTTTTTAATTAGGATCGGAAGGTTCTCAAAATCAATATCTTTATTCTACTCTTATGCACTTTTGTTTCTTTTGAGAAATCTGTACTTCTGTAGCTTATTTATTTCGTACTTACCCCATCAATTAATTGCCTGACAATGCCATCCCAGGTTTGAGTTACCTTGTTGAGGCTGCCATATTTTCCATCGGGGGACATGCGGAATTCATATTTGAAATTCAACATGCGCGCAATATTGTCAATGAGATCCATGGAGTAACCCTCGTAGCGGTCATTGCCCTGCAGTACTACGCCCTCCTCAGCTTCCTTGAGGGTCAAGAAGGGTGCGCCAATGCGGGAGGAGATGATGAAGGTCTTATTCGACAACTTTTGGCTCACTCGTTTTTCAGTTTCCTCGTCGTCGTTGAGCACATCTAAACCGTTCACTGGATCCCAAATGGCTCGATCTAAAAATCCGCTAGCTTCGATTTGCATAAAGCGTAAACTAAAGAAACTCCTTTGGCCATTTTCGTTAAAGTCTACTCGACCCGTGGAAACTTCCTCGGAACGCTAACAAATAGAAAGAAAAATAGTATATAATTGATTTTCAATTCCAATTGTATTCTTCTTACGGCTTTCATGAACTCTATGATTCGTTTGCCCTGTGGCCAGGGTTTCTTTCGTTTGCATTCAATATCTGGCGCCTGTAGCTCTTCGATAATTCCCAGTTCGGTAAGTCCCTTAGAGAATAGCCAGACGGCATCGTTTAGTAATATCATCTGAGTTTTAACCTGTGTGGGCAGCACTTTATAATAACGTCCCTCTCGCTTCTCACGCTCCTCCCAATCATGCACCACATTCTTGATGTGAAAATCCGTGGGATCCATCAGACGAACTGTTGTAATGTTGGCATCTCCACCTAGAAACTCGCCTAGCTCCAAGGTATGTGTATCAAGCAAGGGTATAAACACACTCTACAAAATGTTTACAAAATACATACAGAATTTTTCTTAAAAATTTTAAAGTTTTTTACTTGATACTCTCCCAGCATTTTGAGTTCGTTGGCTTGTTGCAATACGTTCATTACATTGTCAGGCGAACAGTGCAAGATGAGACAGTTATCGGTTGATAGTTTAATCTCCTTTAAGAAGGGTCTGTGATCATCATCAGCACCCAGCTGTCTGACCGTTGTGGGATTACTAGTGGGATTGCCAATCTGAAGTACATCCTGCAGCTGTTGTAGCTCTAAAAGAGAGAATATTAAACATATAAATTGTCGTTTTAACATTCAAAGTTTACCCTTTTCTCCTTCATAAATAATTGTAAAACTGCGCCAACCAAAACTTTGAACAATTTCTGCAAAACCCTGTGCCAAAAGCAAATTATCGGGATGCACATTGAGTGTCATAGAAGAGTGTTCATATTGTCGATTGTCTGGCTGCCAATCGTAGACAATATGTGGTATATCCAAGGTGTGACATATAGAAGCAACAATGTCTAAAAAAAAATTAAAATAACTTTAGTATGAAACTTTATCAAATTTGCTTTATACGATACTTGCCTGAACTGCTGCCAGTGCTGGGTCCAAAGATGGCAATAACTCCTTGTGAAATCAGATTGCAAACTTCAAGAGAAGAAGCATTAAAATGTATATGACTAGTAATGAAAGTATACATGAAGTGGCACCTGTTTTCTCCATTATGAAACTATCTTCGGTGTTGGCATAAACCACGACTGGAACGAGTTCGATATTTCTTTCCAAAATATTGGCACGGTCGATTGCCGTGCGAAACGCTATTTCCGCCTCATCCTTGTCCGATGTAAAAATGCTGCCTAGAGTGAAATAGTGAAAAAGTGCAAATATAGAATGTTGCAAATGCAGCTGACCCAGTTTTCCGAGTACTTACCCACTGAAAACTGCTGCCTGTCTGCGACAGATTGCTTTACGAGACATAGCACTAACACTAACGGATAATATAAATATTTAAACCACATTTTACTGGTATGCCATTAGTATTTTAATAGCTCTATTAAAGTTTTTTAAGTGCGTTTTTTCTGATGATGTAAAAGTTGCTAAGAAATTTTGCAACTATCACGCTGAGAGGTCCACAATACAATGAGCTATGTCGCCCATATATAAAAACACAACTGAACTATGCTAATTTTAAAAGCTAGATCTGAGTATATCGCGAGAGAATAAGATATAGCGAGAGGCGCCCTCTGTTGTTTGTTTTGCTAAACATATTCTAAACAACAAGAGCGAGAAAAATAGAAAGCATTTTTATTATTGGCCCCAAGCCAGCGGCTTGAGTGAGTACTTTGTACATAATTTCATAGACTGTTCGAAAATGCTGATTTTTTTGCATTTCGATTAATTTGATATGCCAAAATTATACCTTCTTGCGCACATGGTGATCGTAGAATATATAGGTACCAAATTTGGGCGAATGCACCATCGAGCGTTGCACATTTTTCGAGAATGGAGTCGATTTTCCACTCACCGGAATCAGTTTGTGATCACCTCTATGCATAAACATCATGCCATAGCGATGGTCGTGCACCACTTTAAAATTGTCGCTATCGTTATATAGTACCAAATTGTATCGCAGATTTCTGAAGCTCAAATGCTGCGGTTTGGGTTTTAACTTGGTATTACCCTCATAGATGGCTCTCCAGTTGGTGTGTTTAAACGTTCGACGCATTGCATTCTGCCAACTATTTTCCAAATCTATATAGCCGGACATCTCTGAGCCATCTCCATGAATGCACGTGGTAAAAACAATTGTCTGCAGAAGTTACGGGTGGTATACGTAATGAACTATTCTGACGTTATCAACGTAATGTATGGCAATACTTACTGACAACTTCTTGCTAAATATGGGTACTTCACGGTGCTTAAACTGCAGTAAGACGGGATCGGTGCAATCGGATCGCATGAAATTACTGAAGGGCTCAATACCCATTATTTTCGGTTGCAACTGTTGCATTGCCAAATCGTGTCGCTGTTGAAACTCCTTCTCAGTGTAAGGCACTTTCGTTGAGCGATATCCCAATTTGGCAATGCGACGCGCAACTTGTGCATCAGCTAAGTAACAGGCATCTTCGATGGTCGTAAATGAGTCGAGATAAGCATCGTAAGTTTGGAAATTTATTACACTAAAATCCACATCCTTGTTCATAGTTTTTTAAATATGTTGTTTTTTTCTTTTTTGCTAACCCATCGTTACGTTATTAAACAACAATTGCATTCATTATTTGCCAACTCACCTTCCTATTAAATTAATATGAATCTAAGTATTATTTATTTATTTTTTTTTTATGCTTAAAGAACGTTTAATGTAACTGGTTTTAAGGCAACTGCCGAGCAAAAAGTCTCGGGTTTGTTGTAACAACATTTTGAAATATTTTCTTGAAAGCAAAGAGCAATTGATCGATTTCTAATTATTTTTGTGGAGTTTTAAACAATATTTTGATTTTTTTAAAATAAGCTTAATTTCATTAAATTTTTCTTAATTATCATTTGTATTAATAAAGGGACGGAGAGTCTTGCAGTCAAGTACTTGATGTGTTCTTAGTTCGTTTATTATTTTTATGCAATACTTTCAAATTTTATTTATCAATAATTAAGTATACAGAATAAATAATAATTTAATGAAAATTTAACATTTGAATAATGTAAATTACTTAAAACATAAACTTTATCATGGGTCTCAGCATTGTCTTAAAAATTGTTTTAAAGTTTTATGTTTACTAAAAAACATTTGTTATAATAAAGATTGATTGATTCTACCTTGACTTGTGACTTTGGTTTTAATTATATTATAATCTGTTTACAAGCTCATTGCTGTTTCTGTCCCATATTTAGTGCAAACATTAAGTGCTTTCGACAAGATCAAAAACTTAATCGACCACTTTGGTGATCAAAACATCTGGCGAGAGCAAACAAAAGCAAGAACATCACATTATTTGGCACACTTTTGTCTGACAAGTCCCTGACAAACATAATACAAGTACGAAGAAAAAAAGAAAGAGGAAAGCAAAATCAAAATCAGAATGAGAATGAGAATTGAGAATGAAAACGTAGAGGAAAAGCAGGGCATGGCACGGTAGACTGGATGCCGCCTACGTCATCGACAAGCGCCATAAATAATGCCATGCTCCGACAAACGACACATGGCCAAAGAGATTGATGGGCAGTGCAAAGAGAGCATGGAAGAGAACATCCATGTGGTAAAGTACATATAGAAAAAGACTTGTGCTGAGTTATCGCCGTGTAGTCGGCTAGTTTGGTGAGCAGCAAATAGTTAGACCGGGCGGTCAGTGTGCGTGCTAAGCGCTCCAAGACTGGATGCTGCGGTCGCGTGGAGCAACAGCTGAAAATAAAATATAAAATCAGAATTATATACATTTTTGTCGAATTTTACGTAATTTTATAGTGTTAGTGCGTGTGTGTCTCGGTGCCTGTGTTTGTATAGCTAAAAAAAAGAAGAAAATTCAACAACGAAATGGCCGCTGCATTTAGAAAATTCAATTAGTTTGAGTGCTAGCATTATATTTTTTTTGGAAAAATGCATTTGTATCCAGTTTACATTTACGTGCTGTTATTTTTAAAGCATGCCCTCGCTACGCAAATCACAGTCGGTACGTTTTTTCGAGCTAATACAACAATATTTTTTTTTAACAATTTAGTAATGTATTTCATTTTAAAAGGTGCCATTTTCTATGAAAATGAAAAGGAAATCGAATTAAGTTTCGACCAAGCTCTGCGAGAGGTGAACAATTTGAAATTCTTTGGTCTACAGTTCATATCCATCAAGCGCTATATGCCAACCAATGATAGTTTTCTCCTCCAACAAATTAGTAAGTATTTTATTTTCGCCACACAATTAATCACAAAATTTACCCATTTCTTCCGTATAGCTTGCGAACTGCTTTCCAATGCCGTTGCGGCTATTTTCGGACCAAGTTCAAAGGCATCTAGTGGTATGTTTTCTCGGGCCATATGTTGCGATCATTATTTTGTAATTTTCGTGTTTTTGTTTTGCTATAGATATTGTGGCGCAATTAGCCAACATGACGGGCATTCCACACATTGAATTTGATTGGAAATTGGAGGCTGAGCGTCAGGATCATTTAAACCATCAGATGACCGTCAATGTGGCGCCCTCATTGTCAGTGTTATCGCGTGCCTATCATGAAATTATTAAAACAAACTATGAGTGGCGAACATTTACTATGATCTACGAAACTCCAGATGGTAAGTTGTATTGAATATTTCTGATATTTCTGATTCTAATGTTATTACTTAAAAACTCTACAGGACTTGCTCGCTTGCAGGATCTCATGAATATCTACGCTCTAAATAGCCAATTTGTTAAGCTGCGCAATTTAGCAGACTACGCTGGGGATTATCGCATTCTTTGGAAGGATGCCGACGAAACCTTTCACGAACATCACATAATTATGGACTGCGATCCAAAGTCATTAAAGGAATTGCTAAAGGTCTCTGTAGACTTTAAAATGCAAGGACCATTTCGAGTAATTTTCTTGAGTATCTTCTCTTTGAATATACTTCTATTATATGTATACAATTTTAGAACTGGTTTCTTACCCATCTGGATACACACAGTTCGGGCTTGAAGGACATATACAATGAGGACTTTAAGGCAAACATAACATCAGTACGTCTGAAAATTGTGGATTCCAATCCATATGAACGCAAGAAGACGCGATTTAGTCAAGTGGATGTGAGTGTGCTCTAAGATTGTTATTAAAGTTGTGTGTTTTTAATTATTAACCTTATAATTTTAGCAAATTCTGGGCAGTCAAATGATGCTGCCCATACTGATTTACGATGCAGTTGTGCTGTTTACCAACTCTATACGCAATGTGATTAATTCGGCACAACAGTTTTATCCCCCTGTCAGCGATTGTTCAGCACGCTTTAGCAACGCCTGGATAATGGGTAGCTCCATAATGGCTGAAATGAAATCCATATCGGAAGATGATGTGGAGCCAAGTTTCAAGACGGAGAATATGAAACTGAATGAGTTTGGGCAACGCACAAGCTTCAATCTGGAAATCTACAAACCGACAGTAAATGAACCTCTTATGATTTGGACACCAGATAATGGCATCAAGGTGCGAAAAGTAAATCCCGAATTGGAAACATCAGCCACAGCAACCGATTTCTCAGTGCAGCGTAAAGTTTACACAGTTGTGACACATTTTGAAGAGCCATACTTTATGATGAAGTCAGTAAGGAGCAACAGATTTGTAATTAAATGTTTCTAATTGAGTTGATACTTTCAGAGAAGATCACGAGAATTTCAGGGGCCAAGAAAAATATGAGGGATATGCTGTGGATCTGATTGGCAAACTATCTGAGCTCATGGATTTTGATTATGAATTTATGATTGTGAATGGCAATGGTAAATACAATCCAGAAACTAGGGAATGGGATGGCATCATACGCAAGCTGATTGATCACGTAGGAAATATTAGATATCTCAAATTAAGCCTGAAGTAATCAAGTAATTCTCTTGCAGCACGCTCAGATTGGAGTCTGTGACTTGACGATAACTCAGCTGCGAAGATCGTTTGTGGATTTCACAGTGCCTTTTATGCAGCTCGGTATTAGCATACTGCACTATAAAAAACCGCCCGAAGAAAAGAATAAGTTTGCATTCTTGGAACCCTTCGCCTCTGAGGTCTGGATCTATATGATATTCGCACAGTTGATAATGACGTTGGCCTTTGTTTTAATTGCCAGGTGAGTGTTGGCGTCGTCTTTCCCATCATCTTAACTCACCTAATCCCAACTAGACTCTCCTATCGCGAGTGGATGCCACCGAATCCTGCAATTGTAGATCCCGATGAGTTGGAGAACATCTGGAATGTGAACAACAGTTGCTGGCTAATGGTTGGTTCCATTATGCAACAGGGTTGCGATATATTGCCCAGGTTTGAATTGTTGCCACAAAGTCGGAAAAGATCTTATGTTCCTTTTTTAATTGCAGAGGTCCACATATGCGCATTCTCACCGGCATGTGGTGGTTCTTTGCCCTAATGATGCTCAGTACTTACACTGCCAATTTGGCCGCCTTCTTGACCAGCAATAAATATCAGAGCACCATCAATAGTTTGGGCGATCTAATCGAGCAGGATGAAGTAAGTTTTGGCAGCATGAGCGGAGGCAGCACCTCGTTGTTTTTCTCAGAATCGAATGACACCGATTATCAACGTGCCTGGAATCAAATGAAGGGCTTCAATCCTTCGGCTTTTACGAGCAATAATAAGGAGGGCGTGAAGCGCGTGCTCAATGAGAAGGGAGATTATGCTTTCCTTATGGAAACCACTAGCTTGACTTATAACATTGAAAGGAACTGTGAGCTGCGACAGATTGGCGGACAAATTGGAGAAAAGCATTATGGACTGGCTGTGCCCTTAGGTAAGGTTTATATTTCTGGAGTTTTTGTCTACAAGAATTTTATGGAAGAAAGACAACTAATATCTACATATGTTACATATGTAGAACTTGAACTTATCCATACGGTACGAACTTTAAGATTTTTGAATTAAAAAATCAGTTATTTTGGAGATGAACGTATTGTATTCAGTATTTTTGAGATCATGTGTTTAATTTTTAGTTTTCTTGAGCAAAGAAGTGTTACCTTTTTCAAAGATTTCGAAAGAATTAACAATGCAAGTGTAATTATTTATTGGATCTAAAATGGTTTGACACTAATTTGATTATATAATATAAATATTTATATATTTCTGAATTATATTTATATTTATAAATGCATTTGTATTTTCAGGTGCTGACTATCGCACAAATTTGAGTGTTTCGATCCTACAGCTGAGTGAAAAGGGAGAGCTTTATAAGCTGAAGAACAAGTGGTGGAAGAATCATAATGTAACCTGTCAAACACCCCACGAAGTCGATGGCGACGAGTTGTCCATCATAGAGTTGGGTGGTGTGTTTTTGGTACTTGCCGGTGGAGTGGTGTTTGGAGTCATCTTGGGCATCTTTGAGTTTCTGTGGAACGTTCAGAATGTGGCTGTTGAGGAGCGTGTTACACCCTGGCAGGCGCTAAAAGCAGAGTTGTTGTTTGCCATAATGTTTTGGGTTAGAAAGAAACCCATGCGCATATCGAGCAACAGCAGCAGCAGCGGCGGTGATAAATCCTCTAGAAGATCCTCGGCATCGAGTCGGCATCGCAGTTCAAAGGAGAAATCGCGTAGCAAAACAGCCAGTTAGAAAATATGTAATTTAGGCAACGAATTGGTTAATAATTTAATAAATATTTGGAGGAAAAAAGATTACGTATGTATGTATATTTTCGTATTTGTGTACATATAGAATATGGTTTTCAGCTGTTTTGGCTGGCCACCATTTTTTATGCGATTCAATATACCCTACATTTAATTTTGTCGCTTGGGCTATTCGAAACACACCCAATTTCAGGCCACATTTACTTTCAATTTATTTGGCTCATTTCCAGCTGCAGCCCATGTCGCAGTCCACATAGCCGAGCATTCGCAGCAGCAGTAGTAGCAGTGCTTTTGTTTTTGTGACCATTGTCTTGTCCATAAAACAAATGGCTCTTGGGCGCCGCTCCCCACCTACAACATTTGTGCTATAATAAGCAGCACTCTCTACAGTCTCTGCGATCTCATTGCCACACTACGTATACGTTATCCATAGAATCAACTCTGAAAGCAGCTCAGTGCCTCGCGAGCATCGCTCCGGCTAGGTTCAAGTTGGCTT
The DNA here is from genome assembly GCF_023558535.2 of Drosophila nasuta. Classification (NCBI taxonomy): domain Eukaryota; kingdom Metazoa; phylum Arthropoda; class Insecta; order Diptera; family Drosophilidae; genus Drosophila; species Drosophila nasuta. Next base: position 8,319,562 of record NC_083455.1, on the reverse strand, counting down.
CTCCATACAACATTTTGTGTTTGCAGCGTCGAGTGGAATATTTTTTACGCTCGATTGGGATATTTTTTATTCGATACGTATATATCGAAATAAAGTGAATTGTGTGCGTGTGCTAGTTATTTGTGCATCGAACATCATGCATATGTTCATTTGAGATTTAAAATGACAAAAAGAAGATATGTTTAAAGACATGATTACTCTAAAGTTCCTAGTTTTAATAGCATTAGTTGTAAGCGCCGGAGCCAATAATGATGGACTGGTTATTAAGATTGGTAAGTTAAGTTCTTTACTAATATGTAATATTTAAACTTAACGATATTCTTTTTTAGGCGCAATTTTCTTCGACTCTGAAATGAATCTGGCCGAGGCCTTTGATGCGGTGATCGAAGAGGTGAATGCGGTTGATTCAGCGCTACAATTGAAACCAATAAAGCGCTATGTAACACTCGATGACAGCATTTTATTGCAGGACTTAAGTGAGTAAGACATAAATCAATTAAAATTGATACTAAATTATGTTATTTAGCATGTGACTTGATTGGAAATGGTGCAGCTGCTATTTTGGGACCAAGTTCAAAGACAGGCAGTGGTAAGTTGACTTTCGATCGACGATAAGTTAAATTATTTTTAAACAACAAAATTAGCGTCATAAAATTTTATACCAGACATGTGTATTGTTGTCTACGAGTCTAGACAGAGAGCTAACAGAAAACCAAAGAGCGAAAGAGCGCGATTTTATGTCATGTTTTTTAGCCAGAGATCATGAGAGAATCATTCATACTATAAACACTTGTACAAATTAGAGAATATATATCTTCTCGCGATATGCCACTAACCTCGTTAATGATTCTTCTTGTTTCGCATAAAATTGGCAAAGGAAAACATTAGTTCCACATATTTTTTTGCAGTAAATAAACATACAAATTCTCAGAGCCCCCAACTAGATGGGACACTTGCGAGTGGTTTTTTGGATCGTTGCCAGGGGAATTCGTTTAGATCTTACAATTTAGTTGCGCTGCGTTGTTTTGCTCGGCACTTTCATTGTGTGTTTTGTTAGTTCACCGAATCATTCTAAACAAAAATATTTATGGGCATTAAAACTTGTGTAATGATCTATCATCGTTTTATTTCTAGACATTGTCGAGGTGCTCTGCAATATGACGGGCATTCCGCATCTGCAATTCGACTGGCATCCGCAGCAACCGCTACGAGATCGTATTAACCATCAGATGACCGTCAATGTAGCTCCCTCGGAACTTATTCTATCCTCTGCCCTTTCGGATATACTGCGCAGCAAGGCCTTTGACTGGAAATCATTTACCATTGCTTATGAACGGGATGCTCGTAAGTAAAAGTGGCGTTGCTAATTAGTTTTAAAAATGAAATTAATGAGATTTATAATAATTCTGATTTAACTTGTTCTGAGACTATTTCTATTGCTGTCTTTAGTAACACTTCTACTTGTTGTTTTTTATTACCATTGCGATTACTTCCACTAATTATTTTGTTGCTACTAATATCACTTTATCATATACGCACATAAACTATTAAATTTTACTTTGACTGCAAATCTCAACAAATCTAAATTCATTCTAAATATAATACTACAGTTCTAACTTATACATTTACAGTTGTTTCATTTCAATATTCAAAAACTATTTTAATTCACAATCATTTACCGTATTTCTTAGCCACTGCCCTTTCCCTTATCCCAACTCACTCTTTTGCCTTTTCTTAGATTTTGCCAGATTGCAACACATATTGGCCAATAATCAGATTCATAAGACTGGCATTAAACTGCAGGAATTTCAGCGTGGCGACGACTATCGCATACTCTGGAAAAGAATTAGTAATTCACGTGAGAAGTTTGTGCTTCTTGATTGTTCCTCTGATATCATCGCAGACGTAGTCAATGCGTCGATTGTTTATAACATGACTGGTGCATTTAATGTAAGTTGATTTTTTTTTCTTAATTTAATTTCATCACTTTCTCTACTTCTCTTTTATTTTAGAATTTATTTATTACCAATTTGGACACACATCTCAGTGGCATCGATCGTTTCTATTCCAGAGAGTTTCGAGTCGCTGTTGCCGCCATGAGGATTCGTGCTTATATTCCTCCGCCTGTGCATGATGAAGTGGATGTTTTTGAGGATGAGGAAGATAAACGGGTAAGATAGGGAAGTTTGTCTTATATTCTGATTTATACTAAAAAATGTTGCCTTACTACAGTTTGCCTCGCTCTCCACGCAATTGATTTATGATGCAGTTGTGCTTTACTACAATGCCATGTTGCAATTGAGTCAACGCTCTGGCTTCTATACGCCTCAGTTTGGTTGTGGGCGTGGCTTTTGGCAGCCTGGACCGCATCTGGTGCAGCAGATGAAAGACGTAAGAGTTGTAGAATAAATAGTTTGATAAGATATTTATTAACTATTTATTCCATATATGTTTTTAGCTCCCTTCAAAACAAGTAAAGCCACCGTATAAAACTCAGCGTCTGCACATAACTGCAGATGGTCAACGAGAAGACTTCAATCTCGAGGTTTACAATCCGATTATTGATCGTGTTACACACATCTGGAACAAAGAGCGCAAGCTGGTGCTCTACGAAAAGATCCGAGAGAACTCTACGCAAGCTGTGAAACAGCGACGTCTTGAGACTAAAGAGGATTTCTCGCAGAGACCAGTTAAATATACGGTTGCCACTCGAGTGGGCAAACCTTACTTCAGCTGGCGGTGAGTATGATTAACGCAAGCCAAAAGTAGATGGTTTAACTTGAGTCTCATAAACAATTTCATTGCTAGTCCGGAGCCGGAAGGCGTGCATTTTGAGGGGAATGAACGCTTCGAGGGCTACGCTGTGGACCTGCTCTATCAACTGGCTGAGGAATGCAAATTTGATTTCCATTTTGAGCCAGTCAGGGATAACAAATATGGTAGCTATGATCCGACCACTGATGAATGGGACGGTATAATTAGGCAGCTAATGGACAATGTAAGTGACCGGAATAATAAATTCCTCAAAATACCATAGCCATAATCACTGTCTCCTCTCCATTCCACCTTGAAATTAGAATGCACAGATTGGCATTTGTGATTTGACCATTACTCAGGCGCGTCGTACAGTTGTTGACTTCACGGTGCCATTCATGCAACTAGGAATTAGCATTTTGGCGTACAAGGAACCGCCACCTGAAGCCAATATCTATGGCTTTCTCAATCCCTACAATATGGAAGTGTGGCTGTATCTTATGGTTGCTATGCTAATCTCGGCGATGGCTTTAATTTTGGTCGGTCGCATGGACTCCTACGAATGGGAACCGCCAGTGATCAACGAAGACAACGAGGAGGAGCATGAAAACACCTGGCATCTGCATAATACCATGTGGCTGGTGCTGGGATCCATTCTAAATCAAGGCTGCGATCTGTTGCCGAGGTATTTATACCTTTTCTGTTGTTAATTGCCGTGAATTATTATCAACAACTGATTGTAATATTCTTTTATTTCTAACATTCTAACAATATTCCAACATTCATATAACACTGTCTATAAAAATGGGCTTATATATAGTTATTTCAATTATTAAATAACTAATTAATACAATTCATATGTATACTTTCTTAAATTAACAAAACACAAGTATGATAGCTACAGTGAAGTGTGCTCGACTGTGAAATACCCGCTAGCCTTTTTAATAACAACAACTGTACGGTATTACTTCTATTAAATTTCGAATAAATATATCGCAAAAATACTAAAAAATACCAGAGTATATTGATATATTGATAAAATTCAAATTATACAATATACTACAAAATATATCAGATTGTCAGTCATAGTAACTAAATAACTTAAAAATCGCATACATTTTTTTAATACCAACCAATTATTTTTAATGTATGCGTGTGTACAAATTTGTTGATAATCTGCTTAACCTGATACTTTTAAGTATATTTTGAATGTAGTATGTTATATTGATGCATCCAATGTAATTTGGCATATTTTCAGAATAATGTCGCACTGTTTTGTTTTTTTATTAAAAGCGGATAGTAGACAATCGAGCACACTTGACTTTCTACAATTTTATTTCATATAAGTTGAAAAATTACTTGTATTTTATATATTTATTCTCTTTAATTAATTAAATATTTTTATTTAATTTAATTAAATATTTTTATTTAATTTATTAAAGGATCGATACTAATTTACTATTTTGTAGATATAATCACACTTGAAATTTAATTAATTATATATAATGAATTTTTAAAATTAATTAAATATTTATAACTTCCTCTTGTAATAGGGGCGTGCCTATGCGTTTGCTTACCGCCTTCTGGTGGATCTTTGCACTGCTCGTTTCGCAGACTTATATTGCTAAACTGGCTGCTTTTATTACGTCCTCGAAGATGACTGGCAACATTGCCTCATTGCACGATCTGATTGACCAGAACAAAGTGCAATTCGGCACCATTCGAGGCGGTGCCACCTCGGTTTACTTCTCGGAGTCGAACGATACTGAAAATCGAATGGCCTGGAATAAAATGGTGTCGTTTAAGCCGGATGCGTTTACTAAAAACAATGAAGAGGGTGTCGATCGCGTCAAGGTGAGCAAGGGAAGATATGCCTTTCTGATGGAGACCACAAATCTGCTATATCAAACACAGCGTGATTGTCAGCTAACTCAGATTGGGGAAAGTTTTGGAGAGAAGCATTACGGAATTGCGGTGCCATTGAGTAAGGTTACTGATATTAGTTAATGATGAATGCTTATTTGAATTTTATCACCTTTTAGATGCCCAATTTCGATCGAATCTTAGTGTCGGGATACTGCGACTCAGCGAGAAGGGCGTGCTCTATAAGATTCGAAATAAATGGTTTAATACAAATGAAACCCACTGTGATCGCCTAGGACCTACTAATGATGACGGACAGTTTGATATGGATGCAGTTGGAGGACTCTTTGTGGTACTCATTGTTGGTATAGTCCTTTCCTTTATCATAGGCGTGATTGAGTTTCTTTGGCATGTGCATAAGATTGCACTGAAAGAAAGGGTAAGTTGACTCAGCTATTTTAAAGAGTTCAAATTAGTTTATATCTTTACCAGATCAAGCCTATGGTGGCATTCAAAGGTGAGGTTCATTTCCTAATACGCGTCTGGCTGAGACGAAAACCTTTGCGAACTTATCGCGAAAGTCGAGATTCTACCTCCACGGGATATTCTTCGCTTGGGAATTCAACCAGTATCACCAGTGGCAAGAAGAGAAAAAAAACTAAAAACCAATCAGAGTAGGAATCATGGAAGGCTTTTAACATTCACTCAAGATAGCATTTGTAATACATAATAATAAATAAATACATATTTTTAGAAAACCTTAAAACAAACTATTTTTATTGTATATAAACTTAAACTCTGCATTAACTTAATTCGAACATTGTTGCATCTGTTTCCTTTATTAAATTATCCTTAGAGATTTAATAGTTATTATACCCACTACTCATAGACTAGAAGCTTATTATAACAGGAAATATTATATATGTAACATGCATCTCCGACCCTATAAAGTACATATATTTTTGATTAGCGTCAATATGCGAGACAATAAAACCATATGCGTCTGTTTTATTATTTTTGCGGATTACTAATTTCTTTTATTTTAAAAGTAGTACCGTACTGTTTTGCTTTTTGGTTTTGTTTATTGTTTTGGTATCTCACAGTCGGATACACTCGACTGCAGATTTCTTACTTGTTTATGTGTGAAATGTGTGATAAAATATAATCTTGAATTACAACTTTATTTTAAATTGTTTCTAGATTTTAATAAATTTTACATTTATTTTCAAGTCAGCTCTTGCGAGCCTAAAAAAATTGCCTCAACGTGAGCAGAAAGCTCACAAAGGGCGAGTTATTGGTTAAAGTTTTCAACTAGCAATAATCGCAACTCGGTTAAGACCTCATTGTTTGCGATAATGCCACTGCACAAGGTTGTGATTTGGTCAGCCAAACACTCAACACATTTCCTCAGCATGAGCTTTAACAAATTGCGAATTATTACGAGAAGTCCTTGAAGAGTTAAGCAGAAGCTCAACTGCCCAAGAAACCTCCCCTGTGGTAATAGTCATAGTCATAAAAGTGCGAACCAGTTTAACGGACAATTTCCGAGAACCAGTTTGAATACAGTTGCATTAGCAATCGCAGACAATGTCACTGCACCCTGCTTTTAAAGCTGTCTTATTTTAAGGGGTTTGGATTCGAATTGAAACCCCAGAGCTATTGAATTTTTATGACCTAACAAGCAATTCTTCTTCTGCTTTTTTTTTGTGTGTAAAGCAAACCCACTTGATGATGACCACTGTCCGAATAAGACACGCATTCGCATTCAACTTTGATGGCGCTTGGCTGCGAATAGGAGGCAACCAAAGAAAAAAAAACATGAAAAAGGGTCAAGAGTCTGCAGTGCGTTTGGGGCCAGATATTTGGATTATGCAAGTTAAGCGGCTTGCCTAGAGTGCGGCCAAATTGTAAGCAGCTTTAAGGCCACAATGAACAATTTGCCTTAAAGCCAATGCTTACCACTCTTTCACCTTTTACCAATTGGCCGCCTTTTTTATGGGCCCCACTTGAAGTCATCAACAAATTGCTGTTCACTTACCAAATGGCCAAACTCTCATTGTACTTTGTACGCAGTGCCTTGTAATTTAAATGGCCTTTTTATGGTGCGGGTCATAAAGTGTGCAAATAAGGGTTAATTATGTCTCACAGTTGACGTTCCAAAGTTCAAACATAAGATGCGCAAATTTGTAACTGGCAATTGCCCTATGGGAATGTTAATGAGCATCTTTTAATTTCTTACCGCTCCAGTGGCTATTATCGTTAGATAATGCTTATTAAAAATTTTGTTAGCTTAGCTCAAGGAATCTGAGTGTTATGTTATTGATATGAGGTTGACTCTTGACAATGAAATATTAATAAAATGTTAAGTGTTAATCCAACACAACTCACACCGTGTTTAACTTATCCCAACTAAACCCATTTAATGAGCAATCTGACAAAGCTGTGACTATTTCTCATCTTGCTTGAAATGACAGGCCGAAACAAGCTTATTAGCCCATGTCAAAACGCCCTCAGAGTTGAGAGAGACGCATGGCAAAAACTTTTGCCCCGAAACGGATGTTGCCAATATCAACACCATAAAATAACAACAACGAGAAGAAACTCAAACACAAACCCCAATCCCAAGCCCAATCCCAACTCAAACCCATAAAATCAGACGCAGTCGATTGCCTCATCGTCGAAGCGGAAACAATTGACTCGTTTACACAACCAACACAAAAAAGGAAAAAATCGAAAAAAAGAGAAAGCACAACCTGACAACATAAACATGAGGCGCCAATAAAAAAGAGCAAAAAAGCGAGCTTCGAAAAAAAGGAAAGGCCACATTGTAACCAGTGCAAGTGCAAAACGCTTTCCGGCTTGTTTTAGTTTGGGGTCTGCCTCAGATTCTATTTGATGTATTTTTTTGGGTGAGTATTTTGCTCTCGTTTTGATTTGAATGTCTATGACATTTATATAATTTTTTGAGTGCGTGTTGTGTTGTTGTTTTTTTTATGTCTATTTGATTTTATTATTTAATTGTTTATTTTATTTATATTTATTTGGTAGTTTTGAGTGTTTAACCACATTGTGTATGTTTTGTGTGTTTTATTTACGTTTGCATTTTTCGATTTTCTCTCAAACAGTATGTGGATAAACCGCAAATTGTTTTATTGTGTTTTTGTGTTTTGCGCTTGTGGATAAAATTTTAATTGTTATTTATAGTGTGACATGCAAAATGTATGGGCCATTTTACGTTCATGCTGTGTTAATTGGCTGTGAGCAAGCCGAAACGAGTTCCAGATGTTTATATTGTGATGCAAATGCATTTATTAGCAAAACTATAATATAGTACACTTCAAATAAATTAAAAGTTTGCCAAAGTGAATGTGCTGAGAATTTTCAAAAACTAGAGTTTATCCTAATAGGATTCATTTATTTGGTACTTGAAAAATCTATTATTATAGAGTATATATTTTTGTTGTCAACTTGTTTTAACTAAATTATTATGTATATTCAGTTTAAAAAAAACTGTTTGTTTTATCTAAATACAAATACAAAGAAAGCTACAAGCGCTCGACTGTTAGATACCCGTTATCTATTTTTAATAAAAGCAAAACAGTGCGGTATTACTCTAAAGATATACTAAATTAAAACACCAAAAATATTAAAATATATGGAAAGCTTTATTTGGTATATGGAATATATCCTGACAACAGCTGCACTTTTGCCTTTTAAAATAAGTTCTTAAATATCATTTATAATTTGTTTCTGATCGCTACAACACTTTTAGAAATGAATGCATATAACAAAAACTTATTAAGAATATATATAACAATTTTCTACCTATAGGTAAACGGTTTATATAACAGCTTGGGAACAGTCAATTTAAATGAAAACAATATATATCATTTAATATTAAAAACAAAGGTTCACTAAAATTATATTTTAAAAATATATATTTACACGTATTTTAAATTTAAATTATTGTTGACTATTTTGGGCAGTGTTTTATTTGGGCATTAAACCACTTGCTGCGTCCATGAGATATTTTGTTGAGAAGCTGATATCGTTTGGCTAGATGTTGACCGAGAATCGCATTGAAGCGTTGGATGGCACACAAATCTAAATCTATGCTTGGCATAAGGCCGCAATGCATTTTAAACAACAAATAGGAGGGGTGCGGTGCAGTGTCCCCTGGCATGAATAAACAACAACAGCAACAACAACAATAACAAGAGGGGCAGAAGCGACTAGACCAACAATAACTGAAGAGCCGGTCTCTATATATGTATATGTATGTATGTTTGCTTGTATTTTCGTTAGCAACACGCGCGGCAACGAGCCTCGTTGACGTTCCAGTTGCAAAATCAGGCAGCTAACCAGCAGAAAACAAGCAGGCAAATAAAAACAAAGCCAGCACCGCACCGGCTGAGAGGAGCCTTCAGGCTCAGAGAGCAGTCACTAGGCACTAGGCACCATGCATCGGGGATCGGGCATCGGGCATCAGAAATCAGGCTCAAATTCAATATGGTGCAACAGAGGAAGTGCTACAGACGCAACCAGTGAGTCTGCATGTGTGTGTGTGTGTGGGCGTGTGTGTGAGTGCGTGAATGTGCGGTGTATGTTCTCATTGAACCAACAGCTTGTGGCGTCAATTTGTGGACATTATTGTTTCATGACTGCAACCGGGAACGGGCACGGGAAAGAGAACGGGAATAGAACTGAGGTCGGGATGAGAACGAGGCCTAAGCAAAGCTCGACAACTCGCCGCAATCATTGGCAACCATTATGGGGCAAAGGCGTGGTACGTGTGTGTGTGAGTGAGTAGAAGAGCAGGGGCGTGGGCGTGGCATGGGCGTTGTCGATACCGTGCTGCGCCACAGTATACCAGCTGTTGTGATCTAATTTTTGATTATTTACGCGATTTGCGCGTTAAATTTGCACGCAAAAATTAATTGCTGCCGCAGTTTGTTGGCTTTTAGTGGCTCCGTTAGTTTCGGGTGGCCAGTTCTCTAATTTTGGTTAGCCAAACAGGGGCAGAGAAAGTGAAAGAGAGTCAGATAATGCGATATAGCCAGCATATTCTCGTGGGAGCTGAAATTAATTACGCTGAAATAAGTGCAGTGCGTGGTATAACGAGAAATCAATTAGATATTTGCTTTTTTGTTATCGTGTGGCAGTTGCAAATTGAGCACGATCTATTTTAATGTGAAATGCTCAAATTTAATCATTTTTAATCCAATATTCAATTTAGTAATTCAATATACAGTCAATATAAATGTATTCCAAAGTTTTGGCTTAAAGCTTAAATCTATCCTTTAATTTGCGTATATGAAATTTATGATATCTGAAGAAACTGCACCTATTAAATCAATACAATTTTTATTAAATTCTCGTGTCCATCAATTTGTTTTCCTCAAATGCAAATTCAATGGCAACAGACGAAAAGTGACAGAATTAAGCACATTTTCCAAAAGCTAATTGGAATGACTTTTGTAAACTCACCGTCGGCAGCATAAATCAACATCGTATTCTCAGTTTCGAGTTTGAAATTGAATATGGATTTTTCTTTTTTATTTTGTATTTTGCTTTTGGCCAACAGTTGACAAGGCTGGAGGAATTGAAGTGCCATCGGTCTGCTACTATTTCATAACAGCAGTGCCGATGGGCCAAACAGTTGAGAGCTGGTGTATATGCACATTCCGATGACATTTACAAACGTATTAATTGAATTCAATTTACGGCATTACTTCAACAACTCTCTGTCGACAGCCAGCTGCCGACAGTCGGGTCGGCTCTGAGGTCTAGGTCTCAACTCTCTCTGCAATTGAAAAATTGATTTGATTTTCAAGTCAATGTCATTGTGGTGCAGTTTTAAGTTCATTTCAACTCTAACGAAAGTTTCGCCAGTGAGCGATAGAGACAGACAACGAACCGCAACTCGTCAGTGGAGAGAGCTGCAAAGCTTTTTGATTCCAGCTGCCCCCACTGACCCCATTTCTCTACAGCCTCAATCTGACAGTTTTGCTGCAATATGAGATTTAATGAATATTTCTTGCTAATTTCTTGAATTTTCCAAAATGCAATTGTTGTTGTTTTGATTATTACATATCATACGTTGTCATTTGCAACATAAGCTTAAATTTGATTTGCTAATTTTAGGACTATTTTGTATCTGCAATTCCTATCAATTTGTTAACCCATTGTCACAATTTTGTTTTATAATGACGGCCCTAAAAATACTCTCTGTTATCAATTAAATATTGACAACTATTTAAAATACACTAGAGTTCTTTATTATCAACTTTACTTTTAACTATTGTAGCAATCATTTTCCGTATATTCATAGAAGATATCTGATACCCAGATTCCATTCGTATATTTGATTTTCAATAGAATTTAAGCTGTTCATAAATAGCCTCAAGTTTTCACAAATTTTACATATACATATGTGAGGCTTAATGCAATATTTTCATAAAGCCTTAAAATGCTAATCCCCATCTATGTATGTAAATTGTAGCTTTAAATGGATTTCAGTATTTTGATAACAAATTATTAAATGACATATTATTTTGTCAGCGTTTGATGCATAATTTAGTGCATGGAAATTCACAAAATATCTAAATTGGTTTGCTTAATTAATCTGAACTTTAGCGAACTGTTGCTAGCTTGGTTCGATGTACAATCCATGGATGGTGTTACGTTACTAAAATGTTTTGATTTACGCTGCCTCTAACTTCAAGCGTTCAGTTGAAAGGGACATTTAGCAGTTGGAAGGGAAATTTTCTAGTGGTGAATTAACTGCTGCTTGTAGCTGCTATTAGTGAAGAAGTATCGAAATTATAATATATCAAATGTTTAAAAAAATAATAAGAAATAATATGTAGTATTGATATAGTAAATATTGATTTGATTTTGCGTGCCGTGTTTCTGATTTTCTAAAGAGAAAACATCAAATTTGATTCATTAAATTTAAAATGAGATTTTATAATTTTATGAGTCACTGGATATACTCGCATGTAGTAAAATCAAGCCGCGACCCTGCGTTAATAAGCCAATTATTTAGGCAAATGTTTGACAATACAAATACGTGGCGTATACGTAATTTGACTTGAGCTAAAAACTGCAAATCGAATGCGTGACACAGCTGCGACTTTTCTCAAAGCAAGGCAAATTAACAATTTCATAAAATAAGAAGGGAAATATGTTTATACGAAATAAGCGAGTATTCACGCACACAAACACATACATATGACACCACAGATACAGATACGAAGAAATGCCGAAGCTCCAAATGGGCCGCCAATGCGAAGACATTGAAAATGGGAAAATGAACGCCTCCCAGGACATGCGATAGGCTGTTGCTGCTAAATAATAAATAAATACGACGTTCACACATACACACTGAGGAGGACAGACAGACAGACAGTTTCTATGTAATGCGCAGAGAGGCGCCGCTAAGTATGCTATAGAAAACGTGGCATCGAAAATTTCACCGTTAAATGTTTGACGTGACGTTATGCTCTTGTGAATGACAAGTGAATCGAGTAACTTCTTGTCACAATTTTATTTAATGTTTATTACCAGCTACCTCATAGGCCAATATCCAATTTCCAATCGTAATTTTATGGGCTGGTGTATTTGCTTTAAATATACATATCGGCATGTATACAAGAAGTTGAGGTAGCCTCCGCTTACATACGCGTATTTTCCTACTTGGCGACTGCGCATATTTCCTTGCTTTTCTTTTACTCCCAACAGTTTTTCGTTTCTTTTATTTTGTTTTATTTTTTCCCTCCTTCGCTGTCGCTTTCTTATGCTCATTCTTATGTTTTGCCACCTGGTCTGAAGGGTCGTTATCTTTCAATTGGGGCGTGTGTTGAATTTGCGGAAAACTCACCACACTTTTTTTGTTGAACAGCCTAATTACGAGGTTAGCCACAATAAATAGCACTTCTCTCTGACGCTCGTTTATTGGTCCCAAAGCATTCGGTAATTGTTAAGAAAAATGTCAATTTTTGTTTTCAGAGTTTACGCTTTTAATTGTTGTTTATTTTTCGATTGTTTGCTTGACGTTTTTTTTAGAGCGGTGGAAGCTTAAGACTTTTCCCTAAATGTTAGGGGTGCTCAATAAAAATATTACATTATTATTAAATATATCTTTTGGTAGGAAAAAAAATTGAAAACAAAATCTCAATCTCAATCAATTTGTTGAAGATATATAATTAGCTCAAATGCTAATTGTGCTGACATACAATTTGAAGATTGTAGTTGAATGGTCGTGATTCATTTGGAGTGCTCTCATTCAAATTAGAATGCTGTCAAAGGCATTTGGTAATTATTGAATTCACGCACATTTATTTAACAGATTGAAGCACCCTATACTATATGTTAGGATAATTATATGACTTCCCTTTTGCCGCAGTTATTGTGTGGACTCGACTCGCACTGTATTTTACATGCTCGTCATGCACGTACATTGCGTTCTTAGTTACCATTATGCTGGCATCTATGATTAACATGGCTATAATAGTCACTAAGTGCATGCTTTTGACTTTGCTGTATACGTTTCAAAGTCATTAGACGTCACATATACATACTATACATATAGACATGCATACTTCGATGATGGGATTGCAGCCTTTGCTGCGGTCATTATGCGGTTGGTTATTTGCAACATTTTCGTGGCTCAAGTGCTTATTTGTTTGGCATGAAGCGAGAGCGCCTTTAACTATGCAGTTACAGTAGTCACTGTTTTTCACTCTTCAAGTTGACCGCTTTTTTTTTCATTAGAAGCACTTAAAAATCGACACGGTACACAGTTATTTGTTATTTACCTTTTGCCAAATTGCTTACTTCAAGCCTCATTCTGCATTGCAGTTTTCAATCAGCCTAATGACAGAGACAGACAGCGAGTTAGTCAGAGCGAGAGAGAGAGAGAGAGAGAGAGTGAATTGGAGTGCAATTTGCTTTTTAATTAAAAGAAAATAAGTAGCCGAAAAGTAGACACTCGAAAAACTACTTGCAATACACTTGAACAAACAAAAAAGATAAACAGACCATAATAACAATAATAAACAAGTTGCCATTTCATTTCAAATGGTCCAACGACGCCCTGATAACTACTTACTGCCAATATGAAAATCCTCCACAAAACGCAATGCCAACTCTTGTCCAAAAGATAAACAGCAGCAACAGCAAAGAGTATAAGAAAGCAAAGATAGACGGTAATCAGTATTTATGGCAGACTTTTTGCTTTGGTCAGTTACCAAAATAACATTGTGAGAGCATTTTGGTGTACTGTAAGCAATCGACAACAAATTATCATTAACAATAAATATAATAGTTTTAATGATAAGAAATTAAGTTTAAGTGGAAATATTAATTTTATAATATACAAATATAATTCTAGAGTCAGTAAGTCATTGTGGAAAAAAGACATGCTGGTTTTTCATTGGAATTTTCTTTTGAAGCAAATAATCTATTTATAAAATGCAATGCGTTTTTAAAGTGTATTGCCAAGTCACTGTGGTAAAAAGGCATTCTTGTTTTTCGTTGGAATTTTCTTTTTTAAGCAAATAATTTCATATTTTTATGCTTAAGCGTTTATTTGCTTAGCGGCTGGATGCGATGTAATCTGGCAAATGTACTCGCTGTATTGCAACAGTCTCTGCGACTAGCTCTAGAATCAGCCGAAGCAGCAACTTCTCCACTCGAGCTAATGACACTTTATGTGGCCAGGCTGAAGTGGCTCATCGGGTTCGAATGGAGTTGCAGGACCATTCTGGTTTTGGGTGTTTGTGGAATATGCTTCACGCTCCTTCTGTCTTCTGTCTGTGTGTGTGTGTTTGGGGCAAGTTTTAGAGCGAAAGGCGTAACCTGCAATGGCGCCAAGCATTCGTGGTAAGAGGCTGAAATTTAGTTGAGGGGTTTTTCCTTTGGTTTATGCATATACTAGAAGTATGCTTTAGAGTGTGCCTGTGTGAGTGTGTAGTACCTACTTGGTCAAGTGATTTAGCTTGTGATTATATTGAGTGCAGCAGCTTGAGCTGACTGTTCGTCGAGGCTTCAATTGCCATGTCCTGTGCGGTTACTTTGCGGTTTTTCGGTAAATGCCTTAAGCACATCTTGTCCTTTACAAATCTCTACAAGGACCGCAGAGATGATATTATTGATTAACTGCAATATTTTAATCAATTTCATCAAATTAAATTAGGGTACAAAGTGCAGCCACAGATATTGAACTATTTACCTAAATATTTAGGTATAAATTTAAGTCAGCCTTTTATTTTTTTTTTATTTTAGGTTTATTTCTTGAACTTCCGAAAATATTTACTTTTTTTATATTGTTTGCTATTAATAATCAAAAAGTGTCCATATAAAAGCTTAGATTTTAAAGATGTTAAGAGATAGAGTTTTAATTTGTTTCATTTTTTTTTTACTATACTGTAACTTCCGTCCCCTCAAATCGAAAAAATCGAAAATTAAGCATAATTTTGATGCTAGAATAACGATTTTATTTACACATAATCATAACTACAGACTTTTTGATTTAAAGTTTCTATCATATGTACATTTTTAAAGATATTTAAGAAATAATTTTTTAATGAAAAGCTGCCTTGGTTGATAATCTGATATATTTTGTACTTTGTGATATATTTTAAATGTAAAAGTATATGGAGTTACCAAATATAGCATTTGGTACATTTTAGTATTTTTTAAGTATATTAATTATTTATTATTTATTTATTTAAAAATGTCTTAATAATCATTAATAAGCATTTTAAGTGACTTAAGTCCGTCCAACAATTTTATTTTAATCTACTTTAAATATTTATAAATATTATTTTTGTATTATTTAATCATTTTTTACTATCTGTATATTTCAACATAAATTAAATATATTAAAACTTTATTACATATTGACAAACTCATTTGAATTTTGTTTGCCACTATTTAATAATTTTCTAACATTTAAAGAAATTTAACCTTATCTTAAGTTTTCAAATAATCTGCAGGTTGTAAACAAATTTAAAGTGCAATTAATTACATGTGAAGTGCCTTTAAGTGGGCGGGGCGCGGCTGCTTTTACGATTTTAAACGCTTCCGTCGAACAATGCAGCTGGGAAATAAATTAAAAAATTTAGTAAGCCATTTGTCGTTGCTGCTGTTGTTGTTGTTGTCTGTGGCTGTCTGTTGCCCGCACATAAAACTTACTCGTACTGTTGCCTGTCTGTCCGTTGTCTGTCTCGCTGAAGGTAATAACAAAAAAATTTACGCGTTGCTAACATGCAACTTGTGGCGCTTGCAACTTGACTCAAGGTTTTCTTCAAGCGATTGCACATCGTTCGGCTGCTTATAGAATCAGCGGTGGTATATTGTGGGGGAGTGGAGAGAAGTCGAAAGAACTAATGCAATTTGCGGTGCGCATAAAACTTGCAGCTGGCATTTCTATAGAGGTTATGCCCAGCAATTCCATGTTATTGTTTCTCTCGAGCAACTTTGTAATTGAAATCAAAGTGTGCAAACTGAGAGTAAAATCAAAACCTAATGTGCCACACATGAACACTTTCCCTCAGTCTCCCCTCGTGTACATTTGATGCTGCTTCTAACCCATTTGCAATATATGTTGTACTCGTATATTTGAACATAGTATATTTTGATTAAACCTCGAACACAATTAAACAATCTGTAACTGGAAACTGTAAGCGAATTGCTTGAATGTGTGTGGCAAGTGTTTGATTTTGATTTGGCTTACATTTCACTTGATTGCATTCCGCTCTAAGTGAACATGTGTAAGTGTGTGAGTTTGTGTGTAAGTGCGTGTGAATGGCCAAAGTTTGAGAAAAAGTTTTTCAAAGTACTTCCCCCAGCAAGACAATGAAAGGTAATATTTAATGGATAGTCCATAAAGTGGAGCCATAAATTAAAGTTTAGTTGTTCTTTTACGAGACCTAAGTAAATAAATAATAATAATAATCATCTTAAATGCGGTAAATTCGGGAGTAATTAAAAGTCACTGTGGAATGGGTGAAAATTCAAAATAATAGTCCCGAAGTTAGTTAAACTATATTTAAAAGAAATCTAAAATGTATCTTTGAACTTTCTTTTATACTATGGGAATGCAATTTAATTTAATTCCCTTCTTTTTTTAATAAATTAGGTGTAATTTATTTGCAATTAAGTTGGTGCAACTGTCATATTTATTACCTGCATCTAGATCATTATTGCTTAACCATACTTACCACTAGTAAATCTTTATGTTAAATGAACTTTGTGCCACACATCGCAAATGGAGCGGTAAACAGCTTTTCAGCTTCGATTTGCCTGCTAATTTACCACAATAGGCTTATGGATCTAGCACTAAGAATCAGCCACAATAGGCTTATTGCTCTAGAGCTACATAAGTCTCTTGGTTTGCATAAGCTACTTCAACTACTTCATTGTGTGAATGTGTGTGCGGGTGGCAGAAACTGATGATGCATCATGATGCAACAAAATCAACGCTTTCAAAGGCATCAGCATTAAATATTGATTGAACAATATCGTCTTTGGCCATGATGAATGAGTGCCCACTCAGACAGACTCAGGGTCCGTTGAGATTCTTAAGCATTGATTCTGAAGTGCATTTTGTCATAATATTTGTGCTTGCGCCTGCAAGTATGCAATCATGTTGTTGCATACCAGTCGAGAATATAAATTGATAAATTACAAAATTATTAATTAAAGCTGGAAGGAGACAAGCTCATCCCTGACCTCTTCACTGCAAATTATGCCACAATATTAAGATATTCATAATTTCCACATACCGCACACAATAAATCTTTTGTGTGGGTGAGTGAGTGTGTGTGTATATGTGTTAGTCTTGGGCAGTAGCAGCAGCAGCAGCCGCTTAAGTTCATGTCATTTGTCATATTTGAATTTTACACTTCCTTCCGGTGCGTCTCTTGGAATTGCAATTTGCTGCACAGCCGCCGGCTACAATTGCCCTGTCTGCCATGCTTCCACTACTCTACCCCTTCCCTTACCTAACCACCTCTTCTAATCACTCCGCCTACTTGAGCAGCAGCCGTTATAATTAACCAAAGTTGTGCCGTGGCCTCAGCTATGCATCGTCCCAGCCTCATACCGAATTTGCAGTCTGACTAAACCAAAACTCTTCGCATGACAAATGTCTTCAATTGCAGTTCCTGTGTATCTGCGGGTTGCATCTCAACGGCATACACTTCGCTTAAGATACACAGATACAAAATGGCACACCAAGCTTATGTAAATGCCGTTCACATCGTCGTCGTCGTCGTCGTCGTCCTCATTGTTGACGTTGTAGATGGCCTCAATGACCTCCTGATTCTCGCTCTCTCTGAGGCTATTTTAGATAAATTCCTGTGATTATATTTTGCTCAATTGCACGTGCATGCACACGCATGTATGGATATCTAAATGTATCTATCTATCTACGCATATGTTTGAATATGTGTGTCTGTGTGTGCGATTGAATGCAAATGTGTGTGTGCGTGTGCGGTATTTTGGCAAATTGATTTGAGATTTACCATTAAGATGATTTCCATGCATTTTGAATTTTGTTACGCAAATTATTTTCATATAAATTATACATATTCTAATGAATATAAAATTAATTAATGCCGCACACAGAGAGCCATATGGAGTTACTATATTTCGAAATCGATGAGGCGTATATTCGGCAACTATAATTTGATTTGTGATTGACATTTGGATACGCTACAGTCTAAAATTATTGACTACACTTTAAAGCAGGACAAGTTAAGAAATCAAAGGTGAAGCAATTGTATGGCATAAATTACTATTCTGAAAAGTATTTGTAGCTAAATTGTTCATAATTGAATTTAAGAGAGTATCTTCTTTCTATACATTTTACATAAAACACTCAAATTAATTTACATGTGAAAATTTCATTAATAACCATAAGAATAGTTGCACTAATGAAATTTAGTGTAAAATGTCATTTTAAATTAAATTGATGTGCAGCAGATTAGGAATTATATATCAAATTTACGTTTTTATTTCGGTGATTTATGGGATTATTTTAAATTCAAAAATATGTTGATTTGCAATAATAATTTAATAAATTATATGCATTAATATTATTTTAGAATTTTAAAAATTAATATTTTAATTGTTTAACCCAGCTAGGTGACTTTTTCTAAAAACAATTTAATTGAATTAACCAATTTAAGTAGATTTTAAATTTTATTGATTGTGCACTGTTGAATCTGATTGCTGAATCTGAGCTTTAAGTGATCTCAAAGCGACCGCAAGCCTTTAATTGAGTTGCCCATCAATTGAGCACCTCAGCTTTGGCTTTGCCCTCGAACACAATCGAAATGAGCACGTTTCGAGTTGCCTGTTGGTTGCTTTGAACACATTGCGGTTACACACACACGCACTTACACATACATGGGTCAGTCAGTAGAAGTAGCATTGAAATGAATAGTAATCCCTGGCGCGCCTAAAAGCAGGCTACAGAGCAGAGACAAAAACAAACACAAACGCAGATTACAAAGCAAACTCGCAACACGATAACAATAAAAAACAAAAAAAAAGACGTGGGATGGCAAAAAAACAATCGGAATGCAAAGAAAACGAAAAAGAAAACTAAAGTCGGAACAGCTCTAAAAACAATTTGACATTTGGCCAACAAGCAGGAGGCAAAACAGAAAAAAAAAGAAGAGAAACGAAACTCATAGCGACGACCTCGTGACGGTGACCATAAAAAATTAGTGGGTCTGCCAGGCGAGCAGCTCACGTTATCAGCAACGCCATCAATTGACGACCCGACGACCTGACGACCTGGCCAGTTGACAATCTGACGGACGCTGTCAACGCCCAGCACACAAAAACCAAAAACAAAACGAAAGCAACAAACAATGTGGCCAAAGCACAAAGCGTTGGAGTCAAATGCACAACGCCTATAAGTTGGCAACGAAATCAAATGAATGCCCTGGCTGGCAACTGGACAAGCTTCGTGTTGGGTAATGCAAAACGATAATAATACGTGACCAGTCTGGACACAGTATTCAGACTCAGTTGTCAGTACTCAGCATTCATTTGGTACTCACTACTAAATGGGGTATTCGTCTGCTTAAAGCCAAAGTCCAGTTTAAACCAAAACTGAGAGAGAACTACGCTTTAGTTGAAAATAGACAAAAATGCTTTATGTAGCTGTATCTCTGAGAAATAAAAAATTTTTTCCTGTGCTCTTACAAATTGATGTGAATTTCTTCACATGTTGCAGCAGCAACTATGCCACACACACACACACCCCCATATACACCCTCACACACGCAACCTAACCAAAACGCCATTCATCATCATCGGCAACTGAATATTTTATTTGGTTTTTTTTTTTTTTTTGGGTTGCCTTGTGGAGATATTAGATACGAGTATCCACACTTTTGCCTAGCATGGTAAGCGGCGAACAGGATAAAAGATACACTCCTCTTGGTGCGAGCTTGTGTGTGGGAAAATAAGTTTTCAAGTTACAGCCTAAGGCTAGCTGGATCAACTTTTGGCCAAGCTAGCTTGCAAAACGGAAGCACTGTGGTTTAAAATCGTTTAAACTCTTAAATATAATTGCCTGAAACAAATAAAATAGGAAATTATTGACGAAGACTTACTTGATTGAAAAATATTTTATAGGTCTTCAATTAAGAACTTTTCGATTATAAAAAAATCTTGAAACAAGATTTCTAGTTTGATGAGTTCTTAAATCAAGATTTCGTTCTACGGTCATCGTTTTGTGATGAAAATATCTTTTAGATAGAAAAGCCTTCAAATTCGAGAATGTTGTTCTTGTTTCCTAAATCAAGACTTTAGACTTTAATTCAATCTACCTTAAAACAGAAGCTATATTCTGGTCTTGCTGCTGTTAACTCTATAGCGGAGATGCCATGAATCATTGTGCGAGTAGTCGTTGTTCCTTAGTTCAAACTCTAGATGGTTCGTATCTACATGGTGAATGTTATAAAATTGTTAATTATTACACAACTAATTTTTGTTTTATTTTGACAACCTAAATTTAAGAATTTAGGAATCTTGATTTGACTTACTGGTTCAATTTTTATAATTTTCCATTTTTGATTGCAGATTATTCTTGAATTTCATGATGGTAAATATATATTTTTGTCTTCGTTTAAGAATTTACCCTCCGCGTCGAGTTTTGACATCATATAAACATGATTCAAGAGAATATGCTTTTTTTTTGTGTGTATAGTAAAATTAAATTTTTTTTTTACATATTTTCGGTAATTTGAATAATCTTTACAAATTGTTTTTGTGACAGTGTGCCACAGCAGGTTAGCCAACTAAGACTTATGGCGATTGTAATTCGAAGAGTACAACAGTTTTTGTGTAAAAATATTGCCTAAGTGAAAAAGTTTTCACATATGATTTATTTATTTGATTTGTAGTCATGCCAAGCCATACACAAGGCATCAGCCACCTTTTCATTCGTCTCTTCCCTAGAAGTTTTTCTGTGCTGACCAAGTTGTTCAGTAGCTTATCGGTTACAGTGTTGGTCAAGTTTATTAGTGATTAGTTATAGAGTTTCAGTTCACTCTATTGATAGACTGATTGATTGATTGATAAGGCGCTTACCTGTGCGACCTGCGTGTGTCTCACAAAATTCAATTAGAGAATGAATTAGTATGATAGCATATGTGAGTTCTTTTTTGGCGGTGTGGTATTATGATATAAATCAGAATCTCAGTGGAGCACTCCCTGAAGCGTGCCACAATTCATAATATTTGCGACTTATTTAAAGTCATGACACTCGCAAAAAAGCTGACAAATTTTATTTCCGCTCGAGTCACGCACCGGGGAACAAGTCACTGAGCTGGCGACCCACTTGCTTACATTGCCAAGAATGGGGATGGCGATGGGGATGGAGATGGGGATAGAAAAGGTTTTCTGGTATGACTACCAACAACATTTATGCGAATTGTCTTTTGTGCGCTTCATTTCGCATAAACAAATCTCGGGCGTTGTATATTTATACCGGAAACGTGCAAATAACGCCCTAGGGACTAGGCAAAGTAGAGTTCTCAACGTTCTCCACATGCTCCACGCCGGTCTGGCCTGGTGTCGCCATTGTTGTGGCCACCGCCACCTGCGTCGCTCTCACTTCTTTTTGCCCTCCACTTTTTGTTTTCTTCATTTTTTTCATCAACTAACTACGTTGCAAAAAAAATTTACTTGACGTTTCCGTTGCAGTAAAAACACATGGCCGAAATACAAACAAACAAAAGCAGCCACAACGCAATTGTATCTTATGACACACCGAAGCAGTGATGCACTTCCCTAGACGGTAAAAGGAAAGTATAAATTCAATAAAAAATTATTAATACATAGCAAGAACAATTTTTTTAATTGTATTAAATGATAATATTCAAATTTTTTTTTTTGAATGAAACAAATTTTTAACATCTATTTAATTAAATTAAAATAAAATAAAATTTAAATAAAACTTTGCTTAACAACAAAAAATATTTAGAACATGAAAAGTTTGCTTTTATTTATCATAATCTGTGTTATTTTACTTATTTTTAATTTGTTGTTTTTTTTTTGTCTTAGATTTATTGAATAATTTAACGAGTAATGGCAATATAGTACCATAAGAACACATTATAAAGAAACTCATTCAGGGCCAACCTATTATATCTTGAAAGGGTATGTTGGTTTAACTAAGATACAATGACTTGTATTTTGTCTTATTTTAGAATCCAATTAATTTCTTTTATTAAGTAACAAAAAAACATTTAGACGTAGCAAATCATCCACAAAAATATTGATAGTCGCCGTAAGTGTAAAAAAAACAGTTTCTGTATTTCTATAGTCTACTTTTGGGCTCGCCTGGCCATGTGCAACTGTATGAGTGGCAGCTCAGTGCGGCTGGTTGGTTTGGCTTTTGTGTGCGCCTATTGTCAAATTGAATTGTAATAGACACGTTTTGCCACAACGAATATAAATGTGTGTATGCTTGTGTGCTTCTCACTGCTTGACACTTTATATTTACAGCTGCGCTCGGCACGCTCGACCAGCCCCAAAGTTCCCTGTCCCTGTCCCCGTCCCCGCCTCAATCGTAGCTCTAGTTGGTGTCCCTGGTTTCATAGTCAGTCCGTAGTCTCTGTAGTCGGCTTAATTTTATGCATACGAAACGTATGCGGCGTCTTTCGCGCGCATAAAAAAATTTTATTGCATACATTTAGGCAGCTGCAGAGCTACTGTCTGTCGGCTGCCGTCTGTTGTCTGTTGTCTGTCGTCGTCGACTGACTCTGTGTGGCCCTGAGCACACAGCTCCTGGGTTGCCTTCATATTTGCATTTTCTTATTTAAATGTCGACTTTTAAATGACGACAAATTGTTTTGACGTTGTGTCGCTTTTTGATTTAAAAAACAAAACGAAACGAAAAAAAATAAGAGAAATGCAAAGGCGAAGCAGTTGAAAGGCCCAACGGTATCTAAGTGTGAGTGCGAGTGGGTGTATTCATGTGTATCACTCATCATATGTGTCTGTATGTGTTGTGTGACAAGTGGAAAATGGTTTTGTTTCGCTTAAAGGCTTAAAAGCTTGCTGCTTTGTGTGGACCACAAGCATGTGTGAATACCATGGAATTGCATGGCAAATTGTTTTAGTCTAAAACACAATATTTCAGAAATTGTAAGTACAAAATAATCAAAAAGATGGCACCGAATGCGAACGACATGTAAAAGCCGAAGGACATAGAAAATATGTTCTTGAAAGTAATGAAAAGTAATTATACAATTTAGTTTTGGCTCTGCATTCTTTTTCATATATAAAAGTAGTTAAATTACCCAATTTAGGATATTTATCGTTTACTTTAAAAATTGTAGGTCTACAAATGGTTCAATGTTTTCATTTGCACAATCGAAAGCGTAATTCAAATATATTTGGCAAACTCATTGATTTTCAAACAAACTGTCCAAAACTCGACTGTAAATTGCAATCCCCTTTATGCCAATTAAATCGAAACGAAAATTCCAAAACCGTAAAAACAGTAAACAACATTGTCACTTAATTTAATCACATTTATAAAAACCACTAATTGACTTTTGAACGTTAATGCTCGAGAACCATTGAAAATGCTACCAGACACAAACACACACACACACAGCAGACAGTGCCATAAACACACAAACATGCATTAACACTCAAATTATTGTACATGGCTAGAATTCAGGACAACAAAATGTTGCCATAATTGGTATTTCTGATATGCATAAAATTTTGGCCTGGTCATAAGCTGCCATTCCTCTATTTCTCTCTCTCTCTCTTTTTAGCTATATATCGTTCCTGCGCATTTATGTGTGTGTCTGCTGGTGTTTATGTGAGGCTAATTAAATTATTATTTACCACAAAATAGCGTTTCATGGCAGAGCAGCAATACCTAAAAGATACGTGAGTCAAAATATTGCGCTACATTGTTTGCATATGCATGAAACAATTTTTGTCAATTTCTAAATTTCTGACAAATTTGTCATATTTCACAGTGGTCTGCTCTGGCAGCATATTTCATTAATTAACTCAAATTTGTGATCATTTGCGGAACACCCGGAAGCTATAGAAGGGAAAAAAAGGCCAACGAATTTATTTTGACTAAATTTTCGATTAAGCATTTAAATTGTAGCCTTTGGCTAGCTAACATAATTAATTTGCTTTCGTTGTGCGCTACTAATAGAGTATCTTTTAGTTGAACACATTCCATTATTAGTGCTGAGAATTTGCTGAAGTGTGAAGCATTAAATAACTTGCTAATTAGAAGATGCAAATTGGCTTCGTAAGGCGTTCAACAGGAAATTGTTGACTGACATTTTTATTTCACTTCAATAATTGCACAAATCCTTTGCACACACGCACGGATGCAAATCCTTTGCAGAATTCACGAATATTCCGATAGATTTTATAAATATTTTGTTATAGGCTGTTGCTGTTGTTGTTGTTGTTGGCGCAATACTTGACTTTTGCTATACTTAGACCTTAGACAACCCGAATATTTGCCAATTTATTTTAATTAATGCTGAATCGAATAGCTTTACATGTGCGAGGGCAGCTTGATTACTTTATTATCCCACCATTCGTTTAAGAATTAATCCTTGCATGTTCAATTCAGGAGTTACCCTCGTTGTGATTCGCAAAGGCTGTATTTCCATTGATGTCAGTGCTAATTGCCACTACAAAATTGCATAGCTGGCACTTTTTTGCGAAGGATTTGAACAGATGACATATTTTGTGAAGTGCTAGCATAGAAATGAAAGTAATTGAGTCGATTCACCTGCAGTGCGTTTAGGTTAGCATGGCTTTAATTTAACTACGAATAGCAATACAGAAATATAATAGTATAATACAAGTATTTAATAAGGCATTTTTAGAGAAACACAATCATAACCTAACTAAAATTATCACCGCGATTCTTCAACAAATAAATTACTTATTTATATCCAAAAATATTACGCAATTAAATTTTATATTAAGTGAACTCATATTACTATCAATAAAATCACCTATATCGTATGAGTGTAAGAAACTGATAAGCCGGGTAAATGCCGCATAGGAGATTGCTGACTGATGGCACTTTTGAATAAGAGCATCTTTACAAACATCAGAGCTCAATCATTGATACTTCATGTTTTGTTTTCAGATTGCGCATTTCGTTTATTTTTCACACGCTATCAGTTTTCAATGAATTTTCAGATTTTCACTTCAGTACTCGTGCACTCGAAAGTGTGCGTCGGTTTTTCATCACGACTTTGCAGTGTAAACATGACTGACTCGCGCTCTATGCATATATGTTTGTGTGCGAGTGTATGTGAGTGCGAGTGGCTGTGTAAATGTATGCATATAGTATGTCCTGCTATCCATTCACTTCCTTTTGCCTCCATTCACCATTCCTCCTGCCAGGAGTTGCCAATCAATGTTTGTGCAAAAATATTTGCTTCTCTTATTTTCCACACTCTTAGGCCGCTGCGTGTTTATTTTGTGTGTGCGTGTGAGTGTGTGGGTGTCTGTGTGTATGTTTTGTTTTTATTTTCAATAAATCGGTCCAAGCACGCCGTACTGCTCGATTGCAGTGGATTAAATTATTAAAAAAATTGCTCGAGTGCACAAACAACAACGAAATGCGAGTGGCATACGCCATGTTTCGCAGTTAAAAAGCGCGTAGATACTTTAATTTGATTAACATTTAAATTGATTGTGCGGCTACGCAAATTGTGTTATTGGCCTCTGTTCAAAAGTTGCATACACTTGGTTCATTTAAGATCACTTGGAATTTACATAGAGCTATCCGTAAAAAATATTCAGAGCTTTGCACAGGATTTCGTAATAATTCAAAAAGTTTTTCTATAAATTATGTTACTTGATCATTAAAAAACCAATGAAAAATTTTGTAGGACTAATTAATTTATGAAAACATTTAATTTAAATAATTTATCCTTAATGAACACAAATTTTTTGGTCATTAAAAACTAATTAATTACAAAATTTTGTAAAAATAAGCTATCGCTAAAAAACAAATTTTAGTTTTCAATAAAAATAAATATTTGTATTTTATTGTATTTTTATTATATTTTATTTAAACTGCATTTGCTTTTATATTTATGCTATTTTATTTTATTTTATTTTATTTTATTTTATTTAAAATGTATTTGCTTCGTCTATGTCAAATAAATATACCCAAATGAGTGTATAAGAGTGTTATCAAGATTCTGCGCTAATTCGATGAGAATTTCCCTAGACGATATGCTGAATGGTCAAACTAAAAGGCTACAATATGCCCGTCCTACTGTGAGCACAGTCCGTCAATTTCTATATGAAATCACATTTAATTTCCATGTTCTGTGGAGCAAGAAATGTAGCCAAAAATAAATAGCTTAGGGATGGCTGGCAGCCAGGTTAACCAAAGCTCAAATAAAATTTCAGCTGCACGCCATTTTCATATTAAATAACTTTGTATATATTTCCGGTGCTCTTGCGACGAGTTGTTCCCACAGTTTCTGTTTTCTTTCTTTCTTTTTTCTCTGTGTTGGTTGTGTGTTTGTGTTTTGTTTCTACTGAGCGTCGACAGGTGAACAAATTCACAGGATTCAGTTCAGCTTTAAGAGAACCACATAATAAACTTGGTTCCCAACAAACATTTCACTGTTCAAGATTACTTTTAATATTAAACATGTAATAAATCAAGTTTTGGTAAAAGAAATCAATTAGTTCGCTTTGTATTCATACATTTTATAGCTTAAAGATCAATGCTTGGTTCGTTCTTCTAGTTTTCGTTTTGGTCCTGAATCAAAAGCCATATCAAAGGGGAATTGCCATGCAGGGCGCTTCAAAGCAGGCCAGGTTGAAATGTGAAGACTGGCAAACAGACATCCAATGTAAACGGCCCGAAGGGTGTTAGGCTGTGAAAAGGATGCCTGCAAATGTTTTGATAGTAAGTGTTACTCTTGTTTACGGGGATTACATGAATGTGGGGCGTACCCTTAATGTGTGGCTTGTTTGAGAGCGTGCGTGTGTTTGAGTGTGTGTAATTGATTTCTCTGACAGACGCAACTGATTTAATGAGGACTGTTTAATTTTAGATCCTTATTACATTTAAAATTTACCTTGCAATTTAATAAACTATTCAGAAAATTGAGACATAAGAATTAAGCAAGAATATTTTATTTATTATATCAAATGGAAAAAAGCTATGATAATATTATTAATAGAATAGTGGCATAAAAAAGTTAGTCAAGATTTAATCGTAACTAATTTAAAGTACTAACATTTTATATTATTAATTTTAGTACTCAAAATTAGTTACCATTAAATCTTGATTAACTTTTTCATGCCACTATTCTACTAATAATATTAACATAGCTTTTCCAATTAATATAATTAGTTACCATTAAATTAATGAGCTTATTGTTTATTTGTAATCTGTATTAAAATATTTTATTAAATACTATATACTACAAATTACTAAGAAATAATTTATGAAATCTTTGGTCTTAAATATGTAAAAGTACAAATAATACATATACTCACGCAAAGAATAATTAAACAAAAAAGCTGCTGTCGAGTGGGCTTCACTGTAAGATACCCGCTACCCATTTTTAGTTTTATTCTAAAAATATACAAAAAATACTAAAATACACCTATTCAGTTCTACATTCAAAATATACCAAAGAGTACAAAATATACCAGATTTTCAGTTAAGTTAACTAAGACCCGATTACGTTAGGTGTTTTTAGCCATACAAAAGTATTTCTTAAATAGTTTCGACAATTTGTATTCGATCGATATTTAAATTCAAAATGATCTTGCCAATGTATGAATGAAACCCCATTGAAAAATGAAAGAAAATTCAAATTATGCATAAAACAAGTAATAAGAATGTTTAATTCAAAGCCTTATTACATTGCTAATATACTTTGTAATTTGCTGAATAATTTATGCGATCAGTGGCCGGAAATAGTTTAAGTAAGAGCATTCTAATTGTAACATAGAATGTAAGCAAAGAAAGTTATTTCATGAAAAAATCGTCAGCGTTGTTTATCGACTTATTGCTTACTATTTATTTAGGTCCTTGGATTAGCATTAACGTGCACCCATTGATTCGGATTAATATAGATATCTGAGACAGTGCCACGTAGCGTGTTAAAGCCTTGATTAAGTGGCACGGGTTTCGGCCGTTGAGCCGCACTCTTCATCCAATGCTGCCACGCAAGATTCGCCTGCTTTTTTCGCTCCTGTTGATGCAGTTCTTTCTCATATGCCACTCGCTGTTGAAGCTGACGACGTTCCTCCTCCTCACGGATTTTTCTCAACTCCCACGCTTGTCGACGCAGTCGTGTATGTTCCTCCAGCTTGGACTCTGATTTGTAATTGTGTGCGCTCCGTTTGACTGCCGCAATTTGTTGCACCTGTTGCGCTTTTTTTTTGCACCATTCCTGTACTCTCTGTTCGCTGAGTTGTCGACGTTTCATATCTTTTTCTAGCTGCTGTTGCCGCTGCTGTCGAGCTGCTTGTTGCCTGTATTGACATTGTCGCTTCTTCCCCGACAGCCAATTGTCGTACGCCTCGTTCGAGTGCCGCAGTACCTTGAGTGGTGCCAATTGCTCTTGCTGATCGCCATAAATGGATATCGTTTCGGAACCCAGTTCAAGAAAGGGTATGCCGCAGCTATGAGAATCCTGTTCGGCGTCTGGCGTCTCTTCGTACACAGACATCGGCTCCTCTGGCTCCCAGCTGCACATGGAAGTAGTGGAGCCCCTTTCTAGTTGCCGTTTCTGTAGCTCTTCCTCATCGATGCTCATTCTTGGCTGGACATTTGACGTAGGATCAGTGTACTCATTACTCTCCGACATGGAGCTATTTTCGCTGCTATTCTCCACGCGGGATTGACACAACGTTTCAGTTTCCAGCTCCAGAGATCTGGGCGAGGTATAGCGCAGTGTGGACATCTCCGTGTCGGCCATCGAGTTGATCTCGCAGGACGATGCGGAGCCGGCCACAAAGCGTATTGTGCTTGGAATAGAGATCAATTCATGGCGCTCCATGCCATAAGACTTTATGTATGTTCGCGATTGTGATTGCTCCGGTTCGTCCTCGCCAATGCTTGGCATATTCATTATCTTGGATCGACCTCCTTTATATAATTCACAATCAGCAAACTTGCCACGGCAGCTCATGCGACCAACAAATGCCATTTCGATGGATCTAACAAATGAGTTCACTTTATGTTAATTGCTGCACAAATTAAACCGTCTTCTTACCAGCAAATCTATTAGTCCAAATGGGGGAGAATACGTCGTCTTCGTTTGACGATTCTGCACGCTTAGCAAATTCGAATAAAAGGAGAGAAATTGTAAAGCAAATAAAACTGTGTATAAGTGTGTTCAACAACAATCAGAATGAATTGCTGAAATGCTTATAATGAAACTAGTTTCCACATTTTTGACAACCAATTCAATGAAATCCATATTTGTTCAAAGAAACTAAAATCGTATAAGATTCTCTAATTCTGTCTTACTTGTCTTACTTAAAAAAAATTAATTTATAATCGATATTAACGAACAACAATGAAAACAATAATCTTTAAACAGCCCTCTAGTATGCTTGACAGTGAGATACTCGCTATCCATTTTAAACAAAAACAAGACAGTGGGTTAATAATTAAAAAATCTCTCGAATTAATATACTATACAAATATTAAAAATATTTGGTATTTGGTAGCCCTTATTTAGTTTATTGATATAGTAGTAGAGTGCAAAGTATGCCAGATTAGCAGTTAAAGTAACTAAGAAAAGCTTAGTTCATCAAATGTAAAGTTTCCTTTATAAAGCTTTAATATTTCTATGCAATTTAGAAATTATATTGGTTACGTCTAAATATCATCAATATTTTTCGTGATCCAACAAAAGTTTTTGTTTAATTTCATGTGCTGCAAAACTTTGAGAAAAAATACTTAATTTACTTAAATAGTTAATACTAGATTTCATTCAAATAAACTGCATTTCCCCATTAGCGAATTCTTTTCTGACAAGTTCATTACAATAATTTGGAGCGTAACAATTTCAGAGGACTGCATATAAAATAACATTCTTGATTTCATTTTCTATTAATATACAATTTACCTATTTTTTGCTATTACCCAAAGCAAAGGTTTTAGTGTTAGTATGTGTGAGTTTGAGTTTTGAGTATAAGTCTGTGGCATTTGTGCCACACCCGCTCAGAATTTGATTGCCGTTGCAGTTTGCGGCTGCCGCTTTTACATTCTAATCGAAATTTTTTATTGTTGAAAGTCACGAAATGTGAGCGACGCGACGCTGCGACGAGGTAATGTCAGTTATTTGACAGTTCTCCCCCCTTTCCCTTTGGAAAGTGAAACTGTCGAGTGCACTGGCCGGGAGATGGGGACGGAGACGTTGACGATATCCATACCAAAATACGTCCCCGCTACAATTCGTCAGTTCCGCCTTGCGAGCCGCCGCACTAACCACAGGCTCGGCCATTTCGGTGCCGCCGCCGTCTGAAAGCTAAGCCCAAAATGTGCCACTTAGCCGTGTGGGCATAAAAATTGTAGTTGCAGTCGCAGTCGCAGTCGTTGTCCCTTCACAGCCTGCTTCCTCGGGTTGTGTCGTTGCAAGTAAAAACAGAAGCCAGACCACGTTGGCATTGCAACCAACATTATTTTATAATTTACAAGCAAGTCGCACGACGCCATCGTCTACTACACGATTTGTCTTTATCGACAACACACGAAAAATTTCCCTCAAAGCCGGCATTTTGAACGGGGGTTCATGTTAAGCATGAAATTCCATTAGTGCTGTGTGCTTAAAAACTGGAATGGGGCATGGATGGGGAAGCAAAGTTGTTTTCGATTTTAGACATATTACGGAATTTCATTGATAGAAATCGAAATTATTGTTTGGAATGCACGACGGCATTGCTTTAGTGCATAATTTTACGGTATACTATTAGACGGCAAGCGACTGTTTAAGATGCTATCTTAACCGCAGATCTTATCCATTTGGCATTTCAACTCAAGCAAAGTGGATTGAACTGGAATTGACTCAAGACCAAACCTACTATCGCAATGGGGGGAAAAGTATTTTTGTTGTTATGAGTTATTATATTTTTAATATATTAATTATGAAAATGCCTGATAATTGAATATGAACAGTATAAAAAATTGAAAAATTGAAATATATATATTTAATAACTTCACATTTTTTTTAAACGAGTTGTAAATAATTGATGTTAAATGAAGGAGGAAAAGTATTTGGGATTGTTCTTAAATATATTTTGTTCATCTAACATTGTAATTATTTTCATGTTTTCAATTTGTAATAACATTAACAAATTTTTGTGAATTGATTATTTTTTTTTTTTAAATACTGACAGCACTGCGTATACTGCATATAACACATAAGCTAAGTATACTTTATATAATATTGTGTATACTTAAATTTCTAAAAATAAAAAGTGTATACTAATATACTTTACATATACAACTGTGGTATTTGTTGCAGTATTTATACTTTACATATTGCGACTACTGCGTATACTTCATCTTTAGGCAATTCGTCTCATATTTTTTCACTTTTTTTAATAACAAATTTAATTAAACCGTCTTGTTCGAATACAAATTTTATGCATTTTATGCTTGTAATAATGAACTAAGAAAAGAAAAGTTAGAGACAAGAAACTATTATTTTTGAATTGTATATCTAAAACTGTTTTATGAACGTATACTTTCGACATTAATTTAATGACAACTATCAAATCATTAGAATACTAATATAACGACTAGCCACCAATGAAAAGGAAAATCTGAGTATTATATACGCAGTGCAATCTTGTTAACTCGACCTACATATACATTTAATAGACAGCCTTGTCGGATATTATCTGCATTGACCGGATTACTTAAATACGTATTGCTCATTTCGGGTGAAATATCTGATCATTAGCCCAACTGTAATTAGGCACTCGAAGTATGCGCCACGCCTGCAATTGTACTCGTAATGTCAATTATGAAGCCGGAAAAAAGGCAGATAAATGGACAGGTTTAGGTGCATGTTTAACAAGCTCCATTGGCACGCAAAGAATTTAAAACAACAATTAATTAGACGCAAATTGAAATTCATGACTCGCGCTAATCAGAGCTTCATTTACATGTGAAACCAATATCAGCGGGAATACATAACTGGAGCAGGCACTGGGGCAGGTCAGGTCGCTATTACAGAGAGAGAGAGAGCGGGAGAGAGAGAGAGCGACTGAGTGAGAGAAACTATTAAAGCGCAAAATTATGTCAGCAATTAGGCAGGCGAACTATGATACTTGAAGCAGACGCACATGGAAATGAGAGTAGGAGGAGCAGCTTGGCAAAGGCATCTGGAATCGTAGACATGGTCAGTAGAGCGGACGAACAGCTGGTGAGCGGGAATTGGAACTCAGGCAATGGTGTGGCGGGGTGGGCATCATTAAAAAGTCATTTACATGCAGGCTGGGCCATGTCGCAGCACATTTAGCCGGATAGCAGCGACATGGCGATTGACAAACTGACTGAATGACTGACTGGCTGACTAAATGCTTGTCTGCTTGTGCTGCCTGCGTCTTCAGTTTGTTAATTTTAGATTTGAAACACGTTTTCGACTCAATTTTATCGCATGTTACGCCTTGTTGCCTTTCGCTTTTATGCCAAACGACCAAACAGGCTGAGAGAGTATTGCTTGCCCTCCTTCCCCTTTGAGTACCTAGAAGATATTGCTTTGAATTTTGATTTGAAGTGTCGTCGACGTCATTTCTATGCAAGCATTGCTCCAATTAGAGGCCAAGCGTAATTTATGCGCCCCAAGAAACTTACTACAAATTGGCCATTGTTGCATTTTGCTATTGATAGGCCGACTTTCCATCCCCCGTCGTCCCTTCCCACACTCACCGTTTCTCTGTTTGACCCACATGCGTTGAGCTCATACGAAAAGTTGAACAAAAGCATCACTCAAAAAGTTTTAATATAATTTTGCATAATAATTTCTCAGGCCACAAAAAAGTTTTGCCTAGAGCCTTAGACACCTGGATGACCGCACTCATGGGAATTCGGACAGGTGTCGTACCTAAAACTCATAAAGCTAATTAAGAAATGTGCCAAAGTTGCTCTCTACCCATCGCTCTGACTCTTTTCAAAATTCATTTAAAGCCGAAAAGTGGCACTGAGCTATGCATATTTATGCGCAATAAAGTGGGAAACACTTCTTGAGCTTAAATTGAATTAAGTTTGCATCTGAATAATTGGGCATAAGCCATGCTTAGTTAGCTGCATAAAAATATTAACACTTT
Organism: Drosophila nasuta; assembly: GCF_023558535.2. Lineage (NCBI taxonomy): Eukaryota > Metazoa > Arthropoda > Insecta > Diptera > Drosophilidae > Drosophila > Drosophila nasuta. Next base: position 8,286,085 of record NC_083455.1, on the reverse strand, counting down.
CAGCTGTTCACAAAAACAATTTCTACATGAAATTCAAGCTGTATGACCTCTGAGATTTATAGCGAATTTGATGCTAAAACTTTTTCGAAACTGTCTTGTGAGCTGTAAATAAATGCAACATAAAGACACTTTGTGCCTTTGCGCTCTAGTGTCAACACTTTTTGATAACATTTCTGCATATTTGCTCTTGCAAAAGATAGCGTTGCCCATTGACCAAGTTTTTTGCCAGAGCAAAATCTTTATTTAATCAGACATAGTTCGTAGCTTTCAAAGTTTTGGGCTACAAACTTTGTCTTGGCAATTGTTTCTGGCATTGTCTTTGGCAAATGTCGTTTGAGATTTTGTTTTGCATACTTTTCTGGCAGCCCAAATATGATGCGATCAAATAAAAACTTTACACAATTACACAGACGCCAGCTTATGGTCCCAGTAGGGCAGTTTCATTCTTTTTAGGCTAGAGAAAAATCTAATAACTGTTAAATCACCTGCAAAATGCTCATTTCACAGCGCAATAAACACGCAGCGAGTTCTCTTTCTCTTTTTCTATGTAGTCGATGGCACGTTGTCCTTGTAATGCCGACGTACTGCCTTGTCGACTTAAACACTTACAAGGACTTAACCACCTCTTGTTATTTTTGCGTAGCCTGTCTGTCACTTTAATCTGCGCCTTGCACGCAGCAAAGAAATCATGTGAAGGACACCAGCTCACAAACACACACACTCAAATCAGGTAGCTTCCTTTTCTCATGGCAAACTCGCATGCCTCGGCTAAAAAGTTATTAACACGCGCCTTTGACTTGAGTAAGTCATAGACGTCTCTTAACTTGACTGACGCCAGTTGTGTATGTGTTATAAGTGTGTGTATGTGTGTCTGTGTGTGCTGTGTTGTGGCTGGGCGCGAGAGCGTGTGTATTAATTGCACAAGTGCGCTGAAAGTGAAAGCTTTTCACATAAATTAATGCACCGTTAAAGTTCGAGCATTTGCAAATGGCAGCTCAGCTGAAATCGTATTTAGATTAAGGCGTTCTTCTGACGGCATGTATTTTAAGTACACTGTTGAATGTTTAAGAATGCATTTTCTTTAAGAACCTCTTTGCCTTACAATAGAATACACAATAATGCAATACTTTACTATGAAATTTAGTAATTTCGTTATTGGGTTCTCTCGAATATTCTTATACTTATCATTTTTGGATTGTTATTATTAACGGTCACGCAAATCATCCCCAAACCGCAAAAATGCCTAAAATATTAAGTTAATTTCTAGGCAAACATAAATCAACAGAAAGAAGAAATGAAGAGAGATCCACGCGCACATATTTTGAGAGGTAAGGAAAGAAAATTGTTTTTGACTTTAAGGTTCCATTAACTCGTATTCCTTCACTTTGCAAGGAGTATCCTCTGAAAGAATCACAGCTCTCTCAGTTGCTCTCTCTCTCTCTCTCTCTCTCACTACACACTACTAGAAAGAAAGCCGCTGCCGAGTGTGCTCTATAAAAATTACTAATATTAATAAATAGTATGTTGATGAACCTTTTCTTCTTACTTTTTCTGTAGCAATTGCTCAATACTTCAAACATCACTCATCATCATCTTTCGATTTCTATGTGTAGATGTTGTGCTCGACAAAGCACTGTGTCTGCTACCTCGTTATTTGCTATTCCGTTTCCCTTTTGGGCTTCAGTTCTTTTCCTTTGGGTTATTGATCACTCATCATCACAGTGATATATTTGAGACCATTGTCTGGGCATAAAACCTTGTCTGCACTCGACTGCTCACCTGACCGCCATTCAGTTATGCATTGTCTTCTGCTCAATTGTTGGGACTTTTGCTCCTTTTGGTCCCTTTTGCTCAACTGCTGCCATTGCATTATTTATGTACCCAGCACGCCGCAACCGTGTGGACAGGTCGTTTTCATTGTTTTTACCACTAAACACGAGGCGATTTATCTTTTTTTCCTCAATTGTCTTTTATATGTGAGAGCTTTTGTCTTTCTTTTTTGTTTTTCGTCTTATGTTCTTATGCAAAATGTTCACACTCGTGTCGGATTGAGATTGAGAGCAGGCCATTTAAGTAAACGCTGCCTGGAGAGCTTAGTAAGTGATTTATTTTTAATCAGTTAATGTTTTTTTTACTAAATTATTAAGTTGAGCAACTGTCCTTATATAAACAAAACAATCCCGACATAAAATGCTTAAAAAAATCAAACATTTTCAGCTGGATTGAAAACCATATTTTCAGCATTCGCATATATAAAATAATAGAGTTGGTCTGCAAAATACCATATGCTATTAAAATACAAAACCAAATTTTAAGCTATTCGGAATTAAGAATTTTCGTACTTGAATTAATTAAAATCGGGATTATCCAGATATTGACAACACTTTGGACTTAATTCTGTATATTTATCCGGGATTTTTTTGTATAGATCGGATTTCATTGAATTTTAAAGATAATTATTAAATTTGATTCCTTTTTAAAGACGGTAGCTAGCTGAATGGTATTTTGCTAGTATTAAAAATTAGATTAATTTGTTGAGTATTAGTAAGATAATAATTGAATTTAACTATTTCAGATGAACAACAAAAACGATTGATCTTTTGACTAAACAATGGTTATTTTACGAAACTTAATCTGCCCTTTTGCAAAGCTCATTCGGCAGCTATGTTATGTGGGTTTTAAAGTCAATCCCTGCTTAAAGTAAAGTGCACACACAAGTAACAAAGTGTAATGGGAAGTGATGAATAAGGGAGGAAGAAAGCAGGGATAGACTGCATGTGTGTGTGGCTATCGAGTCGAAATGCACACTACAATAATATCAAAGCGAAAGTGCGTAAACAATGCAAACAACATGAAAACGGCTCGAACTGCACAAGATATCAGTCAGCCAGAGCTCTGGCTGCAAGCTGCAAGCTAGAAGCTTGTTGCAGTTGCAACAGTGGCGAAATCACAACAACAAGGAGGAAAACAAACAGCAACAGCGGCAACAACAACTAGTTAGTGCAAACTACATTGATGACGAATAACATGCTTCAATACCTACCAAATTTAATCCTGCCAATGCTCACACACACAAACGCATCCACATGCACACGCACATAATCAAGGCATTCTATCACACACACACACATACAGATGAAAAAGTAAACATTGGCTTGACCAATGCGTTAACGTCTGTGTGTGTGTGTATGTGTGCGCTCTTGTAGCAGGAAACCAAACTAGCGTTGACCTCATCAAAAGGATTTACCAGCGTCTTTTTGGTCTTTTTGTTTGCCAAGCTTTGTACGGCCTTTGACTTTGTTCAGTTGCAGCGTTCCAAGAGCGGGGACAAGGTGAAGGGTAAGAGGAAGGGGAGGGGGAGGGAGGGTAAGCAAAAGCGGTTTGGAAATTGTGCAAATGAACTTTAGGCCTTTGGCTTATTTTGTTTGCATTTCGGTTTTGCTTTGCAACTAGCTCTACATATGTCTCAATCCTGCCTACCAATCTCTTTTTCTGTCCTTTTCTCTTTTTTGCTCTATCTAACGAATTGCGTCTCTTTCGGTCTGTTGTGTGTTTGCGCCTAAAAACATGCTTTATTTTATTTTTGACAATATAATTTTGTGACTTTACAGCCAAAGCAGCAGTGTTGAAATTCTAATGAAAATAGGCGTTCTCCTCCTTCCCCGCTCTACAAATCTGCTGCTGCTTCATCGAGCTAACATACAAAGTTATACACGCACATACACACACACACACACACACACACACACACACACACATAGAGAGACATGAGCACACGAGCTGAGACTGACAACAATTGAAATCCTATTGAGTGTCCTGTGCGGTTCTCTGCACTCTCAGCTTCGCATTTTGTTTGCTTTTGTATTTTCGTTGTTATTGCAAATTGTTTTTTGTTTTCATCTGTCACAGTTTTACAATTTCCCTCGCTCCCCCTTGAAGTCTTCTCGTATCATTCCTTGCGTTTCCTGCCTCATCCCTCGTCCAACCATTCACATTTATCGTATTGGTTTACGAAATTGGTTAAACTCTGTTGACACAATTGTTTAAATTGACTTTTGAAATCCTAGACGATAATGTTTGCCAGGCCAAAGATAACAACAAATAACCGAAAGAGTGAGACAGAGAGTTGAACATATTCCAATCGAGTCAAGGGGTCAGCAATAGAAATATAATAAAAATAAGTTGTCAGCATTCTTAAATGGAAATATGCTTGAGGGAATGCAACGAATTTATGCCATCAGGTGTTATTAATTACGGCAGACATAAACGATTTAAATAGTGAACAACATAATCAACAGAAAATTCGAATGGAAATGAAATTGAAATTTTCAGTATGTGGAAAAGACATAGAAATATCATAGAATATTTAAATTAATTAAGCTATTGTTTAACAAATCAGAAATATTATTAAGAAGCTAAGACTACTGTTAATTAGAAAATTTTAAATCAATGTAATCAATGTGCAATGAAGATTACAATTAAAAGTGTTACAAGGCTGAAATTCTTTTTTAGTAGTTTTAGTCAACTAAGAATCTTTTAATTAATTTAACAATTATTCTGCCATACATTACGTATGCTAAAACAAATGTAAGTTTGAAAAAAAAAAAATTAGTAAGAAATCTATTCTCTACCTTTTTACCATATTCTTAAAATATACCAAATTAATATACCACAAAAAAATACAGCATATCGAAGAATACATTTGGTATATTCATATCATTTGAAATATTCCATACCAGATTATAATACAAGGCAGCTAGGATTCAAATGCATACTACACATTCTGCACAAGCAGCAAATTTAATCAATAGGAACACAAATTGTACTTAGTGTTTGTATTTAATTTATTTGATGAGACTACTCTTCTAGTAGCAAATGAACTGCACTTGAATACGATACTAATTACATAAATTCAATTCCGACTTTTTACATTTATAAAATTAATCTCAAAAAGTTATTGCTCCTCCGATGGTTTCTGGAGATGCTTCCAGGGGGTTAGGATTAATGTAGATTTCAGAGACCGTGCCCCGGAGTGAATCGATACCCTGATTCATGGGTACAGGTTTGGGCTTATCGAACACATTGCTCATCCATTTCTCCCAGGCCATTGCCGCCAGTTGCTTACGATGCTGATTCTTTTGTTCTTTTAACTGCATACGTCGTTGTACCTCCAATCGCTGACGTTGCTGTTGTTCCTGTTTCTTGTGCCACCAACTCTGAACTTCTTGCCTGATCTCTGACTGTGACACTTTGCGAATTAAACTGCTACTCGAACTGCTTCTTGACTGCTGTAGTTGCATGCGTCGTTTCTGATTTGCCTGTCTGGCTTTATCGTTCAGCCACTTCTCGTAGCACAATTTCGCCAGATATTTGCGCTGATCCTTACGCTCCTTTTCCTGTTCTAGCTTTAATCTCTGCTGCTGCAACTTCTGCTGGCGTATTCTCTCCTTTGACGCTATCCAATTCTCGTATGCCACCTTCGGTTCACGATGCAGCTTCAGGCCATCCAGCTCACGCAGATAGTCGAGCGTGCTCGTCTTCGACTGCAGCTCCAGCGATGGCACCACATTGCTCTGGGCCTCATTCGGCTTAACCGACCCGTATACCTCTGACCAGCTGTAAAGTGAATCAGCAGTTTGCCTCCTCTCGAAGATGTAGTTGCTGTCCGTTGCCGGCGGCAGGGATAATGGCGTTGACGATGATGAGGACGATTCTGCCTGATCTTCGCATATAACGCCATTAATTCCCTGCAGACTGCAACGATTACATTCTTGTGGGCTATCAAAGTTCTGTAAATCTACACTAAGGGGTCGCGATTTATCCGATTGTTCCATTGTGTTTGATTGATCGGAGGATTGTGATATGATGCGAGTACTGCCCGAAAATGTTTCATCCCTCCAAACGATCTTGCCATCAGGATCTATGTGTCCACAGAAAGCCATTTTGATCGTGGTGTGGAAGTATTTGTGTAACTGCAAGTCACAGACAAAATAATTATCATTAAAATTTGCAAATACCTTTAAGATAATACTCTGATTATTTAAGAGTATTGTATGTTTATTACCTGTATGATATGTATATATTATGTTTTATTATTTTCTGACAAGATATCAACAGCTACATTATTTTCATTGTATTTATTATGAATTAAGAAAGGAATTGATTTCCAACTAGCGAATAATAAATTGTTTTTTTTTTCGTTATATATTTCTCGTACATACAACCATAACAAAAGTCTTTATGAGTCGTGAAAATGCGGTTAGGATTCAATATAATTTGTGGATCTTATTTAAGGTATCTTTACAAATGGAGAAAAAACGCTGCTAGTAATAAAGTGTTTTTGTAAATATTCCTTATAGTTGGAGTAATAATTGCATATTCATAACTTTCGCAGCTTAATTTAACAATCGATACATTCGAATTGTCAATGCACTAACTACTCATATTACCCGCCTAGTTTTTGTCCCCATTCTTGATGGATAGTAGAAGTAAGTAATTTCTAACTAGAGAATAATAAAGTATTTATTTTAAATATAATTGGATACTGTGTATACTTGTGTACTTCTTTATACTAATTTATAATTTCTAGTTTTTTTTTATAGGTTATGAAAAAAGTTGGTTGGTGTTTATTGTGTATAAACCGCCTAATTCCCCTTATACCTTATTGATTATGATGTTATTCATAAAGTGTTTATTGTAAATATTCTTCATAGATAAAGTTACAATTGCATATCCATAATTTAATTCAGATTATTTTGTTTTTAATTGAACCCCTTCACAATGCTGTCAATGCATCAAGGTCTCATATTAACCGCCTATCAATGCAGTACCATAAAATATTTGTCATTCTGCGCTTCACACACACGCACACACACACACACACTGAGTGTCAGACACTCATTCGAACACACGCAATTAAAGCAGCACTGCTGCCAATCGGTTTTGCATATGCAACGAAAAATGTTTAATTACAGTACAGAAAACAACAACAATTACAACGGTGACAACAATAACAAGAGATTGAAAAACGGGGTAGAGCATAACACTGACGCAGATAGAAGCAGAGAGCGTGCGGGAAAAAGTGTGTACGGATGCTACCTTGTTGCTGCTGTTGCCCGTGTAAACCTCAGCCGCCGACACATCAGCAAATGGCGGCGGCTCATTGACATTTCCGCTGATTACTTTATGGCCGCATACACATGCACTCCATTTCCCCCAGCCTGCACTCATACACACACACACACACGTATCTAGAGGAGTCCCTGGCATAACGCATTGACGCCTGTCGCAACATGACATGACATTTCAACGCCCAACTCAAAAGGCCAGCCCACTTGCCAAGCGGCAACTGAGTGAGACACTAGATAAACTCACACCTACTTGCGAGTACTCTTTACTCTGTGAGGAATAGAAAAATTATATTTTTGATTTCATATATACATAAATTATTTATTACTTTTTATAGTGATGGAATATATAGTAAATAAATATGACTATTAGTTTTTAATTTCACGGTTCAAATTCAATTGTAAAGAAAACATTAATATTTGAAATAAAGCTATTGATTTGAAATAGTTTTAAGAGTTAAAGGTTTATATGAAAACAAATTTTATTTTTTAAGTCTTAATTGGCATTAAAATACATTAATTATAAAAAGAATAAATTATTAATTAAATCAAAAATAAATATTTTTTAATTTTATTCATATAAAATTGGAGAATGTTCAATAAGTTGTTAATATTTAATTTTTAAGAAAAAATGTACTCAAAGTAGACGGATGATAAGCATAACATACACATGGAAACTAATATATGTTGTTTTTTTATTTAAGTATTCATTATAATTATATGTGGAACATTACATATTATTGCCGTATTATAATATAAATATATTACTTGAAATTTACAAGTTTTACTGAAAATTCAAAAAAAAAAAATTCAAAAAAGGCAATTTAAGCCTTTCATTCGATCTATTTTCATGCATCATAGTCATTATCTAAAATGATAGCATGCACGTTAAATGTAGGGCATTTATAGAGGTTATACTTTGCACTATACTATATCCCCGCAAACAAAATTTTTTGGGGTGTCACACATGCCGAAAATCTCAAAATTTAATGACAGCCTAATTATGCGTGCAAATGGTTTATAAATATTTTACGATGCCAGTGCCCGACCATAACTTGGAGCTGAACTGAAAAGCTGTGGCCACAATGCCGCATCCTTTCGCCCAACTTTATCTCTGTTCGCCCTTCTCGAAATATACATTTTGGCTTTTCAACTGACCGTGCGGTGTGTGTCTATGCATCTGCTTGTATCTATATGTGTGCGTGTGTAAGTTTGTGTGTTTTGCGCATCGCTGATTGCATTGCGGTTTTACGACTTCATTATTGTTAATTATACGCCATGTTGCCTGCCAAAGAACGCCCTTTTTCATACGAAAGGCAACACCGTCCGTTGTGTTATTGCACATGCAAAAACATGACTAATTCATAAAGAGTGGAACCACTGAACCACCGAAACACTGTCAAACGTCAGCAGGTTATTACATTTCTGTAAGCGGTTTGCTGGGTGCCAAACCAAATCGTTATACGATTTGTCAATTTGCCTTGAGCACAAAGTTTACTACTGGGAGTCAAAAGCGCCACTATTCAACAAGTTTTAAGCCACAATTCTCTTAAAAACAGCAAAGGAGATTGATCTATGCTTTCATACTTACATTTGAAATAAATTATACTTATAACTGGTTAATTTCAAAAGTTAATTCTATCACTTAATAACACTTCACGCGATTATCTGAATATCACACAAAAATAAATTTCAACTCTTTATCAATTTTTTATTATTTTTATGCTCAACAGAGAAATTGTGTAAATATTTTTTTCTACAAAAAAAAAAAAAATTTTTTTCTCGGGGCCTACTTATTCACACAATTTGACAAACTAGGTAATATTTCCTGCTTTTTATTGTTAACATTTTGAATTATTTATACAAATAAAACCCCAAAACACTTCCCAAAGTTCTCTGACAATTCGATAATGATCAAATCGTAGATTGTCTGCATTATTCCTAAAGCCAAAATTATTATGTAGATATGTTAACAAATTTTACAGCATGCTACGCACAGTTAACTTTCCCCTCTGCAGTCTCTTAGCCAGCATATAGAACAACGTCGAGCCGAGCATTAAATTCATTTCACATGCATAGCAAAACGGCAGACAATGATGCTGCTGCTGCTGTTGCTGCTTGCCCCGCCTGTTGGAGCAGTTAGCCCCCCTTCAGTCTATAGTCAAGATATTTTGATGTGGAATTTGTAAATATGGTCACGTATGTTATTATACCAAATATGTATCTCTCTCTGTCTCAATCCCCTTCCCTGTCATGGTTATGTTTATGTGCAGCTCTCAGCGTCTTACAGCAAATTGACTTTTGTATTCTCTCATTTGAAATTGTGGCACATGCAATTCACGCATATATATCTGCAAGTGATTGTATGTGTGTGTGTGTTGTGTGCTTATGATTGGTAAAATTTGAATTTATATCGAATTTTTGCATTACGTTTGCGGTTTTAATTAAATCATTTTATGGCAATTGCTTTGGCAAACGAGAAAGCCTATTTGCTTCTTGTAGCATTAGATTAAAGAACTGTCATCTCTCTAGGCTATTTAAAATTAACTAAAAGTTTTTAAGGAGCCAGGCTTATTGAGAATTTAATGTAAGCTATAACCTTGATTAAATTGAATTTCATTTTCATACACACATTCATTTCCAGTGTCAATCATTTCATAAATATGACAGCAATCTTATTATTTCATATGGAATTGCGTATTCAAAATAGTTATACTTATGTTATCATTAATAAAGTTGAATTAAGGAAAGATCTTCTAGATTAAATTATTGGTCTGATAACTAAACACTATTTTAAAAATACATTAATAGCTTTAGTATGTTGGGTTAATTGCTAACTTTTGTTGTTTTATATATTTCAATAGATATTTTTTTTTAAATATGTGATTTGGACTTAAAAACTAAAGTATTTTTATGGTATCTTTATTTATTTAAATTATCTAACTATTACATTTATTTGGAGTACAAGATAAGATAAGCCTTAACACACGCCAACAAATGTGAACATTTTTGAACCTATGCAAATTTATCCATAAGTGTACATCAAGAACATTTTGTCAGAAACATTTTTAAGTCAAGAAAGTATGTGAAAGTAAACGACCACAAAGCACACACCTTGGGCCGAATCAAAGAGAAAAAAACAAGAAAAATGTAGAGAGGAAGGAAAATGCCTATCATTGCGTCAGGGCAATGTTGTTGAAATGTATCTTTCACGCTCAATTTATTTGTAATGATGTCGACAGCATGTCAGATACAGATCTGGGGGTAGCATAAGCTTACAAGCCTCTAAAGTATGTGTGTAGTGGGAGCCTAAGTAAGACCTCCTGGTTGGGTAGTTACTAGGCAAAATATATGAACGTATATAAAAAGAGAAAACGTAGGGAAGGCAATGGCACATTAGTGCCCCAAATCCCAATCATAAAGAGCGACAACAGCAACTTTTCGCGAACGCATTTTTCATGTCGAAATCGTGGCAATCGGCGTGGCAAATGATGTCCAGGGGGAGTACCCAAAAAAGAAGGAAACAGTCAAAAAAACACAAACCAAATAGAAAAACGAGAAGCATGAAAACTCTCGAAATGGCCGCGTGTGTAGCGCTAATGAAATAAACATGTTTATTAGATACAAATGCTGCCCCAGAAGACCTTTGCCCCCGCAACACATATCCGTTGCTTTGCTTTTTATTTTTGTTTGGTGGTTCACACTGCGTATGATTAATATTTAGTATTAGCTACCTTTGCACCTGTCGTCTTTGTAATTAATTGAATTATGTTTCTCAGGACGTGCCAGCAAGCAAGAGTTCACAATTGAAGGTATTATAAATGCAAAAGGCATCAAAAATAGCGGAAATGCAATTTAATTGTGCAAGGATCAGACTCTTTACTCCACAGCCCGAAGTGTTGGTCTGCGAAAAAGGCTAAGCGCAAATTACCAACAGCTACTTACAGTTGGCTGGCCAAAAAGAAATTCCACTGCATTCCATCCTCTGCAGGACCTAGAGCCCTATTATGCTTAATTAAGTTTTTCAGCCACTTGCCAGTTAGTCTTGCTTCAAGAGATGGACTCGAGGCGCAAAGTGCACTGGATAAATGAAGGCACTGTAGAGTGAAGAGTGTAAAGATGCAAACTTGTTAGCCAGCTACTGTTATGAATTGTAGAGTGATAATCAGGTATAATATGGAAAGGAAATTAGAAGGAGAGCTGTAAGCCTGGAAAGAATATTGGATTATAATTTTAAGACTTTCAATTGAATCATGTTGTATTTAAATAGTAGTACAAAAAATGTTTAAAAATCTTGTATCACTAATCCTTTAATTTAATTTTCTACAATTGTTAAGTTCAAATTTACTGGTCAATTTTTATAAGTAACTGCTTAAGGGCTCATCAAATTAATGGTTCAACTTCGCTGCAGAGTCTTTTTCTGTTTCCAACTCAATTGAGAATAAATAAATCGCTGCAGCTATAAAATATAATCCATTAGATTAAAAAGAGCAGCTTCAACTGCCTTAAATATATTTATATGAAATGTTTGTATGAGCAAATACATTGAAGGCATCATTCAGAATGGCAAGTTAATGAGGTTAATGCTTGCATTGAACCAAACGATGGCCAAGCTTTTACCTTGTTCATCACGAGGGCTACGTTGAACTTTCGAAATGTGTATAAAAAACGTAAAAAAGCCTCGCAAACAAACCGACTATCAGACAAACAGTCTGACTGAGTGACTGCGCGGACTTGAAGAGACCAGCTAATCAAGGTAATGAAATCAGTTTTATTACAGTTTTTTTTGCACAGTTCCAGAATTGTTGATGGGATGCAGATACATTTGAGGGCATGCAAAATGAAGAGATACGAGTGTGCTTGTCAGCAGCTTGTTCAAAGTGTTTACTGACTAAGGGCATTTGGGATTGTGTGTGTCTGTGTTTGTAACCACAGGAGACTCGTCAGTCTGCTTACTTGCGGCTCTAATGAATAGCTGTTATGGCGTTTTTTTATATTAGAAATTAAAAGTATTAAAAAAAGTACGAGTGTGAGTAGAGTTTAGAACCGGAACAAACAGATTTGGATAGCGAGAAAAGCAAATCAAAACGTATTATTTGCATAAAATATTATTTAAGAAAATTAAAGGTAATTCTTAAATAAGTTTATAGAAATTATTTGGTATCTTGAAGTGTCGGTAAATTTGCCTAATTGAATTAGTTTGGCCCAAAGTCACCAGCTCAGACTGTCATATTTAATTAAGAAACTTTTCAAGCAAATTCTCATGAAAGATTGCCTCCGTCATCGTCGCCGTTGCCGTCGCGTTGACGCCTTATCAATGATGGATACGCAATAAAGTATCGTAGCAAAAGTCAAACAAGAGCCAAAAACTAATACGCTAACAGCCGAGGAGCACTCAAATACACTCGCACTCACACACACGTAGACAGACACGTATGTATGTGCACACGTTTTGTTCGTTTTCATTGCCGCCTTTTGGGCGCAACGCATAAATTTCATTTGACATAGTTTTTGAGCAACGCTAAAACCGAAAATAGGTTTAGATGCAGACGAAGATGCAGACACGGTAAGCTAACCACACTTACACACATGCACACACGCACACACTCTCTCGAAGTCTCAGATACTGAGCCAAGGGGCGAGACGGTTGCATTTACAGTTGCCCCTCAAGCCATAATTGGTTGCGTCAGTGCATAAGTCACGAGTTCGTTCCAGTCCTTCGAGTCCTGCTCGAGTCGTTGTCATGACGACAAGCACACATTCTATAGCACTCTAAGTGCCACTGTGTGTGTGTGTGTGTGTGTCTGTGAATGTGTGTGAAAGTATGCAGCATTTAAATAGGATAAATGCAAGTCGCCCACTAATTGAATTGCCGACAAGACCTGATGCCTCACCTACCTCCTCTCCCGATGTAGTTGCTTCTGGTCGGGTTCAGGCAATGAAATTTTGGTAATTAATATTTTCACGTAAGCGGAAATGTGCAACAAACATGTGACTGACATTGCCCCAACATAAGTTTATTTAACTAGCTAACAAACTGGTTGTTGTCGTTGACGTTGTCTAGTTGTTAGCTTTGCTTCTGAATTGAGACAGTCGCTGGCTGGAAACTGAAACTCTATGCATGCCTTAAAGTTTTAGTGGCTGCAAGTTGTTAAACCATTAAAAGTTCATAACGCTTTCGACAATAATATTCTACTTGTGAGCTTGCTAAATTATACACCAAACAAAATCATAATTACCAAATGTGTGGACACGTTGCATTGCATAATAATTGGATGTTGTTTTGTTTAAAGCAACAAAATATTCTTCTATCTAATTACAAAATACATGTTGATTATAAATTAATTGGAAAATAAAACTAGAGTGGAAAAAAAGTTTAATTAACCTTAAGGAATTTTATTTATATATAACATATAAATATTTTGAGGACAGAGTCGATTTTATATAAAAACTATAATAATTACAGTTTTAATGATTTGTATGACAGAAAAACTGATGCTGCTGTAGGTTATTAGTTGCTTGGGCTTAAAATCTGGTATATTTTGTACTCTTTTTTATATTTTGAATTTAGTACTATATCAATACATTAAATATATCTTTGTATATTTATATAAGTTTTTATTTGGTATATTTTTAGAAAGTGGTATTATTAAAAATAAGTAGCGAATGTCTTACAGTTAAGTACTTTCCACTGTTTTCGGTATATTAAACTGATATATTTTTGGAATATGGTACTAATGAAAATGAGAAGCTGTAACTGTAGCTTGTTTACTTAGTAATACTGTAGAAACTAAATGTTAATACATAATATTTTTTTTATTACTGACTCTTTAATAAGTATTTTATATATACATTAATTCCAATGTTAGGTACATTTCTTACAATTGTACTGTTTATACCTCATCATTGCTATCTTCAATCTTAGCTCATCGTATCGAAAGTCTGCAACTGCTTCAGCAAATTAAAATCATCCACTTGAGAAGCAGCCAAGTAACAAGATTCAACTGTCAAACTTTCTGCTTGGCCATAAGTCAATTAGGTAAATTGACTTACCTTCCATTCTGGCAAAGCTTGTCGCGTCTTTCGTTTTATTTTGTCCCCCATTTTTTTTGTATTTCGTTAATGGGAATGGGAGGTCACTTAACTGATTTGTTTGTGGTCTGACTGAAGTTGTGTTGAGTCTTCTTGAGGTGCCAATGTGGAACGATATTTTTTGTTGGCTGGCAACCAAGATGTGGAATGCTGATTGGAGGACTTTAAAAGTTTGTTCGTGTGCGAGTATTCTTGAAATCTTTGCATTTAATTAACTGTATGATATTTAATGAATATTCGTAAAACTAAAGTTAAAGTTCATGAAAGTGTTAGCAAATAGAAATATGATGGTGTATTTAAAATGCAATTTGAATTTTACTTCAAATGGATATTTACTAAGCTAAAATCATGCTTCAGTTCTGAAACTTCATACACTTATTGATGCAAACATAATAATTACATTCTCAAGAAGTATATAAACGTATGCTTTCCACACATCCTTCGAGTTATTGTACGACAAGAATTTCCACTGTTCAATAAGCAGTTTCACTTCTTTTGGTAAGTGTAAGTTAATATACTTTTCGATAATTAAATGTATATGTATATTCATTTGAAATGTAAACGCAATAATTTTTACATCTGATCTTTGATATTTTATATCTAACATCTGCTGCAATTTGTGACATATTGCAACAGAGATATCGAACTGTTCATAATTGTAAAAAATGCATTGCGCATAACGCCGACAGTTTTGACAATTTCACATCGTTTTGCAAAGCTGCAACCCAATGTAAAGTGCGTGAATCCCCAAGCTTGAATTTATTGTGTTAATTAAATTTGTGGACAGCGAAAGTGAAATGTAATGGACACGAGTTGCGCATATTGTGAACAGGTTTTAAATAATTTAAACAAAATGGATATGACCGCAGACTCGTTCAGAGCTACCGTACATGTGGCGTATGCGTGATGAAATATGCCTCGCATTGGCCACAGGTAAAATTGTCACGTTTTTAATTAAACGTGCGCCCAGCCAAACAACAACCAATGCCAATAATAATCAATGGCCAATACTCTCGTAACAATAACAACAAACAGTAAAAAGAGAAATGAAATAATAATTAAAAAAATGAAAAGTGATTTGAGTACGTGTGTGAAATTAATAATTGCGACAAAAATAACAACCTGTAGCGTTGCATGAGTTGTTATATTTTAAGCAGCGTCAAGACATTTCGCTACATAGCTAAATTTGTATTTTGCAGGTTTCTTTAAACTGCAGTGCTTTGAATGTCCCTATTCGGTATTCCGGCTACGACATTGTCTTGTAGCCTAAATAATTAATTTATTTCGCACTCTTTGCCTGCATTTCAGTTCCTGTTCCTGTTTTTTGCTTTTCAATTTACAACTCACTTTCAATTGCGGTCATTCTCTCTACAGTTTGTCAGGCAACTGCCACCTGACCACAGCTGTGGCACTTCACAGACTTGCTTTAAATGTTACTTAAAGTAACTTCTAACAAAGATTTTTAATTTTGGATAAATGAAAGTAGCTTTATACTCGAACATTTTTTTTATTCAGTATTTCAACTCAAAGTTCGATTTGTTTTGCTTTATTTCTGTGCCTCGTAAATCCCAAACTATTTATAGTAGGCTTGCCACATTTTAAAGCCCAACCCATCAGCAATCACAATCCCAATCACATACACGCACTCAATATATAATCCCCGCCAAGGCTAAAATGCGTAAACTACAAAAACAAAATATAAAAAAGGTTGGGTAACCCATCCTTAATCCGAAAGCGGCTGTCGTTCATTTGACAAGTCATTTGCAGGTCGTAGAGAAGGAGGTAGTGAAGGGCAGTTAATTGTTTTTGTTTTAATAAGGCCGATGTCGGCACAAGATACAACAATTAAGCACATAAAAAATCATTTAATTATGTCTATCAAACGTCGCACACGGGCGCCTAAAAGCAAGCAGCGATAAGTTTTTTATTACACCTCAGCTCGTGTGTGCATCTGATATGGCCATTTGTATGTGTGTGTGTTGGAGGTTGCGTGTGTCTGTATCTGTGTAGGCGAGTGTGTGTGTGATGTGTGGGTGAGTCTCATTAAAAATGAAAGCGCTACTCATTAACTGTGCCAGGTAACAGACAACCAACAAACAAGGCAACAACAAACGATTTTTGAGTCGGCAACTTTACGCTTAAACACCCACACATACATATATACAAGCCAACACACGCATACATATATATTTACCCAGACTCACACGCACTCACACCTTCACATATATGTGGCGTAGTGTAGTTTTAATTACCTTTTGCTGCTTTTGCTTTCGACATCGTCGTTGTCGTTGTCGTCGTCGTGTGCGTCGCTCGTTCGACTCGTTGTTTAAGTAATTGTTTGTCATTAGTTAAAATGTTTTCATTTTGTATCACCAAGCCAATTGGGCCGCGTTTTATGTAGCATAGTGTTAGCCAATACACTGAGCAAAAAAATTAAATTTAAATTAAATTTTAATGACACTAGCAATTGAATTTTAATTAATTTCTTTATTCTCCATACTTTCCAGTTATATAGTATTGCTATTAAGTACAAGTCCGAACCAAAAAAATAAATAAGATTTTATTAACTTTGTTTAATATATTCATATCAGTCATTCATTATGTTCAACTTTTCAGACGAAATAAAAAAAAAATTGTATTTTATAACTCATTATGTTTCTTTCTTCGAGTAAATTAATAGAAATGAACATTTTTTTTTTGATTTTGACCTTTAAGGTTTTTGTTGATCTGTTTATCAATAGTCTTATTGTTTAGTTCTTTAATTTATACCTTATTTTAAGAAATACATTTAAATTTTAAAATCAATAAATCTAAAATATTACGAATTATTATAATTTGGATTTTTTGAAATTATATTATTGATTGCTCATCTATTCATTCATTAATAATTGCTTCTGAACATAAAAATGTTTTGTTTTAAATTAGTTCTACCCTATTTACAATTATATTTTCGAATGAGAAACTCTTGTATTAAATCGCATCTTATACTCTCAGTAGGCATTGTCTCTGTCAAAATATACATATATCTGTCATTTCACGCTTGTCAGTCACAGTCCACATATAGTAACACAGATGACTGCAAACAATTAAATATATTAACATTTACATAAAGCTCTTCTTATTAACTTCTCATCAGTTTACTGTCTCTACTCATCCACAGATAACTCTGCTGATCATTTCATCATGGCATTTGTGGCACGACGCAGCATTGAGGGCAAGTTGGTTGATTGTCAGGTGATTTCGGGGCTAAGAGGGAAAAGCTCGATGTCTGTGTCCGATGTGAGTGACGACGATACTGACTCCGGCACTGTGCATGGCTACAGTTCTCGCTCCTATGTGTCGCCCACTGTGCGCTATGTGGCCAAGGACGAAGAAGACAATATCAGCAATAGCTACACTCAGGGACGTGGCATGCAACGAGATCTTGACTCCGTTTCACGCTATGCTGATGAGTATGAGAGCGGTGAGGAGGAGAGTGGCAATGAGCTGCAGCAGATAGATGATCAGGGAGCAGGTGGCGACTATCTGTACAGAGATGAGGCTGCCAAGTCGATCATATTGGAGAAGGATGTTGATGAGAAGACTGTTCTCATGCCACATCGCAAAGTTGCAGGTGGCGGCGATGCTGATCGAGAGCTGCACGATAGCTTGAGTCTGGCCTCGATTGATGAGGACACAGTTTGCAGTCCAATGCTGCACGGCGATAGCGATGCTGATTGCCTGAGCATTGTCTCGAATGATGTTTCTACAGTTTGTCATTCTGATGCCAAGACTGACGACGTCAGCATGGTCTCTTTTGATGTGGCCACTGTTTGCCAACCGAGTGCGGCAGACAAGTTGCAGCCGGATGACACAATAAGTCTCGACTCCATGAATTGTGCTTCTGTTTACCGTGCGGTGAAGCCGAGCGAAGACGCTGTGAGCACCAATACATTTGATTGCCAGAGTCAATTGACAAGCCGCACCTATAATGTGAAGTCAACCACAGTGCGACGTGACGATTGTTCTTCGGCATCCACATGTAGCTGGACCGATATGTATGGCGGTGCCCTGAAGCAGTCGGAGAGCCGCAGCAACATTGTACCATCCCTTAGTCTCAATCTGTCGACCGCATCGTCGTCAGGCTCGTCTACATACTTTCGAACGTTCGACGACAAGAAGCAGCAACACGGCCAGGCGGCCTATCAGGATTGGGTGAAGCGTAAGGAGCGCCAGAAGCAGCAGAAGAAACAGGCCGCCAAGATGGAGCGCGAGAAACGCGATGCGGAGAATGCGATGCGTCAGCGTCTTGCCAAAGAACGCTATCAGGAGTGGTGCAGGCAAAAGGAGTTGCAGCAGAAGAAGCCGGCAACAAGTAGTCTTAAGAGTGCCGGCAGCTCTACCGGCTATAGCAGCCAATCGAGCACGGCGAGCTCGGGTGGCTTGAGTCCCAATCGCACAAAGTTGCAGCGCAAAGAGACCAAGGAGGCAATTCAGAAGCGTCTAGCCGACTGGGAGCGTGTGAAGAAGCAGCAACAGCTGCGGGAGCGTGAGCGCCAGCAGCAGCAGCAGCATAGCAAGGAGCAGCTGGAGCTGCAGCGTAAGCAGAGGAATGAGGGCGCCTGGCAGAACTGGATGAAGTCGGTTAACAAGCGGGCCAAACCGGTTCCATTGAATCAGGGTTTCGACACGCTGCGTGGCACCATCTCTAACATCTATGTGAATCCAAATCAATGGGTTTCGAATATTGATCCCAACGATTCGCGAGCCAATTAAAGAGAAAGATGGCCAAGGCTCTAGTTTTACGTTGATAGTCTTGTTTTCATTGGCATTTCAAGAAATCCAAAAAAAAAGAATAGTTGCTATGAAATGGATCTATTTGTAACCGACGGTGATAATGGAATCCACAAAAAAACGATAAAACACCCACAAACACTCATACATTGTATATTCCTATTTGTTTACTGGCATATTGGTTGGCTCACTACAATTTGAGCACCGATATTTCAATAAACTAATTAGTTACATAGACAAAAAAAAGCAAAAAAACAACTGTGAAGTTCTTTGGATATGAGAGCTAGCTTTATTCATTTTATTTCTATCTAGAGGTTATCTGATTAAAAGTAGTGATATGGTTTTAAAGACATCTATTTGCTTTTTGAATTTTGTATTCAATTTATGTAATCACGGTAAAATATACAAACAGTTGCCTGATTTTTGGAATTGGATATTTTAAGTGGCAGTTTGAATATTTCATGAATATTTTCCTATAAGCACCCAGCACCTATATACATATGTTATCTGTCTAGACTATAAGAGATCGAGATATACTGTTTCTCAAATGTTATGTTTGCAAGCAGATCAACTTGGCTTGAAACTTTTGAAACTTACTCTTAGTTGCTTTGGGTGACAATCTGTACTGTACTGCATAAATATACGTTAAATAGCCTTCGGTATATTTTTGGTATTTTTTGGTATATTAATTCTGTATATTTATTCAAAATTCGAAGCGCGAATTTTACACTCGACTGTAGCTTTCTTGTTTTCTATTATAATTATATACTAATAAAGTATTAAAGCATTTTGATTTTCACTTTATTGTTTTGAGTAAAAAGTACGAGTTATTGGAAATACGAGAACTTTTCGCACAGTGTATTTTTCACATATCCCAGCAATAGCAATTATAATCGGTTTAATTACAGACCACGGACATTTCATATAAGTGGATATTTCCGACTCCACCTTCCATCTCCAACCTTGTTCACTGCCTCTATCCTTTGGCAGCGGAGATTATTAATAAAAGCCTGCCTTGTCGACCCTCAGCAGAGACCTCAAACTCAAGCTGAACACACTGGGCTTTTCGATAACCTTTGGCCTTGTCTTTGTAATGGCTTTTTCCAAACAACATTTCGAACTTAAATATAGTATAGTATGAATGACCGTTCCAACGACTAAATTTCCTTGTTTACCAGTTTGTGTGCTTGTCTATTGTAAACTTTTTCTATCAGGATATGGGCATGTATTGCTGCGTTTTGTGTGTCAATTTGTGCTCTTATTATTTATTTGTCAGGCCCAGTGGGGGAGTTTGAGATTGCGACTGGACATCGGAGGCTTAATTAAGCTCCTTACTCCGCTAGGACTTTTATTTATGCAATTAACCAAAGCTGCGTGTAATAAAGTCCAGCGAGGCGAAATCTTTGATTAATTGTAGTTTTGTTTACACGATGGGAGAAACGGAGAGAGAGAGAGAGAGTAGATAGTAATAAGTAGATTTGTTTTGCGTCTTTTCTACCTTTTAGGTGATTAGTCTATCGTCCTAAGTTGTTGTGTCTGCTATTGTCTACTAAGTTGGGGCAATTTGTTTACCTCTAGCATGTGATGTTAATCGCTTTTAGGCATCATCAGTATCATTATAGTTCTTCTTGGTAATGCTAGGCTATTGAGTACTCCGACTTATAAACTAAGCAATTTTACGTCAAAGAAATTTCGCTTTAATTCGCTTTATTTTTTTTCGGCTTTGCGATTTATTTACATTTTAGCATTTTGTTGTGCCATTTTTCTTTTCTTTTCTTGCGTTATAAACTTTAATGCGGTATCATAAAAACTGAGCACGACCAAGCACAGAAACAACTAATGGCCCATTGTAGACCCAGTAAACGGAGAAGAGGATGTGGAACTCATATGATGCCATAATCACAGCAATGACAATGATAAAATGTTAATGTGCGGCATAGGTTGACTTTTATGACCAACTATAAATTAAAAAACAATTTCCGGAAGGCTTCTTGGCGTCTGCAAAAATTAAGTTACCATTTGAAAAAAATACTTGTATAGCAGCATTTAAATAACAATTAAGGACTTACTGAAGGGAGAAGTCGAAAAAATACAAATATGGCATAATGCAAACATTGGCAAACAAAAAAGAAATTTATGCAGATTAACGCAAATTTGCGCATTTTAAATGCAAATCAAAAGCAGTCAACGGCAAAGGTAACAGTAACAGGAACAGCAACAACAATTACTGGGCGACCAACAATTATAATAAATAACCACGAAAAAACAGAAAATTCAAAATGATTTGCTTGCGGTGCTGTTTGCTGTCGCCGCACAAAGAAAATTAATAATAAATCTCAAAATGCTCATTAACTTAATTACTGTGTTTATTTTCATTGCCCTTCCGCTGACGTTGTTGTCGACGCCGTTTTCCGATTTCTCTCTTTCAGTTTTGGCAGCTTTCGCTTTGTATTTGTATTCCATATACCCTGTAGATTTAAGAGTGCACGAAAAGGCTTAACGTTTGTCAGGTTAATCAGCTTTATAAAAATTGGCGGACAATTAGCGAAAGAAAAACAGAGTAGTAAAATTACCCCAGAGCTTATGTTAGTTATTAAAAAATATAATTATTATTAATCTTAAATTACTATATTCATATAAATTATTAAAAAAAATTATATATGTAATTTTGTAGTCTAAAAATATTAAATTGATATAAATACAAAATGTATACATAAAATCTTATTACTATCAATATTTGAATATCAAATTTATATGAATAAAGAACAAATAATACTGCTGATAATGAAATATGATATCTGTATAAATCTATATAAAAAAATAAATATATGAAGAGAAATAAAGATTCAAAAAATATTACTAATGTTTTGGAAATATAAAATATATACATATGACTAAATAAAGAATTTTTGAAACTTATTTTTTGTTTACCTAACCTTACCAATTAGCTTAACAAAATGTATTATTTTTCATTTTAGCTAAATAAAATAAATACTTTTCTTTACCAGGATATTTTGTAGTTCATCACTGTCAACTGTGTCAATGTTACTCTCTTTTTTGCTTTTTGTTCAAATGTTTTCTTTCGCTGCGTCACGCAATTTTTATAGCTCCCCTCCGCGAGCTGGGCAGCCCCAGAAAGTTCTGATAAACAACTCGGCGATGGAAAAATAGCCCCAAAACATGAAAAAATTGAGCGTCTTTAACCTTAATGTGTATTTAAGTAATGTTAATTGTGTGTAGAGCCGCCAGCTGACGCCAGGTGCTTCCATTTCGCAATCTCCCCTTTCCATTCCAGTTTATTCTCCTGTTCACTGTGTCCTCGTTGTTCTTCCTTTTTGGCACATTTTTTTGTTGTAATTATGTTAATTTTGTGTGTAGTTGGAAGCGTATCTAAAAGTTGAGTTACATAATTGCTGGCCAGTTGTTAATTGAATTTCAAGTGAGACGCGCTCAGGTAGCAATTAGCACGGTGCTACAGGTTCAAATAAATAAATGTCTTAGAAATTGCAGGTTGTTCACGGTTTTATACTTTTCCTAATTGAATTTGAGTAGCTTTGAGTATGCCATTCTTTTCCAATATTCGCGTAATTAGTCATCTTGTTGATTTCTTTTGTTTTATTCGAATCAACTATTTTTTAGTAGCGTGCCTCGATAATTCGCAGATTACTTTCATTCAATTGAAATACACAACTGATAACAAGCTATCGGTTACCGTGGTCATGAGTAAAGACTCTTATTATTATTGTTGCTGCTCTGGTTATTTTGATGGATTTTCAGGAAGCATTCATATTTAATATCAGAATTAATATGCGCTTTTCTTTAATAATAAATGAAATTCTGCTAAAAAAAAGATTTGTTGAAAATAAAAAATGAAAGTGACTTATATGTAAATATAATAACATTGAAATCACGATATTTCAACGAACGTTTTTTCGAGCAAAAATTGATCTCTTTGGGCACTTTTGCCGCTCACTTTTTTGTGCTTCGCATTTTGCAATCAGGATGCAAAGGATTAATACCCCATAGCAGTTTGATATGATTAAAATTCGCATTATACGGGTAAGTGAGTCAATATACTCTTACGTACTACATATATACATATATGCAAGTCTGAGCGTCCGTATATGTGTGAGAGCGTGTAGTCAGTGTTGCAAAAGGGCTTTAGTAAGCCATGCATGCATCTATGATGCATATTTACTACATTTTAACCTTGAGATTTATACGTAATATATGCAAAAACGACTGACAGACATTTGCTCCCTACACTCTGGACATTGAAGCAGTCCAAGGGTAAGGGGTGGGCTCAGAGTACACTGTACACATGCCAGCCAAATAAAAAATAAGGAAGAAGAAAAACAGTGAAAAACGCGTTGGATATGAAGTGCGATTGTCGATGGGAGGAGAGATGGTTGCCGCTGTGGTTGCAGCTGTTTTGCCATGTTTGAAAATTCCTGGAAACAAATGTAATAAAAAACTACTCGTAATACACTCACACGCACACACAGCCAAAGTGCTTGGCTTTTTATTAGCTGCGGGTTTGAGGAGTGTTGTTGTGTTTTTGTGTGTTTGGTTCAGTTTCAGTTTCCATTGCTGTTTCAGGTATTTTTGCGTGCTGGCCTGCACTTAAAGGAGTCTTAATGAAAGAATTTTGGATTTATTTGGAATAAGTTGGCTTGTTTTAATTTCATTTTTTTAGTGTTCACTTGAATATATTTCAAATTTATGCGCATTCCTGGCATTTTGATGGTCTGTTGAGCCTAAATCAACTTAGCTGCCATTCGTTTTGTTTTGTAAGCAGTTTAACTCACTCATAAAACCCATTCAACTAACACAAGAAGAACAATAACAACAACTCAACTGAACGTTCTTTCACTTAACGCATTAACGTTTATTTATTTTATAAATATTCCTGTCGATTTTTCCCATTTACATGTGTTGCTTCTTACACTTAAATACTACAATAAGTTGCTATTTAGACGTACACACACACATATTTCCAATTGTCGTACACATCGATGGAATTCCACAAAAATAGCATACAAAACCACAGAGTAAGTAGATGCCGGAATTTCATTGACATTTATTTCCATTTTAGGAAAATGTGGCAGGGAAACAGGTCTGCGTACATTCAACTCATGCTATGCCTTTGTATAACGATTTTTCAATTTAATATACACGTTTTTTTTTTGTTTTTGCTATAAATAAATATGCAATATATAATATGTTTTATATTGTAATGAATTGATTAAATAGTTTTTGCAGTAAATTAAATACGTTTAAGCTGTGTTTCATTAATATTTGTTAGTGCCTTTAATATAATAAGTATACGTTTATATAATTTACACTATAAACTTGTAAATTTGTAATTGCTTGTCAAACAAATAACTCGATATATATATTTGATATATATTTTTTCATTTCGTTTCGTTTTCAATAATGTTGGCTATATTAAATACATAAGTTAAGTAAATGATATGCATATTTTTTCATTGAATTAAAATTGCTTGGAACGGTTGACAGAGAAGAAATTAAAAAAAAATCCGGTTCTTTTAGATATTTATATTTTGCAATGCATATGGTTAAGTTCTGCATTTAATGTATTTCATTATTTTTCAACACATACACAGCCAGCTGCTGAGCATGTTTTTCATTCTAGTTTTTTTTTTCTATTTTGGATACAATGTCATTTTTTACAATTTAAAATTATTTATTACATTTTGTGAAGCATATTGAATTCAGCCCGCTCCAAGTTTTGTGGCTCGCGAAATGCCTTAAAAAACTATTCAATTTCAATTGAATTTGCTTGCAATTAAATATTACTTTGCACACATACAGTCTCACATGGTTTATACAAATTTACAATAGACGTCGCTAGCGCCACGCTCTCTCTTAAAGAAATAAAATATCTTTTGCTGTTCGTTTATGTACATGTGCCATAAAGTCTCATGCAACTTGCAAAATTATTGATTATATTGAATTATTGCTAAATTGCTAAATGTACTAAATGTATATGTGTTATATTACAATATTGCTGACATTAAGCTGCACTTATCGATACATAGAATTCAACAGCTTGAACATGCACGCGTAGGGATTAGGAAGCCTGTTTGCCTTAATCATTAGTTGCTACAATATGTTCTGTGACTTGACCATCGTATCAACGTATGCTATATATATGATATATGCACGAATATATCGTTCAACTTTAACTAAGCTAGTTGCAATAAATCAGCTTGGCATTTTGGCATTGACAAACCCAATCAAGCCAAGCGCCATCATCGCATTGCCAGCCTGGCCAGCATCATCTCCATATCGAACTCATCCTCATCCGGACTCTTCATCAGCTTAATCTCAGTTAGCGCTTCGCGTCTATGTCAAACATGTGTCAGTGTTTGTGGCAACAATGTCAGCTGAATTTTTCGCAGTTGCCTCGTCAATGTCGTCAACAACGACGACGATGACGACGAAGGCGATGATGTCGTCATCCTCATCAGTAGCAACATCACCACAAGTGGCAGCATTGGGATCAGGCAACTCAGCGTCTGCCTGGGACGTCTGGGATGCTGCGACGCAGCTGAGGATGTTCCGTACATGCTGTCAATGCTCTCCGCACTGAGACTCAAATCAGCTAAGGGTGCAAGCGTTGAGAAAACGAGTTGTGGAAAAGTGATGGAAAATGTTAATGGACTTGGTGGTTTAACAGCGGAAATTGGTTAAGCTTTCGTGTGATGCTCGGGTGACGCATTGAGCAGTTGTTGTGCTTAGCTAGGTAGTGATTTCGTTAGCTGGTAGATTGACCTAAGACTAACGATATTTACTGTATGTTTGCTACTAAAAGATTATTGAATTTCTGACAATAAATATTTATTATTCACTTTTCTTTAACAATCGTTCAATTTAAAGTAAAGTTATTTCCATAAAATGTCTCATTCATCTTGAAAACAACTTGAAAACTTAGAAAATCGAACTTGCATTTGGGCACACTTCTCAATTACAGATACACAACTCAATTAAGCAATCAAAATAAAAACGAAAAAAAAAATTCTTCAAGCACTTAAACTGAGTTTTATTGCCCATTCTTCAAATGCGGTTTGCCACATCTCTCTGCTGGAATTTCGGCCACAAACGATTTTATTTGATTGTATCCAAAGTATTTACAAATCATTAAATTGCCATAAAGCCAAACCGACCGTGTTTATTGATATACAATTATGCGGGCTCCGCAAAACGAAGAAAAACTTTTACCTGCCCCAAAAAGTATGCTACGATTTTTTCAGCTTGTTTGCACAACCTTTTCTTATATTGTGGATTTTTATTGGTCTTGTGGATGGCAAATTAGTGTGAAAATCTGTTAAACAAGCGGTGAAAACCGCTCAACTCACAATGTCCCTACCTAGGTTACGTTTCTCTGGTTTTTTATGGCATTTGTCGTGTCTCAAGTGGCCTGTTAAGCTGTAGGTTGAGGGCTAAGGGTGTGCTGTGGGTGTTGGGTCGTCCATAAATGCTTGAAATATGGCCCGTAACCCTAATCGGTGCGACGCACACCCAACTGGGGATGAGCACATCGACTTGGCTTACCTTTTCGCTTGCCAGGATTCTCGGAGTCCTCGCCGCTGTGCTCCTGCGCCCTGGATGAATGATACATTTCGGAGCTTTTCGTACGCTTTTTGCCTGTGTTTGTGTGTTTGAGGGAAATTATTGAATTTGCGGTTTAGTTTTGCGGCTTTCACCAAGCAAAGGAAAAAAATGAAAATTGAGAGCATCTCCGAGCAAACTTCTACTAAAATACTATTTTATTCTTAATGCATATTCAGTTTTTGTTGATTTTCCATTTTCCATTTTCAGTCCCCTTCTTTGTGGCCTGACTGTCTGTTCACCTGACGATTTCGAAACGGATTTGCATGCCAAATGAATTATTTATGTCTTTTCTCCCAGTTCACGTTTTTTTTCTTGTTGTTGTTTTCAGCGGGGCAAAGTGAAATATTTGCCGCTCATCTGAAATTTATGCCGAGTGGCTATTAAATCTCGCTTAATTCTCGCGCCTTCCTTTTGAATTCGTTTATAAGTGTTTTGACTTTCTGCGCAAGTGAACCCTATATCTGTACTTCTTTAAAAAGGTTTCTCTTTCTGTTTTCACTTACCTTTGTGCCGCGCATCGAAATTCTCCACATAGTTGACAGCATTGGGTGGTATTCCTGTGGGATCTTTGTTTTAGTTTTAAACTATTAACTGTTAGTAAAATATGCTTACTGTAAAGCTTAATGGTGCCATCGGTATCGCCTAGTGAATTCTTGGCAACACAACGATAAGCTCCAAATTCGGCTAGTGATAGAGGATTTATGTGCAGCTTCATTGAGCTGCGATATCCGGCAATCTCTGTAACATTTGCTGAATACTTGCCGCCTGTAAAGATATAGTTCGATGATGTTGCATTATTCATTAAAATATTAAACTAATTAATTCTTAATTGAATTTTTGCATTATTAAATCATTTAAGCCACGTCATGTGCATTGCCTCCAAAAAAATATATGCAAAGTTTGAACAATGTCGCTGACAGTCAGACTGGCAGGCAGGCATGAAATTTATGCACGAACTCATATCACACTCCGCATTGAGTTCAAAGACAGCAGCGGACAGAGGAAGCTGAAATTGTGCTGCTGTTTTGAGCTGCCAATTAAAAAGTGTCCGAAACAAAATGTAAATGAAATTTATTTGCATTTATCACAAATTTAAAATGAAACGAAATGGATTTGGATGGAGCTGAAGTCAACCTAAAAACACGCATGCCGCAGACAGTGTAAAAACCACAGCAGTGTGGCAGACAGCCATGATTAGGTTAGGTTCGGGATCGGGTTGGGAGAAGGTCATTCACACTCATATTACTAAATAAGCTAATTAAAAACCTTTTTTATTCGCACTCTACGGTCATCAGTTTTAGTTTGTTGCTGGTTCTATACGGGGCCATTCATTTTGGAGTGTTGCCGGGTAAATACTGACTTTGTGAGGGCCAATGCGGGATCTGGCCAGCTAATGTGTTTGTAATGGATTATGAAATGTTAATGATAATTTTCGTGAACATACGCAACAAAAAAAAACAACTGACAAACAAAACATTTGCTTAAAATTTGAAAATACTATTAAATGCATATAACCTGAGAGACATTTTTCAAACGAATTAAAATGTTCCTTTTACATTTGAAAATTAATAATTTACCTGGCGGCACGATTTCGCCTCGCTCACGTGTCCAGTAGTTAATGGATTTAGGATAAGCTTCTGATTGGCATTCGAGGGTAACTCCCTTGCCTTCGACGGCGCCAATCAGTTGATTCTGCACAGTGATCATTGGTGGAACTGTCAAAAAATAGTGCGAAAAATATATTTTATAACTTTTAAGATGTCAAACAAAAAAACGATTTTATTATTTTATTAATTTTTTTTTATATTTATTATACTATATTACTTCAAATTAAAGTAATGAAAGTATATTGGAACATTTTTTATTCAAATATTACGTATACTCACAGTGTACAACTAGTGTTATTCTCTTGCTCACTGATGGCGGTACTCCATTTGAAGCAATGCATAAATATGCGCCCATGTGCTGGCGCTTAACTCTAGGAATTATGAGATCGGTGCCCTCGATGCTGGGGACTGCAAATAAAAAGAATATTGTTTTATAATACAAATAATTTAAATATTGTTAATAACCCACAAATACATATCAATTAGAATTTTACAGACTACGAAACAATATTCTTTTTCTTACACAATTTTTAACACAATTAAAGTATCTAGAATTAAAATTTTATATAGCATTTTGAATTATTAAATATTTTGATTAAAAGTAAAATTTAAAATTTGTAGAAGCCATTCATGAAGTAAACGCGCTCGCAAAAGTTAACGGTCAGATAAAAACTCAGCAAGCAACAGCCACCTATGAAATTTCGAAAGAGCCATAACTACAAATGTATCTACAAAATGTTTAGCCATGTAATGATAGTTATTACATTCGCCTAAGCTCTTTCATATTGCACTACACCCACCAACAGGGGCAACAAAAAGTTGCATACAAAACGCCAAACTTTCAGCGACTTTTATGATGCTGTGCAGCCGTTAGTTGCTGGAATGGGATAAATGGGGCACAGCAAAGGTCCACGCAAACATCCTGTTTTGATAGTCGAACTCGGGTTTTATTATATAAATTGCATAGTTGTTGGTTAAGCCGGCAGTTGCACAGACTTGCAGCACGCTGCCCAATGATGATGATGATGATACGAATATTCTCTATCTCTTTCGAATGTGTGTTTCCAGATGTGTGTGTGTGTTTGTTTGGGTGAACCGGAAACGGAAGTACTGGCTAGTTTGCGCTTGATATTGTTACGTATGAAAAGGTTAGCGGGCGTATAGTATATGTAGACGAGTAATAAGCTGATTTTTCGTTTATTGATTTGCCCAGGTCGGGTCGTAGGCCGGTGTCGTTGTTGGTTTCTGTGGCTTTAATGCGGACTCTGAATATGGCCACATTGCTTATTAGCCACACTCTTTTTGTGCGGCCATTAAACGTAATAGCCACAAAAAACGTGTAATTTGCTTGAAATCAACAGCAAAGTCGCGCCACGCTAAAATAGCATAAAAACTTTACTCTCTGGCGCCAGAATTTCATTTGAAGCAAAACGAATACCCACAACGAATAATCAAATTTCAAATAAAAAACTTTTGCCCCACAAAACAGTTGCGCAATTTTAAAACAAAAAAAAGGATAGGTACTCTAACAATGGGATATTTTTATGAAATAATTTATTCGAACCAATTTAATAAAATTAAGATGTTTCAAATTTTAATGAACTTTAGATGACCATCAATATGAAACTGATATTATATAAATAATTCTCTGAAAAATATCGTTATATTGTAATTTGTGGGTTCGGATTAAAAAGTTAAAAAATCTTATGTTTTTAAAGCATTTCAGTTAAGAACTTACTGTCTAGAATTCAACTTTTTTGTATCCCTAATTAGTTAATTTCTCAATTATGTCACAAACACAACGATATAGTGATTATGCTTGGCCCTCGAATATCATACTTAATAGGAGCACACATACAAACACACATCGTGTATTAAAAAGCATTGCAGGTACTTCAATGGCTCCTGAACAAGCCTTTGCTTGGGGTGGCAGACATTTTAAGCCATACTGAAAAGGTCATTCTACCAACTTTTGTTCTACTATTTATGCTGATTTTTGTTTTATGTGTTTTTGCTTCTCTTTTTTTTTGACCGCTTTGGCTGTTTTCGTGTTCACGGGTTTGCATTTTTTGCAATGTGCTCCTTTTTTTATTCGGGCAACCTTTGATTTTGGCCTTTCGTGTGGACTTTGATGGTACTCGACTTGTTTATGTGGTATAGTTCATGCAATGATCTACACTGTCGCAAATAACTGTCTTACTTAGATTGTTAATTACATTATTAAAGTAAGTTCTTGTCCGTATATCAAAACTTGCATAATTGGGAGTATTCAGAAATGCATTGACATTATTTTTATATAATATTACTTAAGTGTATTCGTATAAGTTATTTTGTGAATATTTAATAGTGTAATCGTAAATATTTTCATTAGCTTATTCATGAATGCATATGTGAGGGTATTCATGAGTATACTCACAAGCGCATTCAAAAAGGTATTCATGATTATAAATGAATACACTCATGAATGAACTAATGATCACCCTCAATAATACACTTAAAAATATAATAAGTGCAATTATGAGTTTAATTTTGAGTTTACAAGCACTTTCAAAGATGCATTCACAAGTGTTCTTTATAGTTTAACAGATTCCACAAATTAAATTTGAAGAAACAGTTTACTACAAAATTGCCCTAAATCAAGCTTTGATTTACAAGGTTTCAGTTTGTTAACCCCGCTCGCAGACCCTTCAAGGCCAATTAGGACTGCAGCAGCAACTTGGCCACACGCTGACTAACCACGCGCTAATTCTGCCAGTGCAGTCATCAAACACAAGACTGAGCCCAGCAGGATGAGAAGGAGAATGGAAGAGGACGTGAGGAACACAGCAACACATCGACACTCGCACAAAAAGAGTATGCAGGTTGAAACAGGTGCTCGTGTGATGGCCACGTACCCGCTGCTCTGCTGTGGTGCACTTGTCTGCGGGGCCATAACCCAGTGGCTGGCCAGTTACCCAGTTGGTGGGCTGACTGGTTGCCAGGTGGGTGGTGCCAGGAGTACTGACGCTGTACGCTTGCCTTTTTGTGTAAAAGTACTCCAAAATGTTGGCTGGCAAACCTCATACAGCAGGCGGCAACAACAGCAAAAAGTACTTACCACTTGCACACATTAAGCGCGAAAGAGAAAGAGAGAGCGAAGTAGAGAGTTGGAGAGATGGAGAGAAAGAGATCGAGTGAGCCATTGCATGCATATGGCCATAGTGATATGTAGTGCAAAAACCCAAAAACTGAATCCCAAAGCCATTGGCAATGCTGCTGACTGCAGACTGCTGGCTGCCGACTGTCGACTGCTGACTTACCCTCCTCGCCGTTGGCCAACTCGATGGCCACTCCACTTTCACGTCGCCATGTAATTGTCGGCTCTGGTGAACCGGTAGCAGCGCATTTGAGCGTCACGTTGCTGCCCTCGCGTACGACCATGTCCGTGCTTGTAGGATAATCTAGGATATCCGGCGGTACTGTAGCAGCAGCAATCGAGGGCGCCACCAGACGTTTGCCGTTGTAGTTGTTGTTGTCAGATAATGTTTATAGCAAATAATTTTTGTTGTTGTTTATTTTTGCGCAAAAATTTCATGAAAAGAGAAAGAGAGAAAACACAATATTGAGTAGAGTGAGATGGAAAGTTGAGCAGCATTGTTAAATAATTATTTAAAATTTGTAATATTTAAATAATTTGCATTCATTTTTCACTCAGCAAGCTGAGCATATTCATATTCATATTCGTATTCGTTCGTTCACGGTGTCCCAAAAGATATCCCTGCCAAACGAAATGAGTCCTTGTCGGCGCCTTTGTTCGTAAGGACAAACTTTTCATAAAAACAAAATTATATATATTATATGGCATATGACCAGGGACACGCCGTTGAATGTGGGCGACCTCAGCGGAAAACCTATGAACCAGAACCAGAGAATGTAATAATGACGTTCAAGTATCAGGGGGAATGAACAATGCGAACAGAGGGTGGGACATAGGCCAAATAGGTGCCTGTTGGATGTATGTGTGTGTGTTTGTACTATATGCATATAATACGCCGCAATTATGTGGTCAGTAAATGACCAAAAAATGTGCTGGTGTTGACAAAGAGCTTGTTATGCCAAGGGAAGGTGCCGTCGCCACAAACCGAGGCAACCAGCTGTGCTCTGCGCTGCTCCGCTCTGCTGTGCTATACACATTTGTAGTCGTATGCTGAACTCGGCTGACCACTGAACGGTCATTAAGTGGCCAAGGTTAGAACAAAGGCGAGGGGACAACAAACGGACAAGGGATGAACTGGACATTTACCATAGGTAAAGAGTGGCTAAAATGCCAACAATAAAGATAACAATTTCTGATTTGATTAGATAGATAATATTACATTAAGTTTTTTTTGCTTAAATTAAAAAACTACACATGTTTTTCTAAAATGTAATTTCCGGACAACCAGACAATAATAATTCTATAAAAACTTGAATATCAGTATTAAATATGAATTTTAAAATATCAAACTATCGGATGTGATTAATTTTCAGAAATGATTATTTATATTTCCATAAATTATTAAGGCGAAAAATACTAAATTGTAGATAAGTACGATTATTCTTATACCTCCAGAATATTCCTCTCATATATAATATACAAGTTTTACTACACGTATACTTAATTTGTATACCCGCTACCGGTAGGGTAGAAGATTATTATATATTTGTGCTGTGTTATTTTCAATATAATACGCTAATAATAAATAAACTTAAGATTTTTTAATTTTTTTGTGTATATTTTAAGAACAATGCCGCACGGTTCTTATTAAAAGTGGTTAACGATCAACTTTACACTAAGCGTATACTTAATTTTCCATAAGGGGCATTATGTTATAATACATTCAATTTTTTTTTTAAATTAGCTCCATAATTTTTTACTACTACTCATAAATCAGTTGTTTATATCACATTAAAAGAATTATATGAAAATCGTATACTTTATTTTTCATGCGCGATAATTTACTGTGCTTTTTGTTGTCTGAATTACTGTTCATATTTGTCTATCCGTAATTATATATATTCCTTTAAGACATTAATTTCAATTAAACTTGTATTGTGCAACTCAAGTGATTCTAATGATTGCAAATTTGTGTCTCGCACTTCAGTAAAAATTATTGAGTGCTAAAATCTCAATTGGCAACTCGCATTGTCGCTACAAAAGAGTTTCATCAGCTTAAATGTCGAACCAGAGTATCTCTTGTATGGGTGCGCAACACAATTTGTGAGTGTATTCACACATGCATATGCATGTATTGAAATATGTATGTATATACCATATTTATGTCGAAGTATTTATGCATATATGTATGTATGTATGTGTATGAGTGTGTGGGAAATGGCATTCGGACGGACGGAGCTGCCAACTGAACGGCCGCTGCCGTTTGTCGTCGGCTGTTTAACTGCACTTGGTCACGAAAATCATCTGCACGAGTCGCACACCTTTCCCCATCTCTCCCATTTCACTCGTCGAGTGCTTGCTGTGTGTTGCTGTGGTGCGCTGATTATCCACTGCAAATACACACAGTTGATTATACTTTTTCGTGTTTGCCAGCGACTCCGAGCTCCGGGCTGCAATGGTGGCTAAAATATTTAGCGCGTTGATTTAGATTTGCCAGCGAAAGGTATTTAGGCAACTAACAGAGAGCCACTAAGAGAGAAAGAGAGAGAGGGTAAGGAGGTCAGCTGGAAGACCACAAATGGACAACTGGCTAACAGGCCAGAGCCTAGGCCGGACGCATTTCTTACGTCTGCTTTCGCTGCACCGTTTTAATTCAAAATCAACAATTTTCGCGGTTCACTGGACGGTTAAACATGTTTAAGCAGTCACAATTGGTGGTGGGGAGCGAAAAGGGGAAAGGAGAAGCGTTTGGAGTGGTCTATCAGGGTCGGTCACTCGATGCTTCCACGGTTCGTTGTGTGCATTAGCCACTGAAATTTCATAAACCACGAAGCGAACTCAATTCCGTTCTCTTGTTGCTGCGATGCGGAAACGTTTTGTTGGCAACGTGGCAGATTTATTTATATACCCCGCAATTCCTAGAGTCAAAGGATATATTGAAGTGTTATATGCAAGAAAGCAACTGACTAATAAGTGCACAATTTTTTAAAAAATTAAGTTCAAAAATATCAAAAATACTCTTATCCCATTCAAAAATTGTGTGAGAATTACAGAGTATCTTTTCGTCTAGCATTCGCGCTCGTTTAATGTTATTCTCTTAATTCTCATTCTCGACGTTTATTCGTGAGAACCAAATGCGAATGCCGCTTCGAACAATGCCTTTGCACCCTGGCAACGAGGCGTATGATTGTTTGACAAACCAAATGGAAAAGGAAAAGTTTGTATTTTTTTATTGCTGCCTTCCGGACTCTTTATTCCTGTCTTCTGGTTACTTACCAACAACATCCAGATATCCCATTTGACTTTTCATTGGGTCCGTATTTATTTGGCACATGTACCTGGCAAATAAAATTACAATAAGTGAGTAAAAAAATAATTATTATCGTGATCAGTTATATCTCTCACCATCCTTTATCCGACTCCTTGATATCCCTGATCCGCATTGTCCAGGTCTTGTGCTCCGAGTTGGCAATGCCAATCCTTTGATTTTTGGTTATCACATGATTCTGTATGGTCAGAATCGTCTGTGTGTCGACTCGCAGCCACGCAACCTGTAATAATTTGATATCAATAAAGCCATTTATTTAAAAGGAAAATGTATTGGAAATGGGAATTAACAGCTGACACGAGCTAACAATATTTCGGTCTATTAAAAATGAATTTCAACTGTGCTCTTTTATTTAAAGCCTAGCTATTGACTCACCACAACTGTACAACTAATATTCGATCAAATATTAACATAATTAAGTATTTTTATTTGCTATGCATCAATGACAAATGCCAATAAAAGGAATTTTAGTCACTTTTGGGTCAATATACAACATTTTTTTTTGTGTGTTTTAATACAAATTTATAGAGCATATACTTTTATAGCTAATATTAAAATTTAGTTGTTTAATTACTAGTATAAATATATTCAAAATCAAATACAAAATAGGCAACATATTCAAATTCAAATATAACCTTGACACATTTTAATGTTCTTCACACGGAAAGTTGTTCAGAATAGAAAAAGCTGTTGCATTGAAAATAAACTGAGCTTTAGTTTAATATTCTTTCAAAGAAAATTTATAATTAATAATAATACAAAAAAAACTAAGAAATTTTCTTTAATAGTGAAATTCATCTTGGCTATTTTAATATCAATAATGTGTATAGTACTGTTATTCTATACACTTGAGCATTAATAATGACTGTGATTTCATGAAAATATCAACGGTCTACAAATTCTGAAATTGCATGGTTATAACAGTTCAGATGTAGCAATTAAATATGAGTAAGCATGCAGGGTTTCATAATTACCAAAAACAAAAAATGGAAAAATACAAATCAGAATCTATTCTGAGAACAATTTTAAAAGTGTTCTCTTATTCTCATAACTAGCTTTTGGCTGCATGTCACGCACACAGTCAGCTGCAAATATATATTTATGTATAGTATATAGTAGGCAGAGTAATTGTACAATTACACTGGTAAATTATTATGCGATAAAGCACGCAGTGTGCAAGCTGAGCCAGACATACTATATATATTTGGTACATAACATATATATGCGGTATAATAATAACCAATCCCCCAACACACTCACACGATACGATAGTAAGTAGTAGATTCCTTAACCCCTTTGCGGCACTTTGCATGTGTAAATGTGGCAGACTTGGGGAAGCAATTTGGGTGCTCAGCCGTTCTGACATGTTAACACGTCAAGCTATTTAAGTAATTTCAATTTATAAATATACAAATCTAATCTATAAGTGTAATGGAGAGGGAGTGTGGAGTGAGTTCCATGCATTATTCACGCAGTGAATGGAATTTAACTTTTGGTACCGCTGTCAGCATTAAATAAGTAATTACACCCAAGTGCCTGCTCAATTATCTCTCAGCAAAACATCGCCTAATTGGGCAGTGAGCATGAGAAGTGAGAGGTGACAGAACAAAGCTTTGCTTTTGTGCTTCAATAGCTCCCCCTGTTGTTTCCCACACTCCCTCAGAAACTCCCAGACAGTTGCAGAATATGATGATGAAGTATATTGAGCCTGCCCGACGAGTCGCTTAACACATTCTCATTCTCTCTGCTGCTGCTACTCACTCATATTTCAATTACTTTTTATGTGATTTTCGCTTTTGTTATTGCTAAGCTCTGCATATTCCTATTTATGTTTTTATTTTCACTTTCATTTCCATTCAATGCTCCTCTTGCGATTGTTGTTGCCATTGTGTGCTTCACTCTGATTGTTGTCGTTGTTTTTTGGGGTGTCGAGATTTGGTCTTTGAGATTACGAATGCGCCCCCGTCTGGTGGCAGGTAAAATGCTAATGAATATTAATGCGACTGGCTTGGCTCGTTGGTTCGCTCTTGTGCGGCTGCTTATTGAGTGTGTAATTGAGCCAGAGGGGCGAACGGTGTATCTGCGATTTGTTTTTCGTGAAAGAAGGATGTGGATGTTACGCCTACCTTATACGGTCCCAAGTCCTGCACCACACATGTGAGGAAGGCGTCACGTCCCACTGGCGCTGTCACATTTGCGATTGGATAGCTAAACTTTGGATCAACTGTAATAGAGCAGAGTGGGCATATTATCATATTAATAATATCCTTGAATCAAAGTTAATTGGCATTTAATCGAAAAAAAGATAATAATACCAGCTGCAAGCTTATTGTGAGTGTGTTTATATTATTGTTATGATTTCAGTTTTTGTTTCTATAATATTATTGTCCCTTTATACTTTAATGTGGCTTATCACTTATTTAAATGCGTATTATTCATCTTCTTTTATTGAGAGATTACGATTACAGTAATGAGATTTTTATAAACTTTGGTTAATTTTAATAAATATCACAAGCTGCTTATATTTTTCACAATACTCTAGCTTTGCACTGCTTAAACTGCTGCATATATTAAAATAATTTTAACTTAAGTGAAATTTTGTATATAAATAATATAATATTAATTCACATTATTCTTGAACTCTAGAAAAAGTATTATTATATTTATACGATTTGAACTTAGTATATATATTTTAAATTATGCTTCAATAGTTACAGAAATAAGAAATTTATTATTATTATTTATTGTGGAAATTTTTTTCAAGAATTACTTTATAAACATTAATTTTATTTTTTTACGACGTACAACATTTATATTTAATATTAATTTCTGATGTATATTTATTATTTATTGTGTAAAAAATTTTTAGTTTTAGTGTAATCATTGAATAATTATGTACATTAAAACCAACAATTTTTTGTAACAAGAGATATAACATTTATATTAAGTTTTATATATAATATTAATTTCTTGTGAATTCAATTGTTGTTAAGAAGGGTTCAAAGTAATCAAAAATTGTATATGTGATTTAGATATGCAAAAGAGATAACACATTTTCTCTATTCTGCTATTTGGTGTTATAATCACTTAATTTATAATATAATATTTAAAACTTTAAGTAAATGTTAATTAAAAATTCGAAATAATTTTATTTAGTTTATGTCTGGCAAAATATCTATATACATAATTATTAAATAAAGATTATATTATTATGTTATAATTTTTATAACCGCTACCCATAGGGTAGAAGGGTATTATAACTTTGTGCCGACAAGAAATGTATGTAACAGGTAGAAGGAGGCATCTCCGACCATATAAAGTATATATATTCTTGATCAGCGTCAACAGCCGAGACAATCTAGCCATGTCCGTCTGTCTGTCTGTCCGTCTGCCCGTCTGTCCGTATGAACACCTAGATCTCAGAGACTATAAGAGATAGAGCTATAATATTGTTCGACAGCATTTGTCATGTTTGCACTCAAATAAAGTTTGTTTCAAATTTTTGCCACGCCCCCTTTCGCCCCCGCAAACCAAAAAAATCGAATAACAAGCGTAATTTTAAAGCTAATAATTGCGAATTTTGGTATATATAATAGTAACTGTAGTAGTTATGATTCCTGAGAATTTGGGTGCGATCAGATAACAATTTTGGAAGTTATTAAAGAAATACTTTTGTATGGGCAAAAACGCCTACTTACTAGGGGTCTGAGTTGCTTTGGCTGACAATCTGGTATATTGTGACGTCTGAGGTATATGCGGTACTACACCGATATACCACATATACCAGTTGATATATTTTTAGTATTTTTGCAGTATATTTGGTATATTTTGAGAATAATACCGAAAAATATTTTGCTTTTATTTAAAATGGGTAGCGGGTATCTCACAGTCAAGTACACTCGACTGTAGCTTTCTTACTTGTTAAACTTACCGATGACTTCAGCTGGCGTCTCGATCCTTTGTGTACTGCATTTCTGGCACATTAATAAAATTAGCACTAAAATATTTGTTAAATACGAAGCGTTATTCGTTGAAAGTCTTTGATAGTATTTTGCCGACATTTTCAATCACTTGCGTTTCGGATTTTGTATTTCATATATTTTTTTTACTGATGTATTAGAATTCACATTTTTTGCAATTGTCAGTTGGCAACTGTAGGAGCAGGAAATTCTGGTATTATGATTTATCGCAAACTTGAACTTAAATGGAATGCAAATATATGCAAAGGAAAATGCTCAGTGAGCAATGAACCCAATACCAGGTCTACTCAGGTCTAGATCCCGTTTGGGTTCAGTTACAGTGCCCGATTGTTGATTGTTCCTGCTTCTGGTAATTGGCAGTCATTAGCGCGCCTCTATTGCCGCAAAGTTATCCTCTGGGTTGTTGTTGTTGTTGTTATTTGTGCGTGTAAACAGTGGAAAGTTCAACAAAAGTACTTGAAAACAGAATCGAAACTGCAAGCACAATAGCAGGCCCAGCAGGGCAAACAATAATCATGCCGTCGAAAATACGTTAAATTAAAAAGTTTCAAGTTTAAAGCGCCCATTGGGCCCCGGCATTTTTCCCCGACAATCGCCGTCCCCCACCTCGTGTCTCTTTGCCATAGCCGCGAGGCGTACTCGGCATTTTTGCGAAGAGTTTTGCGTGTTCAGACTGTGTAAATTGTATTGGGAAGCAGCTGCTAGAAATTAACTAGAACCTGCAACTATCTGGCGAAGGTGTTGCATGTTGCCTTGGGCACTTGCCGCTTGTCCCCCTCGCCTACTGTTTCTGCCGCCTGTTGTATGTTGCTGTCTCTCTGCTCATTTCATTTTGCTTTTGCTGTGGCATTTAAACGTTGCCCCGGGGCCAAAACTGTTTATGGAACGGAAATGAAATGTTTCGTTTGTGCCTGCCGCATCGTCTACGTGTGAGTCAGTGTATGCATGTGTGAGTGTGTGTGTGTGTGTGGGCTCGTAAATAAAGCATAAAATCGTGCAGCCAGCACCGATGTTTGAAGTCGGATGGATATGTCTGCTCAGTCTGAAATAGTTGCAGTCGCCATTTCTATTGCCTACCATTAGGCGAAGTGCATGTGACATGTAAGCTGATAGCGTGGCTCTGACGCAATGCAGTAGTAATTGCGTTCCTGCTGCCCAGGATCAACTTGCAACTCATTTTATTAAGTCTAAAATTGGATCAATTGTCAAAAGATATAAATGTTCTAAGAAAGTTTATTGCAATCGATTGAATTGTGGAAGAGCTCTGAGAGATGTAAATTTATAAAGTATGTACTAGCAGTTGTTAACAACATTTGTATAGATAATATAATTATTTAATTTTTAATAATTTAAATATGAATAGAGTTAAAGATGTTGTTAGAAAAAAGTGTAATTTGTCATTGTGCTACTATTTGTATACTCCAATCTACAGGTAGAATGGTGATATATATTTTTTTTGATATTTATGATAAACTTTAACAGCAGACAAGATAGTCTGTCTGTCCGTCCGTCCGTATAAACACCTAGATCTCAGAGACTATAAGATGTACAGCTACAATGGCTATATTACAGTCAGATTTTAGTTGCTTCAGTTACCATTCTGGTATATTTTGCACTCAATGGTATGTTTTAAATGTCGTATATTCACCTATTTGGTATATTTTTTTTTAAAAAAATATCAAGTTTAATGTAGTTGAATTAAACACACATTTTGTGACGAACAATTTATAATAAAGATTGCTTTCAATTTGAAATTTTAATATTTTGTATGATTTTATTTTAGGGTAAAAGTGGATTTAGGTAATATGGGCATTTCTCAAAGTCGCGAACGTACGTTCGTACGAGATAAATTAGAAAAATAAAATCGAAAACAAACGTTTCCTGAAACTTTTTTTTTACTCTTCGATAGCATTTGTTTAGCTCTTTGGTTAGTGTAAATTATGGGGCTTATCGATTTTTAATTTTCAAAATATTGTCAAAAAACATGCGGTCGCGAACGTACGCAAAATGGAAGTCGACTTTGGCTTAATACAGTAAAATGCAAAACTCTGCGAATTGAGACGGAATATTTTAAAGAAATAACTTTACTTTTAAAGTAGAATCATGTAGCTTTCTATTAAGTCTACTCCCAAGAAAATATCTCCATTTATTTATTTTTAATTTAATTAAGTTCCGGTCGCGAACGTACGGTCGCGAACGTACGATTTTTCCATGTTGTTTTATTAATAAAATTTTTATTTTACCACAACTTTTTTATTAATAACTTCATATTTCATAAAAACAAAACAAACAAACAAAACAAACTCAATTTAATGTGTCTAATAACATTTAAAAGCAAAAAAATAAATTTTTATTAAATATGAAATTTGTACTGAAATTTATTAATAGCAAGAAAAATATGTAATAAATAATAAGTAATAACTAACAAGTAATAAGTAACTGCAAACGACATAGTTTTCAAAAACAAAAAAAAAAAAAATTTTTTTTTAAATCCATGCGACGCTAGTAAAATCGACATATGCTTATAGGTAAGGTCGCGAACGTACGCTACTTTGACAATCAATAAAAAAGATTGGTTTGAGTAACCCCAACGATTTTTATATTTTTAATATATATACCAAAATCACTTAACACGAGAAGTTTCATTCACCTGCTTGCACTTATTGCGGAGCAATTACAATAAAATGATGTTTTTGGTCGCGAACGTACGATTTGAACATAGATAAGAAGCAAAATAAAAATAAACAGTTGATTGAACATATTTTCGCTCACTTTGCATTTTTTATCTTATTATTGGATTGCTATTAAGAGATTTGGTAGAAAAAGAGCAAACATATCATATGTTTTCTTTGTGAAATAATAAAACATAAAAATGCATACAAAAGGAGCTAAAAGAGAAAAAATTACATTTTTTCAGTTTGCAGGCAAATTTTTTATAAAAACAACCGAGATATGCTACGGATCCATTGTATTATGAAAATTTGGATATTTCTTTATGACATTATACAAAAAAATACGATGAATGTGAAGATTTTTTTTTTCGGTCGTGGTTTACCTTTCTTTGAGAATTGCCCATATTTAACAAAATATTATTATTAAATTAAAAGTATACACCATGAGTATATTTATTTATAGAGAGAAAAAATTTTCTTTTAACTGAAATATATGTTAATTTCAAAGATGTTTTACTTGTTATAAATGAAAGTCTTTTCTATAAATAGTTTTACCAATTACCAAACTGACTCAACTAATTTTAAAGCAAAACATTTGACAAAAATTAATTGTGAAATAAGCTTATTTTCCTCCCTCCTAATATGTGCCAATTAGTTATACAAATAGCACTATCATAGTTAACACCAACACTAAAATACTCACACATATACAACTAACTAGAGCCTTGCTAGGGCTTCGGTGAACAAATAAGATTTACATACGCCTACGGATAGTCTATAGTTCTTGGTAGAAGCCAGAGAGCCAAGGCAAGTGACGTCTAAAACGACATGAGCCCGCATGGTCTAAATTATTAATAATATTGGTATGCCTATTTGGTACACATTTCAGTGTTGTCTTTTAGCTACGTTACAGAGTTCATACTACAGAGCGAAGGACACAGGTAAAGTAGACCTTTTGAAATGCACTAAACAATGTAAAAAATCAATAAAAGCCACAAGTAAAGTGAAAGCAACAAAAATGTAAAGAATTTTAATGAAATGTCATTTTAAAATTGTTTCTGTCAGTTGCGGTCGCCAGAAAGTGGACTTTAATTCGCATTGAGAGTTATTTGAGTTTTATTTTTGTGCCAAGCCGATTCACATGCAACGAATGAAAAACGAATGCAAAAACATTCCAGCAACATAAAACTCGAAAAAGAAGGTAATTTGACACCAATTTTTTTTGGGCAAGACAAGGACTGCTTTACTTTTATCCACTCTCAGCTGTTGGCAACTTCAATTTATGGCTCATAATAAGCGCTACTCAGGGAACTTTGTTTATCGCATCAGTGAGAACTCATTGTCGTATATTATGTTTATAGTTTCGGACATGCAAAGTCGACCTCAGCTCACTTTCTCTTTCTCTTTCCTTCTCTGTCTGGGTTGCCCCGAAAAACAAGTGCGGTCCACACTTTGTATAATCAGCTGTTAAATGATGTGCAAATTGTGCGAGTGCCACAGAAATGGTCTTAAAAACTTGCTCGCAGCTCACTCGAATGCGGTTGTCATGTGAAAAACCACGCACACATAGACACACCTACACACACACACAAGGTCAAGCGTTGTTTATGTTTACGCTGCGTGTTCGCCTGAGGTTATGCAGCATAAAATTGCAAACAAAACTGCTAAACTTCTGCTGCAGATGCTGAGCAAATAATGCTCAATATAAACACACAAACTCGACCAGGTTTATTCTCCAAAGTTGCGGTTGCAGTAGCACAAATTTTCAATTTTCAACATAAACATTAATTAGCACGTGATATATTTCGCATTTATCGCGATGCAACTTCGACATTATTCAGTATTATATTTTCGCATTGCTTTATACGTTTGAGCTATGCCGGGGTCACTGCATAAAATTAGCATATATCAAAAAGTATGGCAAAATAATTTCCAGTTCTTGGCGGTACCTTCAAGTATGCAAAGTTTTGCTCTAGAGTCTGCCCTCGCTGTGCACTCTGCCCTCCTATCACATTCCATCCACTTCTCCTTTCGCATAAGCGCCTTCAGCACGGAAGTTGATTATTATCGCTTGTTATTAACAACAGCAACAACAACAACCACAACAACTACAACAACAGCGACAGCAACAAGAGCAGTTGGGCAAGGCATAATAAGCCTTAGGGGCCTTGTGAGTGGCTTGCACTTTTCCTTCTCATGTCAAAAGCAAACGAATGAGGCACTGAACTAAAGAGAGTGGCTGGGAGGAGGGGTCTGGAGACTATTATGTCAAAATATAGGGGCGGTGAATATTCTGATTTTTGCTGAGCTTCATCTATGTATATCTTGGCATTAAACTAGTCACTCAGGGTGTTGTGACGTAGTACAGTTGAAATTGAGCTTTGGTAATTTGCAATTGATATGCGAATGTGTGTGTTTTGTGTGTATGTGGGCGTAATTGTGTGATTGTCCTTTTCAGTTAAGAGTGAAGAATGAAGAGCTTTATCGTATGGTGTTCACTCTCAATGGATATACAATTTAAATTGACAATGCAAAGACACTAACAATTTCCTTTTTCTTTTGAAAAAAGACAAACTTCATTTAAATAATGCAATTTTTAATTGAATTCTATCTGCAATTGCATAGTAGATGTTTGTTAGTAATTAATTAATTCTATAATTATAATCTGGTTATAAAATTTAAATTGTTTTTGTTTTGTATTCCGACAAAACTTGTAACAAAAATACCTCCACGTATACTTGACAGATCAGGAAATAAATACTATTGAGCAAGACCTTTTAAATATGAAGCCTTTCAAATGAGTCTTTTTGTAAAAATGCAAATGAAGCTTAAATATCTGCATGTGTCACTATTTTTCTTAAAGTTATTATGTTTTATGTCAAATTTATAATCAAGACTACCAATGAAAAAGAAAATATATTATATAAAAATTACAATTTTACCAAGTAAAATCCAAATCAAATTTCATACTCAAAAGTTATGTAATAAGTGTTAGTTACTTAAAACCCAATATCAAAATGATATGTCACAATAGTGAATTTTCTAGTCAGTATTCACAAAACATTGTATTTTAAACACCTAAGAAATTGTTCAAGAATTGTCATTAAAATGTTTTATGGTCAAAGACAACGTTTGTTTTCATCAAACCTGTCAAAATGATCAAAAGGCAAAAAGGGAAATTCGTTAAAGATTTTGTTTGCTTGCTGGGGTAATAATGGAATAATGCAGTGTGTTCGGTTGGTTGTTGATGGTATGCTGAACGATTCGATTATTTTAAATCGCATTTCCCAGCCCCCTTTTTTGCTTCATATATCAATCTCATTCACCTGGCATGGGCCCAAAAACCGAAATCGCAATCAACTCAAAAGCGAATAACAAAACAACAATGGCAGACAAAGTTTTATGTAAAATGCAAATGACACGAAAATGGGAAAATAGTCGCAAAAACATGTGCTCCCAAATGTGTCCAAGTGCTTGGCCCCCCAAACACACACACACATTCACACAAAAATCTTTCAAAGTACGAGTATGCAACAAATAATAATGTG
The DNA here is from genome assembly GCF_023558535.2 of Drosophila nasuta. NCBI lineage: Eukaryota > Metazoa > Arthropoda > Insecta > Diptera > Drosophilidae > Drosophila > Drosophila nasuta. The sequence continues at coordinate 8,241,184 of NC_083455.1, read as the reverse complement.
CGAGCCGATTTACATATGGATAAGTATTTCCGAAAAATATGTATGTAGGCATGTTGTGTATGTTGTGTTTGATATTTGCCGGCTTCGTTAGTGCGTTAGTGTGCGGTTTATGGATATCAATGAACTTTAAATTGCAGCCATCGCCATGAAACATGAAATATGCAATTGCAATTGTGCACGCCTAAAACTATGCAACACATTCATAAGTATGCGAGTTGGCAATAAACACCAGAGTCCCAGACACATTTATAGGCAAATTTCATGTTTAAGTATGTCTGTGTTAGTGTTTGTGTTTGTGTGTGCCGCATACATCAAAAACACACGCGTCCCAACAAATGAAATGCCAACGCGAATGTTGACCATTGACCGTCTCGTCGGTCATTTGCGGTTCATGTGTGTTTGTGTGCCAGTGTTGTGTCCAGGGGGAGTGGCAGGCTTTGAAGTAGTGTATAAATAACCTGCCTTTACATTTTCGACTTGTGTTTGTATGTAACTTTTAAATATAATTACAATAAACACGCATTTGCTAGTTTGCTCGCTAACTAAATTGCCAACAAGCGGTTAAAAACGCGCGCGTTTTCGGTTAGCGCGCTGCAAAACACGCGAGCGAATCGTGCTCTTCACTTGGTTGTTGTTGCATTTATGCAACTTGTTGTTAATGTTTGCGGAATCCAAATTGCTAATCACATCAAATTGCAGTTCACACACATAGTAATCATTTTCTCAAATTATAATGTTATTATTTTGATATATTTTTTTTATTAGTTGCAACTCATCAACCTGTTAGCAACAGTTTGAAGAACTCTCGAGTTTTTTAACGATCAGCTTTTACAGTTTGAACGTCTCAACACTGCGCACTCAGAGCGAAAGCACAACCGCGCGCCACGAACGTTGTCGTCAGACTGAAACAGGCCGCCAAATCAAATGGCACACGAAGCAGCAAAAGAGCCGAGCCGAAGACATGTGAATGGTGGTTCCCAGCAAATCGTCGTCGTCTCGTGTCCTCGGTGGTCGTCGTCGTTGGAGTTGTTGATTGTGTCGTTGTTGTTGTTGCTGCTGCTGCTCGTATATGGTTTGTGGGGTGGTTTGGGTGGCTGGCTGGCTTTTGCCGGTGGCAGTTGCGTCGCGAACGAATCAGACAACTGTGATTTTTGTTGTTGTTGTTGCTGCCAACATTTTATTTGGCTTTTTGTTGCTGCTCGCTCGTTTCACATTCTTTTTTCTAACTTTTGGTTTATTTGTACCTTGCTCGTTTTGTTTTAGTGTGTGTGTGTGGGCTGTGAGAGTGTGTCTGCTGTCGCGTTGCCCAATGGGGGGTGGCTGCAACGAATTCACCACACTTGTATTCTCCATGGCACACAGATTGAACGAGGAATTGAATTGAAAGCAACCCTTCGGGGGAAATTTACTCTGCATACTTTTAGGTGCGTCGCGTTTGTGAATTTATGAATGAATTCTTGTTCAATGTGTGCCGACATGTAAACCGAGTTGAGCTCATATAAGCTACTATTGTTGTTGCTTTTACTGGCGAGTGCGTGTTAAGCACAAATTGATTGTCATTGGTCATGGCATTGGCTGGTGCCACAGCTGCTGGTAGTAAAACTTGCATACACGATTAATAAACTCAATTGTTTTATGTAGATTAGTTAATTTAAAGCGTATGTGACCAAAGTTACTGGATTTGCAATCATGCTATTAATTTATTACATTAATTTGATAATGCGAGCTATTTTTATAATTCTTTTTGTTTTACTATAATTACTGTATTCAATAAGAATTTCAACATTTATTTGCTTTTACAAAGTCATACAATCAGTATACTTGGTTAAAGGATGATAAAAATATAAATTTATTTGTGTATCTCTTACGTGCAATTAGTTTAACGTTGTTCGCTTAAATCAAACTTCCGAATTCAATGCCGGTAAAAATATTAGAATACAATAAAATCTTATAATGTTACGAGAGACAAAAGATATACACGGATGACGTTTTTGTGAATACAAACGTAATCAATGTCAACATATATTTATAAAATTTCCCAGAAGACTACTCAACTGTTTTACAAGTTTCTGCTCTATATATTTACAACTAATTATAAGTTAATTTAAATAAAAACTATCATAATTCTAAATTTATTAAAAAAATATGTTCTCATATTTCCATTGATGGATCGTAAATTTAATTAATTTCATGCAGTCCACAAAAGAAAATCAAACCTACACACTAACTGCTACACACATACTTGGTAGGCGCTTTTCAATAACGGTGCCAGATTGTGTCAGGCACCACTAGAAATGTGGAGTTACCCACTGGATCCCTTCAGCCAGGTCCCTGCAGTGCCCGCAGTGCCTCATTTGCCAACTTAATTGCGCACATATATCAGTTTTAGTTCCTTCAGGTTCTCAATTTCCAGCGGGCGGCTAATCACCATCACTCCCAACGCCTTCATTCATGCCATGGTTAGCCTATCATTTTCGCACAACACACGCACACGGCCAATAAATAATAGAAAAACAAAAACGACAAAAGCAACAAATAAAAGAAGGTAAAAATTACATTTCATTAAGACTGCTAGACTACCAGATATCCACTAATAAAGTGTTTTAAGAGTAAGTCGATATTTCATATAATAATAATGTGAAAAGTTCAAAAGTTTATCATTTAATGGCATTAAAATTTGGTTCCGAAAGTGATTTTCAAATAATTTCTATTTAAACATTATTTAAAAAGCAATGAAATAAAGATAATATAGTAGGCTCAGAATATTCGGTTGAAAATACGCAAATGTAGTACATTAAGTATAAACAAAAAATATAAGCTGGTCACACAATAAATTCAGTTATTTTTAAGCGATAGTCGAGTCACAAAAAAAAGAATACGGGCGTTCATAATTGAAATTCCAACAGATTCCGTTCTTAAAAACACTTTTAAATGTGATATAACCCATCAATTAATATGTTATTATTTTAGATTGTAAATGTTTTGAGAGACCTTAAGTTGTATGATGTTGAAAATTGAAATAAATATCAGGAGGATCTAGATTATTATTATAAATGACTTAATTAAGAACAGTATAATGAATGTCTGATAATATTAGAAGTATCGAAAAACATAATTTCTTTTTTGTCAGAATTACAGGGTATACAAAATTGAAAAAAATGTCTGCAGCGTTAAAATTATTGTTATGAAGCGAAAACGTTGAAAAGGATATCCGCGTCCGGCGACGTCGTCGTCGCAGTCGCAGCCCTCGTCATCGTCGTCATCGTCATCGAGGTGCGCTCCTGTCCTGGTTGCCTGGATTACAGTCCGCCTCCTCCTCCTCCTTTACACTCTACTTCTTGTTCTGTTGCTGCTGCTTCAAGTTATGCATTGCGTGCCAATGCACTTGCGCCACAAATCATTTTGGCTGAAAGTCGTAGGACAGAAGATGAAGGGTTAGTTGGGTTTTCGTTTTGGCTTGGTTTTGGGCTTTGGGCTTTGGGCTTTGACTCGGTTTTGTTCGCTGGGCTCTTCGACGTCGACGGGTCGTAACTTGTTTTCAAGTTTCTTTCGCTTCCTTGGCAACTTTTTGTGTTGCTTCCTTTTTTGTTTTGGTTGTTGTTGGTGTTGTTGTTTTTGGTCCCGTTTTCGGGGAGACTAATATAAATTTTGACACCTGATAATTGCTTTTCACTCGCTTCCGCGTTTTGTGTGCTGGATGCGACGACGACAGCTGCAGCAACTCCTGCCAACTCTTCTCACTCGTCTTTCCACTCTCTATCAAGCCACCTTGTAATTGTGAATGAACATGCAAAGTTTCAGCATAGTTAAGAACACCAATCCACCAAGTATGTGTGTGTGTGTGTGTGTGTCTGTCTTGCTGAACTACTATAAATTATTTCTAAATTTTGCTTTTTGCATTTTTACGATGCGCCGCGTTTAATAGACAAAGTTATGGTGAGTTATTGGCGCAACCTTTGCCTCATTAGCTCTTCCCTCGCATCCTTCAGTTTTTTTTTGTGTTGTCGTAAAAAAAGGGAAATTGGCAATTAAAAGTGCATAAAACAAGATAATTATATGAAATGGTGTCAGAAGTGAAATGTCATGATGGAACGAAACAATCAAGTAGAGAAATGTTGAAAGTATTCAACCCAGAACCTCCAACTTAACGAAATTATCTACATATATATAGATATGTTTATATAATACTACAGTAAGCAAAGTAAATAGATTGTTATATTAAAAATTAAATGAAACTATCCCAATTTATATGTAATTTATTATTACTATTTGTAAGTTTAAGATTGAGCATAAGTATTATATTTTTAGTAAATATTTGAAGTCCATGCACTTATATATTTTTCTTATTCTTTTGAACTATGAAATACTAAATCTTAAAAATATTTCCAATACCATTCAATGGGTTAAATAGTGTTTGCAGTTTTAAATACTATATTGTGAAGTCTTTGAGACCGCAGTAAATTCTAAAGAAATATTTATATTGCGCCTCTAATTGATTTCAGCAATTGAGTAGTATTTTAACTCATTATAAAGAGTCAAGCAAATTGCTCTCTTCGGAAATTGTTTATATGAATATCTCCGCAACAAGCTTAATAAAGCTGGCTCATCAAATTCGAAGTAACTCAGCGATTGAGTGTTAAGCAAAGACGAGTGACAATTGAATAAGCTTCGATCAGTTGATTTCGTCGTTTCGCACTTTAAAGTCGTCGCTTCGCTTTTTCATAACATGGAACCATTCCTACTACTTTTAATTCTGTGTTGCCTAATATTGCATTTCACAGTGAAATTAATGCGATGCCTTGGCCGCGATGTTCAATTTATTTTTGGTGCTTTATTATATTTATTACAATTCTTCAGTGCATTGTGTTATAAATTATGGCAATTATTGCGGCAATGAATGAAAAAAAAAATATTTCAAGTATAATATTAATATTATATTTATAAATTTATCTAAATAAAAATTAAAACAAATATTTTTGAGTACCAAATCTGCAGACAATTTGTAAGTACAAATAATTATTTTATTTTATAAACAGTGAAAATGGTTTTATGAGAATTCTGGAAAATTCGATATCTGCATATTTTATTAAAGTGATTAATAATTTAAAATCTTAAATATTATGCAGATTTTGTTACAAATCCTAAATAAATCAAATCATATTATTCTTCCTAATTAAATAATTTCTTTTGTAATTGTTGATCTCGATCGTTATTATTTATTTATTTATTTGTTGATATTTTATAATATTGGAAAAGCAGAGCGAATTATTATTTTTAAATATAAATATATGTATTTGTCTATAAATTTGTAAATACACAATTTTTGTGCAGTTCTCTTGTAAAGAAGATAATAATTTCAGTTGTATAAGGAATGTTGTACTTCTTACTAAATTACTGGGAAGTTCGAAACTTTCTCATAGAATGAAATCTGCTGGCTGTCATCCTATCAGCTCGTGTGCTGCGAATTTTCTGACGACAGGCATTTTGCCTTGGCTCGGCACTCTATTGATTAATGTCATGCACATTATTTCAGCTTTGCTGCTAATGTGAAACAGTACCGTTAGCTCGGCAATCAACGCTACCTTCGTGCGAGCGTTCAGCTTTGCTCTCCTTCTCTCTCTCTCTCTATATACATATCACTTGCTTTCCCCGTTGCCTGTTTCCTTAACTAATCGCTAAAATCAGCAAATGCCGAGTTGCCTGGACATCGTGAGCTTTGTGGGTTGTGGGCTGGCAGGCAACCGAAAGCAGTCATAAATTTAATATGACACCTACCAGAGATGCCATGCAGCAGCAGCAGCAGCCAGTTGCATGCCACATGCCTCACAACACCTTCCCCACTCTCTCAGCTCTCTCTTCTTGTTCAATGTGTCACATCAAGTGCATTCATTATTCACACATATCCTGCTAATTAGCAAAATATTGTAAATGTTTGGATTAATGTGTGCAACACACACACATGCTCTCTCTCTTTCTCTTTCACTCTCTTCCTGTATGCGTTGCTCTCCGTCTCTTCAGGCAGTTCATCAAGTGCGGTGCAACACTGGTTTTTGGTCAACTCACAAGCTCATTTTCCCCCTCCGGCTCCATTTCCGCCACCCATTTTGTGTGTCATTTGTGTGATTTACTATCCAGAGGTATCCGAGGTATCGGTTTGCCCATCGTCTGGACTGAGGCTGTTCGCTCAGCAGCTGCTTTTGTGGCGTCTATAAATCTTCGGTTTGTCTTTCAATCGACCGCCAAATGGAGTCGTTTTGATTGAAGATTGAATTTACTGCTGATCGGCAAAACAAGTCTCAGTCACCCTCTCAATTCACTTTGTTTATTTTATTTGTATTTACATTTGCCGCGACTGGTAATCTTAGCCTATGTTAAGTCTGGCATCGCTTCACATGTAGCCTGACACCGTTCAGCGGCCGTCGGACGATGCCACGTCTAACAATTTCCACTTCTGTTGGCTCACCGGGTGCCGGACTGAACTGAAAACTGTTCAGTAAAGTAATTAGTCCCACTTTAACCTGCATTAGTGCAAATCTTAATCCGATGCAGTTTCGCGGTCCATCTCCAAATCCTAGAAACGCCATCGGATGACGCTGCTGACAAGCTTCAGGTGAGAAGCGTTCGGGCTTAAACTTTTGGGGTTCAGGATATATCTCGGGATCGTTATGTATAGCATACACAGGAATATGTATTTTAGTGCCACGTTCTAGAACAATCTCTTCATTGGAAATTTTATCATCATAGGAGGGCAATTTGTAGTTATCGGAAGCAATTCGCATAAGCGAAACGCCAGCTGGATGCTTTCGAAGTGTTTCTGTAAAATATTATATGATAACGAATATACATAAGTTTCAATGCTTCTAATAAGTGCTATTAAACTTATTGCTCTATGTTTTAAGATAAGCATATAAAGTTTAATGTTATCCGATAAGATGTGATAAACGCTCATATAAATGTATATTTATCCGATAAGATGTGAGAAATCTCAAAGTTTGTGAGTTTTTTGTTTATGGTTTTATTTGTGATTGTCAAATTCATTATGTCAATATTGTGTCACATATTTCAGTTTCTAAGGGTTTTCGAGTGTAAGATATGAATCAGTTCTATTTGGATATCTGCTTTATTTATTCTGGTCTTTTCTTTATATTCATGTTTTATCGAGACTTAAAATGGTTTGAGATAGTCTGCTCTACATTCGAGTTTGATATAATTGTATGAACGCTTAAATATGTTAAAATAGGCATTTCAAATTATATGTTATTTCTCTTATTTCTTCAAATTTAACTTTTGTTTACAAACAAATAAAAGCGTAAAGTATTTTTGCTGAGATTATATAGCAGAAAACATGGTGTATAATTTTTTTTTAATTCAGAGCTCTTGAAAAAAATAAGACTGCAAAACATAAAATAGGTTGTGTTTTTTATCCTAAGGTCATGTACTCACCACTAACAACTTGATCCAAGTAAGTCATTTCCATCATAGCGTCGTAGGTCAGTTTTCCATGTCTTTTAAGAACTTGCTGAATTTCAGTTCTCAACTTGTGCTGAATATCTTCGTTCTTTGCCAGTTCGAAGAGAGCGTAGCTCATGCTGCTGGCACTAGTCTCAAAGCCAGCGATAAAGAAAACAAAAACTTGAGCTGCCAGTTGCTCTAATGTTAACCCTTTACTATGTTCAGACTTGCGCAGATCAATCAGTATATCCATGAAGTCATTTCTTTTAATATTCTCACGTTCTCTTAACTCAACAGTTTGTCGCACGATATTCACAAAGAATCCGCTTTGTCCGGATCCAAGGGTACGAAGAGGTAATTTTGATAATAGCTTTGCATAATGCATTTGAAAAGACTCCATCGAATATTATGGTTTGCTTCAGCAAAAATTATGTTTGCCATAACACGAAACTCGGCCTGAGGATCCTTAAGGGAATTGCATTGAATGCCAAAGGCACAGCCGGCTATTACATCGACTGTGTAGCGACCAAGTAAGTTATACACTTCCAAGATTGAACCACGCTCATTTGAAAGTCCCACTTCAGAGTGAAAAGTCTCTTCCAGCTGATGAGATACTTCAGTGACTGTGTTGAACATGTACTTTATTTTGCCACTGGTAAAAGTGGGAGAAAGTTTCGCTCTTAGTGCTCGCCATTCCTCGCCGTGTAGATTGAACAGATTTCCGTGAAGTGGATTTCGCTGTATATTGGAACGCAATGGCGGGTCCGAACGATTTTCAAATTTATTAAAGTCCTTGATAAGTATGGATTTGATCAGATCGAGATCTGTGACTATAGCAATAGGTCGAGTAAAGATATAAGTGCCAGCCACTTTATATTTGCCTTTAAAGGCATCGTATGTTTCTTGTATCAAATCGTTCAGATGTATAGCGTTTAATTTGAAGAAGTGTCCATATAGAAAGTTAGGACGTAGTTGAGGTATTCCGTTCTGTTCCCAGTACGTGTAACAGTGCCTCAAGTAACTGAACACCCATGTCAGTACTAAAGAGAATACTATTAAAGCGAACCCCATTCTGTAAAGGTTGAATATGAACTAATTAGCTCAGTTTACTGGCTGGCATTTCAGTCTTTCTTACATTAAGAACTGGTTAAAAACAAGATAGTATAGTACAATCATAAGATAAGATAGTACAAATCACTTTATTTCTCTGTTATAAGAGTAAGTAAATTACGGATTTCATGTTATATGCTTTTGACATCTTTAAAAAAGGTTTTACGTAAATGTTCTTTGTTCCTTACATTTATTTTATTTATTATTGTTGAATATTTTAAGAGAAAAAGTCAGATTCTTCATACTTTTCCGCCCTAACTTAAAAATTTCCTTTTCGTATTATTGTAATAGAGTATTGCAATTTTAAAAATTGTATTGACATATATATTTACTTTATTCAAAAAAGTATTTTTTTTCTCAACCATATATAATATTTTGACAATATTTAATTGATGAATAATTTAACTTCAGTATCTTGATTTTTTTATTTCAACATTTTGTCTAACATATTTAGTTATTTTTTTGGCAATCAGTAATTAGCTTAAGATTCAAGTCGCTCCACACGAAGCTTGACTCCGTTCAGAGGCCGTCGAATGCTGGTTTTGGTGTCGATTTCCACTGCTGTTGGCTCGCCTGGTGCGGGACTGAATCTAAAGTTGCTCAGCAATGTGACTAGTCCCACCTTAACTTGCATTCGTCCAAATCGCAATCCGATGCAGTTTCGTGGTCCATCTCCAAATCCAAGGAAAGCCATTGGATGTCGTTGCTGAAAGGCTTCGGTCTCAAAGCGCTCCGGGTTGAACTTGTTGGGTTCAGGATATATATCGGGATCGTTGTGTATAGCATTCACTGGGATATATACTTTTGTGCCGCGTTCCAGTACTATTTCTTTATTAGTGAGCTTATCATTAAATTTATAACTCTCAGCAGCAACTCGTGTTAGCGAAACAAGTGCTGGATATTTTCGTAGTGTTTCTGAAAGAGAGAAAAATGTACTTGCCTAATTTCTAATGTTGCAATCAAAATACGTACATTTTATAATAAATGGGAATGAAGTGTCTAATGTTACATTTGAATATTGCATTTGTTATTGTTTTTTTTTTTTTGTGTACAAAATGATGTCTGCTTTGGAATTTGGGCATATATTTTTTAAATTATTTTCAATAATTAGTTTATGAAATTTATAAGCGTCACTATTATTTTATTCTTTAAAAAGTTTCTCATTTTCTCCATTTCGATTTTCATTGAGCTTATTGGGCATAAGTAAGTACTCACCATTAATAACTTGGTCCAAGTACGTCATTTCCATCAGTGCCTCGTATGTGAGTTTTCCATGTTTTTGAAGTACACTCTGAATTTCTGATCTTAGTTTGCGTTGGCTGTCTTCATTCCTAGCCAATTCGAAGAGAGCGTAGCTCATGTTACTGGCACTTGTCTCGAAACCAGCGATAAAGAAAATGAAAACTTGAGCAGCTAATTGCTCTACTGATAATCCCTGGCTGCCTTCTGATTTCCGAAGGTCGATCAATAACTGCATAAAATCATTTCTCTTAATACTGTCACGTTCCCTTATCTCAATAGTTTGGCGAATAATATTCACAAAGAATCCAAGATGTTGTGGCCCAAACCTGCGAGATGGTAATTTTGACAAAAGCTTTACATAATTCATCCTAAAAAGAGTCCATCGAATACTGCGGTTAGAGTTAGAGAAAAGTTCTCTAGCCATAACACGAAACTCGGCCTGTGGATCCTTGAGAGAATTGCATTTGATGCCAAAGGCACAGCTAGCAATCACATCGACTGTGTAGCGTCCAAGTAGATCATTTACTTCCAAGATTCCACCGGAATCAACTTCTGATCGAAATTTATCCTCCAACTGCTGAGATACATCAGTGACTGTATTGAACATGTACTTTATCTTGCCACTGGTAAAAGTGGGAGACAGTTTCGTTCTCAGTCCTCGCCATTCCTCACTGTGAAGGTTGAAAAGATGTCCTAGAAGTGGATTTCGATGAACAGTTTCCGGCGAAGGGTGATCCGAGCGATTTACAAAGTTATTAAAATCCTTGATGAGTATATTTTTAGCTAGATCCAAATCAGTGACCACGGCAATGGGTCGAGTGAAGATATAGGTGCCAGCCACTTTGCATTTGCCTTTGAAGGCATCGTATGTCTCCTGCAGTAGATCGTTGGTATGAATTGCATTTAGCTTGGAAAAGTGTCCAAACAAAAAGTGAGGACGTAGCTGAGGTATTCCATGTTGTTCCCAGTATGTATAACAGTGTCTCAAATAGCTCAGCACAAAAGTGAGAAGAAAGGACAACACGACAAAAACGAACCCCATTCTTGAAAGGTAGAGCACTAACTGCGCTATGCTGAGATAATTTTTACTTCATTCACTTTCATTTGACGTATATCTTGTAAGATATGGTATACTAGCCTGATAAGAGGTGTGGATTTAATGAGCAATCCGCCATGAGTCGGTAATTTAGTTATGAAAAAACTGTTAGATAAAGCTGTCACTTCTAGTTTTGATTGCTGATAATATTTGAGATGAGCTTAGTGTTTATTAGGAGATAATAAGGTCGTTAATCTGCAGATTAAGATTTCTGAGTCATAGTACTTAAAGCTTGTCTAGATTCTTCTTATTGACTATATGTATATTTATGAGCTCAAAACCAATTTACAAATAATCTTAAAATTCACTCAGCAACAGTTGTTTTATACCCTTTGGCCAAAGAAAGGTATTATAATTTGTTCGTGACCGGCTATCCGTCTAGAAATCGTGATTTTGAAGCTAGAAGCGTAATTATAATTGCAGTATTTATGATTCCTAAAAATTTGGTATATTTGGTATGTTGATAAAGTGCAACAATCAAAATATACCATAGGTTTCAAAATATATCAGATTTTAAGTTAATGCAAGAAATCCTGTTTTTTGCCGTATGATAAAGTTTTTTTTTTTTTTAATAATATATAAAATATTCAACTGATCGAAACCAAATGTTTTGGAAGCATAAAGGCTGTATATATTATTTTATTTATCTAGGTATTCCTACGAAGAATATATATACATAGATTATTGGGCCGGCTATGCTTCCTTCTGTCAAGAATTAGGCTTATCCAATTGTGTGCTTCAGTTCTTCAATTTATAAAACAATTTATTTATTTATAATCTAATATTAAATATTAAAAGTCTGGTGTTGCAATCTTTCGTACTTTCAAAACTGGGTATTAGGACTGATAAGATAGTACAAATCACTTTATTTCTCTCTGTTAAGTAAAAATAAATTACGGTTTTCATAAATATGATGTTGACGACTGCATCTCTGATATATTTGGATGAAACTATGTAATCTTTGGAATAAAAGTATTAATTTTAATTTCTATCTACTGTCCGGTCTTCGATAGGGTTACCAAAATAATCTAAATATTTAATTTTAACTACTTTAACTTTTTATACCCGCTACCCATAGGGTAGAAGGCTATTATAACTTTGTGCCGGAAGGAAATGTATGCAACAGGTAGAAGGAGGCATCTCCGACCCTATAAAGTATATATATTCTTGATCAGCGTCAACAGCCGAGATGATATAGCCATGTCCGTCTGTCCGTAGGAAACACTGGATCTCAGAGACTATAAGAGACAGAGCTATAATTTTTTTTCGACAGCATTTGTAATGTTTGCACGCAGATCAGCAGATCAAGTTTGTTTCAAATTTTTGCCACGCCCACTTCCGCCCCCGCAAATAAAAAAATTGAATAACAAGCGTAATTTTAAAGCTAGAGTTCCGAGTTTTGGTATATATAATAACTACTATAGTAGTTATGATTTCTGAAAATTTGGTTGCGATCAGATAAAAATTTATAAAAATTGAAGTTATTAAAGAAATACTTTTGTATGGGCAAAAACGCCTACTTACTAGGGGTCTTAGTTGCTTTGGCTGACAATCTGGTATATTGTGCCGTCTATGGTATATTTTGAATGCGGTACTATGTCGATATACAAAATATACCATTTGGTATATTTTTTTTAGTATTTTTGCAGTATATATATTTTGAGAAAATACCGCAAAATATATTTCTTTTATTCAAAATGGGTAGCGGGTATCTCACAGTCGAGTACACTCGACTGTAGCTTTCTTACTTGTTTAATTATGCAATTAAAGAGATAAAAATAAAAATATATTCTGCTTTCAATCAGCAGTCGGCATTCACAGCATTAATTAACAATAATGTCTAACGCCAAGTATTTTTTTCAACGATTTGAGATTGAATCGATCATACAATTTCCAACATTTTTTCAATTAGTTTCGGTTTATTAATTTATCCTGTATATTTTTCTAGCAATCAGTAATTATAGCCTAAGACTCAAGACGCTCCACGCGAAGCTTGACTCCGTTTAGAGGTCGCCTGATTAAACTTTTGGTGTCAATTTCCACTTCTGTTGGCTCACTTTGTGCGGGACTGAATCTAAAGTTGCTCAGCAATGTGACTAGTCCCACCTTAACTTGCATTCGTCCAAATCGCAATCCGATGCAGTTTCGTGGTCCATCTCCAAATCCAAGGAAAGCCATTGGATGTCGTTGCTGAAAGGCTTCGGTCTCAAAGCGCTCCGGGTTGAACTTGTTGGGTTCAGGATATATATCGGGATCGTTGTGTATAGCATTCACTGGGATATATACTTTTGTGCCGCGTTCCAGTACTATTTCTTTATTAGTGAGCTTATCATTAAATTTATAACTCTCAGCAGCAACTCGTGTTAGCGAAACAAGTGCTGGATATTTTCGTAGTGTCTCTGAAAAAGTTCAACGGAAATAATCAGATATATTAGCAATAAATCGACAATTTACTTATCTAAATTCTTATGCTGCAGTAAAACTGAATGAATATTACTTTTAATAAATGCAATTAACAGTTAATGACTAATTTGGATATTGCATCTTTTTTTATTGCACACTGATTCATAATTTAATTGCATAAAATTTTCTGTGATAAGTAGTTATAAATGTCCAAGGTTAACCTCACACATATAATTGGGGTTAAATATGGTTTGTTTAGGCAAATATAAATAAAGTCCCTATCCTGCGAAAGGGAAAATTGTTTTAAATATTTATATATTTAGGAAGCCCATTTGCGCCTCCGATTATAGTGCCTACAATAATAAGTATATGTCTGTTATTTCTTTGGCTGCGATCAGATAATAAAATATTCCAACTACCTTCGGCATATGTCTATCAATATTTTTTGGTATACTAATGTTTTAGGAATACTACTGCATTTGTTTGCTTTTATTGAAAATGGGTTGAGGGTATCACACAGCTTAGCGGGTCACTTGAGGGTACTCGACAGTAGCTTACCAAGTTTCCTTTATGTGATAGGGTAAATTTTGTTTATACATTTTTTTTACCGTATTGAATGTTTTTAAAATGAAACATTTAAAATGTAACCACAGTGAATTAGACCTTGGACCTTAGTCAAATGTACTTCATTACTTTATTAAAAATGATTTTTTCATACTCACCATTAATAACTTGATCCAAGTACGTCATTTCAATCATTGCCTCGTACGTGAGTTTTCCATGTTTTTGAAGTACACTCTGAATTTCTGATCTTAGTTTGCGTTGGCTTTCTTCATTTCTAGCCAATTCGAAGAGAGCGTAGCTCATGTTACTCGAACTTGTCTCGAAACCAGCGATAAAGAAAACAAAAACTTGAGCGGCTAATTGCTCTACTGATAATCCCTGGCTGCCTTCTGATTTCCGAAGGTCGATCAATAACTGCATAAAATCATTTCTCTTAATACTGTCACGTTCCCTTATCTCAATAGTTTGGCGAATAATATTCACAAAGAATCCAAGATGTTGTTGCCCAAAGCTGCGAAGAGGTAACTTTGACAAAAGCTTTACATAATTCAACTTAAAAAGAACCCAGCGAATTTTAAGGTTTCTGTTGGAGAAAAGCTCTCTAGCCATAACACGAAATTCGGCCTGTGGATCCTTGAGGGAATTGCATTTGATGCCAAAGGCACAGCTAGCAATCACATCGACTGTGTAGCGTCCAAGTAGATCATTTACGTCCAATATTCCACCGGAATTAACTTCTGTTCGAAATGTATCCTCCAACTGCTGAGATACATCAGTGACTGTATTGAACATGTACTTTATCTTGCCACTGGTAAAAGTGGGAGACAGTTTCGTTCTTAGTCCACGCCATTCCTCACCGTGAAGATTAAAGAGATTTCCTAAAAGCGGATTTCGATGAACAGTTTCCGGCGAAGGGTGATCCGAGCGATTTACAAAGTTATTAAAATCCTTGATGAGTATATTTTTAGTTAGATCCAAATCAGTGACCACGGCAATGGGTCGAGTGAAGATATAGGTGCCAGCCACTTGGCATTTGCCTTTGAAGGCATCGTATGTCTCCTGCAGTAGATCGTTGGTATGAATTGCATTCAGTTTCGAGAAGTGTCCAAACAAAAAGTGAGGACGTAGCTGAGGTATTCCATGTTGTTCCCAGTATGTATAACAGTGTCTCAAATAGCTCAGCACAAAAGTGAGAAGAAAGGACAACACGATAAAAACGAACCCCATTCTTGAAAGGTAAATCACTAACTGCGCTTTGTAGAAAGACTTTTAGCTTATGGCACTTTTATATGACCGAACTTTTGTACTTCTTGTACGATGTGGTAAATTAGCCTGATAAGATGTGTGGATTTTATGCATGTATGCTTTTCTTGTTTTGATTGCTGATAATATTTGAGATGAGTAAAAATTTCACTTGGGTATAATAAGGTCGCAAAATCGGGTAACTGAGATTTCTGAGGTATAGTATAATATATAAGCCTTAACATAAATTGTCTTTACATGAAATGTTTATTAATTGAACACGAAACAAAAATGTTTTTAATATATATGCACATCAGCTAATCGCTATAATTATATGTTTTTTAAAACCGTTCATTAAATTAATTTTTAGCTAGAGATTTTGTATAATGTTCAACTGCTATCACCAGCTTTTAAAAACAATATTTTTTAGCAATTAAAATGATCTGTAATATTATTTTATTGGTAATTTACGTTTTGATATTTAAATATATTTAAGCATAATTAATGCTTTTAAAAAACATATTAATATTCATATAAATGTTCGCGTCATCAATTATTACTTACATATTTTCCTTTCCAATAATTCCCGTAAGTTGAGTCTCTGTACTACAGTTCCTTTATTTATAAAAAAAACTTTAATTTCATACATTCTTCTAGTATAATTTAAAATTGCATTAACAGAATCTTCTGGCAATTACAGATTAACTTTCCACACGCTTTACAAATAGTTTAACACCGTTTTGCGGACGTCTAACAATATCATAGTTTATAATTTCAACCTCTGTTGGCTCTCCGGGAGCTGGACAAAATTGAAATCTGTTAAGCAAAGTGATTAATCCCATCTTTACTTGCATTCGCGCAAATCTCATTCCAATGCAGCTTCGTGGCCCATCTCCAAATCCAAGAAAAGCCATCGGATGACGCTGCTGACAAGCTTCAGGTGCGAATCGTTCGGGCTTGAACTTGTGGGGTTCAGGGTATATCTCGGGATCGTTGTGAATGGCGTTCACTGGGATATAAACTTTTGTACCTCGTTCCAGAACAATTTCTTTATCATTGGAACTAAATTTATAATTTTCCGCAGCCATTCGTGTTAACGAAACTAACCCTGGATATTTTCGAAGTGTTTCTGAAAAATAATAGTATAATAGTATTTAACAGCGTATTAGTCACTTGTAGTTTTCAAAGTATTCTCATCATAAATCTACAATTATAGTTTTTAATATTTTCGGTCCCCATAAGGTAGAAGGGTATTAGAACTTTGTGGCTACACGCAATATACATATATGACCCTATAAAATATATAATGATTTTATCAGCGCCAACAGTCGGGACGATATAGTCGTGTCCGTCTGTCCTAATGAACACCAAGATCTCAGAGAATATAATATATAGAGATGTAATTTTTTGTTCAAGTTAATTTCAAAGCTAGCTTTCAACTATCTAACTAACTATAAAGCCTGTGGTACTTACGATTCCTGAAAATTTGATTGCTATCAGATAAAAATCAAAGAAGTTATTTAGCATATAATTTTGAATAGCCAAATACAATAGGGTTTAATCTGCAATCTGGAATGTTTAGGACTCTACGGTATTTTTTGAACGAAGTTCTATATCGATATAGGCTTCGGCATATTTGTAGTTTGGTTGCAGTAATAATTTTGTATATTTTATGTTTAATACCGCACTGTTTATCTCTTATTAAAAATGGGTAGGGGGTATCTCACAGCCGCGCACATTTCTAGCTTTCTCTATTGTTTTTATTTGATTTTGCAGATAAGAGTTTTATTAATGTGATAAAAAGTGAGATATGACAAAACCAGTCTCAAACATAAAAATCTTTATGCCTTTTTTTTAATCAAAATTATATCAGTCTGACGTGAAAAATGCCTTAAGCCATTTACCCCTCTCTTAGCTTCAAAACAAGAACTTAGATTACTTATCTATATGTCTTGATGTACTTTATTGTGAGATGTTGAATTGCTGTATTTAGACATGTGTACAATTCTTATCTTCTTTGTTGTAGGAGTAATTATATTATATTATCATCACACTCACCATTGATAACTTGATCCAAATATGTCATTTCCATCATCGCGTCGTAGGTCAGTTTTCCATGTTTTTGAAGTACACTCTGAATTTCCGTTCTTAGTTTACTCTGGCTATCCTTATTTTTAGCCAATTCGAAAAGAGCATAGCTCATGTTACTGGAACTAGTCTCGAAACCAGCTATAAAGAAAACGAAAACTTGAGCTGCCAGTTGCTCTACTGATAATCCTTGGCTGTGTTCTGATTTCCGAAGGTCTATCAATAGATCCATGAAATCATTTCTCCTTATATTCTCGCGCTCTCTATGTTCAACAGTCTTTCGAATAATATTTACAAAAAACGCAATATTGTCATCGGAAAAACTTCGAAATGGTATTTTTGCCAATAACTTGACATAGGTAAGCTTAAAAAGAATCCAGCGGATATTGGTTTCGGTTTCAGTAAAAAGTTTTCTACCCATAACTCGAAAGTCTGCCTGAGGATCTTTAAGGGAATTACACTCGATGCCAAATGCACAGCTTCCAATGACATCGACTGTGTAACGACCAAGAAGATCGTAAACGTCCAAGACTCCACCGGATCCCACTTCTGTTCGAAATGTATCTTCCAGCTGCTGAGATACATCCGATATGGTGTTAAACATAGATTTAATCTTGCCACTGGTAAAAGTGGGAGTCAGTTTCGCTCTCAGCGCTCGCCACTTTTCGTCATACATGTTAAACAAATTTCCCAAAAGCGGATTACGATGCACATTTTCTGGAGCAGGATGATCCGAACGATTTACGAAATTGCTAAAATCCTTGATAAGTATTGATTTGATCAGATCGAGATCTGTGACTATAGCAATAGGTCGAGTAAAGATATAAGTGCCAGTCACTTTATATTTGCCTTTAAAGGCATCGTATGTCTCTTGAATCAAGTCGTTTAGATGTACAGCGTTTAACTTGAAGAAGTGTCCATATAGAAGGTTTGGACGCAGCTGAGCTATTCCGCGTTGTTCCCAGAATGTGTAGCATTGTCGTAAGTAACTTAGCACAAAAGTCAGCAGAAGGGACAAAACTATTAAGGCGAACCCCATGGCTCAAAGACTGAGAAAGAACTGAGCTACTCACGGATTATTAACTATTAAATATACCCAAAACTACTTGCTTACTGATACGGTTAATGGATAATTGATAAGCACTGCTGCTATTATTCTTATTTCTCTCTCTCTGTCTCTCTCTCTCTCTCTCTCTCTCTCTCTCTCTGTCTCTCATTTCTTGTATTGACATATTGTCATTTCCTTGTATTATCTCAGAATTTTCGCGATAAGGCTGAAAAGAAAAAAACTTGTAATCTTTTTCGGTTGTTGGTTCTACATTTATCGTTTTACTTATTGCTAGTATACGATTTATCGGGTAACCCCAGGCTTCTGATAATGTACGCACTAAATGTATTCAATTGTAGACTGGACTGAGAGTCAGACATGCGATATTTGAAATACTTTATCGGAATTCACGAATTCATAAAAAATGTATGGTTTTCATTATACGAATTAAGTTGCATTATTATTTAAGACGATTGTAAACTTGTTGTATATGTTCTCATAATTATTAAACGTTGTTTTGCAGATGTTCGAAATTTAAAAACAGACGAAAGCTCTGGGGTTTAAATCTCTGCTATGGAGTACCAATAATGTTAAAAATTTTTTTACAGTTTTGTTGGTGGTTATCCAATTTTTAGAAGAGCTTTTGCGCATGTCCGCCTTAATGGTTGCAAGGTTCGTTTTAAAGCTGTGCCAGAATGTGCCAAGCTTTTCTTAGGGACTTTTGTTGAAAGCTCTAACTAAAAATACCCCAGTCCTATGCATATGACAATTTCACCATTCTGCGATTTCTGAATGTTGGTTAGAACAACTTCACAAACTGTTCCATTATTAAACCCATCAGAAAAAATTAAGCAATTGGTAATGTCAAAGGCAATAATTTTTCTAGATGAAAATTAATTTATGTGCTAAAAGGAAAATTTTAAGATAGGAACTCATACTAAGTGAGCAATGTTAACTCTAACTTAGCCAATTTTTTGCATCATAAGCAGTATTGTAGTATTACAAAAGACAAATATTTATTAATATTACTTGCAGAAAAAATTACAAAGCTGTCAAATAATTAATTAAAATAATAATTGCAGTTTCACATCATTAAACTGATCAATGTCAACTGCAAAAAAAGAGGGCCCTGGAAACCGCCATAAAACATCGACAGGGCCATATTTGATTACAATGCAAATTGACGTTATCAATTACACGATTAAATAATAAAAACGTAATATTTCCAAAGGTGTTGAGTATATAGTCAAAGGAGATGTATGAGCTGGGTAGGTAGGCTGATGCCGCAATAAATTTGAAATTTATGTTAAAGTTAGCAAAAAGAGACACACACACACACACATGCGATGACGACTGGCAAAAAATGTGGCCTACTTTTTTGGGCAGATCGAAAGCAGCTTTCGTGGTTTCCACTCATTTCGCTAGCCAGTTGTCAGCTCTCTTGCCTTTTGCCTTTGGCGACTATCTGTGTCCCAACACACACTTTTGTGTGTTGCTGTATGTGTCTGTGCGGTCTATGCCGTCTGGCTAGGTTCCGAGGATTTTTCTCTCCATTCTGGACACGAGCCACATGCACTGTTGGCTTTATTAACTTACCCTTTGTATTGAGTGGACAGTGCTACAGTGAAAGTAAAGGTGGTTGCCTCAATGCAGTTGAACAGTTATGGCAGGGAACCCTGAAGGGCATGGGTGATTGCGTAGCCTCACACACACATGCCGATTTTTTGCCATTTGCGGCGCTACGCGTGTGAAAATGCAACCAAATTGCCGTGGTAGCAATTTTTATCACCTACAACTGAGTCTTAACAATGGGGTATATTAGCTAATGCTTTCTCACTTAAATAAAATTATTTTTGAAATACTCTTTTAATCTTACATGCATGTAATAAAACTGATTAAATTTATTTTATGAATTTTAATTTTATTCTCAACTAAATGTTCTTTCTTAAATAAAACCACATTTATAAAAAGTTTAAAATCCATATTTTTTCTATTTAAAATTGTCATATTATATTCATGGTTTAGTCCACATAATACCTGTTGTCTCTAAGCACAGCGCATTTTCAGTTCCGGGTTTCTCGCTTATTTCGGTTGTTCATTCTCTTAAACTCTTGAGCAAAAAGTGGCCACGTTGGACGTGGTTTTAATTGCCCGCTCGCGAGTTTATGAGGGCAGCAGCAGACATTTAATTTATTTTAATAATTGTGATATTTTTCTTTTACTTTTTTATTTGCTTTGCTGTGTTTTATTTTGCAGTTGCGTTGCGTTTTTTTAAATTAAATTATAAAGTCGCAAACGTTACTCATTTTTCGCTTTTGGTTTTTTGTTGCTGCTCTTCGTTTACTTTTTAATGAAAAATGTTTCCATGTGGGTCGATGGCGTTAAAATTTTGATGGTAAAAATAAACAAACTGTGGGCAGGACAAGAGCATGAGTCAATTTTGGGGCACGAGAATGCAGCAGTTGCTCATATGGTATATTTTGTGGTTGAGTTCATTTTATTCGCTTGCGGCAGAATTTCTAAATTGAAGAATTACATGCAGATACAAAGTTGGGGATTGTAGGAGCTTTATAAAATTTCTTATTTTGGTGAATTTCTATGAGAAGCATATATAACAAAATTATTAAAGAGATTACCTAGCAAAATTAAAAAAGAAAAAGTATAATTATTATATTTTAAAAAAAAATTTGTGTAATAATTAATATTTTGTTATTTGTAATTTGTAAATGTGATAAACTTGTGTAAAATAAATTCTTCATTTTATTTAAAATTACATGAAATTATAAAATTATAAACAATTTAAAATACGATATTGACATAAATTGATAAACGCACACAGCCTTACCTTTGATTGCAGTTTAGAAAATAGAAAACTCAATCTCGTTTTTTAAATTATTTAAGACGGCATTTTTATTTCAATTTTCGTTAAATTAAAATTACAGTAATATATTCATTTATGTACTATATTTATGTATATCATTTTCTTATAAACATTTTGCGGTGCACAAAAAAACAAAGCACAAATGAGATAGAAAATAAATGAGACTTGCAACATTTGACCACTGAACTTAGAGCTAGATTCCGATTACGATTAGCATTACTTGGGTAATTGTTTTATTTTTTTGTTACCTTTTTAAAAGTAGAGGTGTAGTTAATTTGCTAATATTTTTTCCATATACAAACTGTTGACAATCCCAGGTTTAAGGAGATTTTTCCATTTCCTTTGCATTCGGGTTTTTGCTTTCATTTTACATGCTAATACTTTGTATTTCCGTATCTTTCAGAACTTATTTATGGGAGTGTATGTGTGTGAGTTTATATGTGGATAGAATCCGAAAAAAACCCTTTTCAACTTACACACTAAGTGACCCTTAGCAACAGCAACTTTATACACATATGTCAATTTTAATTACAAACTAACATCTCTTTTCCTTTTTGTGTGGCCAACTCGATGTGTGAAATTATTGCTTACAGGCTAAATCTATAGGTTTAATAGAACTATCATTTTGCTTCATTCCTCTTGCAGTTTAATTTGTACATTTTACACAAAGTTATTCTGTATGCAATTAGACCGGCCACGTCCCCAAATACACGAGGCTCAGGGTCACTGCCGAGGCCATAAACAGGGGGGAAAATGATATCGGAGTCATCGCTTTGCTTTTGAGGTCCTGCATGCGATCCATTTCATCGGTCAGCGATTTGGCATCATGCTTTAGGGCTGTGTTCTTTCCATCTGCCCGATAGGTGGCGCTGTGATCGGGCGCTGGAAAGAATGAGAGAGAGAGACAAAGAAAAAGAGATTTAGATAACAATTGAATTGATGAGTTTCGTATTTATAGATATTGATATTGTTTTGGCAGGTCTGACTGTGTTACTTAATCAAAAGTTCACTTCCTTTATTTTACGTGCATGGTTTTTATGATGTGTCCTTTCATAACTCTGGCCGCCATATTGCTGCCAATCGAATGTCCTTTTTCAATTATGCGCTTGCCACACGCCAGCAAGCATAAACAATAGACAGGAT
Source organism: Drosophila nasuta (assembly GCF_023558535.2). NCBI lineage: Eukaryota > Metazoa > Arthropoda > Insecta > Diptera > Drosophilidae > Drosophila > Drosophila nasuta. Next base: position 8,218,915 of record NC_083455.1, on the reverse strand, counting down.
GCGTTTATGGCCAGTCATTTGTAGCAAGCGGCAGGCAATGTGAATAGGGAGTAAAAATATATACACAGAACACACAGGACACCACAGGACGTACAGGACACACAAAACCAAACAGTTTGTCAGCCAAGCACTGGGCGAATGGAGAGAACAAGCGGGGCAGGGCAGAGCGAGACACGACTGGGCAGAGTGAAAGTATTGCATATAAAGGGACACAACTTTGGCTGTATTTGTCGACTGCTCCACTTATTTATAACATTCTCACTTGTACAGTTTTCCGTTTTTGGCCAAAATCGAAAGTATTTCCTCAGTTGGCATTTTGTTTCAATTTCACTTGGCAGCATCGAAAATTGTTTCGATTTTTATTGCTTAAGTGCGTTAAACCCTTGCGCCACGACATGCACTCCAACCAGCCAACCCCAAAAAAAAAAGAAGAGGCACCAAATAAAGAACAACTCGTTGGGTGGGATGTCTCTGGATTCGATTGGCGAAGGGGAGAGTCGGGGGAGGCTGTGTATTGTTTTTGCCATCAATTTATCGTGCAGTTTGTGTTTTTTCTTTACATTTCTGTATTTTTCCTTTTCTTTTTTTTTGCGTTGCTGTATTTTTGTTTGTTTTCCTGGCAATCTGTTTCATTGGACATTTGTTTGTGTGCTGCAGTTACAAATGTAGCGGGTTGCCATTGGTGTCGGAACCAAAAGGAAGGACATTCCCTTCCTCTGTTTTGTTTTTCTGTTTTATTTGGCTTTGCTGTAGGCATCCATTGGTCATTAGGAACATTGTTTGGAGTGTGGTTGTTGGACTGCGGTGGGTTCCACTTCAATAGCACTTTACATTTTAAACTTTGTCCAGTTGCAAAGATGTGTGTGCCAAGCTCTTGGAATTTTCAAGCACTCACATTAAAATGTAGTTGGTAATCAATAATAAATATGTGACACCACTAAATGAATCATAGTTATTTTAAATATTTTATTTTTTTTAAAATATTCTTATGTTTTGTGGGAACGTAAAATTCATTTAATTTCAAAAAATCAAAATTAAAATTCTGGCTTAAATAAAAATGTATTTTACATTTTTTAAGCACAAGTAATTATATCATTAAGAACAATGAAATACATTTTATAATTCAATTATATGCAAAACTTACGAAAACAAAAAAATTTAGATTAATTGAGATTGCAGAATATTTAAAAAATATCAATAAAAGGCACCATTTGCAAACTAAATTAAATCGAGATACAAAAACGAGAAATGTTTTATTAAATATGAATACATATTTTTCTTTCATACATGTGCTATTAATTGGCATTTGAATACACTACTGGGTAAGTCGTAGTTTATTGCGAACATCTGCTCCCACTCGATTCAGAGGAGACAAATTGTTTTCGGCTCTCTTGAGACTGCTTAGGCAGTCAGTCCAAGTTCATTGCATTGAACCAAGTTTGTCATAACAGTGAAATATCGTATTGAGAGTATTTTCTCCTTTTTCTGTTTTCAGGTTTTTTTCCTTTTTGGCTGTTTGTTATTTTTGTGCTAAGAGGAGTTCGGTTCGTTTTGTTTTTAACGAGGAACCCTTTTATTTTTATAACGGAAATGCGCAAATTGCTTTGCACCGGGTCGAAAATTTATTTGTATGTCTTTTGGCTTTTATTTTTCTATAAGCAGCTTTTCCCTAACCCCCCGTATTGCCCCGCGTTTTCAACCCCTTTTGGCAGAGTTGTTTTGCTGGCGTCTGCAAACATTTCCATTCCATGTGTGAAAAGTACCAACACCATCAACGAGAGTTTCACTTTGCCTTGTCTGGCTTTGGTTCTCGCTCTCTGTTTGTCCTGCTGCTGTTGCTGTCGCTTGGTCTTCTTGTCCGTGCTGGTCTCCATGTGTGTGATTGCTGTGTATGTGTGTGTGTGTGTTTGTGTGTTTGTGTTTGTGTGTGTGTGGGTGAGTGTCTGGCTGATTTTTATTGACGCTTGAGCATGTGTTTATGCGTGTGTGTTAGTCCCAGCGGTGTCTTTAAAGCGCTTAACCATAAAGAAAGCGAAAAGAAAAAAGGAAAACGAAGAAAAGCGCTGCCGCCGGGGCCAAACAACGTTTTAGCTCTCACAGTTTTTATAGGCTGGCAAACTACTACTTGAGAGTAAACTTTAAGTAATTTCTGCATAATTCTCTCATTGCCCCCGGGGTGCAATCAGGATAAGCCGAGGCAACTTCAACTAATAGAAATAAACGGCATTGCAACTCTCATATTTGTATTATTGATTCCGATAGGCAATAAACTTTATACTATAGATCGTATTAAAATAACTATTTTCTCATTTGCTGCAGTCAAATGGATTTCCCGCTTAAAGTATAAAGGTAATTTCTTTGGTTTTCTTTCGATTTCGATTTCGATTTTAAGCTCATTGAAGTGTTTCCATTGGCACACCCATTGCCACAGTCAGTCAACCGCCCTTTGATGCGCTCCATTAGCGCACTTTCAACTGACACTCTTTGTGGGCGAGGGGGCGGGGCATACTTCACCGCGACACCGAGGCTATTCACACCTCAGTTTGTAGCGCCTGTTGCACTTAAAAAAGAACACGGTGCGCAGTAGAGTTGCTTGCAACAGACGGCACTTGAGACTCACTTGAGTGGCGAACGCGGCGTATGCGTTACATTTCGGTTTTTATTGTTTTCTCTCTGTGTGTTTTTTCGCGTTTATTCATTTTTGTTGGCGGCAATGCATTTAACGCCATGTGGCAGAAACAGTTGCACACTTTGCGGCTTCAAACAGTACATAAAAAGACAAAAAAAGAGCTGGAGGCACGCGATGCCATTTCCAATTGCACAACACTTTGCACTGTTTTACTGTCTGTTGCATTTCATATACTTTATCATTTCTCACTCTGGATTTGTATGTCCATGCGAGGGGCTGAGGGGAGGAGTATGCGGCTGGCTGAAGAAGTCGGCAAATTATAAGCAAATTATTGCGGCCTGCTGAATGCCAGTAATCATCATGAAGTCTCACTTGTACTCCGTCGTAGCATCTACAGTTGCAAGTGGAAATGGAACTGCAACTGCAGCCAGGACAGGACAGCACAGTCCAGGACATGACTGGCTGGCCAGTCGTCCTGCGGGTGTTGCATTTCATTTTTTTATTGCATTTCCTTGTAATTTGTGTCATATTGTTGCCCGTTGGCCGAGCAAATTAAAAATGAAAGCTGCAGTTGCCACTGCAGCAGCTTTTGTGGTTGATTGCGACATTTTAATGACAGTTTAAGTGCACACAAAATGCAATTGCTACATTTAATATTTGGTTGTATATTTTTAAAAGATGCACTAGACTTTCTCCAATTGGAAACCAAGTAATTAGATTTTGGCAACATATTCATTTCATTTGAATTGGATTTTAATCCAATTAATAAAAAGCGAATTTTTAGCAAATAATTTATATCAATATCAAACTTAAATATCATTAATTTTAAAAGAGAATTTATTTTTAAATTGAAAATGTTTGCACTCGATTTATTTTTTCACTTTCAAATTAAAGTTAAAAGAAGCTTGGAACATATTTAGTTCATGTGAATATTATACAACATTACGAAAACTAAGTACTTAGATTTTGGCAACATATTCATTGCAATTGAATAGCATTTCAATGCAATATATGTAAAGCGAATTGAGCAAAACTAATGAAACTTTAGCTATATTAATTTCAAAAGAGAATTTATTTCTTAAATTGAAAAGTTGATGTACTTAATTTTTTTTTCACATTAAAATCAAAGTAAAACGATGGTTAGGACATATTGAGTTTAATTCAATATTATACAACATTACAAAAATATTTAAACTGTAATAAAAATGAATACCCAATTTATATAATAAATTAAAATTTAATTCTAATCCATTTATATTATTTAATATATAAATTAGGCAAAGTAGACGTAGGCAGTTTCCAATATAATACTTAAAACAAAGTAATTTTATTTCAATACTATTGCCAGCTAAATAAAATATTAAATCTAATATTAAACAATATTTAAGCTCTACTGAAGTTAAACAATAATCTATATTTATTTCATAAATTAAAACACCATTTCAATCTAAAAATATTCTAAGGTTGGTGGGAGGTAAAGCAAATATTTGTTTGATTTTATTCAATTTCAAATCAAATTGAATTTTAGCAAAAATAATATTGAGAACCTGCTCCTATAGTATTGCATTTATTATTATAGACAGTTTTTTTTTATATTATAAGAATTTTAAGGCAATACACATGTGAGTTCGTTTCAATTAAATACCAACATTATGCTGGAGCTAATTTAAATGTTGAATCTATTTTACGTGCTCAGTCAACGCACATAAAATAACTCAAAAAGTACTTGAATAGTTTAGGCTAATTGGTAATGAAATTTGCATATTGAATTTCAATTTACGAAGAACACTACCAAAACTTGTATGGTATATAGTAAACTATACTATATGTTAAATGGGCGTGATGGCTGCCTCATAACATATCTGCTGGCATGTTCTCATTTGCCGCGCGTCGTCGCTGCTTGTTCTGCATTTAAAGTTGCGAGAGAACGAGCCCAAAAAACAGTCGCGACATATGCAAAGCTCAACAGCGATAAGCGCCAGCCCATTGCCATTGCCATTCGCATTCTATTCACAATTCCCAGAGGCGGCAGCAGCAGCAGCAGTTGAAGTTGCCTTCTCCTCTTCCTCTCTGTGAGTCCTTTTGCCCGCATGGCTTGGCGCTCTCTCGATGTGGCATGATACGAGTATGTGCAACATCTAGCAGGTAATAAATCTAACTGTAAACGCAGCGCTTACGACGTTGCATGCCAGGCTTGAAAGTTGTCGTCATTGCAGCACCATTCCGCCATTACCAGGGGTAGCGGCCCCTCAATCTTTCAAACTAGTCCCTTTCCTCTTCCATCTGCTTCCTTCCTTCCTTCTGACATGTTGCTGGCCAAGACCCCGTTGCTTTGCAGCGACAACGCAACATTTCTGCTGTCGTTGCCAAAAATTGTTGTAGCTGCAGGCTGGAGGCGTTCACAAGATGAGATGGCTGCAGTCTCAGACTCGGTCTCCAGCGGGCGGTTAGACTAGCTCTACTGCTTTCTCTTCTCCTTTCGACTTCGCATCCATTCCATGGACCCTTTTTGCCTTGACGCCTTGTGTGCGCAATTTGTCTGAAATTTTTATTGTGCGCTTTTTGGTGCCCCCTTCCACCTTATCTCTTTGCCTTCTCGCTCACACTATCTCAATCGTCCCTCTCATATTCAATTTGTTCGATTTGATTTTGTCGCTGCATTCGCTTCTTCTGCTCTGCCGACTGCATTTTATTTCACTCAAACGCGTATGCACAAATTTTCCACTACAACAAGGCGCCTCTAAAGTTTTATGCGTTGCCACAGTGCTCAGCCCCCTGCCTGTGCTTCCCCTCCCCTATCCTAGAAGAGGATATGGATATTGTCATCGATTGTAAGCAAACTGGCAACATGGGCAGCCAACTACTCTAGGCGGGGGAGTTGTATAAAATTTTATGTTTATTGATTGGCTGCCACACTGCGAGCTAACCAGCTCGATGACACTTTGACTTTTTATAATCCAACTGGGGAGATATGCAGCAAGACTTGTGAAATATTGTATGTAAAACAAATGGTTTGCATTAAATTCGCGAAAGTGTCTAATTGAAATTTTCTTATTGATTTAACTAAGCAATACTTGAAAATATTTTAAGCTCTTTAAATTAAAAAAATTTAGATATAAAAACTAAAATAAGAAGTTTAAAGTACATAGGAAGTATTAAAAATAATTAATTAGAAATAGTTAATTATGAAAATAATATCAAAATTTATTTCATATATTTTTGAATACAATAACTTTATTTTCTGTATTCTTAATGAAATAATCGAACACTTATTTAAATATTTTATGCAGAAATTCATGATTTACCACAAGTCCTGTATAATAAGTAGAATCGACAAATATTTTTCTATGTTTTTCTTGACTGCGTTAATAAAGTTTTTACTTGGGTCAATGATAATTTCAAGGACATGCTTTAGACAAACATGGGGATTTGCAAGCTTTATTATTTATGTTGATTGTACATTATGATGAGCCACATTAGCAGCACATTACCCGAGATACTTTGGCAAGCGTTGCGCTAACAGTCAGCTGTCGAAGAGGGTGAGAGAAAAAGTGGAAGCAAAACCCCAAGAGACTTCTGCCTGAGGGAGCAGAATTGCATGCTAGAAAGTCATATTTTCATTGCTAGCTGGACAGACAGTCAAAGAAAGGCGGTTGGGTTAGGGGAAGTGGGAATGTGAACGACTGCCATATGCTTTGGCAAAATATTTTTCTTGAGTTGAGCCAAAGTATCTGTATCTAACAAGTGTCGACAGCAGGGCATAGCCCTTAAGCCGTGCCAAAGTCGTTATGATTTGTCATAAACATAAAATAAATGGCCAAATATTTATAGTCTGCTGTGTCATGAGAAGCTACTTCGCACACAGTCAGCCAGTCGGGCCAATAAAAATATTAGCCGAAGGGTAAGAAACACAACTTGAAGTGTCCTTCGACGCGTTAAGTAGCTCACAGTCGTTCAGCATTAGGGGTATTCCCATGAGAATTGTTTTTCGACACTCCAAATATGGTAGACAGACAAGCAGAGAGACTTACCGTGATGTTGAGGCTGCAAATGCTGCTGCTGTTGCTGCTGATGATCTCTGCCACGTCCTGTGGCCTGCGAGTGATGATCCTGTGAGTTCCATAAGCTCGATGTGGCGCCCATATAAACAGTATTCAACGATGACGGCGGCTGATCAATTGTTTTTGATTTTGGGCGTTGTGCTTTATTATTATTTTGCTGATTATTGTAGTTATATGGATTATTGCTATTCGAGTTGCTGTTGCTGCTGTAACGTTGCTCTGTAGAGAAAAAAAGTAAAAGTTATAATTCATCTCATATTTTAATTGTTTTGTTAAAAATTACCTTTATTATATTTGACAATTACTACGGGCACTGTATTGATCGATACTGTTGGCGCCATGGTAGTTATTGTTGTTGTTTGTGGAATATCTGTTTAAAGACGAAGTTTTCTTTTAATATTTAATGAATTTTTGATTTTGAATAACATCACATTTTACGTAAAAATTTAAAAATAATCTTTTTTTAATTGAAAAATATACAATACTTTTGCATATCTTAAGAACACTTCTTTGCATTTTCTGCGCTGATTGATATTGCCTAATCATAAATCAATCATTGTCATGCATACCCATCCCACAACTTGTGGAGGATTGTCAAAGGACAACAGCGTTAGCCTGGGTCAATGGCTCGTAAGTAAAGTTTTGAGAGGCAATGCTTTGGTATTTATTATGCACATTGTTTTCAAAGAGCTCTGTCATTGGCCTAAATTAATTAAATGCTACAGTTGGGAAGCAAATAGTTTTGGGCTCTAATTGCCAGTGGCTCTCTGACTTATGACCATTGTTCTACAGTCGTCTAATATGTACTATACACACATAGTTAGAATTGCAGTTACAGTTACAACTACACAGCTCCATCTACATTTACGTTTACGTTTATGGTTATTGTAATGAATGTTGTTAGTGTTGTTGAGAATACTTACGATACAATTTGATCGCACCATCTGTGTCGCCCAGCGAGTTCTTGGCCACACAACGATACGCCCCAAAGTCCGAAATGTCAACATCGTAGATGGTCAGGCGCATTGTTATTTTATAGCCAGATTCAAAGGTTTCGGGCACAAAGCGTTCACCTGAGAAGAGAGAGAGAGAAACAGAGAATGTCAGGAGAAGGAGAGTGAGATAAACACGTTTAGTAATTGCTCTGTGTACACGATATATGTATGTATGTATAGATGTATGTGTGTTGCTATGTGAGGATGAAGCTCATATATAACCGCAATGAAATTTAACCCGTTTTACTACAGCTGCAGTCAGACATTCTATCATTCCCCCATTCGGTCAGTCAGTTAGTCAGTCACTTTCGCATTTGGAATTGCCGAGTCAACAGTCTGGTTAGCTGATATATAGACACACACACACGTGCACTGGACATATGTGTATATTTGTCGAACTTGGTGTCCTTTATCTGGCCTTGTCCTGAGTTAAAGTAATTTGGCTTACCAAAAATAAAACTGAGCAAAAAAAAAAAAACCTCCCCGAAAAGAAAATCAACTTTTACCTCGAATTGTTGTCATCTTGGGCAACCTCGAGTCTTCCCCATATCAAATGTTTCATTTTAATTTATACAAAAACCCGTTTTGCCATCATCTGCCCCCCATGGAGTTTCTCGGTAGCTTGGCTAGCAGTCTTTTGATTTACGTTTGATGTCGGTTAGATTTAGTAGTTTGCACTAAGCTTTGTCGTTTCATTTTGTGGAGCATTTTCTAGGGTAGCAAAACTGGCCACAGGTAATTGTTATGCATGGCAGCTAAGTGACTGATTAGTTTAGACAAAATGCTTTTGAAATGGATAAAAGCAGAGATTTGCTTATGTTTCGGATTAAATGGAAATTGGGTTCAGTCTCGAGATTTCCGACAATTAATACGATATGAGTAAATCCAGTTTTGATCAAGATTAATTTAAGCACAAACAAAATCTGTGGATACATGATAATAAACTCGAAATGGATTGAATTCATGGAATCTATTGTTTTCAGATTTTGTGAAAAGAACTTTAAAAATATCTAAAACTGATTTTAACTTCGTTTTCCTGGCCAATTCATAAGCCGCTTAAACTTGGCACTTCTACAGGCCATAAGTTCTGAAAAGCAACCCTTTTATGTACTTATGAAATTCAACGCACTTCGGTTAAAAAAAACTCCATTAAGAACTTCCAACTGGAGGACAGTTTGCTGGCTACTGAAACTGCTTTTGACTTGAGGTCATTTTCAATCACTTTTTCCATTTTGTGTCACGGCGCAACTTGAAAACAACAGGAGATAAAAAACAGAGACAAAAAACCAAAACGAGAAAAACGAGGAGAGAGAGCGAAAAAACTGTCTGGATGTCTGTGACTTTTTCGCTAGGCTCTTGGTCAGCTTGAGGCCTGCTCTACACTCTGTAGAAAGAGATAGAGAAAGAGTGAGAAAGAGAGGGAGAGGGGAAAGTGCAGACTGTGGTTTTGAGTGGGCGTCCGATGTTGGCTTTTTGTCCTTTTCCATTCTCTTTTTTTGTTCGTTCTCGATCTTTTTCTTTTTTTAATTTTTTGTCGTGCAGTTCATTTGCCGTGCAAGATGAGTGGGCGTTTGAGTGAATGGCTAGATGCTTGATGGTAGATGGTCAGCTTTTTTAATGGCCGCCAGGAAATTAAGTTGAAATTGCGCCTAAGGGTTAGAGTGCAATCAAAGAATTGCTCTGACTATGCGTCAAATTAATTACATTTTGTAGAATTTTATGCTTATTTTGTACATTTTGCTCAAGTGAAAGGCAGCACAGCAATTTCATTAAAAAAATCATTTACTACATTAAATAAAGCTAAAGACCATAATTAAATGTTTTCTCCGCTTTTCCTGCAGTAAGTTTTACCAACTAGGAATTGAATTTCCTTAAAGGAAATGAGATAATATTAGTTTATTTATTAGAGTTATTTTTGATTTATTTCTCTTTCTTATTCAATTCTTATTTTTATTTCTTTATTTCTTTATTTCTCTTTCTTATTTTATTCAGTAAAGATAGAGGTAATTATTTAAATTTGTATTTGTAACCACACACAAATAAGTCAATGTTTCGTATATTGTATTTGTCTATTTTTGGTGCGACATTTAGTGCACGATAAAGTTGATTGAATGATTTTTACTTTATCGTCTCTACGCTTTTTGTACTAACTTACCTGGCACTATAATCGTATCATTCTTCATCCAGTAATTAATGGACTTGGGAAACGCCTCTGATTGGCATTCCAGGGAAATGTTCTGTGCAAGTGCGGCACCAACTAATTGATTTTGTATCCAAATCATTGGCGGAACTGTAAAAGGATAAAAGGAGGAATAACAGCAAAGCTCGTAAAGTATGCGTAAAAAGAACAAAGAGCAAGGATGGGAGTTAACTGAGTACCGGAGAACGACGTTTAATGGCGGAATGTAATTGTAATGGCAGGTCAGGTATGTGGCTTAAATGAATGGCAACGGCCATTGGACACTGGCATGTGTGAAGAAAAAAATTGTATTCGCATTCATATGAAATTCCATTTGTTATTGTTTCGTTTTGCAATGCGATTTGTTGCGGTTGCCTTTTATTTGTGCAACTAATTGCTTTTTAATTTTTATTGAAAACCGCAGAGAGCAAATTCCTGATGTTTTCGTTTTGCTTTTTTTTGTTAATATTCGCAGTTGAATAAGTTAAGTAAGTAAACTTGCCAAGAGGATAAATGGTTAACCGCGAGCTTTGCTTTATGCTCTCGCTGCTGCAGCTCCATTCAGAATGTAGCGCACTTTACAGCGCACCTAACAGTAAACTTGCCTCGCAAATTGCTCAGCAACTTAAATTTTTATTTAATTAGCAGTAGTTGCGTGTTGGCTGGCAGCGGGTAGAAGGGCAGGAAGGAGGGAAAGTGCCAAAGCAAAAGTGCGCTAAAAATGCTAACTAGCTGGGGCACACTTAATTATTTACTTTATGCATGGCACCTAAAAGTATGCAGCCAACAGACAAAGTGCCAAAGAGTGAGATAGATAGAGAGAGAAAGAGCGAGAGAGATGGAGATTGGCCAGTTCTCTGGTTGCCTCTGTTTCCGAGCAATATTAAAATGCACAGCATATTTTCTATGGTGAGATTTGAAGTGGCGCTTTGTGTGTGTCGCTGTCTGCGCCATCTCCGCTCCAGTCTGGAGCACATTGCTCATACGCCACCGACTCCGACTCCGACACCAGGACACCGACAAACGACAAGCGACACCGACAACGGCAGTGACGCCATGCGGTGCTCTAGCGTAAAACTATAAATATTTAAATATGCAAAATTGATATGCCCCTCAGCACCCCATTTTTCCCAGTTCTGGGAGAGACTGCAAATCCCGCATACTTACAATGCACAATGAGCATGACACGCTTGCTGACTGTTGGCGGGATGCCATTTGAGGCAATGCAGAGATAGGCGCCCATATTCAAGCGATTCACTTTGGCAATGGTCAGAAACGAACCGTTGTACGCGATGGCTGCAAGCATAAGAAAAGACACAGAGAGAGAGAGAGAGAAAGAGAGAAACATATAGGTTAATTAGGATATCAAACAAATTTGTTAATCAAACAACAATTGCTGGCACACAAATGTGAACACAACTGTGAGTGTATTCACTCTATTTGTATTCCTCCAAATATTTACTCATTCGCTTACTTGAACTATTTTGTGTTGGAATTGCTGAAGGGATTGAGAAATTCATATAACAATACAGCAAATAATTAAACCGAAATCTCAGAAATTTCTCAACCATACATAAATATTTCATTAGTATTATTCAAATAGAGTTCTAGTTGAAAAACAGTCAGTTTCTTACTCATTGCATATGCAAGTCAGAACTTTTATTTTGATTTTTTGGTGTTTTTGGTTATGCATCAACTGCAGCATTATGACGAAGCAGACTTGCAATTCCTTTTGCAAAATTTCCATACGATTCCTGTTCTTCGAACAACTCTGAAACATTCTAATTCACAGGTCCTTTCCTTTCCTTGCCTATCGAAGCACATTGGCATTTTATTTCCATCTGATTTTGTGTGTGAGTGTGTGTGTGTGTGTGTGTTAGGCAAAATCGAAGCTAAAGACGAATAGGAAAGTCTGTGGAGCGATTTATCGATTTGCCAGGTGGTGGCAAAAGTGTAATGAATGTTTCATTTGGCCCAGCACAAGCTGACAGCACCAAAACCACAGTCTCGATGTAGATTTACAAGTGGATTTGAATTGAGAATGCCTTTTGCCATGCTTTTCCTTTCAAGTAATGCACCTGTCACAGTTTCAGCCAGCATTATCGAAGGCATATTGTTCTTTGGCATCAATAAAACCAGCCGTGCTTCAAGCTCCAACTATCTGATCAATTTCGACAGCTGTGTCGACAGTGACTGTAACACTGGCTTATTATTGAACTACACTGAATACCAAGCAAAGAAAGTAAAATGTAGGAAGTAGAACATCTAATAAATAAATGATGTATGTTAAATTCAAGTCTAAGCAATTGAATTTCCTGCGGAATTATAACAAATCCGTCGCAAAATATTTAATAATAATTTATCGTTTTAATCATTATATGTATATATTTTACACACAAATATGTTTAATTGCAATTTTGTCAGCCGATATTCTATCCTATTTTATACATTTTTGTTGTTGATGTTGTTTACAACTAATGTTCGTTAAAAATCATTTTTTAATTAAATTCCTTATTTAGAGATGAAAAAAAGACTCCAATTAAGTACGTCCAGCTCAGACGCTTTCTTCTTTTCATTTGCTTTAATAGTTTTCTGTTTAAGTTTTCTGCTAACAAATAAACTCTTTGAAAAAATTTGCATTTAAATCGTAAAATTGAAGCACTTGAGTGCCTAAGAGCTTTACAATTAACCTTGATATCAAAAGTTGATCAGTGCCCTTTATTAGCGTCATTTGCGCACCTTGCACAGTCACGAACGATGACGTTGGTATATGAATTAATTACAGTCTAGCAATTGTTATTATTGAAACAAGAGCGACGGCCTGTGCTTCGATGTGGCTTCAAGTTAATTATAAGGAATTGTGAAAGTAACTTTAAAATGCTGTCATGGAAATTTAATGCTGAGAGAGCACGCACCATTGTTTGACTTCGACATTGCTGCAAATAATTTACATGCCCAGCCCGCAGAATCTCCGCCAGAGTCCATTTGTCATGCAAACAGCAAGCTACTTCCCCACTCTCCCCTCCTCCATTCGTATTCGCATTCGCACTCACACTTTCATTCGCTCTCTGGCTATGGTATATATGTATTTGTATGTATGTATGCTTACCCTCGGCACCATTGGGCAGTGGTATCAGTTCGCCACCTTCGCGTCGCCAGGTTATCGTTGGCGTTGGAGAACCAGTTGCTGCACATTTTAGGGTTACGTTTGAACCCTCTCGTATGACCATGTCCGTGCTGGTCGGATAGTCCAGAATGTCTGGTGGCACTGTATACGCCAACATACACACACGCACACACAGACATAGTTATGGCAACAGTTACAAGCGACATATTATTCATACGCCGCGTGGGCGGTAATGAAATGAGCACAGCAGAACGTAGAGCGTGGATTGTTCACCAGGTGTCAGCAGTTGGCAATAGCATAGTTATTGTAGTTGTTCATGTTGTGTTGTAGTTGTTGTTGTTCATGACATTGTTGGTCGGCGGGTTGGTTGTTTGGTTGGTTTACAGTTTTTGTCGCCGTTCACATGCCATGTAAATGAGAAAATGAAATAAAGAAATATTTTTGAGTGGCTTTCAAAATAGCAAATAGCAGTTAGTGGCAATTTCAAGAGACTTTAATTGATTTTGCAGTCTTTTGTGTTGAACAAAGAAGCTTAAAATATCTTGTTAAAAATTTTCAATAATGTATTTAATATATTTCAACAAATGTATTTAAGTTGAATTTATGTTTATATCTTCTCACACTCTCTAAATACAATTAAAATTGTGTATAGATAGAAATTTAATCGGACTCTTAACTTAATAAATAAAATTTTTTTATAGAATTTAATTAAGTTTTTTCTATGGTTTTGAATATAAATATCTTTAAATTCTTGTTGAAGAATCTTCATTAAATTTGTTATTTAGTTAGTGCTCTTTTCAAAAAGTTTATTTTATTAGACACAAGTAGCTTAAAATAAGTTAAATTGATATTGAAAACTTAACTGTGTGATAATTAAATGTTTCGAATTTGTCCCAATTAAGCCACTTCAAACACAATTTGGGTGTTTCTCTTTTACAATTATCACAATTTTTGCAGCAGTTCACACATTCAGGAAAAAAACATATTCTCCAGGTGACAAGAGCCAGAAATAAGGTTGCGACTTTATGTATGTCCTGCAAGAATATTTTTGACATTTTGCCTGTTGCGAGCTATCTTCCATATACCAGACTGTGGACCGGAGACAGGACCTGGAACTGTCGTCTATCGTCCGTTGTCTGTTGTGACTGCCAGTCTCTGGTGTTACTGGGCAATTAATTATAATTTTACGCTTGACAATTTTTCAGTTGGCCAAAACAGAAACTGGGGAGAGAGAGGACAAAAAACAGAAAGAGGGAATGATGCTAGGCCACTTAATGAATGAACGTTCCCTGTCCTATCGCAAACCAAACAAAATGTGCATTTAATAACTGGAGCGTTTAAAAAGTTGATTTTCTTTTTATTTTCCCCAATTTTGTTTGGCCACAAAAAAGAAAAGAATGCTGAGCGAATTGTGAAAATGAGAAACTGGCAGCAATTTGGTAATTTATATAAGAATGACAGCTTCCAAGAAATTATTGACATCCATACACCAAAGTGATTTCTTTACTCTCTTTGTCATTCGTTCTAAGGACGAGAACTGAGAGAGAGAACGATTGGCACACGTTTAATGGCCAACACTTGAGCGAAAGCCAATAGCAAACAGAGCCAACTTATGACGCATATATTGAGAGTTGAGAGAGAAAAGTCGACGTGTCAACAATGATGGGCATGTTTTACAAAATGTACTTTTGCTTTTTACTCCACTTTGCTCAGTGCACACATTACATTGCGTATACGTCATGTTGAACAAGTTGAGTAGGCAACACACACACACAAAGGCCTCGGTTAACTTGTAAGTTGCCAGTAATGGCTCAACCATGTCATACAAAAGGCCCAACTCAAGACGACAAATGATTTGGGCTGCGTGTGAGGGCAACGAGGAGGAGGCACGTGTTGGAGTAAGCGTTTTTTATCGCCGTGCTCAGTGGGTGATAAGTTATGAAATGAACTGAAATGATGTGAGATAAAAATTAATTTCAAATGTGCTTAAATCAGGCAAATGGAAATAAAGATTAAAAGCAATTTTTATGAATTGAATTTTTTTAAGCGGTTTGCATAATTTCATAATGCGCTTAAAATTCAAATTAATATTGCTTAAAGTGTATCTCACTATCTTGTTTCTCTGTTAAGTTGAACTGAAGTGCAGAAGCCTCGAGTAATAAATTCTTTACATTAAATTGCCATTTTTCAGCAATTTTCCACTGCGCGTTGAGACAACAAATCCAGTTTCGACGTCACCCGATGCCGTTTTGACACTTTCACAGCTTTGCCACTTGACTGCACTACCGCCCAAAGCGTTCCACTTTGCCCCACCCTACTGCTAGCATATGCACAATAAAGCATTGACTATCGCCCCCGAAAAACTGCCATACATCAAAGCTGCCCGAAAATGGACAACAAATTTCTCATCCATAAAAATTGTGGACACATTTTCGGTGGCATTGGCGACGTTTTTAGTTGCTTTTATTTGCTGATGCAGTTAAAGTTGGTCCTTTTTTATGTTTGTTGTGTTTTGTGTTTGTATTGTTGATTGTTTTCATATACATACTCGTATCTAGATGCCAGCCAGGCATTGAATAATTCATTTCAAATCATATATATTCGCATTGATGTTTTGCTTATGCTGTTAAAGGCATTGTCTGAACTAAGTCCGCACGGTTTGTGATTCTGTAGCGTTTTCTCACATTTTTTCGATATGGCATTTTCGATATTCGCGAATTTCTTTCATTTATGCATTTTATTTGATTTGCATGGCATTTTTTTGTTGCGGGCTAATAATACATGAATCGATTTGTTGAATGCTCGAAAAATATGAAAAATTCACACTTTGATTTATAGACTTGTGAACAAATAGGGAAAATTTGAATTGATAACATTTAAATTGAATTAAAGTATGAGATTGAAGCGAGTAGATAAAATGTCGTAGATAATGCTATCAATTGAGTGTAAGATAAAGGACGAACCTAATTGAATTTATATTCAAATTTAACAAAAATTTGGTTACATTAGTAAAAACCTTAAACTTTAAATAAAAAGACAATTTGCTAAGAATTCTAATAAAATGCTTTAAAAATAGGTTAATTTTTAAATATTTTGAAACTAATATTTTATTGTGAAAGTTTATCTACCGGAGCGGTTAATAAATTATCATTTTTATCTCT
Organism: Drosophila nasuta; assembly: GCF_023558535.2. Taxonomy (NCBI): domain Eukaryota; kingdom Metazoa; phylum Arthropoda; class Insecta; order Diptera; family Drosophilidae; genus Drosophila; species Drosophila nasuta. The sequence goes on along the minus strand of NC_083455.1, from coordinate 8,202,763 downwards.
TCATTGTGAGTTATGCATTAACCAGTTTATGATATTATTTTCAATTGTAGAAATGGCAGCTGCGCTTGGAATTCAAGAACTTCAATTTAAACGTCTAGAAGAGTCTCTGGTGATACATTTTCTTTACCTTCCTCAACTTTGTGTCTGTTAAATTCTCTTGGCTGGGTAGGAAACATTTCCTGGCATTGCTAAATAAACAATGATTTTATGTTGAGGGTGCTGATGATGACTACAATGTGACGCTAGAGATAGTTGAGCGTCGCTTGTTTATGTGTTTGTTTTTGCGTGACACTGGATGAGTGAAAGAGAGTGAAGAGTGAAGGGAAGCGTACAACAGAGAATCACACACTTTGTCAGTGGCAGCAAAAGCCGCGCTGATTTAAAGTGGTTTCGCAATTTTGCTCGTAGACTTAGTTCATTTGAGCGAAAAGCATTTTGCACTGTCAGTCAGTCAATGGGGCAGTTTCAACTTTCTGCTTCTGCTGATTCTGCTGCTGTTGGCTTCATTTCACAGCACAAATTTCGTGCAGTGTAGATGGCTGTAATGAATTTCGACATCAATGAAAACACAATCAACCAAAGTGGTTACTTACGACCGTAGCAAAATGCCGCGGTTTTTTGGGCTGTAAGCGGGAATCCAGGCAAGCCGGAAGCAAGGCAAACCAAAAACCGTGAACCCTCATCCAGCTGAGCGGAGCAGTGAAGAGGGCGGCATATTCATTTAAAATCAGTCTGTGGGCTTGTCTCCTTGTCTGAGGTTTTCGTACGCCGTCTGAATAATTAACGTGGGCGCATGGACACGAGCTGGGACTTGAAAGCGGACATGGAAATGGACGTATATGTACCATACACACTTACACACACACACATACACGTAAGGTGTGCAGGAGTGTGCAAGACTAGCTCTGATGCAAAAGGCACGTAGCATGTAAATTGTTTCATTACCTGCTGCTCTCTAACGGTTCATTGTTTCATTTAGGTTACAAAAAAAAGACAGAAGAAGTGGAAGTGGAAAATCGACAATAACAACTAATGTGCCAGCTAAGTGAAAAGTAAGGACTTGTCGATAGCCGCTTTAAGTGTGCCAACAGACGTGGCTTTAAGAGTGGCCAACTCAGTTAGCCAATAGTTTATAAAACTGGCAAACAAACGCCCTCACTAAACGCAGTCGGCAACCATTGCAATTAGACTCAATCGTGAGTTGTTAGAAGTTGTGCACAACTTTAGCCCCCAATACACTCCACTGAAACTAGCCCACTTTCCCATTTTTCCCGCTCAACACTTCGCTGAGCAATTAGTGCGATTTGAAACAAATACGAAAAAACCAAAACAAAATCAGAAAACAGAAAAAAAAATACTATCAACTGCAAAATGAAGCACAAGTTGAGGGCGTCAATTGATGGACTCATTGACCAGGCAGCAGTCAAGACAAATTGCAATTAATTTTATACTCTTAACTTCTCGTTCTTCTGTACAACAAATTAAGTATGGCAAGTCAATATAAGTATGCATAGAAAAGTAGCAAAATTATGTCACAATTCCCAATTAAATTGTTTTCTTCAGATAATTACATTAAAATAAATTATTAATGATTATAAGCTGAAGACTTTAAAGCCTGTTGAAGCACTGCTGCAAAAGTTTGTATAAATAGTTTAACATGCTTAATTATAATAACTTCTGCATGGTTGTTTTATGAACTACTAAAATAAAATTCCTCATGTGCATATGAACTAACATATTTGTCGTTTATAAACGTATGAACCTGCTTTTAACTTTATTATAAATTCAGTCTACTCACCGACAACATCCAGATAACCGACTTGGCTCTTCATAGGATCCGTGTTTATTTGGCACATGTACCTGCCATTTGTGAACATTTTCATGTTAGATTATTCTTGATTCCGTATATAGGGCTTATGTTGTAAAACAAAAAACGAACTCAAAAATGCGATAGGCAAGCGTGCGTGGCGGCATTTTATGATAAAAACATGATGGAATGGCAAGCCATAAAAATTATGTGTGCAAAATGCAACAGACTTTAGTATGAGAGAACTGTGAAAAATAAATAAAAATAAAAAGTATTTAAAGTTATGAAACTTTTGAAACGAAATGGAAAATGTGAGCTGACTTCAAAGCATGAGATTATCAAAGCACAAAGTAAGGTAAATTGGATGACAAATTATTGTGACAACAAACAAAAACAAATACTAAACAGTTTACGAAAAATCTTTAGTTTCTACATATTATAAAATATCAAATTTAATTAAATGTATTGCAACAATAGTAGTTATAATTATGTTATCAAATTTGCCTAATTGAATAAAAATATGTGCAGAGATAGAAAACGTATATTTGTATTTTAGTCGATGTAGTTTATACATTACCAGCCCTTGTCCGATTCCTTGACATCACGTATACGCAATATCCAAGCACGTTTCTCAGCGTGAGTAATGCTCATACGATGATTTTTGGTTATGACGTGATTTTGTATCGTTAAAATGGTCTGTGTATCGACACGTAGCCACGCAATCTACCAAAAAAAGCAGGAAAAAAGAAAGGAAATATTATAGTCACAAAGGAAGAGAACAAAATACTTTTTGAGCGGCAAATGGAGAAAATTGTAAAACTAAAACGCTCAACGATTTAGCTATAATATTAATGTTAAGGTAGCGTGGCCCAAGCTCATTTATTAGTCCAAAGACACAGAGTGTCGCCTAAAAGGCGGCCGACAATTTGATTTAAGGTGGAAAAAAAAGTGGAAATTTGAAGCACAAGTTGCAACCCATTAAGTGGGTCACGGTGAGTTCAGTTCTGTTGAGTCCAAGGCGATTCGATGCATTTATTAATTTAGTGTCATTGAATTGTGCCAAATTCTGAGTATTCCTTATTGCATAGTTTGTAATTGATTACTATACAGTCTGGCGTACTTGCAATTTAGCATAAAGTAACTTTAATTGTAAAAGTAAATAAAAAGTGTAAAATTACAATTCCAAAATATAAAAGCAAGCCCACAAAAGTGAAACATTTAAATGAAGACAAATTAATTACCGGAAACCGGAAATAAAGTTACCTTTCGTTAGGGCAACCCAAAAAGCGCTCAAGTTATAAGGTAGAGAAATTGTTGTCTTCTTTTCATATACGCTGATATGAGAGACATCAATTCACTAGCTTTCAATTTGTACGCTTTAATGCAACAGACAATGCGGAACAACATTATTCAGAATTACCCAAACATAATAAGAGCACATTTACCAATTGGACGCTGGCCAAAAACGATATCATCAAGGACGCTGAGAACCTGGACGAACCCAAAAGATTATCAATTTGTTGCGTGTGCTTTCATTGGGTCCATTTACCTTTGCACCCGGCCTAAAAGCTGACTAACAAAAATTTGTGGCCAGCCGTTTGCTATTTTCGTTTCGTTTCGTTTTGGCAATTCATTGCGGACCATTTTTTGTGCTCTCACCCATCGGGTCACGAAATCAAAGTGGAGCCCAAGGGGCTGCAGAACGTGCTCGGGCCATGAGAACCCATCTCAGAGGAGTGGGAGAAGAAGCATGGATGGAAAAAGAAAAGGGTCAGCATAAATGGCGCACACGCATTATGTGTTTAACGAGAACGCACGCACGGCCCCGAAAAAGGGTTCTATTCGGGGTGTGGCCAGCCAAAACTAGTAGGCCACGTTTTATTTGATGAAGTGTAAACTGTTTGGAATGACAGCGCCGCGAGCTGTTTCCATTAAAAGCAACACCTGGCGATAGGTGTTGCCCCCCTATAATTGCTACACTGATTGTCAAACTATCAAGCAAGCATTGTCCTGTTTTTAGTGCCATGGCAATCGAAAACAAACTGCTTACCTTATACGTTTGCAGATTGTCCACAACACATTGAAGCACAGCCTCTCGTCCCACGGGAATCGTGACATTCTGCAGGAGTTCGCCGAATTTGGGTAAATCTGGAATGAAATTGATTCAGAAATAGCAAAGTTAAAAAAAAAATGTTTGTAATATTTTTAAGTCTAATCCAAAACAAGGTACATATCAGAGTGTTTCTTCCAACAATTGACTATTGAAACCTCTGTATATACCTTTCATTCGATTGGACTAGTTGGAAACATATGCTAACTTAAATTGATTTGATGTGTTGAAACATAAGTCAAACTTATCTTAGAATAGGGGGAGCTTAACTTTCCAAATAGAGTCAAGCTAAGAGCCTCAATTCTTAGATAAAACGACTTTACACATCAATAGTGCACATTGAAGGAGTTTTGAATTTCAGTATTGTATATTAATAACTTTACTCTGAAGAAATGTTTAAGATATGAATAACATAATTCAATAAATAAAATAAATTTTGGTTTATATATTTTTTATACCCGATACTCATTGAGTAGAAGGGCATTTGGGCTTCGAGGATATCTTTATAACAGGCAGAAGAAGGCATAAGAAGGCTCCCAATAAAGTATATATATTCTTGTTCAGAGTCAAAAGCTGAGACACGGTATAAACACGACGGCACTTGTTATGGTTGCATGCAGATCAAGTTTTTTTTCAAAATATTGACACGCCTACTTTCGAATTGAATAACAAGAGTATTTTTTAAGCTAAAGTCGATTTTTGGTTGTAATTGTTGAATTTAAGAAATTCTTTCGTATGGAAAACACCTTTCTACGGGTCTTAGTTGCTTTGGCTTACAATCTATTCTATTTAATACTTTATGGGATATTTAAAATTTAAGCTTGGTATATTTTCAGTACTTTTGAGGTATATTAATTTGGTATATTTTGAAATTAACACCGCACATATTTGCGTTTATTCACAATGGGTAGCGGGTATCTCTCAGTCGAGCACTCGCGACTATAGCTTTTTTCACTTGATATAATTTCTAATTGAACACACTTTAAAATGCACATTCATTTATCTCAAAAAATCTAAATTGAACAGAAATATATTAAATTTATATATATTTGTTTGCATCACACATTCTAAGGAATTGTTCTGCACTTCACTTTCAAATACCATATATAGCAGATAAATACACTTTCGTCTGACAATCAGCTCTAGTTGAGCTCACACTTTACCACTTTGGCTCAACCACAAAATTATGCTGACTGGCTGCCGCTTGAGTTCGCTAGCAGTGAGTTAGTCAATGCGTCAGTCAGTCAATCAATGCTCAGCGATGCGCACAGTGCGCGGGTTGACTTTAAAAGCGCGACCGCCCGCAAGTATGCAACAGATTTTGTGGTTTTCTTTTGTGGGAGGCTTTAAAACTTTACCCACTCGCACTTGTCGCGTGGGTGTGTGTGAGTATGTTTGTGCATGCCGTTGACATGCCAAGGAGACCTCAACAAAGTTGGCGTTACATAGAATGCGAAAGCAAAAACAAAAACAACAAAAAAAACATACATGCCAAGCAAACGAAGCATGCCGCGTCGGCTGGTGATGCTTTCTTACATGCGGGGCACGCGTCAGTTAAAGCAAATCAACACATAACAATCTTGTACTCAAAATGCGTAAACAATGTGATAAGCAAACAGAAGAGTGAGAGACAGAGTTAGAGAGGCAGAGGAAGAGAATGTTTTTTTTTCTTTCATTTTATGTTGATGTGTATTGATGTGGCTGTAAATCTCACTTGCAAGGGGTAAACAGCGCGAAAGTGCGCAATGCCCAACATCGCTGGCAACTTTGTATGTTTGTATTTTGGTTTAGCACTGTGTAAATGTGTACATGTGTGTGTGTGCTTGTTTGCCTGTGTGCAAGTGTGTGTGTTTGCTTTGTGTGTTGTCATGTTGCTGATTGTCGCCTAATCTGCGTCTAAACATCACGTTCTGCGCCGCTTATTATGTACTCAATCCCCAAAGGGGTATGCTGCATATTCTATGGAAATCAAAGTGCTGATTAACTGATTAACAGCGGCGCTTTTGCCAGCCAACTACGGTATATTAAATTACTTGCAACATTAAACTGTTAACAGCCCACATTTTGGTATCGTATTTCACACCCTGCACTCAAATACTCTTCCAGTCACAATAGATAAACGAGTACTTAAAAAATGTTTACCTTAAGTTGCCTAACATTTTTATACTCGCGAAAAGAAAAGTTTATTTTAATCTTGCAAAGCCATAAACAAATTCGTGGAGAGTATCTTATCTTCGGCTTGGCGTTTGTTTTGCCTTGAGTGTGTCCTGAAGTATGCTTCACTAGATAATAATACTAGCGATAGCAAGTCCAAGTGCCCAAGTGTAGGCAATGACAACGACTCTTCCCGTCGCCACAGCCCTTGCTAATAAGCTCGATTACCCAGCTCCCGACGCGTCAATAAAAATTTGCCACAGACTGTCCTGTTTTCTTCCTGAAGTCTACTGTCTTCCCCACCATCCGCTAAACAGGCTTAATCTTTTCCTTTCTGCTCAGTCGCTACTCTCGGATGCCTTTTGCCAACTCATTTGATTTTGGCTCCGTTCATATTGATATCTGACTCCCTTTCCCTCTTCGCTTTTACTTTCACTTTCTCCTTCGTCGTCTGCCATCCCCTTCCATTTACTTTCCTCACTGAGCGTTGCGTGTATTTTTATGGCATACTTTTCGGCGCGTTCGTGTGTAAATATGTGCAAATTCGCAAATTCGTAACATATTTTGTTTTGTGGCACATCATTCGCCCAGAGACTTGGGTGTGATTGTTTAGTGGATTTATGGGCACATGAAATTAGGATTTAATGTGCATATGTCTTGTGCCTTGAGTGGATTTATTGCATATCCTTATGCATATCCTTTGCCTCTCTCTGTGCTTAACATAATGTTTATGATATATGCGAATAAACCAAATCGTTTTTGAGCTCCGCCCTCCATTCGTTGTCGTTGTTCTTATTTCATGTGGATTTCAAGTGGCTTAGCCTGGAATACTGTGTGGGGCTTATGCTCCATATTTGTAATTGTCATGATCATAGAAATGCTTTTTATAACGAGAATAGTAAATATAATACAACTTAGTGTTGATGAATGTAAACGGCAGAAATTATCCGCAGTTTCCAAACAGTAGAAATAACATATAATTCGTTTCTAATTTGTTTATTTGCAGGCTATTGTTTTCTCCCTTCTCATCTCCTAATTCAGCTAAACAAACCGTAAACACAAATGTTTGTGAATCAGTTTTAATCTTTCATTTGTTTATTTACCCACATCGTATGATAGGGGTTTCTTATTTGTATTATAAAATACATTTATGTGAGCATTTTGGCTTATCCATGAGTGGCTTTTAGGCCTCCCATAAGCACACTAGGCGTATTTCCGTCTCTCTGTCAAATTAAACTTTAAGCTCACTTTATTAAGTCAACTCGCCTCAACTTGACTCGCCTCGACTCCACTCTGCATTTCAACTTAATAAGCACGCCAGCAGCAGCAGCAGCAGCGGCAGCAACAACAGTCAGCAAATGGCGCTATTTAAATGCTAAACAACTCTATTAAGTTGCACGACACACTCACTCTCATACACACACACGCACACATGACGACAGAACACATTCACGCCAAGGGCAGCTTTAGCTTGAGCTTATTTCGTGTATATATGTATATTTTTTTTAGTTGCTTTCTTTTTTTTCTTAGACGGGAGAAGGCAGAAATGGAACCTCAGCACGTTTCAAATACAATTTACAATAAATAAAATTTAAAAGCGAGAAAAAATGCTGCGACAACAGCGCAGCTCAGCGCCAGAGAATACAGCGCAGAAAACTGAAGACAGACACCGACACCGACTCCTAATGGCAACACTCGCTGGCAGCACTATGAAACAGGGGCAAGAAATGAGCACGTGACGCTTGGGATAAGTAAAACGATACGAGAACACGTTAGCACAAATTTCAATTGACCACACCGAAGCTTGAATGCTCTAAGAAAAGCATTTTTCCTTGTGCGCCAGACAAACATAAATTTGTAAAGATTAATTTATACATAAAATATTTTTAAATATAGACAAACATAATACAAAAAATATGTTTAAATTTAAGGAAAGTGAATGTGTAATTTGATAGCTAAAGTTTTCATAGAAGAAATAAATTGAAATAATATATTCATATTATATGATCAATCGATTTTATGTTCATAGTTTTCAATATAGAGCATCTTATTGTGTAAAGCAACATTTCATTTATTATTTTAAACTAAACAAAAGGTTCTATCTTATTCAGACAAAATCTTAACAAATTAAATGTGAGCCGAACTTTGCCTTTAACAAATTACTTCCTTGACTCTTAAATTGTTCTTTTTAGAGTATCAACATTGTTATACAATGTTAATAAAATTTACTCGAATGTGCAAGCTTAATTAATTTATTCCTTTATTTAATCAATCCTTGTGCTTTATGTACGAAATTTGCGCAACAGCCTGAAGCAGTCAATTCCATAATGTATATTCGCGAATATTGACATTTAATAGACTAATAGTAGTTCTTCAGTTCATTAAGATTAAAGTTTTGTACAAATTTAAATTGTCACAATTGTCTGTTTTAGGGACAAATTTTGTGAATGAAAGTCTAGCTGTTACAAATCCTATTGCAAAGAAAAGCTAGATTTAGTACTTCAAAATGTTTTCCAACTGAAAAAGAGATAGTAGCTGAGGACAACATGTGGCAGAGTGGGTGTTTTCTTACCTTTGTCTGGTATCGCATTGACGGCCGTATCCTCGCGTATGTCCTCCAGCAGCTCCTCGTGATTTTGCATTTCCGCTTTAGGTTTTCGTTTTCATTTACGTTTTGATGGAAATCGAGACCAAAGTGGCCCGTGAAAGTGGAGACCGAAGGCGAAAAAAGAGAGAGAACGAGAACAAAGTGTTAGTCAGTTACATTCACCGATATTAGGTAGTTAATTTTAGTCGAGTTACTCGCAACTCTGCTCGGGAAATTCAATTTGTGGCGAGCATATAAACAGATAAACAGCTTCCACAGCAATCGACCAGCAACCCCTCCAAACATTTCCCTTAAAACCGCACACAACACGCACACTACAGCGCCACATATCTGGTCGCTAGGGAGATATGCAGAGAGCCAGAGACAGAGATGAGAGTGTGAAGAGATGTTCGATGCTCCACTTCCCATTTGGTGCAGTCTCGTTTGTTTTTTACCATATTTTGGCGCATATGTGCGCCGAGCAGTTCTTTACGAGCAGCTTGTAATTTTCACAAACCACAAAATGAAGTTGCACAAAATGTGCGATTTGACTCCTGTGCAGCAGCAGCAGCAACAGCAGGAACCGAAACTGGAAATGAAGTGTCTGGCATTGAAATCAATAATTGAACCATCATGAGGTTTGAGTTAGCTCTGAAGTTGGGCATCGCTTTCCCCAGACATGTAATGCAATGCAGTGCACGCATCATAAAATATTTACCAAACTCAGCCAAATGGGGGTAAATGTGTAAACGGATTTACGTTCATGCGTTTCTGTTTAGAATTTGCAATTGGTGAAATTATTGCATCGAAGAGGTAAATTTGCTGGTAATGGGCTTATTGATTAGAATTATTATTAGCTTAAATTGACTCAGTAGAGCTGATAAAGGGAATTTCATTGGAAATAAATTGATAACCGGAAGTAAAGTTCAAATGGTTGAATTCCAAATGCATTTACGATTTCAGGTGAAACTGGCATGTAATTAACATATAGAAAAGCTTTAGAGTACTTTAGTAAAGAGTTTGTTTTGATATTAAGTATAAATCAAATAAAATAAATATTTACATGTTAATTTTGTAACTACTAGGTGTTGGCTTAAAATGGTTGTTAATGTAGTGTTACCGAAGTTGAAAAGATAAATTTATTGAAATGTTCTTGTGGTGCCATTCATTCAATTATGTTATTATTACTTCGAACTTAAATGATATTAGATAGATAAATACAATTAACTGCATTATTTATGATTCTGTAGCTGAATATTTGATAAAGTTCCGATAAAAATTGTAGAAGGTATTTAACACATTTTGTTGTATGGGAAATAACGTTTATGTGCTATGGTTCTTCGTTGCTTTGGCTGATAATCTTGAATATTTTGTACTCTATGGTATTTTATTATACCCGCTACCCATAGGGTAGAAGGGTATTATAACTTTGTGCCGGCAGGAAATGTATGTAACAGGTAGAAGGAGGCATCTCCGACCCTATAAAGTATATATATTCTTGATCAGCGTCAACAGCCGAGACGATATAGCCATGTCCGTCTGTGTGTCTGTCCGTCTGTCCGTATGAAACAGTCGAGCACACTCGACTGTAACTTTCTTACTTGTTTTTATTTTAAATCATTATTTTAAATGGTATCAATATACCAAATACAGCCGTCGGTATTTTTTGGTATATTAAATTGGTATATTTTAAGAACAATACCGCACTGTTTTGTTTAATGACTAGCGTTTATCTCACAGTCAGGCATACTCGACTGTAGCTTTCAAACTTGTTTTGTTTGAAACTGTTGACAATATACACAGAAAATATTTCTACTAAATTTTGAATTTTCAAAGAATGATTACTATTGATCTTTTTCTTAAATCGAATAAAAAATTGAGTGTCGCAATTTTATTATAGTAAAGAAAATAAATATCATTTGAGTTGGTATTTATTGCTTTGAAATGAAGAAATATTTTATTTCATATCATTCTGACAAAAAGTTTACTTGCAGTCATAGATATTTGAATTTCTCACTTTATAGCTCTTGTTGAAAGTCTCTCATCGTACATCTCTATTGCCATTGGCATACCTGGCTACACTTTATAAGAAACTGCCAACCTGATTTCTTAGTTTTTTATTCATTTTTCAGCATTTTTATTATGAGCTAACCCATTTTCACGGTCACGTCGAGAGTCGACTGCAAATCACGTCATTCGATGCGGAGCAGCAAAATGTGAAAGAAAGCGTAAAAGGAACTTTTCTGAAAAAGTTGCACAACTGTTTCGGTCTATTCAGGGGTCTGTTGGTGTGGTGAGGTCTGGTCGGGATGGCACGTAACATTCACTGGCAACATTTGTGGCCCTTTTGAATGCGTTTTCTTTGCCTCCACACACATGTGATCCACAAGCTACTAGACACAAGGCAACAAAAACAGCTCTATGCAATATGACAGCAAAGATGTTGGACAGCCGAAAGCGAAGGGAGTGGAGGATGGAAATTGGGATTGGAATTGGGATTGGCATGGCGATGCCGAAGGGGGGATTTGTGATTGCGGGCAGTGGGTTGGCTGTGGTATGCAACAATGCAACACAAAATATTACAAACAGGCTGAGCTGCCAAGTCGAGCGCAAAGTTGTTGCCCAACTTCAGCATCAGCATCGGCTTTGCTTTTTACTGCGTTTGATGTTTGCTAGCTGAGAATGCACAACCTTCATTCCCCAACCCCGTTCCCTCTGCTCTTTGTCAATCCAGCAGCAAAACCAACCCCAAATGCTTGTGAAATCGAATTTATTGCATACTTCTGTGCGTCGCTGCAACAGCCACAAAATGTATTTGCCCTGCCAGGCAGCTGTGACATTTTCCCAAAGTCACTGCGAATGCAATAGGGTAGGCAACATCTCTTCTTCCTCTCCCTACCCCTATCCCTCTCACTCTCTACCATACCCTTTTACTTTTCTCATACCAATGGCAGTTAGCATGTGCTTGGCGTTTATTAAAATGCAAACTGTGCCCGAATTGTTGAGCATGAGAATTAATTGAAAATTTGTTTCTTCTTCCGCCATTTGTCCGTTCCCTTTTTCTCCTCCTCGTCCTTTTTCTTCAACTGCAGCTGTCTGCTATGAATTACTTATTTTTCTTATTTTGTGTTTCTCATTTCTCTCGTTTCACATTTCTTATGTCAATGTTGCCATTTGCCATTTGCGTCGCTTTTGCTTGCTCTACTCTCCTTTCCCTCTCCCTCTCCCTCTTCCTCTACCTTTCCCCCCTCTCACCACCTCAATCACCAAATTGCCCAATCGCCCATTCGCGAGCTATGCCAAATTCCAATTCATTTGCTCTATTGACAGTGTGTCTGCACGCACCGGTTAAAGTCCAAGGCCTTTACGCTTATAAATAACTTGTGTGTGTTTTTTTTTCTCTACTCTCTTTTTTTCTAGCTGTCATCATGCCGAAAAAAAACTAGGCGAAATATATGCCAAGGTGGCCAAAAAGTAAATGCTAGTAAAAATCAATAGCAATCGCATAGCGAGTCGAGAAATGTTTGCCAAGAAAGTGACGATTGGTTGTAAGTAAGAAATTGGTATGTAAATGTCACGGAATTTACTTTAATAGCAAATTGTGGGCCAAGTTAGGTTTCCCGGAAAATAACCTGCAATTATGTGACAGTTATAATTTATAACAGTATATAACATATTTTGAATTTCGATATAAACATATTTTTATATACTACAAAATTAATTTCCAAAATTTGTTTATTAAGTTTCATACAAAATATGAAGCATAATAATAATAATTCAATAAATGTTTGATGATACATTTAGTTAAGTGAATTACATTATAATAGATGACTTCAAAAAACTGTATAGAGCTATTTTCAATCTCTTAAATTTCTTTAGACAGTTTGAAGTATATTTAGACTACCAAACAAAGAAAAGTGGCAAGTCGAAGTTTCTGGGAATTGGCCATCTTTCATTTCCTTATCATTAAGCCCTCGAAATGCTTATGAACATACTTCAAATTGAGCTATTTCTGTTTGCCACTTGATTGCACTCACCTTTTTGAGGAATGCCGCAATACACTGCGCTCCATTTGCGTGAGGCAGTGTGAGATGGAGAAAGTGAAAGAGAAAGAGAGAGACAGAGAAAGAGAAAGAGCGAAGGAGAAGGCAAGTAGGCCAAGCGAACCTCAAAACTTCATTAGCCAAAAAGCACGCGCCGAAATTGAAGCGACAGCATCAACAACAGCAACAACAACAAAAGATGTATGCAGATTGGAGAAAGAGAAGAAAAATCGACAGAGATAGAGGAAGAGAGAATCTTTGGGACGTCGGAGGCCATAAATTGCACGGCGGCAAAAATAAATGTAAAGTAAATGGCGCTAATTCAAAGTAGATTTATTTATTATGCCATTTTACTTGCGGCAGCTCGCCAAGAAATATGCTTTAAATTTTCACAGACCATTGTCAGTCTCCCTGTCTCTCTCTCTCTCTCTCTCTCTCTCTCTCTCTCTTCGTCTCATTCCTTCTGTTTTGGCGCACGGTAGGCGTAGTCGAACAACAAACGAAAACAAATGAAAATAAATGTTCAAAAAAAATTATGCAACAAAAACAATAAAGTTGCCGAAGAAAAACTGTAGCTCCTGGCATTGCCATTTATGGGAAAAACTCTCGAGCTTTCTCTTCTTCATTTTTTTTTTTGCTGTGCAAGTACACGAACATTTTAATTTACGCATCCTGTGGCGCCTCCTTTGAGAAGCAACGCACCTGCTGCGACAGACAGCCCATCGTACGTTCAGCGTCTCAGTTGCTGCCACAGCCGCAGGCTGAGAGAGTGAGAGAGACGAGAGGAAGAGAGAGGCGCCTGGACGTCTGCTGTTGATTTTAGCCATAATGCTAACGCATTTAAGCCAATTTTCGTGTCAGCTCTCAATGATTTATTAGCCCAAAAACTGTAGACAGCTTAGCACCCGGATACGCAGTCGGATACGGTTACAGATACTGAGTATAGCAAACTCTGCATGGGATCTCCACAAATACTCAAGTAGGTGTCAACAACTGCCTCCAAGTTGCACAAATTTTCCTACAATTTGTTTTTGTTTGCGCCTAATGATTATAATTACGACAAATTTCGACAAATTTTCAGTTACAGCAGCAAATTGGACTCAACTTAGGTGGGAGATGTAGAACAAAGGACAGAATTTTCTATTTGAATGTTTAAAGAAATGTTGATGCCATTTAATCCATTTAACATTCTGATTTTTTTTTTTACAACTGTTCTCCCCAAGGTTTTTAATTTTATTTAGTATTCAATTCTATTTTTACAAGTAATTTTCTTATATATATTTAATGTATTTTTTGTAAATGTTTATATCTTTTAATGTTTAAATTAATAATTTTATTTATATTCGCATTATATTCTTTTCTCTGAATTAATATTACAATTCAAAAATTTAATTTCACTTTCAAACTTAATTTGTTAAATAAATTACTTTTATTACGCAACGTGTGGCATACGATTTTAATTCCTTTTTTTTCAATTTAATTGGAGCACTTGTCAAAGCCTTGACGGCTACTTGCAACTCACGTACGCAGCCCAGGGGCATTAAGGCAGAGTAAATGAGAAAGGCGGAGCACAGAACTTTGTAGCTTTTTGGCAGTAAGTTGCATGAATGCTTGTATAACTGCAGAAATAGTTGCATATGAACTTTGAATGCTAACAAATACACATATATTTTAAATTCTAATTATATTCTAGTTTTATTCTAAATCTGAACGTAAAATTATTGTTATCAGTTCTTAAATTGAAGTTTGTTTAGTTTGGTCAATTATAAGAAGTCGAAAGCATCGTTTAAGGACTAGGATTGATTGCTTCTTGATGTTATCAAGTGGTCGGAGAGTTTTATTCACTTAATCTCTAACCCATCAATCTCTTAAAACACCTTGGTATAACCTGAGCTGCATTCAAGACAACTTTGTGTGGACCAAGTTGGTCAGCAAATTCACAGTGGGTCAAAATGATTGTAAAACTTCAAGTTTGCTGCGTACGTGAGAGCAGAGAGCAGAGAAAGTGCATAGTGAGAGAGTGCAAAGTGAGAGAAAAGTAAGTGATGCGTGCAGCGACTCTCAGGGACTTGACTTTGTGGCATGACTCGGATAGCAAACTGCAAACTGCAAGTTACCAGTTGCCAAAATGTCAGTTATTGGCCAGTCAACTTTTATGGGCAGCATTTACCTAGCATAGTGTAACTTTCAAATTAGCACAGCCCGAATATAGTGTTAAAATTTCTGAGCAGTTGGCAATTCCCATTGCGGTGTCATGTGTCGGAGGTTAAAAGCTTGTCCAGACACCACGATAACTTTATCATTTTGCATTCATCGGTGGGCAAAAGTGCAACAGACCAGTGACTTTTTGATAATTGAGTTTAGTGCGTTTGCTGACATATTTCTAGAGACTGGGCCTGGCGAGTTTGCATTCGAAATTCAAAGACTAGCCTAAGGCTAATGGAGAATTGGTGTGGGGAGAGGAAGCATAGGTCAGGTCAAATGCAAAATGCTGGCAAATTAAATTTGTGTAAAATAAAACTACAAAGGCGACTTCAAACGAGATGCGAACAAACGAAGCTAACGTGAAATGATGTTAAAAACAAACATTCGCCAAGAGGCAAAGACGAAAAGCGCAACAAAAAACAGCAAAAACAAAATGAAAACAAAGCAGAACAAAACACAGCAGAAGGGAGCAGAGGAGAACAAAATAAAAAACAAATTACAGCAATAGAAAAGCAACAAAAACAAAAAAAAAACAACATCAACAACGCCACAGTAAAAGGCCAACAGGAGCCGTGATTGCCGTTCTTTTTACTCTGTTTTCCTGCTCGTTGCTCGTTGCTCATCCGCCCCGTCGGCCAAAAGCGACGCGCTAAACAATGTAAAGCACAAAAAAGTGTTGCATACTTTCAGCAGCAGCGCTAAAGGGTGTGAAAGATGCACACGCACACACACACACACACAACCGACACTATGAAAGAATGCTGTGAAATAGGAAGCGAATGGGAGAGAGGGAAAAGCGAAAGGCAACAGCAATTTTGCAGTCAGTTGGGAAATTGTTGAAAAATTGTCAAACAATTGCAGCAAACGCGTCATGTGGAGTGGAGTGGAGTGTAATGGCCTCCACATGCATTGGGATTTTCTTTTCTAACGCCGGTTTACAAAAGAGGCGTGGTACAGGCAACATACCCA
Source organism: Drosophila nasuta (assembly GCF_023558535.2). Classification (NCBI taxonomy): domain Eukaryota; kingdom Metazoa; phylum Arthropoda; class Insecta; order Diptera; family Drosophilidae; genus Drosophila; species Drosophila nasuta. The sequence continues at coordinate 8,186,888 of NC_083455.1, read as the reverse complement.
CACACAAAAAAACATATGACAAAATGCACATCAAAAACAGTTAAGCGAAATCATACAAAGAAATTTCATTTAGCTCACGTATGAAAGTGATGGGGAAAACTTACGAAACTGCGAAAGGTAAAAAAATGTTTATTAGTGGAAAAGTTTTTACGACGTGATTAAAATACGATTCAATGAAATTTTTCTCTGTTTATTTGGAAGCAAAAGTTGTGTCGCAAAATGAAAGCAAATCTGGCAAAAGTTTTGAATAATTCAATTAGATTATTAGCCGACTTTCCTAACAATCATGAGCTTAATCTGCTCAGCATTTAGTTGTAGTAGTAAAATATGCTTGTAACTCTAAACGTTTGGTTAAACACAACAGCACTTGAAATGAACCATGAATTTGTCGTAAATTTGTTGAACAAAAAAAGTGCAAAGTTTGAGAGACACTTGAATGCGATGCTTAAATTCCAGTGCATTCACAACGAAAGCCTTGGTCAAGATGTCAAGTCATAAACCCGAAAAATGGGCCGACCCGGGCTCAACGACCCAAGCGACCGAAAGCGCCATCAATCAGGGTGTCAATCACTTTTTGTTCGAGCTGGCTAAGTAGATGCTCATACTCGAACAAACAAACACACGCACACAAACACTCCTCGTAGACATGGATTTTGAGCGGTTCAACATTGTTGAACAATGTCAACTGTTGTCCACTTGTTGAGCAGCCCACAACGAAGCAACGAAGCAGCGGAGCAACGGCGGCAGCCCACAAGTCATGGACAAAGAAAACTTAAGTGGCCACAAACATGGGGCCCTGGGTTGCCCTCGGGTATTTGGTGGGCTGCCATGTGGTTGCCTCCTTTGTGTGTGTGCTTTGTTCGTATGTGTGTGCCGACACAACCGCAATTCGAATGTGAATGCGAATACGAATACGAATACGCATACGCCATGTGGGCGCTTTAATTATGCTATGAACGGCTTAAGTCTGGGGCCAAAAACCTAAACGGCCACTAAGGCAAACCAAGCACGTGCTCCCAACTGCCCTCAGTGTGCAATGAGCCAAACTGGTTTTTCGGGATTTGACACTGCCACTGGCAGTTTCTGTATGTGTGTGTGTGTGCTACACACTGTCAAGCACTTCTAGTGGCAGTCACATAATTCCGCTCAAGTGACACACTGTTAGCCGGGGCGGACACTCAAAAGTTTGTTGGCACTTGGCAACCGCGCCAAGTTGACCTTGTGCTAAGCAAAGGCAAAATCAAATAGAGCGTGACAAGCTCCCTTCCTTTCATTCCTTTCATTCCTTTCCTCCTTCTGTCGGTCTTCGGTTGCCTCGTTGTGGGCCAAAAAACTGAAACTGTGAGAAGTGCGGCAGATATTTCAAAGGAAGTTGTCGAATGGCTTTCGACAATTTTGTGTATTTATTTATCAACGCTTCAATTTTTTAATTACACAATTTGAGGGAGGCAAACAAAGCTTAAAATGGCAGTCAAAAAATAAATAAATAAATGCATTATGTAGGTAATAAATTACCCTCGATGTAAAATATAAGTGAACAAAATGATTTGAATATTAAAGATCAAATAAAGTTAATGTTCATCAAGCTTGTTGCGATCTTATTTTACTTACACATAATCCATAAGCATAAAGACTTATCGATACTTTCATAGACTAAGCATAAATAAACTTTATTTCATATATATATAACATGAACAATTTTTATGACTTTAGCATTGAATTAGAAGTAAAAGTTGATTAAACACCAACTCTACAAATTAAAAGCAAGTAAGAAAGCTACATTCCGGTGTGTTTGACAGTGATATACCCTCTACCTATTTTGACATAGTATATTGTGAAATTTTTCTTAAAATAACAAATAATATACCGCAAACATACTAAAATATACTGAAACCCATATTTAGTACATCTTTGAAGTCGGGGTCAATATATAGATTTTCGGCCAAAGAAGCTAAAGCCCGATTGCAGTAAGCATAATTTGTGACATATATTGTGAAATTATTCTTAAAATAACAAATAATATACCGCAAAAATACTAAAATATACTGAAATCCATATTTCGAATTACTTTGAAGTCGGGGTCAATAATATAAGAGATTTTCGGCCAAAGAAGCTAAAACCCGAAATTGTCAAACATAAATCAAAAAAGTTTCTGTATTATTTTGAAAATATACTAAATAAATAAACAAAAAACTACTACTAGGTTCAAAATATGCCATGGAGTTTAAAGTATATCAGATTGTTTACTAAAGCAGCTTCGACTCAAATGCATCTAACGTATTTTGACATATAAAATAAATAAAGATAAATTTAATGTTTTGAATTTTTATTCTAATAATTGATAAGTTAATTGATAATAAAATTTAAAAGTTGGTAAAGGTAAAAGTTAGTATATATTGTACTAGAATCAATTGTAAATGTTGTAAATATTAGATATCGCAGTACTTCCATAATTAGACTGGCAAATGAAAAATGGCTAAATAAAATATATTATGTTTATTCAAAATAAATTATTATTAATATCTTTTATGGATGTGCGATTTTCTATAATCTTGCCTTATACTAAGTCCAGGTCAACTTAATCTAGTTTCACATTTTAGATTTATTTCTTACCCAGGTGATGCGCTATGTGATCGTGTTCCTCCGATTCGCCAATAATGAAATCCGTGTGCTGTTGCTGGTGGTGAAGCAGATCCATGTGATGCTGATGCATTTCGCTGTCATCATCATCTTGTGCGGCGACGAGGGACCGACAGAGGGTCAGCCAAGTGACCGAAGCGGCGGCAGCGGCAACAATTAGCCATGAGCATATTTCCGGCATTTTATGTTTCCGCTGCAGTTTCATTACGCGACGCCGTCGCAGCGCCAAAGTTGCATCCGCTGTCAGCGGAAATATTTTAATTTTCATTTTTATTTGTTTATGCGTTTTTGTAAAGTACGTTTTTTTTTATTTTGTATTTTTTATTTTTACGCTTTTTTGCTGTATTTCTCGTGCTGTATCTCGTTTCTGCTTTGTCGTTGTGTTTTGCTTTTGTCAATGTTTATGCGTTGGCCGGCACTTGCATAGTTTGTTTATTTGTTTGCTCTTTATCTATACGAATGTATTCTTTAGCTGGGCTTTTACTTTCAATTGCCGGGAATGCAATTCATTGCGACTGTTAAATATTTACGCGAAACAATTTGTTCAGCCCTTGGCTGAGTGGGAAAATAAATTTTCCATTGCATAACAGCAGGGGCGCTGCAGCAGCCTCCCGTTGACGTCGCCCGCGACTGTAAATATAAAAAATGCATGGCATGTTATAATCTGTTTCTCCTTTCTTTTTTATCTTTATTTATTTTTTTGTATGCTGCTGCTCATTCATTATTACTATTATTACTTTTTCCATTACGTTTTTTTTTTATTCTGCATTGCTGTAAGTTTTCAACCGGGCATTATTAAATATCATTTCATTATTTATACATTTGCATAACCAAACACACCAACACTCTACATCGACTCGCTCTCATTTTATGGCTGATTAAATTATAAATCATGTGTCGGCATTAATAGTTGGCAACTTTGTGGCTTAATTTTAGTTGCCATTTGATATTCCTTTTAGATAACCTTGGTGTGTTGACTCACTCGCATTAAGTGGCAGCTCTCTCGCAGTGCTGAAGTAGCATCAATTAAAACATAATTAACTACTTATAGTTGAGAAATTTTCAGTGCGAATTTATCTCGGCATTTGAAGTCAAGGCCGTAGACATGTCGACATGTTTTTCATCGGGTCAATGGGCCGTATGAGTAACTTGACATGCTTCATTTGTCGCATAAGCAACATGCAAAGCCATTTCTCGTTCAAGTCCATATTTATGGGACTATACAAGTAGGAGGAGGAGGAGGAGGAGGAGACTCTTAAACGAGAGAGAGAACTAAAACCGGATGCATCGTTTAATTGCTTGAAGCGCGCAAATTAGAAAACTCAGAGACTGAGCACACACAATAAATGTTGGAAAATGGAAACTATGTGGGACAGTTATTCACAGAGAACGAGAGGGAAACGAAACGAAATGGAAAATGGAAATGCTAGTCGTGGGGAAGTTGTAGTGGTAACTTGAGAACAAAAGTCAAGCGAAATACAACGGAAAGCGGCAGAAAGGCATTTAAACTTTTGGACAAGTTTAATTTCCGTCGAGAGCAGCTGCAGAGTACAAAATACTCGTTGGCAAGCCACCGAGATATCTGGAATGAGATGGACAGCTATGAAATTGAAAGCACTTACAATCTTTGATAGAGTTGAGCCTGCAATCAACTAATTGCGGTACCCATAAGAACGTTGCGGCTTTGCCGTGTATTGTTTTTGCTCACTCGACTCTTCACTCTTCACTCTCGAGTCTCCAGTCTCGAGTCTCGAGCGTTGTTTCTAAAGTCTTAACAACAGCTAAAATCTGTCTCAATTCTGGGACCAAAGGAAAACATACACCTACACACACTCACACGCTGATAGTAAAGGATAGAAAATCAAAAGGAACAACACAAACACAACACAAAATAAAAGGAAAGGAAAGGTTTCTTTGCCATTGTTATTATCTGGTTATTACATATTACTTTTATGATCATCGCTGCTGTCGTCGTTTGGCTTTTTTATCAGTTGACCAGGTGAAATTAATGAAGAAAAACGTCAGCCCGACCTTTTGTCCACCTTTTGCCGGACTACCGACCCTCGACCATCGACATGCTCTTTGACCCCCTTTTATTTTGGCCAGTTGGCTGCTTCTGCTGTTTCTGCTTGTTTGGGCTTTATGGCTTTTGGGGTTTCTGTTTCATTGCTCCACTGGAAATGTCATAAAGATAACAACAGGCCACGCACACCGAAAAGCCCGCGTTGAAAACTTGAATAAAATGTGACAAATGGTTTTTTTATTTAATAAATTGGCTTAACCGGCTGTCCCGTAACGGCCCATGAACTCTGACCCCACAGCAACCAGATATCTGACATTTATGGGCGTAATTGAGTAAATGTGAAATGATTATCGGGCGTGGCTTCAAATTCTTTGAAGTTTTTACCCGTTACCATAGCAACAACGTTCACAGCCAATTTTCATTGACATATTTTACAAGCATATGTTAAGAGTTTTACAGCTTTAATAAATAAAATTACTAATTAATAAAAACATTTGTTACTATTTCGTTGTATAGTGAAAAGAATAAAGTACTGAATTCGCTAAATTAACTTATCAATTAACCAAAAATTAAATTCATTGTTGTTGTAAACTGTTAAATATGAATGATCCATTGAAATTATTATGAACGAAATTCATACTTCCACATAACAAAAATATAAAAAATGTTTAAGCCACTTTAATGTTATTATTAATAAATTGTATTAACAAATATGAGTTTAAATCTAAATTGATTATTTTTATTTAATTATTCTTCCTTGCTATAAAGCTTCATACTTGAAATTGCCAACAAAAGAAGAGGGATAACCCTTGAGTGTGACGACAGAGGCTAACAAAGTTAACAAGATGTACTTTGAGATTCCCAGAAACACGAGCTGTAAGCAGATCCTACGCTTTATGGCAAATTCAAATATTCCCAGGCTGAACTTTGCTTTCGCAACATTGTGGTAGCTTTGATTAACAGCTTAGGGACAGGAAAAGGCGCAGATGGCGCTCCCTCGGCAAATCAGCCCAAAAGCCAAGCAATGTCATAATGATAAATAGCTCCAACGACAGCCAGGGCGAAAAATCTTAAGTCAATGACTGCCTTGGCCCCATCGGCGGCCCAACGGTAAAGTGGAGACAGGAAGCAATTTTTGGGCTAAGCAGTTGACACCTTTTTGGACGCCGTATCATTAACATTTTCATTACGATTGTCACAGTTGCTGTTACTGTTACAGTAACAGTCATTGCTGCTCTTACTGTTATTGTTTTATTTTTGTTTTTTGTTTCTTTTTTTTTTTGTTTTTGACATTGCTTATTGTTTGGCTTTTGTGCTTCGTTTTGTGTTTGGCTAGTGGCTTCGTTTTGTTTCAGTGTTTTGGTTCCTTTCTCTTCTTTTATCGGCAACTGTCAATCGTTAAATGACAAACAATGAAATGTGGCAACAGCGCGGAGGTGGCTGGTCCAACAAAACAAAATGGCGGCCAATGATTTCAGCTGTCAGACGTTTGCCGCTAATCCTCTGCGCCAATTCCTCTGCATTCTTTGGTTATTTCGGAAATGAAATAACAAATGATTTCCCGTCCCTCGCAAAGATCTCTGTCTCTCGCCCGTTCCCTTTCTCTTTCACTCCATCGCATTGTTGCTTATATTTCACATTTCTCACGCGATGTTTTTTGTTTCTCGCCTCACTTATTCATTCCTTGTCGCATTCCATCTGCATTCCATTCCCCTCAATGTGGCAACATTCCTGGCGGCCAACCTTGCGTGTCACCTACTGCAACAGCACCAGCAGCAGCAGCAGCCTCGCCTCTGGCACCTTGCCACATAAAAAGGCTTGTTTTATGTCACCTTCAGGCATCGTTCTTGCCACTTGCCCCAGCTCATACTTGAGCCAGGGAGCTGTCGCTCATAATATGCATAAAGCGTCAAAAATTAAGCCAAATACCTGATGGCCATAAACATTGTCTGGCAACGTGTGCAGCTACTTGGCTCAACCAAATTGTTGTTGTTGCCAACAAATCAACAAAACAGTTACAGCTACAGCAACTCTTACAGCTATAACTGACAGTTAACGGACTTCCCTGTCCAATCTGAATTCCTGGTTGGTTTTGCTAAGACAGTTGCTTTTTGCTGAGCATTTTTGTGAGAACATCAGAAGGGTAAATTCGCTTCATATGTCAACTTGACTTTAATATCTATATTTCACGCATTGTCAGATTGCGGAAAAAGGATCTTAGGTACTTATTACGAGCAAAAATCCTTGCTAATTTGAACACTTAGTATTTCATATACTCAGTAAAATTAGTCAATTTTTGTTACATCTGCGAATATTTTTCTCATATATGAGCTGAGAACAACAACAATGATAAAATAATTTAATATAAATTTTACCGTTATATAAAAATAAAAATTAAAGAAAAAAATTAATAATCAATCAAAAATGTAATAATGTTTAGCGTTTATTTTATATCTTAAGAAAAACTAAACAATTTTAGTAATGGTTTTTAATTGATCTATGTATCCAGCAATCAGATAAAAACCGATAGCTTTTTAATTTCACTCCAGTTTACTTCTGATTTTAAGTATGTAATAAATAAATAAGATAAACTAATAAATAAATACAACTCTACTAAATTGTTAATATTAGTTTGACTTTTCCAATTTGATATTTTAATTTAGGTGCCACATATATTTATATAATTGTAAAAGACTTCAACAGTTTAACAAGAATATACTATTCGCTTGCCCTTCAGACATATGTAACTCTTTTCTATGTTCATCCTTTGCAATTCGCCGTTAAGTACCACTTATTGCTATTATCTAACGTACATAAGCATCTAAAAGGTTTTGCAAGTTGTAGTTATGAACGTAGACCATTAATTGGATTGAAGCACATAATTTCATCTCATATCTGCCAGCTCGTTGCATATCAAGTAAAGAGAATCAAGCCTGGGTACGTCCACATGCTTATGCTCTTGTCCCTAGTCCTTTGACGTCCCTTTCTCGTCCTCGTCCTCGTCATCCTCGTCCATGTCTCAACGTCAGCTGTCAGTTGCCTTTTGTGTTTTGCTGCATCTGCAGCTTCTGATGCTGCTGTAGCTGTTGCAGCTTTTCTCAGTTGGAAATTTTTTTAATATAACACGCACACAACGACACCAACATGCTCTGACACCCGCGTACTTTAACTAGCCAACAGGAAGCTGCTTACCCCTCCACTCCTCCGCCACACCCATTATTCTCATCCCACGCAACGCAACTCGATTCCTCCCCCAAAGACCAAAACGCGTATTGCAATTTTTTTGTTGTGTTGTGTTCGCCTTGCATTTGATTAACCTACAAAGGGAGTTGGGCGTGGCAGCGGGGGAGGAGGCGAGTTTGTTGTTATTGCACTGCTGCATTTTCTCAACCGGCAGCTTTAATATAGCAAGCGAGGACGCAACGAGAGCGAGGGGCCAGCGGCTGGTAGGTGTTTTTATAAGAGGAAGAAATGCATAAATACATAAAAAATTGGCCAGCTTACAAGCAGGTTTACATATGCAATGAGCAAAGGGGATGCGTGAGTGTGTGTGTGTGTGTGTGTAAGCGGACGCATAAGTGTATGTGTGTGGCTGCCTGGTTGTTTGAAGACGAGTGTTTACATTGTTGCAGCAAAGATTTTGCCCAACACGTGTTTGCTTTCGTTTGCTTCCGTTTCCTGTTGGTTTTCCTTCCCCAAGCAGCTCAAAGTTTTTGACTTTAAGTTGCCTACGTGACGGACCGGAAAGTCTTGCCCCAAACATATATTTAATAAAATCGCAACAACCAGCACCTATATTTCGGCAAATCAGTTGCAAAATAGTTGGACATGTTAAATCTCAAATGTTTGCTTCTGCGATAAGTTAACATTTTGATAGATGCATAAAATGTAAAGGGGAAAACATATTTTACTTTGTTCGCTTGCAAGCAAAAAAAATTTTTTGGTAGTGTATGCACAAAAAATATGCAAATAAAAGTTTTTATAATGTTTAAATTTTTCTGAAATCTCTCTATTATATTATTTTCAGTTGACTGCTTCAATCGAGTCTGCTCCACTGAGATATACCCGCTACCTATTTTCAAAAAAAAGCCAATCAGTGCAACAGTATTTGTAAAATAGATGAAATTGATGTACTAAAATAAACAAAATGTTATGTTTGGTATATGCATGTACTATTAAAATTAAAAATATACCAAAAAGTACTAAAACTGGCAGATTATCATTAAAAAGCTAAGATCCGGCTACAGAAAAACAAAATTATATATGAAATTATTTCTAAAATAGCTTTTACAAATTTTATCTAACTGTAACCAAATCAACTTAGGAATGACAGATACTGTAGTTATTACTGTAACTATTACATATCGTGATTTTAGCTTTCTGACTTTGACATAATTTTTCTGACGGTTTAAATTTATGATACCCTTACACCTTATGGATGGCAGGAATAAAAATCTTACATGGCTACTTAAGTAAATAAATGCCAATATTAAAAAAATATTAAGAAATACCCTTAAAATATAAAACTAAATTTATTAAATTCAAATCAATTAAATCTTTGGAATTAATCTATATATATAATTAATTAATACTTGATTATTTAGTGCAATAATTATTTATTTTTAAGATATACTGATTATTTAAGAGAATTCGTGGATATAATTCAGTAAATTGCAGAAAAATATATTAAAACTTGGTTTTTATTACTATCTTTTAAGAGTCGTGTCCATTAACTGCGTTTTAAAGACACTATGTTTATCACCTGCAATTGGATTGTGTTTTTGAATGCAATTCTCGTCGGTCTACAGACCCAATTGCTGACCATAACGAATAATAGTTCGAACAGATTTCAAAGCAACCCAAATTGTTAGCGGTTTCTCATTTGCATTGCTGTACTGCACCAGCTATGCAGAATTGTTGTGATCGTTGCCATTTTGCTAGTGCTCTTTTTTGGGCAGTGCCTGAAAGTATGCAACGAAAAATGTTCGAGGACAACGAGTGTGTGAGTGAAGTGCGCTTGGCATGTGGCATGTGGCACGCGGCACGCTGTACGCTATACGCTTCTCGCTGCACGCGGTAGCCATGCATTTTCCGGTTTTAATGATTATAACACAATCGAGTGCATATTGCCTAATTAGCGGGCAGACTCCCCTTCATCAACCTCCCACAAAACTCTGTTTCGAACCGCACAAAAAGCATAAAATACATATTTGCAGCGCACGCACACACACACAATGCCAGCGGCAGCAATATGCATGTGTGTGTGTATATGTGGGGGAATGCGTTGGTGTGTAGTTTGTGCATATTTTATCTTGCTTATTGAATGGCTACGCCAAGAGCGAGGGTCGTTCAGTGGATGCACCAAATTTCATGTTCGTTTTATGGTATGTGGATGGAATCTGCTGTGGGCTGCGAAGCGTGTGTGTGAACATTTGGGAGTGTGTGCGTGTGGCTGGCTAACGTTAACCAGTTCTATTTGTTAGTTTTGCAAAAACTCGTCAGCTATTCATTAGCATTGTTGACAGTGCAGCGCAAATTATAACAACAGCGGAAAATTCAAAGCGTTCCCAATCAACTTTAAGCTGCAGAAATTATCATTTCGATTTGAACTTTATTTTTAGCAGCAACTAACAATATTTTCCAGAACAATGCTATCTACATTTATTCCAGCAATAATTTTCGTTTCATTTCATAATCATTTCAGTAACAAATTATCGTAAAAATTAACATTGAAAGAATATCAAATATATTTGAATTATATTACATAAATATTTGCAATTATTTCTATTAGGTTTATTTTAGCTAAACGTATAAAACTTATATCAAAAGCTAATAATAAAAATAGATTACGCCGATCAAATCATTATAATAATTTAAATATTTAATTAATTTTTTGAATTCAAATGTCATTTAAAGCGTGTTCAATATAAAAATAAATTTCCAAATATATGTAAAGCAAAAAGTTTTGATTTTCACCAATCGTCATCTTCAAGAAGTAAAGTATTAATTTGTCTAATATTGATAGCCGTAAGTTGACGCTCGTCAATTGGTGCATAAGTTGGATCGACAGCGATTTGTCTAGTACCCTTAATTAACGGATTAGCAAGAGTTTTGCAGGTCAACCAATTGAAAGGTAAATGGCAATTATAAATTTCTTTAACAGACATATCAAAGAACTAAATCTTATCGTTCTTATTGGATTGTCTCCCATTTGATGGTATGCTACTGCCCAAATCCTTTTTATTGCAGGCGATGGTTAGTGGAATACCTTAACAAAGTAACATTTGAAAATCCAGACTATTTCCAATATAATCGAAAGTCTAGCCAGATGTCGAATACGTCATAATGATTGCACAATCTAGCTGCAAATCAATAAAATTCTTCTGCAATATTCCGTCATAGCGTATCATCCCAAATTACTGCAAAAGAAAGATGATACTTGATACATTCAGTTGGAATACGTTCCTCAACAAATCGCCCAGTTTTGTGGAGCTCCATTCAACTAGTTTTACCGGCTCCTGATTTTAAAAGAAGTAAACACTGTAGTTCCATCTTTTTTTTATGAATACCTTAAGAATAATGTAATTTTTGGTTTATATCCACATCGAAAATGCGTAAGCGAGTAATGTAATGAAATTTATTTAGAATCATTCTACTTTTAGTTGTGCGTAGGTAAATCGATTAATAAATTGTACAAATTTGTACAACGTTTTTTATCCGTTTTAAATGACTGACTGAACTGACATTGAGGCTGAATATGAAAGCATTATTTCATATGTTAGTAGTCTACATTTTTGTAATAAATCAGTCTTATAATGATATAAAATATAAAAATTATGCACTTCTCAAATTCATAGTTTGAATTTAAATCAATTTAAAAAAATATATTAAAATTAAATAAAATAAGAAAAATCGAAAAAAAGACGGCAATTAAATTGCATAAAGTAAATACAACATTCAATATTAAGTGTGGTTTGTGTGTGTCAGTGGGAGAAAGGAAAAACTATCAGCCATCATAATGAGGCACGCTCGAGTGGGCCCCAAAATGCAATCAGCTCCACCGACTTGAGTTGCAGTTCAAAAGTAAACAGCCAGCGGACCCAATGTCTAAGTTTTCTTCATGACGATGACGACGACGACGACGACAAAGAAAGGAAAAGGAAATCCAAAGGGAAGCCATGAAAGGAGCAAATGGAGTCACGACAACGCTGCTGCCACAATTTGCGTTAAACGTCGTGTGAAAGATGAAGTACAAAATTCAAGCTGACGCGGCACCAAAGTTCTACAAAGCCTTCCATTTTTTTTGTTTTCGTGCACATAGCATTTTTTTTATAAGTATTTATTCGGCTTACGTACTTTGGGAAATTGCGAGTTGCATAGTTTCAGGCGGGCGATGGTAAATACTTTGGCATGATACGGCCACACTTATGGCCAAGGCATATAAAATTGAATCCAAGTAGCGATATGTTTAACACTCTCACTAACCACCAAAAACGATAAACACTTTAACACACGTAACCGATGAGCGCGCGTAGTTGTCGTATTCGTTGTGCTGTTGCTGTCGCTGTCGTTAGCATGAATTGAGTCGCGTGGCGCGTCCGTCAACGTTGCGCACTAAAATCATACTAAACTAATTTACTTAGCAGCACGCACTGATTACACCAAGTTGCTATCGAAGTCGTTTTCGCAGCCTGAAGTCGTCACTGTCGCCTGCGCTTCGTTGCTTCTCGTTCGTATGCGCTCGGCTGCCGAACTAGAGAGAAACGCGAAGTTCGTGATGTGAAGCGAATTAACGAAGTTGCCGACAAACAACAACGAAGTTGCCAGTGTTTGTGTGCTTGTGTGCGTGGCCATTGCAAGAGAGCGTCCACACGTTTAAGAGCTTTCCACTGAGCACTGTTAAGTTAACAGAATGCTGTAAAGTTAGTTCTACTGTGAGTTTGCAAGCAACAATGTTTTACTTTGAATTTTGAACAAAATTGTGAAGTATAAATAAAGTATAATAGCACTTAAAAAAGTTTCCAATTGAACAAATTAACAATAAACATGTTTTCTTTAAATATACAATTACTCCTTCAAATTATTAAAATATGTTTAAAAATTAAATTTCAAAATTTTTGAGCATTTCTTAAAGCGCTTTACAATTTTTATGATACAACTTATACATTAATTTTAAAATTTTTGAGTACTTCTTTAAGAACTTGTCAATATAAATGTCAATTGCACCTTATTTAAATTTGTCAATTTATCGACGAAATTGCGTCTATCTAACCAAATATAGTAGAAAGCGTTCAATCATTTAAAATGCTGCAGACACACACAACAAGGGATTGCACAGGGAAAACGAAAAGGAGAGGGACGAAGATGAAAGGGAGCAACTCGGTGCGGACGCCATCGATGCAAAAATCAAGCATTATTTATGCAAATTACAAACCATTATTATTAGAGCCAATGACTAACAACAAGAAAGCCAACAATAACAAACCACAGCAACAACAACTACAACAAGGATAGCTTAAACAACACAAACAACAAAAACGACAAGAGAGTCGAGTCAGGGCAGTTGAACAAAAACTCAACCATATCCGTCATAGTCATAAGGGCACTGCCAACGCATTGGGGAACCAATTTGGCAGCCGGCATAAATAAATTTCAACTTAATGTAGGTCAGTGATGTGTTTTAGAATATGGCGAGTATTCGCTCGTATTCTCTCTCTTATTCTCTGTCCCTCTCTATTACTGACTGCCTCTTTCGATAGCCAATGTGAAGTGTTACTCTCTTTGACGCCGCGCTCTCTTAAGCACGCACGACGTCAAGTGAAGTTCTTTGACAGTAAATTGAAAGCTATGCTGTTGGCTTGGCTCCCAATGGACGCTTGCATAATAGCAAACTTGTCATGATAATAATTGCTGCATTTCGCAATGAACTCACTTGAGACTAAGAACTAGTTGTAGTATTTTGAGAATTGAGTCAAATATTATTTTGGACTAAGCTAAAATCTATTTGAGTTGCTTTTTGCTTCGTTTCATGTGTTTTCCTTATTTGCAGCGCCTGTGGCTAAGTCGAGTGCAAACGAAACTGAAACTACAATGCAAAAACCAAAACCGAAACCAAAAACTGAGCTGGCCAAACAGTCGAATACATTTTGCGTATTTTTGTACCGAGTTGACAGCTCCTCCAGCTCCTTCCTCTGCTGCAGCTCAAGTTGGAAAATTTATGTTGAAACTCACTTAAGCAAGAATGTTTATGCGTTTTCTACGTGTTGGTTTCTGTCCCTCATATGGTCTTACCCCCCTCAGTCCCTCTATCTATCTCTCTCTCTTTCTCTCTCTATCTCAGTCTCTCAGTTTCTCCCACTCTCACTTCACTTTCCCAGCCACCTTCCGCTTTCATTTTGTCATTTTGTACGTTGCTCTCTTTCTTTTTTTTGCTTTCTTGTTGCCAAATTTTGAATGCTGCTCTGAGACACGCACAACAAAGTGTAATGAAATTTTTGGGGGCTCTAATGACTCAAATGCAAAGGAATTTATGGAAATGGTCTTCGGCTAATTGCAGTGGCATTTGATTAAAAGCGAAATGCTTAGATAATAAATTTTGTTGCCTACACTTAGTTGTCGCTTAACTGGCTTCTCTTTTGTGAGTGCTTAAGTACAGGATATAAATATACCACATAAAAAACGAGTTATATAAAATCATAAAAATATTTTAGATTTCATCACATATAATAATATAATAACTTTTTCCTATGATTGTAAATCAAATAAATATTGCTTATTTTATACTTATTCCATGTTAATATTTTCTCATTACGTATACGACAACAAAAAAATATATTTTTTATACTAATATTTAATCGGAAATCTTTAATCTTGAAGGTCAAAAGTGAAGATACTTTGATATCAGTAAAATGTATTATAATTTTGTTTATTTTAATATCGTCTCAAAAGGTTCAACAATTTCGTAGATATTACGTATACGAGAACAGAGAAATATTTATTTTTGAAAATATCATCTAAATATATTTTAAAGACTGGAGGTAGATTATTTTGAGACCACTAGAACATGATTTTAAATTTTTATTTTTCAAATTTTTAATTATTAATATTATATTATATTTATCATTATAAAAAAATATTACGTATCTGAAATCTTGAAACTCTTAAGTCCAAATAGATTTGATAGCAGTTATCACATAATTCAGTATGTTCTCAATAAGTTTTTTTCAATTACAATTAAAATAAGCATAATATATTTCTAAATGATAGTGGGTTCTTAACAAATTTATCAAATATATTTTAAATATTTTTTTGATTTAAATATTTTTAATTTAATTACTTTAAGATGCAAATAACTTTGATTACTGTAAGTCTTCATATTATTTGCACACTTTATAAAAAAATGTATAATAATTATTTAATTTCCATCCTAATATTTAGCAGAAGCATTGAACGTTTACTATCTGTTTCTTAAATTATTTCCCTTTATTTATTACAATGACACCATCTTAATTTCTTAACAATTAGTTGTATATTTATTAAATTGAAATTCAATCCCAACACCATCAATCAATTTATTACCTGCGGGCATTTAAAACTATTAAGAAGTAAATTCCAACAATTGCAACAATTTATTTAAGAGATCTGAATTGCATTTAACGACCGAAAGTTGCCGTCAATCGTTTGAAAGTTTTGTCAGCTATCTTGCTGTCAACATGGGGGGGCCAATTATATGGCACCTTGAGCCGCAGCTCCGTTAGATCTATTTACATATAATTAGCGCTTAACTGTAAGACCACAACGGAGCCAAGGCATCCATCGTTCTCTTAGTGTAGTCGCAGTATTTACCCATCGCACGGGGCTGACTGTAATTTTTTTTATTTTTTTTTTTGCTTTCTGTTTTTTGTTGCTGTGAGTTTGCGAACTACTTTCACGCTGCTCTCACGACTCACACAACTTTGACAATGGAGTTGCAATGATGACGTCGCGAAACGCCATCAAAGTGAAAAGAACCAGAAAGTAGGAAAGAAATAAGAAGAATGCGAAAAAAGAGCACACACATACATAACATAATATCATTGGCATGCAAAAAGTTTTTGTCTAACGGGGGCAGGTTTCAGCTGCCGTCAAGGCGCCAACTTAATAAGGCAGCCAAAATGCCCAGCGGGTGATGAAAACATTGCTAGAAGAACAGAGAGAAAGAGAGAGAGAGAGTGCAAGAGAACGAGAAAAAATAAAAGTGAAGATTGAAGAAGATTGCAACGAGAACTCAAAGAAGTGCAAACAGAGTGTGGTATGCTTTAAGACACACTCGACTATTCGGCAAGGATAATGTTGAATGCCAAATTGTATCTTGAAGACAATTTAAGTATTTTTTAAATTTTGTTATGCGCGCTTTCCATAGGGTAGTTGAGTATTATAGCTTTGTGCTTTCAGGAAATGAATGTTACAGACAGACGAAGGCATCGCCGATCCCATAAACTATTCTTGATCAGCGTCAATAGCCGAGATGATGTAGCCATGCCGCCTGGTCGTCTGTCTGTCCATCTGTAAGAACGCCTAGATCTCAGAAACTATAAGAGTTAGAGATATACTATTACTGGTCATTTTTTGGAGTATCAAGGGTGATTCAAATTATTGCTCCGCACACTTCCGCTAAATTTTTGATTGCAGAAGATAATTAAGCAAAACTTTACAAATGGTATATTTTGAATTTAAATATAGAAAATACAGTTTTAGGTATATTTTCGGTATTTTTCCGGTTTAATTTAAAATGGGTAGCGGGTATCTCAAAGTTGAGCAAACTTGGCTGTAGAGGTCTTACTTGTTTTTGTTTCCCGCCACGGCTACAATAAACAAATTCATCGAATTTCTATAAATTTTACTCTCGATTTCAACAATGATGGCAACTTTACAATTTCTTATAATTTTAAAATTGTTTATCATATCAATTCTGCACTCCATACTATATCAATTTACAATTTAAATGTGATCTTTAAAGACATTTTTTAATTTTAAAATAAACATTAAATTACATTATTTAAATGATTCATTTAATTCTAAATTTATATACGCCAATATTTTCAATTTTTTTTTTCAAATTTAAATTACTAGCTGTAAAAAATTGTTAATTAATACCATTAATCGTATTTCCTTACATAGATACAATATTATATGTGTTTACTATTAGATTATTCGCTTTTCCTCCGCATCCATACGCTACAGTCAATCAATTGGCACATATGTGTCTGACTCTAATGTAGTTGTTCATTGCAACGCCATTTTCATTAGGTGCCACCAACGGATACAGAGAGCTTTCGCTTACGGAATGAGTGCAATTTTGATTAAGAATCTCAGCCAAGACCACAAACGTTGCAGCTGCCGCATGTTTGGCTGCGAGGCATGAAACGTGAAATGCAGCCAAACTAATTATAAGTGGAACTGCGATGTGCTGGGCTGTTCTGTGTTGGCCATGGCTAAGCTATCTGTCTGTGCTTTAGGCCAACACCTGCAATATCCGGCGCCAAAAGTCAGAGCTGTGAAATTCTATGAAATACCTTGTGTGCAGCAAGTGGCATGCAATGAATGGCAACTCGATTAGTGGCAAATTCACTTTAAGATACACCCAAAAAATCGACAATTAACAAACAGAGCTGTTGAGCTTTTAAATGAATTTAATTCAGTATATCAAAATTATGTAGTTGATAAGTTTACGCATATAATTGGAAAGTTCTTTTATTTTTAATTAACTTTCACTGCCATAGAACCAGAAATTCAAGTAAAATATCAATACTTGTGTTATGTCGCAAATTTAATCTGAATTTTGTACAAGCAGTGAATTAAATTTAACGCTACAGTGCCGCAACGTTGTATGCGACAGAGATGCATTAATTCCGCATATTTTGGTGAATAAAAACACATATTCCATCTATCCTTTTTCAATTGTTTCGCTGTATACAATAGAAAAATAAAAATGATGATGAATTCATGATAAAAAAACAAAATTAATATCTCAAATAAATTTCATATTTTACTGAGAAGTAAATGAAAAATAAATATATTTATTGAAAATATTATCTAAAAATTCCTAATTGTGTAGTATTTGTAAGTTAATCAATTTAAATCAGGCAAGCTACTTGCTTTGTTAGTTTTAGCTGATACAAAAACAGCATAAATATCTATTTAATGGTATTTCATGTCCAAATATAAATAAATATATGATTCGTTATTTTCAATATCCATTTATTGTTTATTGTTTATGTTTTCGCACGCCGACTGCCATTTAGTGCATTAATCCGTGAAGCGAAATAATCTCCTAGTTAGAGCAATAAAATTCATGGTAGTTCAACAGAGTTTTGCTGGCAGTAAAAGCGATTTGTGTGTAGCTTAACTATCAGCTTAGCAAATAAGTGTATGAAGGGGGAGTTAAGCGAGAGCGTGCAGCGTGAATATCATAGATTATGTGGTCTTGTGGTTGGGCTTAGCAACTTTAAAGCAACTTCATTACAATTTTATCTCTTTTTTATAAATATAAATAAATATATTGAATTCTAATTTATATACAACGTGTCGTATGCGTAATTAATTTAAAGATTGTGATTGAGATACCCGATACCTATTTTGAATAAAAGTTTCTTAAAATATGCCAATTGTTTTATTGATGTAGAATTACATTTGAAATATACTATAGAGTGCAAAATATACCAGATTGTCAGTCAAATCTATTAAGACCAGTAATAAGGCGTTTTTGTCCAAATTTTCAAAAATCATCATTGTATGTTATGTATCAAAAATCGTCTCTAGTTTCAAAACGGTTGTTATAAATTTGAAACAAACTTTATCTGCTTTGAAACATATCAAAATATTTCTCTATCTTATAGTCTCAGAGAGACAAGGAGCTCTTACGGACAGAAAACGTACAGACAGACAGACGGCTATATGGCTATATCGTCTCAGCTGTTAACAATGATCAATCGCAGATGCCTATACCTGCCTGTTTCATACATTTCTTGGAGGCACAAAGTTTTGATACCCTTCTAACCTTCGTTGGTATAAAAACTTAAGAGTTATCAGTGCACTTAGTTACTTCAATTAACACTTTAACTACTTTAAATTATTTTGCAAATCCATGCCCTATATTAATTGAATTGAATTGCTCTTGACCCAACTTGTTTGCGGTGTAAAGACTCAATTAAATTTATAAATATTATTTTTTACGTTCCCATTGAAAGTGAACCTGGCTTTTATGGCTTTATACTGGCTTGTTCCAATTAATACACATTTAAATCGCAGTTAATGCCAGCGCACTCGCACTCAGTCCCCTAAAGTCACAGATTGTAAGCCTTTGACCCTTGAGCGAGAGTTGTTTCCAAGAATTGTTGCTTTGGCTGCTGGCAGTTTTCGTCTGGCAACCGTTAGTGTATGTACATATTTCGTTTTGCAGCTTCTTTTGATATTTATTATTATATTTATTTTATGATTAAGAGAAAGCCGGATTTGTCGACGCTATAAACGTTGGCAGTTCGTACGTTCGTTTGTAAGCACCGGCTCCAAAGCAATTTGGCACAAATGAAAATTAATTGTAATTACATGAGTGTGAGCTCGTTTATTACGAGTATGCCATAAAAATAACGAGCGAGCGAGTGAGACGTAAAAAAATATTTGGCAAAGCGAGTGCGAATGCCAGCGGGACCATTGCAGCAGGCCATCAATCAATCAATCAATAAATTGAGCATGCCCTGGTTATGCATTTTCTATTGCCACGTTATGACCGAACAAACATTTCACGTGAATTCAATCAAAATCGCCACAAAATGCACAAACACATTTGGACATATTTGCTGAACACATATGTAGGTATATATATATCATTTATATCATATTGCAGCTTATGTTTTTCAATTAAATGCAGCTGTGTGATGTGCTGCAAAAAACAAAGAGACCTTTGCGACAGCGAATCAACAATGCTCTATTATGAGGACGAAAACAAATAGTTGGTAATCATTTCCATTTGTTGAACTGATAAAAGAACCTATTGAAACTTAAATAAAATTTCAGTTAAGGTAATCTGTTATAAAAGTAAAATATCATTGAATAGTCAAGCTGCCCTTTGAAAGCGTATGCAAACTGCTGGAATAAAAGCCAAACAATTGGTCTAATTTCCTGGCAATGCATTCAAAAGTGGAATCAATTAAATTTGCTACCGATTTTTGTGTTGTTGCTAGGCATTTAAGGAATTCTTTTATTATAAAATTCCCACCTCATACTCACACATACACACGAATAGCAGCGGAAGCATGAGTTGTGAAACATGTGCAAAATGCTAGTCTACAAGTGAAACGTGCTGTCAATAAAAGATTTGCATCGTGCAAAATTTGTTGTAACATTTTGTAAGCATTTGCTGAACGTGATTTGTGTAAGTTATTGAGCATAAATTCTGTTCCCAGGTAAAGGTAAATCCAAAGGCTTCTTTTTGTGCTCGCAACTTGTTTGCTGAGTAGAGTATTTCTATTCCCCTTTTTTTTGTCCCCTCCTCCTTTTGCAATTGGACTTCTTATAAGCTGCATCTCTGGGGCATAGCTTATGCAATTGCTCACGAAATAGTGAGTATCGCTTTAAGATAGTTTGAGTAAGTCACTTTCCAATTTATTGCTGAATTAATCCATTTTTACAGTTGCTGCACTTCAGGTCAATTCGAGTCTCCAATTTACTCAGACACATTGATTGAAGTCTCGACATTTTCTGTATTCCCATTCTGTGCCTCCCTTGTGCCTTCCATCACAGTTAATTGCCGGGGCACTGCCTTTTAAATTGCTCCTCAAATTGTTGTGTCGAAATTACCCACTCAAAATTTACTGCAATTGCGTCAACACCCACCACAGAGTTGTATCTCTTTTTTTTTGTTTATGCCAACGCCATTTAATGGCAGCCAAAAGTCAAATTGAATTTTATGCAAAAACTGCAAAATGCAAAAATTGTAAATGGACAAAAAGCGGAAAAAATAATCCAAAAATATACAGAATTGTTGGCATCGTATAACTTAACGCATTTCATATGAGTACTTTTGGGCAGCTTTCTGCAGCCATCTATCAATTTTCCGCGGCCCGACTCTTTCTACAATTGCCCTCGCATCAATTAGCTGTATAAAGTTCAAGTTTCAGTTTCAATTTATGCATTTTCATATTGCTTTCCAGAGCAAAAAATTATTCATAATCGTTGCAATGGCTTCCGAGTGCTAACTGTTTGGCTGCCAGCCAAGCAATTATTCAATTTGAAGCCATTAAAAACAGACTCTTCCCACTTGAACAGCGGCAGTTGATTGACTTGTTGAATCTAAGTGAGCGGACTTGGCTTTAAGCAAATTATAAACAGCGATAAGAGTGATGTTATTTTTTTAATGGAGTAAAATATTTTCAACTAATTACACTAAAGAAACGGTGAGTTGCAATAAAGTAATAACAATTATCCACAGTGTTGAGTGTTGAGGCTGCCACAAAGGCATTTTATGTGCTGCCAGGCATAGACAAAGAAATTGTCATACAGAATGCAATTGTTGCAATTATGCCACACAACTGCTTGAGTTCCTTCACCAGCTGCATATGTTGCAGACAACCAGGCTGTAAAGGCAGTGAAGGCAGACAGCCAGACAGCCAGACAAATAGACATGCAGCACTTGCAATTATGCCAAGCAACAAGGACATCTATCCTGGCAGCCGGAGCTCGCAGTGAAAGCCAAAGCCAAAGCTGAGCCGAGTCGAGTCGAGTCGAGTTAATGTTGTTGCCGTAGTCTGGCTGTCGTTTCTTTTGTTTCACTCGCAGTGCACATTTCTTGTTTATTGTGCCTGGGCATAGCATATACTTTTGCGTATTATAATTTGCATAAATTTCTCCGACTTCGCCTCTGTCTCCGACTCCGACTCCGACGAAGGAGTGCAGAAGTGGAGAGTATGCTGAATGAGTGTGGCAAGGTTAAGAGTTGCCACACAAAACAATTTAATAACGAGCAGATACAAGTGACAAAATGAATTATGCTGTTATTCAAGCTGTTCACACACATACACACACATTGCAAGTGTGAATCGTTATGCAAGTGGGAGAAAGAAAGGGAAGGCATTTAGTCGGAATATATGAAGTGATGGAAAACATTTGTTTCCTTGGCATGTGCCTCGAATGGGAATGTGAAAAAATAAAGAATAATTAACAGAAATTCTTGAAGAACGTAAGCATTTTAAAATAAATGAAATAGTTGCTTAATTTACTCAATTTGCATTTCATTTACTTAAATATATTAATAACTAAAAGAACTAATTTAAAAGAGAATTAGAGAATCACAAAACTGAAGACATAAAATACTCGCTTAATTAAGTCAGTTTAAATTGATTCAATTTTAAATTAAGAATTTAGTAATCTGAATTAAAGCAATACAAAATTGTCATCAAAATAAATCTACCCGAAAAATACAAGAGTTCGTGTATTATTGTAAAATAGTACCTATTTATAATTAAGCAAGATTTTATTAAACAACAAAGTGTCACTAGTGTAGATAACTAAAAATTATACAACTTAGATAATATTAATCACAATATAATATATATAAATTTAATGTTATATATAAATTAATTAGAATTAAAATCACAGAAAATCATCATCATCATCATCTTTATCTCAGATTTTTACTTTTGACGGATTGTTCACGGATTGATTGACAAACATCAAAAGTCGCTAAAATATCTAACTCTGTTTTTAAAGCTAAGCAACTTCGTTTCCATCAATTGCTGAGTATGAAAAGGGAAGCGATAAACTGACAACATTTAGCATATGATTCAATTTCTTGGTCTCTTGGTCTCTCGCAAGCGCTGCCAGCATGAATACAGCATGTTTATGTGTATATTGCGTATACGCCCCATGAGGACGATGATGTTGTCATTGTTCAAAAATTGAAAAGAGAAATGTTTGCCGTTTGCTGTTCGCCGAGCAATGACAAGTTGTTGTGATTTAATGTACATATCAGTATTTGTACGTTTATATTGCTTTTCACTGGCAATCTAAACCACAAAACACAGAGTTGTGTGTAATATAAATGTATGTATGTATGAAGAACCCCCTTTGACTGTCCTTTTCTCAGTTGAATGGGAAGGGGTATAAATCAGGAGCGATTATGCTTCGGTTGTGCGATGGGCAGCCAGGCGAACAATTTGTTAGACGCTACAATGAACATTGATGCGATTGATTGAAAGTCAGCCGAAGAGATTAAATGCCATTGGTTTATAGTATAGTATACGTATGTTATCTTGCATAGTAGCATATATTGTTAGCAAGGGCTGCGCTATGTCAAGTCAACAAGTTGTGTATGTGTGGAGGGAGCAAACAATTTAAATTACAAAGCAAACTCAATAAAAATGTAAAAACTTTTGTCATGACGGCATTCTCAACGCTGTTGAGCAGATTTGTTTAGTTTAGCCCTTGACATGCATAAGATATGGCATTATAGAAAACTTTTCCTTTTTTTTTGAGTTTTTTTTTCTGTTGAGCACACAACAGGAAGCGAAAGTTTTTCGCCTTACCCACTTTTTTGTTTATAAGCATAACAAATCGTTAGCACCGACACCAAATGGCCATAGACAAGAGCATTGAGTGGGGGAGGAGAGTTAGGGGGTCATCATGGTGTGAGAGCATCGCTTATTTATAAGCCTGTAAACAGATTTTATGAGCCTGCACAAACAGCACAAGAGGACAACAACCAAATAAGTTTGGTTTTCTTTGTGTTTTTTGTTATTTTGGTGTCCTTATCGATTTACCATTTTTTCGCATTTTCCACTTTTCAATTTATTAAAATGACCGTCAAAAGCGTTTGGCACAAAGTTTGCGCTTAACCTAAAACACTTTTTGGACAGTCGTCGACGTCGAGTCGATTCGAGTCGAGTCAAGTCGAGTGGGTTACTGCAAAACTTTCGCCAAAAAGGACCAACAAAGTTTTTCGGTAAAGCGTGTATTGGCTTTGTGTTGCGAACTGTCTCCCCGCTATTTTGTGTAGTATGTGCTTATGATTGCTTCGGACAAGCTGCATCTTAAAGTTTTAAGTTGATTCAAATATTGAGACAGCTTAATTTTGATTGAACAAAGTTTGCGATAAAGTGCTCACTAGCAAAGCAAGATCAACTTTAGCGATGCTCGAGCTCATTTCTTATGCGCGTCTTAATGCAAAAGAAGAACGCTGGCCCACACGACGTATGCGTAATGCGAAGAGACCTTTAAAGGGCAAAATTCAACGAATTGCGAGTATGCATAAATGTGAAAGGCGCCGCCCCAAAAACACAGCACAACCTAAATACCGGAAATGCCCTTTATAATGCGCTTCCGGCTCATATGAGACGGCCAGACAGTCAAAACGCACGTGTGTGCGTCTATACATGTCTCTGTCTCTGTGTGTGCGTGTGTGTGCATGCGGTTGTGTGTGAAGCGTGTTGGCAAATGTTAAAAACCAAACCACAGCAAGCCCAGCGTAGCCGACGGCTAATCAAAATGTGCAGCCAACTGCAAAAAGTACTGCGGCAAAGCGGTGAACAGAGAGCAGAGAACAGAGCGCAACTGTAAAGGTGCCACTGTTGGCAGAAATGGGTGGTTGGGTAGTTGAAGGTTCGGGGTTGGGCGGCTCGAGTGGTTCGGCTTCTGACTTTCCCCTCCACTGTGTTGCTTATAGCCAGCGCCTGACCGCAGCAAACAGCCGCGCAGTGGTTAGAATGGGGCAATTGGCGACCCGAAACAGTTGCATGACCGAAATATGTTTGCATGTAACCCAGCGGGAGAGGAACACTCACACACACAAACATATTTATACATATTTACATACATTTAGCAACTATGTCGAGTCAAGTGTTTTGTGAGATAAAATGCTACATTTTCATTTTTACAATCTTCGGCAATGAAGTCATAATTAATTAGTGAAACTCTTTTTTCTATTCTATATATTTAGCGTTACGTATATAAAATACTCTTACGATTGAAAAATAACAAATGAATCAATATTAGTGAGAAGCTGTAACTGGAGGTCTGGCCTCTTATGACAATTTAAAAATTCTTTCTGTCAGAAACTTTGAAGTACATTTTTTCAATAATAAATTTTCTATATACCAAAAAACATAAAAAACAAATAAGAAAGTCGAGTGTGCTCTGCTGTGAGGTAACTGCTACCGATTTTTAATAAAAGCATTTTCTACAAATATAAGTACCAAAAATATACGCCAAAAATACTAAAATATATCGAAGGATATATTGTATTATACATGTATTATGAAATATACCGCACTGATTTGGTTTTATTAAAAATCAAAGTCGACGGTAGCTTTCTGACTTGGTTATTTTTGACCACATCATTGCAAAGCAAATCTCGAAAAAAAATTTAAATTGCAGTTAGTGCTGAATTATAGTAAAACTTAAATATCTTGATGAAATATCTTGAATGCTCTGTAATAATACTTAGATTAATTAAGAAAATTTATTGTTTTATACAATTATCCAGTGACAATGAAAGAGATAGAATAATGATAAAATTGTGAAATAATAAGAGAATGTTGATAATGTTACCCGAAGGTAAAATTAGAGATACGTAAAAGATATTGTTATTGGAAACCAAAATAAACTAAAAATATTCTTGATGATTTAAGCATGGATTTTGAATTAAAATAAGGTTTGACAAATTAAAAAGTTTTGCTTAATATTCATTTAATATGATAATACAGTACAATATTGAACTTAATTTAAATTAATAAGTTGTTTGTTTTCTGAGTTAGGAAATAATATATACTATGTATAAGCTTCCATATAACATTTTCAATTTTATCCACTGCGCAACATCAATCCGTTACCTTTCTTGCCGCGCTCATCAGAATTCAGAGCACACTTTGCTAATTGGAATTATCATTTAAAATGACCAACAAAAGTCTTTAATTATGAATCGCCCACAGAAGCTCTAGAGAGATAACTTTCGCCTTGCCCTATCAATTTCAGATCCCCTGCCACTCGCCACCTTTGGCCAACTGATGCATCTTATTCAATTACAATGTCTCAAATTAGCAGACATTAATATAAGCAGCGGTCGCTTTTCTCTTTCTCATTCCTTTCCACCAAACGAAAGGAATACGAAAGAAGAGAAAAAAAAGAAAACAATGCAAAGGACCCACGCATCATTAGCAAAATGGCGTCGAAATTATAGAAATTACCAGACGGTAAATGAGGCGCATTTATTTGAATGTAATCCATTATGAAATCGCATAATGAAGAGATTAGCACGCATACGAGGCGCAATTAATAAATGACCCGTCCAGAGAAAAAAGAATACGAAAAAGGCCAAAACCAGACCAGGCGAGGAAAGGACAAAGTTGTTTAGCTCTTTGCGTGTCGGACAAAAGAAATCTAATAAATTAGGACAACGGCAATCATTAGTTGTGGATGCCACGCATATGACGCACAAGTATAAATCAGTTCTTAAAGTTCGGACCACACAAGAAGAAGTTCTATTCTCTGGCCAGGTGGCTCAGACAATAGTCGACGTTTAATAATAATGCCTTAATTGTGTGCCCCAAAAGTCGACCGAAAATTCCAAAGAAGCAGCTGGCCTGTTATTAACCCATTGATGCACAGCTTTTAATAGCTTTATTGAAAGTTTTCTCGAACACTTTGCACTTCATTAAACTTCCGTCCGACTTGAACTGAGCAGACATGCGGCCAACCAAAAATGGATATTCCCGTGGCCATGTCCTGGCCTCATTCTCATCGATAATTAACCACAGGAACTTGCCTAACAAAGGCATCACAACGGCATAGGGCACGGCCTGGTTTGTGGCTTGAGGCTTCTTCATAAAATATAATTAAAAATGAGCTGCTGCTTTTAGTCAAAGTGAAAGTGAAAGCGAGTAAAAGTGAATGTGAAAGCTTAGGGTAAATTTAAGCCGCTTTTGTGGCACATAATAAAGGAAGCATCGATTGGGTATCTATGTTGAAGGGGCAAAGGTCGAAATTAATTGATAAGGTAAGTTAGTCGACAAAGTAATTACTACTTGCAATGAATAGGTAATGTGCTGAGAATGTAGAATAAAGCCAGTTTGGGAAGTGAATAACGAAAGCGAGACTAATGTGACGCTTAATTTGAAATGTTTGCCATTAATTGATCTATGGCTACTTAGCAAACAACAAGCCGAGAACTGATTTAGCTATAGACAATAATCACTTTGAATATATTGGTGTGCTGAGAGAGTTGTTAAATTGTTCAAAATAAGTTGATTTACGATAGCAGAATATGAGAGTAAAAAAACTAAAAAGATAAGTGATATATTATGGTCTACAAATTATGCCTTAAGCTTAGAAAAAAATATAATATAATATTTAGTTATTAATAAACATGAAGATATTGCTTTTTATTTTAGTTATCTTAATTATGTAATACAATTCTATTATTACCATAATAGTTGTAAAATACAATTTTTAAAAGTGAAGAAATATATAAAAACTTATTTTCAAAATTGCAGAGTTTATATAAAAAGAGAAAAGTCAAATTACATCGAGAAAAATAAACAAACTTGGTTTTAAATAAGTTTTGAAGTCAATTTAAAAACTTAATTTAAAATTTTATTTTAGTAAAGTTTTTCGATAAGTATAATCGGTGAGAAGTTGTAAAATTGCCGAGAGCAACTTAACATGACTTAAGTGGCAGCTGTATTTCAACAAGATCTAAGTTAAGGAATTCAGTTCGAGGGGCTTCCATTTGCTTGGCAGCTACTTTGCATGCAGCCAAGCTTTTCTAAGCCAGTTCTAACCCACCTGCAAAATTGTGCTGAGCGGCAAATTTTTGTAACTGAAAAGCGAAAAACCATTTAAATAGTCGTAAAAATGTGCGACGACAAGCGGGCAATAATATCATGAAAGGCAAATCGCGCTGCGACCCCTTCTTTCTCCGCCTTTTGGGCCATGTCTAAAACCCCTTCTCGACATTATTTGATACTCGTTCTCTTACATATCTGTGCGCGCAATGTTTTTGTACTTTAGACGCTGTCAGCTGCGCTTACAAGCGGCCAGGCAAATTGAAAACTGTTAAGGATTCGCGATGGTAAAAGGCAGCGGTGAGGACAACGATAATAACAAGAACAACAACAACGAGGACGTCGACAAGGACAACGACAACGACAACGAGAGCGACAACGAAGACGACAGCGACAAATGGTGGCACTTGTTCATGAAAATTTAAATTGCAAAATGGGCTCAATGTGGGTGTTAACAATCAAGCCTCCTTTCACCCTCACTTTACTCCTGCACAACTGCCTTTTCTCTACCAGAAGCCAGCGAAAAACCCTTGGCCAATATTTGTCTTTTAATTACCTGCAAAGTGTCAGCCAGCTGTTGGCTGAGTGAAATTTGTTGCCACATGCCACCATCATGCCACCGCCAATGGCATCGAGAGCATTGTCTTTTAATTATTAGATTGATGACACTTTGCCATGTACTTGAATCAAGTACAACGAGCGAATTTCAATTTGCGTTAACTGTAATTATTAATAACTGTCCATTTTTTGGATTTTTGTTAACGATACGACGGAACAATCATTAATGTTTGCTTATAAAAATTGTAGCAACTTCTTTTTTTACATTTTTCTCATAATATAGAAAAATGTAGGAAAAAAATATTTAAAAAATTGCAACATAATTTTCTGAAAGAACACAGCTTAAAATATGTCTTTTTAAGGAGTAAAACCTCTACAAGAAATTAAATGCTTAATCAAAAATGAAAATGGAGTCCTTAGTAAAATAGTCTTTTTTCTTTTTTTTTTTTTTACTGTATGTTTTATATTTTGAATCTTCTCTTACGAGACTAACAAAATGTGTTTAAATCTTAAAAATACTACATTATTCTAACAGTTTCTTAAACTGTATTTATGGTAGGCGGTCCTAGTAATTGTCGCTGGATGGGACGGTCGTTACGACGAAGGCGGGAACGGCTGCATACTAATGTTAGTGCTCTAGCAAGGTGATTTGGATGGTTCGACAGCTTAATGTAGTAATTTTCCATGTGTTGTGCTATTTCATCTCGGACGGGAAGTATATTCAAGTCTCTCTGAATGTTTTCACTCCGAACGTACCACGGTGCCCCGGTGATAGTTCTAAGGATCTTTGCTTAGTAAAATAGTCTGAAGTTGCTTATGGTTTAATATTTTATACTATTATATTCTACCGTGTAATATACATGATTAAGTAAACAATATTAAAATACAAGCCATGACATTTCTCTAACCAAATCGATAGAAAACCAAAATTAAGAAATATAAAATATAGAAAAAACTTTAAAGAAATAAAAAAATATAAATTTACAATATCTTTTTTTATCGATGTATGATTTTAAAATATTTTAAAAATTATTGAAATATAGAAATTACGCTGGCGAAAAGTTGAGCAGGCTGTGCTATTTAGTGACTTTTGAAGTGAGTTTATTATTTTGTATTACGCAGTTTCATTTTACGTTCTGCTTTCACAGCATCAACTTCATACAGACATAAACAAAACAAATATTTTTGTCCAACGAAAAAAAAAACTGAAATATAGGTACGTAACATAATGTCAAATGTTCTTAATACTTTAATAGATACTGATAATCTTTTGCATTTGTCTAGAATTCAGAATGCTACATCTGTTCAGAAACCCTTCAGTGAGACGCAACGCGCTAATTGCCAGTCAGCTGCTTAGACGAAGCTATGCCAAGGATGTTAAATTTGGCCCAGAGGTGCGGGCGATGATGCTGCAGGGCGTCGATGTACTTGCCGATGCTGTGGCCGTTACGATGGGTCCCAAGGGACGCAATGTAATCATTGAGCAAAGCTGGGGATCGCCAAAAATCACCAAGGATGGTGTCACAGTGGCGAAATCAATTGCGCTCAAAGATAAGTTCATGAACATCGGTGCCAAGCTGGTGCAGGATGTGGCTAATAACACCAACGAGGAAGCAGGCGATGGCACCACAACAGCCACAGTGCTGGCTCGTGCCATTGCCAAAGAGGGCTTCGAGAAGATCTCACGTGGTGCGAATCCCGTGGAGATTAGACGCGGCGTCATGCTGGCCATAGACACGGTCAAGGATAATCTGAAGAAGATGTCGCGTCCCGTCAATACGCCCGAGGAGATTGCCCAAGTGGCCACGATATCGGCGAACGGCGACAATTCTGTGGGCAAGCTGATCAGCAATGCCATCAAGAAGGTGGGACGTGATGGCGTGATCACTGTGAAGGATGGCAAGACCCTGAACGATGAACTAGAGGTGATCGAAGGCATGAAATTTGATCGTGGCTATATTTCGCCATATTTCATCAACAGCTCCAAGGGCGCAAAAGTGGAATTCCAGGATGCGTTGCTGCTCTTCTGCGAGAAGAAAATCAAGGCGGCCTCTAGCATTGTGCCTGCTCTAGAGTTGGCCAACTCACAACGGAAGCCTTTGGTTATCATTGCCGAAGATGTTGAGGGCGAGGCACTCTCGACCATGGTTGTCAATCGTCTGAAGGTGGGACTGCAGGTGTGTGCGGTGAAAGCACCAGGTTTTGGTGACAATCGCAAGGAAAATCTCGCTGATATGGCCATCGCCAGTGGTGGCATTGTATTTGGAGATGATGCCAATCTTGTGCGCTTAGAGGATGTCAAAGTGAGCGACTTTGGACGCGTTGGCGAAATTGTGGTGACCAAGGATGATACTATGCTGCTGAAAGGTCATGGCCAGAAGCCCATGATCGAGAAGCGTGTGGAGAATCTGCGCGAGGCAATCAACGAAACCACATCGAACTATGAGAAGGAGAAAATGCAAGAACGTCTTGCCAGACTCTCCTCGGGCGTTGCTTTGTTGCGCGTCGGCGGTTCCAGCGATGTGGAGGTCAATGAGAAGAAGGATCGCGTCAACGATGCCTTGAATGCTACCCGAGCTGCCATAGAGGAGGGAATTGTGCCTGGCGGAGGCACTGCTCTGTTGCGTTGTATTAACAAGCTGA
Source organism: Drosophila nasuta (assembly GCF_023558535.2). Lineage (NCBI taxonomy): Eukaryota > Metazoa > Arthropoda > Insecta > Diptera > Drosophilidae > Drosophila > Drosophila nasuta. The sequence goes on along the minus strand of NC_083455.1, from coordinate 8,156,213 downwards.
ATGATATCAAAGGTGCCAACGAGGATCAGAATATGGGCATTGAGATCATTAAACGTGCCATGCGCATGCCTTGCATGACCATTGCCAAGAATGCTGGCGTTGATGGTGCCATGGTTGTGGCCAAGGTAGAGATACTCGACGGTGACTATGGCTACGATGCTCTTAAGGGTGAATATGGCAACATGATAGAGCGAGGCATCATTGATCCCACGAAAGTGGTGCGCACAGCCATCATCGATGCGGCTGGAGTCGCCTCACTTCTCACCACTGCCGAGGCTGTTGTCACAGAGATGCCGCTGGATGATGCCAGTCCAGCTGGTGGGTTGGGTGGCTTAGGCGGTATGGGAGGCATGGGCGGAATGGGTGGCATGGGCGGTATGGGTGGTCTGGGCATGTAAGCGAAGATCAGACGAGTATCTCGCAATTCAGAGGTAGGACACTAGGTAGGACACTAGGTAGGAATAACAGCAGACAAACTTCACACAGTACAACACAAATTCAACATTTGTTTTTTTGGGTCAATCTACGGAACGAAACTTACGTTTTATGTTTACTATTTTACACTTCGCTCAACATTTTCGCCATTTTAATTGAGTAACATATATTTCAATGTACTCCGTAATAAACTATTTCAAGCTCCAGAACTATTTTTTAAATGGTAGGAAAAGTACAACTGCCACTGCAGTAAAATGTTATTTTTGGAAAAACTGAAGATAAATATTATATATATAAAAGTATATATTATATATATATATATGTATTATATATGTTTCAAAATTACATTTAAATTAATCTAATCTATTTTTTCGGTAACTATTTTATTTAGAGTAAATAGTTTTAATTTTTTGTATTCAACTTGGAACAATTTTAATAATCAAACTTGCTTGGCCCGAGCGGAGTTGAACTTACAGCTGGTCAGCTCAGCTTACAGTGTGAGTTTTGTATAAAAGTAATGCGTTTGTTACTGAGCGGCGAACAGCTCGCTTATAAGCTGTCAATTCTGCTTTCAGTACTTAGTGTACCCAGGGTTCAGCTATAGCTTGCTATATATATTGAATGCAGTGAAAGAAGTCTATACAATGAATACTTTCAAGTGTAATCTGGCTTCAACTTTAAAAATAAACATCACTATTTTCAAGTATTGCTTTAAATGTGCCAAATTTGAATAGACAAAATAAATATACAAGACAGCACAGGAGAAAAACTTGACTGCAATATTTCCCTTTACAATTTGTTACTATTTCTTTTTTTTGGTTCTCTTCGGTCTATTTCCCAGTGGAGGCAGGAAGTGCACTCTTACACATGTCCACATTTGTTGTGCTTTGTCACAGATGCCACTGTTAACCACTTGTTGTCGGAGTTCTATATTTTTTTTTCCCCATTTTGTGTATGGTTATAAAATATTGTATGTGGCACACAGATATCACATGACATAGCACTGGACTCTAATTGTGGCATCTAGTATAAAGGATAAAAAAGGTCTGCACTTGACTTTTATGCAGTTTGCTGTTTAACTTTTTGACATTTATGCTGGTCTTTCACTCTCTCTCTCTATGGTTTTGTAGTGTGGGATTTGTTTCGTTGGTTGGCTCGGTTTTGTGGCCACTTGAGTGGCCTCGCGCCTAAGCGTATGCAACACACAGAAGTAGCAGCAGCAACAGCAGCACTTGATGTCTCGCAACCTGGTGTTGCCTTGGCGAAACAAGCATCTTAACGAGCTGCGCTCATCATCAGCTCTTGCACATTGCTCAACGGCGGAGAAAAACTTGCAGCCCCCAAAGCCAAAGCGACGCATCGTCATCATCATCGACTACGTCTGCTACTGCAACCCAGTTGCATGCCCCACATCGTGGCATAGCATTGCTCGCGGCTTATCCGGCACATTTGTTACAAATGCTGTGGCAGAGGCATCTTTGCTTGCAGCTCGCAGCTCTGTCTGTTGTTGGTGCGCAAATTGCATGCAATTTCGTATGATGTTCAAGTGGCTGTTAAAAAGATGATGATCCAACAACCCACGTGTCTTAATGATGCTACAGTGTCATCTCGTTGAACGCAACAAGACGACACTTAATTATGAAAAAGGCCGCTTCGAGTGTCGCTACACGTTACACGTTGCACTTTGTGCGCTGCCTGCTCTTCACGTTGCGCATACGCCACGTCTAACGGCAAATTTATGACTCTGGCTAATCCCGTGCGCTTAGCGCATTAAATCAGCTCCAAAATGGCCATAAAATTGCTTGTGTTCATGGCGAACATTTCAAAAATTGACAATTTATTGCCTGAATGCGAAAAACAAAAAGAACAGCGAACACAAAAAAGGCTGTTAAAAAAATCAAAAGACAAATAACAGTGATTCGAATTTGAAGTTCAGGTGATGTAAAGTTGTTGTTATGCTATAGGTAAGTCATCGAGGTAAATTCTAAAATTTTTTTTAATAAAAAAAGTAAGTATCAATATTACATGTTTGAATAATGATGCATAATTTTTAATGTTTCTTAATTTTTTTCAAATAAGACTTCTTTATATGGTTTTTTTTTTGTTTTCATTTGTACAGTAGTTATTTATTTTATTCATTGAATTGACTTAATGAAAATCAATTATTTCTTAAATTTTTACAAATAAATAAATTGACATTTACTTTGGTTTTGCATTTTCCAATGTATTTTATTTCTTGAGGGGTATAAAGCATTTTCTAATAAAACTGAATAAATATGTGTAACTACTAAATTTATTCTTTTAACTATACCATTGAAATATTACATTTGTTGCGAAAATATTTTAGAATTTCCTGAAACTATGAAAATCTTAGAAAACCGATTATAGTATTAAGTTTTCTTAGTGCAATATTTTTAAATTGGTTTGTATTTGTTAGAGAGAAATTTAATCGCAAGCATGAATAGAGAAACAATTGCCTTATGGCCACAGTTTGACCCTTCTCCAAAGCATTGGCTGGAGGGCAGTTTGTTAGATTTATTTTACATTTGATTTTGATTTTTGTTTGTTGCGGCAAACTGCAACATGGGCTGCAACATCGTAGCCAGCACAATGCTACATGCACTTTTACATATGGCCATTGTTATGATTTATAGGGCAGAAATATTTCAGGCGCGCTTCCTGCGAATGTTTTGCCTTTTTATGCCGCACATACACACACTTTTGTGTTTGCTCTGAGGCCTGTGAAAAAGTGCATTGTGGCGGAAGATGTGGACACAAGGGGGTTGGAGGGGAGCTGCTTAACGGGGCCAAATTCAATTTCAATTTGCACCCCATCAAAAGACAAACAAAACGCGACAAAAGTCTTTGAACTTTTGCCATAAGCATATTGCCGCCTTTTGGCAGTGGCGAAAACCAAAAGGACGACATGTGGAGCAACTCATTCATTTTTCTTGTTGTTGTTTTTGTTGTCAGCTGCAGCCACGTCTGGGGCGTCATGTAACATTTTGCCACCTCCTTCGACAAGCACAATTTTTCTTTGCTTGGTTGGTTGTTTGCCGTCTGCTGCCTGCTGCTAGGCGCCCCATTGTCCAAATTCTGGCTGACAAAACTCTTGGCTGTAATTGAATTCCATGTTTTATGGCTCAACTATCGCACTGCTCGCTCAATGCTGTTCAAGGTGCCTGCAAAGCAATTGTCACATTCTCATTCACTCATCAGTCGATGGAAAATCAACTGCGAAACAGAACAGAATTTCCCTCTCGCATCGTTGTTCTCGTTTATACTGGCAAATACATAAACGGAAGCGGCAGTCAAACGTGTTTGCCAAATCTAAACTGCATTCGCATAGATTTCGTTTAGCATGGACTCCATTCCACACACAACACATATGCAAGGCATTAGAGCAACACAGACACCCCGATCAGGAAATGCAACCCATTACATTGGCTCGGCTTACAGTTCAGGTTGTACCTCGCTCGTGCTGTCTTTTTTAGGTGGCAGGGTCATCAAGTGGCCATTTCTAATTTCCTGCCTAGCTGCAGTCAGTCCCCCATTGTTCTCTATGGCAATACGAAACTGATACTCATTCACATACTCACACACACGCACAAACAATTTATAAAGCGATTTGGGGGCCTGGCTGTTTTTAATGTGTTGACTCCACGTGAGAGTTTTGAAGTATGTGTTTGTCCCTTTTCGACGTTTCGATTAATTGAATTTGAAGTTCCCAGCGCCAAGTATTGATCGAAGTCTTACAGTGTTGCAAGATCTTAACAATATACGCATCTAGAGCACCTGTTTTTACAATTAACGAAGATCCATTCTGTTTGTCTGTACTGAATCTGATAATCGAATCAAGAACATAAAGCACTAAGAGTCGGAAGGCTAAAATTTTTACAAAGTAAAACTTTAACAATTTCATTGTGCAATAAGGGTTTTTTTTATAACTTACCGCATAGTAAATTTGTGCTTCAGCATATGTTCAGAAAAATCTATCATACTTTTGATTAATGCATTGGGAGGCTAAAAAGACAAATAGCAATATTTATCAAAGGAGCAAAGAAAATTATTTAGTATATTTAAGCTCAGACGAAATGTAGATTCAATCCGACTTGTATATTACATATTAAAATGAATAGCTTTCCTCTTCACCCTCATGAGTATTTATTAATTTGCGACTGTTGACAAACAACATTTACGAATATTTTACTTATTTAAAATCAATATTTCAACTTAAGAATAATCAAAACCATTTTTAACCAACAGCGTTTCATGTGGTTGAAGGCAATCGAATGAGAAGGTCAAACAATTCAAATTAATTGCATGCACAGCAAATAATGCGATAGGCCTTGAGCCTCTTTGGCGCTTTTTCTTTTTTTAATTACATTGAAGCCAATAAACAGTTCATCAATTCGACGGCTTACTCGTAATTAAGCTGCTGTAAACAGCAACCAAAAAACATACCATACGTCCTTAAATGTATTTAAAATGAACATCTTGATAAAAAAAAAGAATTAAAATTGAAAAATTGATCAAGTTAATAAAACTGCAATATGTCTTTTTTTTTTTAATCCTACAATTTTTTTATTACTCTTTAAATATTTAAGAAGATCTGTAATTGAATAGTTATTGCGAAATCTTGATATGTGGTTTGCTTGTGACACTCAAAAACTTGGCTTACTTGAAGCAGCTACGCAATGTTGCCACATGTTTTGCCTCAAGGGAAACGCTCGGCAACAAACACAGATAAAACTTACACCACTGTCTCATTGTGTATGCACTTGGCACATTAAGTGGCGACATGGGTTGCTAGCAGACATCACAAGGAAATTGGGGAGACAGAACAAGGCCCAACGAAAATGGCAGCCAAAAGCGAGAGAAGCGAGTGGGAGTTGAAATATGAAAGAAGGCCGCTGCTACTGGCTGCTGTTAATATGTAGAATCCAGCATCGAGTGAGCTGCTTTTTAATCCACAACTCTGACCCCAGAATGGACCAAAATAACATATCCGAAATACAAACTGGCAGCCATTTCCTGTGGCACATTAATCAAAACTTTAATGCCATTGCCAAATGCTGAGTGTGAAAAGTATGAAAGTCGAAATAAACACGAGCGTCGAATGGCGACAGCCAGTAATAAAATCTACATTTTCATAACCAATTTTAGCCAGTGCAGCGGAATGGAAAAAGCCAAAACCAGCCAAACCAGCGAATCCAGTACCTTTTGTTTTGATTTCAGCATTTCGCTTCGATTTCCTGCTAATTAAGTAGCGTCGTTAGTCGCCATGCCAACTGCAGCAACCTGTATGCCCTGTCAGCAGGTGGCGAGAGCAGCAGCTAAATGAAATTTCCTTCAAATTGGCCAAAAACCCATGCACATGTGTGTGAGAGTGTTTGTGTAAGCGTAAATTGAAATATCAAGCTGTAGCGGTTGCGAAACATTGTGGCACATTCAATGCTTCCAATCAAAAATTACATCTTTATTGCTGATTAGTCCAATAAAGTGTAAATCGAGAAAATCGAATGTGTAATTCACAAACATTTTGAAAGCATATTAAAGAATCATTATTAGATAATTAATTACTGATTTGATTTATCTAATCAGAATAAATAATATTGTTCCTCTAATTATTATAATTTAATTAAACTCTCTAATTTTAATCAATTCCTTCTGCTCAATTAACATATGAAATAATTCATTGGAAATCTACTCTGTGAAAATAATTCAATTGTAGTGTGAATCACTTATTCAAAACTTATAATTGAATTGTTTTACATTTTTATATTCTGTCAGTTGTCTCCTGAAATGATTAAATATTTAACACAAAAGTGTTGACCTTTCACTAATGAATTATTTATCCGATGGCAATATATTATTTCACTTTATTTTGTTATTGTTCGAAATGCAAGTGTCTAATTCGAAATTTGGGCAGACGATGAAAATGACATATTAATTATTCAAATCTAAATTGGTTTAGTCCGAGTGTTTTGGTGGCAATAAATGTGCCCAAATCGTATAAATATTTTGCAAATATTCATCTACTTTTAGTGCACTCGCTTTGGGCATCAGCATTAAGCGAAAGTCTGCGTAAACCTTTTCATATAATTTATTTATTAAACACTTGGCCAAAACAATTTGGCCATCGTTTGCAAGCCGAAAGTCACGTAGCGAATGCATAAAAATTCCGTAAAAGTCGCAATGGCACCCAAAAAAAAAAAAAAAAAATGTCCAGAATGCCAAAAGCTCGACATGCATTTATGCAAAACAAGAACGAATAGAAAAAACAACAAGTATAATATACTTAACGAGGGTTCACTGAGAGATACCCTAATAATTTGGGATTAATTCTATTTAAGCCTTTTCAAAATATATGTGAAAAAAATTTAAAAACAATTTAATTTAATATATTTAATATAAAATAATAAATTTAAATTTAATTAAATTATTAAATCCATCGAAAAATATTCTCGAAATAAATGTACTAAAAGTTCTTAACAACAAAAAAGAGTTTCTTAGTAAATTTGTATAATCCTTTTATGTTATTTTAGATCACATAAAATATCGCACGTTATTAGAAACTTGTTATCTACATTTGTATATACATATGTTTACTTTAGTTCAGTCTTTACCCGATCGATATGATACCCATCCGATAGATGTTTTATGTCTACAGGGTGTTAAAAGTTAAGCAACATTCAAGTGTTGTGCGTGTCGCACTAATTTGCGTCAGTCGTCAGAGTCGACGACAGCACGCACAACTTATAAAAATTTCAAGGCAAAATGGCAAATGGATGTGGATGTGGATTGGGATGGGGAATGGGAAAGTAGAAGTAGAAGTGAAACAGTTGCATGTCCAGAATAGTTGGCATAGCAATTTGCCAGTTTGCATAATTCAAGAGGCTGAAACTGAGACAGACTACGTGTAAAACTGCCGAAATGGTTAGAATAACTGCAAATGCATAGAAGAGAAGAAGAACCACACTCAACTTGACTGTAAATTTAATTGCATTAGCACCGCAATTAAAGCACATCTCCATAGCCAGTGTACTATGAAACTATGAACCGCAAAAGGCGTCGAGTATATTGGCCAAGTGATTAATTAAAAGATGCCCAATTCAATTCATCGCAATTCACAATCAATTCCAATTTCTCAGAAATTCACATTTCGGTTGCTGCGGCTTTTGTGGCAAGGACACATACACACACTTAATACATACATACATTCATAATTGTGTAAATGTAGTTGTATGTAAATATATATTGTTATTGTATCGAATGAGATTTATTTGTGTTTATATTTACGTGTTTGTCTGGCTTAGGCCATAATTCAAGTTTCGAGCATTCGGTTAACCGCAAATTTCAGACGTAAGTGGGTGTCTTTGTCTGCGCGTGTATGTGTGTGTGTGGGTTGCTAGTGGTAACAATTCTAATGTGAGTGTGGCAGCAGACTTCATAATTTCCTTGCTGTTTGATGGTCAACAACAATAACATTAATCAATACTCAAATTGAATCCATAATAATGCTTTGCAAAGTCCTCTAAATATTTTAATTGACTTTTCAAATAAACATGCTTAGGTAGATTAAACATAATATGCGTAAACTTGTTAACAGTGCGTATGCAAATGATGTATTCTTAGTTATAGACAAAATTCTTTCTTGGCATTGTCAATAATTGAAAGCGAAATTAACCCCACACGAAAATTGTCTAATGCCATTTGTTGAATGCGAATGTAATAAGCGTAAGGAAAAAAATGTAGTAATTTGGTTTTCTTTATATTGAAACTAAAACAAGTAAGAAATGTGTGTACTCGACTGTAAGCAGATATAAAAATCTTTTGCAACTCAATAAAAGTCCTCATATTAATGTCATAAACAATGCTTAGTTAAAACGTCGAAATGGTCAACATGTTGGCGGCCGCAAAATGTTCAAAGTAATCAAATGTACATTAGGTTGTAAGTAACGATGCTCAAAGTGTGCGTCAAAAGCGTTCATTATTGCATCTACCTAATACGTTTACGAGTTGCATTTGCAAACGGAGCGTATGCGTAATGCCTAATACATACTTGGTCAATTCAATTCCTGGCGTTTTGTGGTTAACGTAATGTGGTTTGTCTCTAACTAGGCAGTGAAAGCGAGAGGTTTTCTCTGAATAGTGAGAGAGGGGAAAAGGGAAATACTCGTCTGTGACGCTTGTTGACGTGCTGTAAATTTGAAAACAGTCAGCCAGCCAACAGGCAGCTGGGTGGCAACATACACATGCTACGAGTGGCATAAAGAGTTGCATGTTAGCTCAAAGCAAACGATTTCTGCAGCTGTTTTGTGTGCTGACTGCTTTATTTGTGTGCGGGTTTGTACAACAAATTAACTGCGGTAAGTTCTGAAGCTGCTGCTGCTGCACCCAATGCCAGTCAGTCAAATAACAGAGTTGTGGACAGCCAAGGAAGGAATACAAGGGGCAGAAGAAGCAAGGTTGGCGACGTTGTTAGCTGCAAGTGATGAACAGAGTTTTGCGGTTTGTTTGGGTACTCAAAACCATATCTTTCTTCTCTGTTCTGTTCTGTTCTGTTATATTCTGTACTGTTATGTTGGGTTAAATGGTTTGTCTGTTTCGGAACATTAATTTTGTTGCCAGTTGATGCAGCAGTCTTGTATGATTTGCACATGTAAAGTCTTCTATATGTTTGTATTTGTTTATGACTGAAATTAAAAGACTGAAAGTCATGTTAATGTCATTTTGTGGCAATCATTTAAGTTGATTTTGATTCTGCTGCTTTTGATATTCCTTCAAAGGTTTCACAAACACATTGCAACAAATTAATTAAATGACAAATATTTCAATGTATTTTCTGTGGAAAACTAATTTGCAGTCGCTAGCTAAATCTAACGTATTTTAACAAGCAGAACAGAAATCAATTTAAAATGCGTTTTGGAAAGCAAAAAAGCTGTGTGACTTTAAAGGTATAGTGTCAGATATAATTACACTGAATTATCGAGTTCAAAGACTATTTTTATTGGACTTATTGAGTTTGAATGAGTATTAAGAAATGTCAAATTTTTTTGGATTGCTTCAACAGGAATTTCCTAAAACCAAAATTGATCAATCATTAAAATATTATGATCATTTTCTCATCGTTTTCTTTTACTATTTAATATACAAACTTGCTAAATTTTGTGGCTTTTCAAAAGCGCTGTCGTTTTATCTTGATTATAAATAAATTATCTTCTTCCATATGTTCAATAATCTTAATTTTTAAGTAGTAAATTTTACTATAAATATGTATAAAAGTGCAATGACCCATTCTTTTCTTTACAGACACATAATATGGTTGCTTAAATCTAACAAATTGTAAGTGTTGTTCAAGAGCTACAAATGCAAAATACTGATGAGTCCTTGGCTGCGCACGTACTTCAAAAATGTTCCATTAAACTATGGCCATAAAATCAATGTGAAACTGCAAAATCTACAGTTGGAACTTGCCATAGGGCAAAACACGTATTGCATGGATGTTGAGCCATCCCTTTCATCCCTTTTGCCTTTCACCCTGATGCAACTCTACAAACTAAACAACTCTGACCACGTCTTTTATGGTCAACTTGGATGGCATTTGGAGCATGAATATTTCATGCAGGGGAGCGAGAACTTATATCGAAACGAAACAATTTAAAAAAGTTCACATTTAAGTTGTCAATGGAAGTGCTTAAACGTTTGTTTTCTCTGGGAGCAGACAAAACGAACTCTGATTATCTGAAAAGTAGTTGTTCTATTTCGATCCAGAATTGGCTTCGCCTTTCGTCCGCTCATTTGCGACCATTTGCGTGCTTTTGGTTAATTTGATTGTAAACTCGCGATAAAGGCCAAACACCTCAACTCAGACATTGAGTGTATATGTGTGCGTGTGTTTGTGGGCGTACCTAGTGCATAATTGAACAATAAATTAAATGAAAGAGGTTGGGACGCCAGCGGGGTGCAGCACCAAAATTGGAATTGCCCTCGAACGAGCAGCGGCCATTTTTAGCTGCAATTTCGATTTGCGGGTCAATTGAACTGTATACTCTGATCTCCCTTAAACCCCCTTTGGAGTCCACCGATTTCTCCAGGGTTCACATCAATAATGCTTGCTCCAATGAATTCGGTGAAAATAGAAATTGTGAATAAGGAAATGCATGAACTATCAGATAATTTGCTCAGTGAACAAGGTTTAAATGTGCAATAATAATAATTTCGATTATTATGTGTTCGCTTTTAAATTAAATTAAGGCATTAATGTATTCAATTCACAGCTGCGCATTAATTATGGCGACAATTGCATGAAATATTTAATAACTAAATTTACGAAGCCAAACTGACAGTAAACGCAATTGTAAATTTTTCTGAAAATAAACGTCAGATGTTTCTCAACTTAATAGTCAATATTGGAAAAGATATTTATATTTCGATTATTCGAAATTTATACGCAGATATCAAAGCGTTTTACAACTATTGAATTTTCGTTTTACTTTTATTATTGATTTGGAATCTTTAAGCTGCACCTTATGGAAATATTTTATTTTATTTTTTTTAATTATATAATTAGTATTATGTTTTAAATATAAACTGCTACACTGATTGTTCCTTGACAGTTTTCGATATTTTTTTTTATACAATTTTTGCAATTAAAAAGAGATAATCATTTATTTAAAACTCATAAATGTCAGGCACTCGACAGAATTTATAAAGTAGCAATGGGCAAATTAACTTTGATGTTTTTAATACCCTCTATGCAATAAAATGTGCAATTGTGGGTATTTTACTTTATTTGACATGACATTAAATGTAACATCATTTTATTAATCTCCTTAATCTTTGTGACTGAAAATTAATGAATCATTTTGTAGTGACATGATATTACTGAAAGGTCGTATTTAATTAGTTAAACATTTAAAATAATATAATACATCACTTACAGAGCATATTTCCATCACGTCTCTTCAAAGGCTGTGCTCTTACTTGGGGTGGACCAGACATTTTACGGTCTGGTAGTCAATTGGCAGAACAAAACACTTTGTAAAAGGCGCTTCAAATTGGAGTATGAGGTGTATGATTCTGAGTAGTGAGCATTGAGTTTACTTTCAATGGAGCATTATATTCAAATTGCGAAAGTAAGAACTTTCAACTCGGACAGTGAGATGGCTGACAATCAAGTGATCAAATTAAGTACGTAGCAGCTAAATTAACATACAGAGAACGTGCAGCTTTATGGCTTTTCTGGTCTCAGCAGACTCTTGCCTAGGCAAACAGTCGCCTTATGTACAAATTGTAGTAGGAGCCGGCAGTGGCTTCGTTGCTGGCTATGTCTTTTTTAAAGTTTTCAAAATTGCATCTATTATAACTGGAACCACTATCCTAGCGGTTGAACTATGTATTCAAACTGGCATCATCACTATAAATTGGAGAAGTTCAGTCTACCTTAGAAGTCTACAGGAAGAAGAGCAGTCCCAACTACCTGAGAGACCACGAATTCCAGATCGAACTCCGCAACCAGAGCAACGATTTTTAACTCCATTTTCGAATATTAGAAAGGCAATAATGAACAGTGCTCGCTTGAGTTTTGCTTTTCTTGGTGGATTCTTTATCGGCATGGGAGTCTCCTGAAGCGTATTATTAAACAATTATTATGTATACACATATCAAACGAAAATTAAAAAAGAAAAAAAAAAGAAATCGTTCGGAAATGTAATAGAAATGTACTCCAGATCCACATTCACATCCACTTTCTCTTTTGCTGTGTTTTCTGTTTCTCTAAAAGTTTCCAGGCATAACTTGAAAGTTGTAACAACATTTTCATGGGCTTTTAAACATTTCAATTTTCCACCCACGTAAATTTATGCATAAGCAAAGTTTTTCACATCCAAGGCTAGGGCAGCAGCCGGAAAAGGTGCTTTGGGTGGCATGTGTTAACCAAGTGTCACATTTATCGTCATCATTTCAACGTAACAGGCAAAAGAAAAACAAAAATGCATATATTTAAGCATCAACTAAAGCAACATACTACTCTTATGTAATTTAGAAAATACTTTAAACATGAGTTGCTCAGCTAATTATCAGCTAATAAAATGGAATTTAATAATCGACACAAGATATACTAGATCGTAAACTAATCCTCTGTAATATGTCAAACTAAGAAACATTTTTTTAACTTTTCAATTTATTTTAGTGTTTAATTTCCAAAATATTCTTTCAATCGTAAATTTAAATAGCAAAAAATAGAAACCCATATGAAATTCCATTGAATTTTCACTTTTAAAATGTTTTATTTTATGTGAGTGTGAAATTCAACTTTTGACATTTAATTTAATTTACGCAAAACTCACATTGAAGCGACAGTCAATTGTATTTTTGTGTATTGTTGAATGCAGATTGTTTTACGAACAGACAAGTAAAGCCTTTGAACTAACCTTTTAGCAGCAGGTGCATTTAAATATGCCTGCCACTGCACTCTCATTTGTTGTATTTATTATTTAAATTAAAGCACTTTTGCGCTTAAATAGTTTTATTTTCTTCACTTTGTCACCGCCGCGGGTCACCCCTGTGGTGAATGGCCTGGCTCCTCGGTTGGTTGGGTCTTGTATTATTTCGTTTTCAGCTTGTTCTTTTTCATTTCATTTTATTTTTCTTCTTTGCTGGTAGCTTTCTTTCATGTTTACTACAAAAGCGGCAACAGCAAATGAAGAGGCAGAGGTAGAGCCTGAGTCTGAGGCTAAAAGTTCCGACTGAAGAACCCTGTGCACACTGCAAGGCTCATGCGGTGAGAGATGTTGGTAGAGAGGAGCATGGAAGAGTGAGAATCGAGGAAGATTCACATGGGATTCCAGTATTTTTAGCTTGAACTGCAGGCAAGCATGAGAATTTAATGAGCAATGTGTTGGGGCATTGCAATTGCAGTTAGAGTTCTATGCTGTTTTGTGCAGTTTAAGTTTTAATCGGGTTATTGGCATGGACTGTGTTATAGGAAATAGATATCACATCAAATATCAAATAGATGTGTGTACACATATAAATTTCCCCTTGTAATGCGCAAACAATTTTAAATAAAAACAATACAGAGCAATCGAACCGAAAATCGTTCCGCAATTATTTTCATTTTCCATTTGCGGTTTTGTTCAAATTTAGTTTTGGTCAAACATATTACACAATTGCGTTGAGCGCAGAGTTTTGATTGGGTTTACCTCCAGTTTGCTTTGTTCTATAAACAATTATCGGCATTTATTGTTTGGCCATTGCAATTTGCTTTTGAATTGTAAATATTCGCTTTACATAAGATATTACGGCGGCTTATGCAACTGCGTTTAATTTCGAACCAATCATAATACGTATTCATTTGGTTGGCAAATTGTGGATATGAAATTAGGTAAGAAGGCAAATTACAAAAAAAAAGATAATCACCAGACGGATGTAAAACATTTTATCAAATTAAATAAATCTAAATTCTTCAACTCTTTCATTTCTTTTAAAATTAAAAAAGCCATTAAGTCAATCACTCAACAAGCTAATCACCAAGCATTCATCTCCTCCGTCCTTGGCTTTTTACCTTACTACAAGTTCAATTAATTCAAACTGGCCAAAAGCTAATTGGACTTATCTACTATACTATTATTTGGCTTTGGGTATTTGCATAATTAAAATGTCGAAATTGAATTGGCTTTAGCAATAGCTGTTGCTTGTGGCTTTTTGTAGCTGTCTGGGAAAATTTATTTTGATTTACCGCAAAAGAAAATATTTTATACTGACAATTGCATTACTCATACGTCCTGTTGCCCTGATAATGCATTTCTAGTGTTCTTGTGTCTAGCAAGTTTCGATTTTAATTCGTAAATTTGTTTTTGTCATCCACACAGAATGAGTAGACAACAAATAGACAGCCTTGACTATTTGTTATTTATTTTTGGTTTTGCCTAAAACTCCATTTCCCTTATCTGCATGCACTCGTACAGTTCTAACTTTATTTCAAATTGTTGTGCGCATTTCAAATGGTTGTCCGAATCTGACACTCTTGACCACTCTTGAAGTGCCCAGTAGCATTTGCAGTCTCTTGAGGTTTTAAAAGAGCACTTTAAACCATTTTATTTTGAAATTAAAGCATACTGAAAAGCTTGATTAGGACTTGGCTTTCAATCAACGAAAAATATAAAATTTAAATTTTGTTCAAGAATTTATTAACTTACGAGAACTGTGTACAAAGATCCATTTTAATTAGATTTATTAACAATACATAATGTTGATGTATTCTTAATTAATCCATTATAATTAAGTTGAAACTCTATTAACAAACCAAGTTTAAATTGTAACATTTACTTAATTTTTATTCACAACTTATGTCCACTGTTATTGCATTAAATAATTGTCTGAGTTTATATTTGTTAATACATTGTTATTATCTATATTTTATGAAATTATTCAACGTCTGAATTATTTTGGTCCGTATTAAATTTAAATACAAATCACATAATGAAACTCAACAATAATATCAATAACAATGGCATTGAAATTGATTGATAGTTTGATTGGAGCTATGACAACAATTTGAAGAGCTCTATTGATGCGTTAAAGCATAAAACTTTAATGATCTGATTTAAGCTGTAAGCAGCAAACAGTTTTAACGAGATGTCAATGAACAACAATTGGAAAATTAAAGTGGTTGCCAAGTATCACATTAAAGCGGAATCGAGCCCGAACAAAGCGTGTTAGACAAGAGGCAGGAGCAGGCCAGGCGGATGTAATTTCCAGCTCAAATTGCCAGGCAAGGCACATGTTTGGCTGGCTATAAGGGCGCGCCTATAAATCTAAAACGGAGTGGGCGTTAACTGGCCCTGAGTATCAAGACGGCTGTTTGCCAGACTATGCCGTCTATCTGTCTGTCTAGTTGGCATTACGTGCAAATAGTTACGTGAAATTATTTCCGCCGTCAGTTACTAATATCATTCTCTCTTGGAATTTCTTTTGAATAGACTTGCAAGGAAGTTGCATTCAACATTTTTTTTTTATTTGAAGTCTCAAATATATTGTAGCTGTTGTTGGGCAATTGAAGTTTACTGCATTACAGTTAGCTTAAGGTGTCTTAAATTATTCAACAGTTTTTGCAAACGCACGTAATCAGTTTTTAATCGCTGTGAAGAAATTAAATTAAATACATTTATGTATATATTTGACTCAATTGAGAAATGCTAACATCAGAAATTAGAATCTGAAGTTTAGATACAAATATTCAAACCAAATTTTGTTGAACTCATTTGCAAGCCAAAAATAAATTTAAAAATTTTGTAACCATTTTAATTTTGTATTAATTTATTGATTGTCTTTTTGTACATTCTTGATTATCATCCTTTTTGTAAAAGATAAGAAATATTCAACACATTTCCAAATAAAATACATTCAAAAATAAAGCATATCAAAAGATGTCTCTTTTACCTCGGGAATATCCTAATCAGAGCTACACAAGTTTTTCCTTCGAGTTATCGCACATTTCCATGGCTG
The DNA here is from genome assembly GCF_023558535.2 of Drosophila nasuta. NCBI lineage: Eukaryota > Metazoa > Arthropoda > Insecta > Diptera > Drosophilidae > Drosophila > Drosophila nasuta. The sequence goes on along the minus strand of NC_083455.1, from coordinate 8,140,265 downwards.
CCAACGCACAAATTGTCGCCATAAATGTTAATTAAATTAAAATGCTAATAGGCGTGAAATATGATAACACTCAAACACACATTCACACAGTTTAAATCAGAGACAGAAACTAAGGGGAAGCAGAGCAAAGGGTTGAACGTATTGAAGACAGGTGAAAAGTGGCAAGTGGCAAGTGGCAAGCGGCAGGTGGCAATTGGCGACGACAAGAAAAAATTGTAACAGCTGGCATTGTCTGATGCCATGCCCGCCCAGTATTGAAAGCTGGTTTGGTTTGGTTTGGTGCCCAAAGTTGCCGCTTGCTTGAATTTCAGAATAATACTGGTAATAATTAAAATGAAAATTAGAAATGGGCAGAGAATTCAGCTAGCTCGCAGCTAACTGAACCAGCTGCCAACTCAAAAGGCAAACAGGCGACAGGAAAATGTGCGAAGCAAAGAGAAAGAGGAAAACTTGGGGAAAGATGGGCGAGGAGATGGTCCACACTTGACTCGCAGCTTGAGCTTGGAATTTGCCTTTTGGCGGCATCTAATTAAAAGGGATAAGAGCTGGGACGATGCCCAGACAGGTGTGAAAGCAAAAGGTACACACAGAACAAGGGGGGAAGCCATAATTGCTAATTGCTGTGATTATGGAGGGAAGGCGGGGAATCGTTGAGTTGGAAATATAGCAATGTAGTAAGGCTGAGAGGATTGGCCAATAATACTGTAGAGGTGGGAATTCTAAAATAAATTTATCATAATAATTACGAATCAATAGCATAAGTGGAGTTTAGCTGACTTAGGTTTGCTGAGAAAGTCTTCTGCTTTCTATTAGATGCCGGCACTTTGTTTGAAAACAACAAAAGAAGTAATTACCAAATAAACGTAATCAGCAAGGCACTTCAGATTGATTGGGGTACTTTAAATTTAGTTGACGCAACACTAATAAATTATAATATTAAGAACAGACAAGTCTATCAATCTAGCCATTCTTATTTGTATAAAATTGCCCTTTTATTTTTTACTATCAGATTAGACTATAATATAGATTTGTTATTTTAAACCTTATCTTATAGTCTTCTAGTTTTCATACCATTATTGCATCAGCCTTAAGCAAGGGTATTGAAAGTTTCCCATGCTAATGATAACCTATCTCGTATTCCACTTTCAACGCTTGTAACAGTTGTAAACTGTTGCGCTCATGTGGCGGGCGAATGTTCAAGTTGAGCGCTCTCAATCAGTGTCCACAAACTCCAACTCAAATGTATTTGAGCACTTGACGGCATTAAAAGACAAACCAAACACCTGGGGCACTATTGTGTGGCTGAGTTGTGTATCTGTACAATCGCAAGAAGTGACTTAATGCATAGACAAGTTTCTTACTAAACAAGTGTCATTTGTGGCATGAACAGCTTGAGTGTGGCAACCAAGGTGACAAGAAGCAAGCGGCTTATTGACAGAACCCATTGCGCCCCACAACCAGCTGAGGTTCTTGTCGCTGTCAAAAAGTGGTCTGCAGCATTTGGATGATGAAATGCCCCCAAAAGATAATGCAACACACACTTCTCATACTTGTTGCCTATTAATTGTTATTAATATTTTACCATGTGTCCTTTGTGTGCTATAGAGGTTGTTATGCTGTCTGCTGTCAGCTGTCTGCTGTCCGTTGTCTGTTGGTTGCGCCTGCTGCTCGACGTTGTAGCAGGAGATAATGCTTAATTTGCTGTTTAATTATGCATAGAATATTTCTGTGGCCACTTGCCAGAGGCTTTGCCCTTCTAATTACTCTTGTTTGTTATCGGCCATTGCAGTCCTTTAAAGCGGCTTAACCAAGGTCGTTTCAGGGACTCGCATAACTTTCTGACTTCATTTTTTTTTGCATTCTATGTTTGTTCTATGTTTTTCCCTTTTTGGAATTTTCTTTGTCCTCTTACAGCAACAGAATGACAATTTAGCATAGACAACAACTTAATTTGGGCCACATACCTAACACGCTTTCACAAACCTCACACACACACCTAACACTCATCCTTTTCACACACACATGGAGAGTTACAAATGGGGTAGCTGCGTGTGAGCAGCCGAACACGTTCAAAACACATAAACAGCTTTTAGTCCTCTGTTGCTTGCTTGTTTTTTTTTTCTGTTCCCACCCCAAACCCCATTTCTATTCTGACCAAGTTAAGTGAGCTGGCTCATAAATTTCGAATTTTCCACCCAACGGTTCAACTAGGGTTGTGTTAACACGACTACAACCACCATACTTCTACTGTGGGTCAATCGAATAAACTATAATTTTTAACCATAAAGGCTTAAGGAACTAACCATAACTCACTTACCAAGTAATTAAAAATTGGAAGACATTTTACTAAAACTTTAATTTTCTTTAATCTTTTGCAAGTTTTAATTCTAAAGTCGTTCTCTATATTTTGGTTTGTAAAAAAAAAAAAAAAAAACCTATTTCTTTGATCGCATCTTAAAATGCCGCATAATTTGCTAAGTCTCATTTGGCCACAAACCGGTTTTGGTCACATAAATCTACCGACTATAGAAAATACTTAGTTATTGTGCTTCCTGTGCGCTTAAAAGCCGTTTAATAAGTCCGCCAACAAGCACATGACAAATGTGCCGCCGCCCAAGAACTGCAGTTTGGACCTTGCCCAGTTTACTATGTAGCTAGTCGACAGTCGGCAGTCGCCAGTCGATTGGAGCTGCTGCTGCAATGGCAATAAATTTCATGGCTTGGCCATTGAGTGGTCGACGTGGCACAGATACTTTGTCGCATAATTTTCAATAAATTGTCGTGAGTGAAATGAGGCCATCGCATCAAAGAGGATTTTTAAGCGAAGCATCTTTGCAAAAATGTATTGGTAAAATCTTGAATCTATAATGTATATATATATATCTATAGTACACATATCTATAGTAAATGGTCTTTACCGACGCCTACTTAATTTTAGTTGCTTTGGCTGATAGTATGGTGTATTTTTGCACTCTATGGTAAATTTTAAATGGAGTAAATGGAGTATATCAATATAGCAAATGTAGATTTCAGTATATTTTGGTATTTTTGAGGTACATTAATTCGACATATTTTAAGTATAATACTGCCCTGTTGATTTTATTCGTAATTGGTAGCGGGTCAAGTATATAAATTTACACAAAGATCTGAATGTTTGATTTAAATAATGAAAATTGAAAAATAAGCGTTCAATAATTAATAAATTATAAAAAAAATGGTATTATTGTTCATCATAAGTGTCATTCATTTTTTACGAACAAAGCTTAGTGAGTACATTTACATACTCATAGGTTAATTTAATTTAAGTTTGGCCGTCAAGGTCAATCTATGTATTTTATTAATGGAGACTGCCCCCAGTAGCGTAAATAGTCAATACTACATTTCGTTTTCACCTATGAGTCTCTCACTCAATTTCTCTTATGTATCTCGTTTTTGTTTTGAACTATATACAAAAAGAGAATAACATGAATGCTCTCATAAATTGAGCTTTGTTTTGTACTCCCCTCATGCCTCTTGTCTCATGCCTATTACTGGCTTGCTTGTTTGTAAATACTATGCAACTTCTAAATTTATTATACTCACATTTGCTTATTAATAGATTTACAAGAGTATTTGCTTGTCGACTTTTAATCTACGCTTTTTCGTTGCGCTGCAGTGAATAAAACTAATCACAATAATTTCATTTTATTTTTACGTCCGACAATTTCAAACAGTTGTTAGGGAATGAATGAAGAGATTGTAAACAAATAAAACATTGAATTAAAATACCGGTGTTCAAGAGTGCTGCTCATTTTTGAGTAGCGTCTTCAACTGATACCCCTTATCAATATGTTGACAAGAATAACCATAAGATATAAAATTGTTGCAAACCCTTAAGGAGATTATGAAATGAATTCAATTTAGTCTAAAGAGATTGAACATTGCTCTCTAAAAAGTGCTCTCTGTTGTCTACTGAAACACATTGAGCGTGTGTTGAATCGCAATTATATCGCAACATTCAAGCGATCAACATCAAGTAGAACTAGAATTTGAAATACAAAACTAAAATGCTCGAGATTACTTTAACCCTGCTGCTGGTACTTGTGGGTGTCATTTATGTGTTTATGACATGGAGCTTTGATTACTGGCAGAAACGAAATGTTCCGGGTCCCAAGCCCAAAATCTTTACTGGAAACTATCCCAATATGTACACAATGAAGAAGCATACCATCTACGATATCGATACAATATATCGGTAAGCTACTTTCTCAGATACCGTTGTGTTTATTTGTTACTTATGCGCGATCTGCAGTGACTACAAACATCAATATGATGCTGTGGGTATGGTGCAAGACGATCTCAGTTGTTGGTGATTAGTCCAGAGCTGGCGAGGCGTGTATTCGTCTCGGAGTTTAAAAGCTTCCACGATAACGAAGTGGCGACCATGATCGACGAGAAGACCGACTTCTTATTTGCGAACAACCCATTTACTCTTGCGGGCGAACAGTGGAAAAAACGAAGGGCCGACGTTACTCCTGGTCTGATACAGGGTCGAGTAAGTAACCAAAATAATTAGTTGCATCATAGTTGTCATGTTCAATTGCTTCGCAGATCAAGACTGTCTATCCAGTTACCAATGAAGTTTGTACGAAAATGTCCACCTGGCTCAAAAAGCAACTACAAGTAGAATCAATGCCAAGGATGTGAGTACTTCAAAAAGTAACTAACGTATATGTAGGTGATATTTATTAATATATACTTTCATAGTTGTGTCTGCGCTACACCACTGAAATGGTGACAGATTGTGTGCTCGGTCTTAAGGCAGAAAGTTTCACGGACAAGCCGACTCCCATCATGGATCACATCAAGGATCTCTTCTCACAGCCCTGGACATTTGTGATATACTTTGTGCTGATCAGCACCTTTCCAGCACTGCGAACATTAATCAGGCTACGCTTTGTACCTCTCGCCACCGAAAAATTCTTTATAAATCTAATGCAGGGTGCAATTGATGCCCGATGTGCTCAGCTGTCTGCAGGCAAGCAATTTGAGCGCGTAGACTTCCTTGACTATATTCTACAATTGGCCGAGAAAAGGAATCTGGACACACGCCGTCTGACTGCTCACACCATGACATTCCTCTTGGATGGCTTCGAAACAACAGCAAGTGTTTTAAGTCATACCCTGTTGCTGCTGGGACGGAATCAACAAGCACAACAGCGTCTAAGGGAAGAGATTAAGGCTCATCTGAACACTCAAGGTGTCGTTGAGTTTGATAAGCTCAATGAGTTGCCCTTCCGGATGCTTGTATTCAGGGTAAGAAAGAAGTAAATTGAACTAACCATAACATACTTAATAATTTGATATTCTTGCAGAATGCATTCGTCTTTTCCCACCTGCCTTCATGTCCACTAGACTGTGCACTGAGACCATTGAATTACCCAACAAGAACGGTAGCAACTTTACAATGGAGCGAGGTACCACTGTCCTTGTTCCCCATTATTGTTTCATGGTGGACGAAGAGCACTTTCCCAATCCACAAGAATTCCAGCCTGATCGCTTCATGGAACCAGATGCTGCCAAAATGTATCGGGAACGTGGCGTCTTCATGGCATTCGGTGATGGTCCACGCATTTGCATAGGTAAGTTAATTTCTCAAAATTAAAAAGATATATTTTTCATTTAACAATATATTTTAAATGTACTAGGTATGCGCTTTGCTATGGCGCAGATCAAGGCAGCTCTCGTCGAGGTCCTTACCAACTTCGATATCCGCGTCAATCCCAAGACTCGCAAAGACAATTTGCTCGATCAGGCAAACCTTATTACCTCACTAAAAGGTGGCATTTGGCTGGACATCAAGGCACGCCAATAAATCATGAAATCAACCTTTTGTCTTTCGCCTTTTCTCTGAATGTTTAAAAGTAAATATTTAGAATATACCGTAAGCAACGCAATTTGAGGAATTTTTTTTTTGTCAACAACGAATTAAACTATTCGCATTCAAGTATTTAGCTACAATGTCCCAGCGGTGAGCGAATATGTATTCCACAGTTTATTGTTTGCATGTGTTGGTATTGTTAATCCAAAATAAAGAGAAAAGCAGAATGAAAAACTTTCGAAGTATTTTCAAATTTTTAACGAAATAGTTTTATATGGTTAGGTTTCAAATTAACTGCTGTTTTTCACATATGAGGCCTTTTAACAGTTTTCTCGACATTATGCGACTTATATTGCATAAATTTATAATATTACCAATTACGAATAATAAAAAAAAGCCAAATTATAGTGTAAACGTAATTTCGTAAATATATGTAAATATTCACAACAATTTTTTAAATATAATATTTATAATTTTATTGTTATATACTTTTTATGTATTAATAAATATTAATTTTAAAGTCCAATTATTAAACCTGGTTTTTATTACAAAGTGCCAATATGTAACTTTATTTTTATAAACAAAGTTCTCTATTGCAATTAAAATTTTCATTGGTTAATTTAATTATGATTTTTGAATATTGATCATTAAGATCAAATTATATTAATAAAGAAAACCCCAAAAAGCATAATATTAAATAGGTGATATTATTTTTCTTGTTGACCTATCTCACTCAAGTTTTCTCATTACCCTTGATTTCTCTCTTTAATCAATGCATCACGTATTTTGACTAAGGAGCAAAATTAATTGATAGTAAAACTGATAAGATATGTACTACATGTTAATTTTGAGAACATTATATTTACATTAATTTAGGAATAGACTTAGATTAAACAATGGCATTTGTCAGAGTATTTGCTTGTCGTCGTAACTAATAGAGTTAATCTACGCTTTTTTGTCGAGCAGCAGCGAATAAAACACGGCGAGATAAATTCATTTTATTTTTACGTACGATAATTTCAAGCAGTTGTTGGGTAGTGAATGAGAAGATTGTAAACAAACAAATAAATGAATTAAAATAGCCATTCTCAAGAGTATTCCCCAATTGAGCAGCCGATTCAAACCGATAGCCTTTATCAATACTATATGTTTATAACCGAAAGAAGAATGATTGTTGCAAACCGTCTGTGAGATTGTGAAATGAATTAAATTTAAACTAGAGAGAGCGCAAATTGCTCTCTGAAAGCGCTCTGTGCTGTCTACTTAAATAGAATGAAACGCTCTCCGATCGCAGTTATATAGCAACATTCAAGCAATCAACATCACCGCAGAACAAAGATGCTTGAAATTACTTTGACCCTGGTGCTGGTGCTTGTGGGCGTCGTCTATGTATTTATGACATGGAACTTTGGCTACTGGCAGAAGCGAAATGTTCCCGGTCCGAAACCGAAGATCTTTACTGGCAACTATCCCAATATGTACACAATGAAGAAGCATGTAATCTACGACATTGATAAAATATATCGGTAAGATTATTTTTTCATGATAAACCTGTATTTATTTATAACTTATGGGCACTTTACAGTGACTACAAACAGCAATATGATGCCGTCGGAGTTTATGGTGCAAGGAGTCCTCAGTTGATGGTCATTAGCCCTGAGTTGGCCCGACGTGTCTTCGTCTCGGATTTTAAGAGTTTTCACGACAATGAAATTTCCCTCATGATCAATGAAAAGACCGACTTTATATTTGCCAACAATCCATTCTCTCTGGTGGGTGAAGAGTGGAAAAGCCGTAGGGCTGACGTCACTCCTGGACTAACACCGGGTCGAGTAAGTAGCCAAAAATCATTCAATGTAGAATTTCAAATAGACTTAAGTCTAACATCATTACAGATAAAGACTGTCTATCCGGTTACTAATGAAGTTTGTTCGAAAATGACCAACTGGTTGGAGAAGCAAATACAAGTAGCTCCTCCAGAGGGAATCAATGCCAAAGATGTGAGTACTTTAAAGAAGATTCGACGTATAGTATACTTGATATTTATTAGTATACTCTTACATAGTTGTGTCTGCGCTTCACCACTGAAATGGTCACAGATTGTGTATTGGGTTTAAAGGCGGAAAGTTTCACGGATAAGCCTACACCCATCATGGATCACATCAAGGATCTCTTCACACAGCCTTGGACCTTCTTATTATACTTTGTCTTAATTAGCACCTTTCCAGCACTGCGGGCATTGATCAAGCTACGCTTCATACCGCTAGCCACCGAAAAATTTTTTGTTAGTCTCATGCAAGGAGCAATTGATGCCCGACGTGCTCAGCTGTCTGCTGGAAAGCAATTTGAACGCGTGGACTTCCTTGACTATATTCTACAATTGGCCGAGAAAAGGAATCTGGACACTCGCCGATTGACTGCTCACACCATGACATTCCTCTTGGATGGTTTCGAAACAACAGCTGGCGTATTGAGTCATCTCCTGATGCTGCTGGGACGGGATCAACAGGCACAACAGCGTCTACGGGAAGAGATTAAGGCTCATCTGAACACTCAAGGTGTCGTTGAGTTTGACAAGCTCAATGAGTTGCCCTTCCTGGATGCTTGTGTTCAGGGTAAGAAGATCAGACATCAAATGTAAAATATCTTTTTTAACCAATACGTTTTTTTCTTTAGAATGCATTCGCCTTTTCCCACCTGCCTTCATGTCCAATAAACTTTGCACTGAGACCATTGAATTACCCAACAAGAATGGTGATAACTTTACAGTGGAGCCTGGCACCACTGTAATTGTGCCCCATTATTGTTTCATGGCGGACGAAGAGCACTTTCCCAATCCACAGGAATTCCAGCCGGATCGCTTCATGCAACCAGATGCTGCCAAAATGTATCGAGAGCGTGGCGTTTTCATGGGCTTCGGCGACGGTCCACGCATCTGCATAGGTAAGTTCTTTTATCATATTGTATAAATAATCTTTTAATAATTATTTATTTCATTCCTTAAATAGGTATGCGCTTTGCTTTAGCCCAAATCAAGGCAGCCACCGTCGAGTTACTAACCAAGTTCGATGTTCATGTCAATCCGAAGACTCGCAAAGACAATTCGTTCGAGCCCACATCTTTGATTACGACTCTTGAGGGTGGCATTTGGTTGGATTTCAAGCAACGACAATAAAACAACTAACAGCATCTTATTATACTATATGAGTGTTTATTCATTTAATGAGCAAATAAATATACTGAAAGTACCACAATGCATATCAATTAGATCATTACCTATACATCAATATCGAATTGATGCCGCTCCCTTGCAACTGTATGGCGCATCTACATTGCTGACTCATCTGGCAAGCAAATGAGTATGAGTTCAATTAACATAAAATAATGTTGACATATATGCTCATTTAAATAACAATTCAATTATTGTTAGAAATTAATAAAATACTCTTCTTCCATGTATAAAGTGGGGCGTCCTAAAATTAGACTATAGTTTCGGCAGCGTTTTAAGTGATTCTAATTTTTGGCACTTTTAAATCTGCTTTAAAGTATGTAATGCTTTTTGTTTCTTTAAAACAAGATCGCTAATCAAAATTTCGGGTTTTCTTTAGAACAATTTAATAATTAGTACTTAAATTATATTGTATTATATTTTGTGTATCATTTAGGTGTTCTGTTATAATGTGTTAACTAAGTAATACAATTGAAAATCATATTTTCAATATTTAAGAAGAAACTTTCAATTTTTAAAAATTTTGATTAAAGTTTTTGGAAATCATAATAATAAAAATAAGGTTTGTGTTCTATATAAATTCAAGTACATTTTTTTAGGTTTATTTTCTTGTATTTTGTAGTAAAATTAACAGTATACATTTAAAAATTGTCCCAAAATTTGTATTTTCCATAAAGTACTTAAAATTCAAGTGGTTCTAATTTGATGAGCTGTATTACTCATTCGAGAGAAGAGCAGAGATACATTCTTTGCTTGACCGTATTCCTCCTCTCTTTCTGAGTCTCTGTCTATCTCGTTCGTGTTTCTCTGTCTAGTTTACATTCAACACTTGGCATTGTTTTGATTTTATTCTAATTGGGAAACAAGTTTATACCCTATTTTAATGGATGGTAACGTTTTGGTGGTACGTAATACGTACGTACTACGTATACAATTTGATAGTGATGAAAAATGTTTAAATTATTTTAAAAGTTTAATTTCTTTTTTTTGATGAAGTATTTTAACGATTTTGAAATATATTTTCTTCTGCCAACTTTCCTTATATACATCAATAAACCCCGATATATGTAGTACGTAATAAACAAACTGCTAATCTTATCGAATATTACGATCAAATTGCCATGGTAAATGTAATATTACATAATAAACTAGTTCAAACTACCACTAGACAGCTTTATTTATAGAACGTAAGCCTCGAGCTTTGCTATAGAGAGTATACACTAGTCAAGCGCTATAACCCTTGATCAAGAGCTTTCGCGCGAGCTTTTTGAGCATAAACAAAAACATAACGAAATAACAAATTTCACATTTGCATGAAAGCAAACGAGAGAGATTATAAAGAAATCAATAAATTAGTAGTATTACCTTCACCATTATTATTATTTATGTTCGCTTAGCCGCGATAAGTGTTATCAATCGACATATAACCATTAGATATTATTATGAGATTGTGAAATTGTTGTCTAAAGAGCGAAAACTTTGCTCTCTCAAAGCTCTCTCTATAGCATTCGAGGCTGCTATAAGTTGTATACGAATCGCCGGTCTCCGATCAGTTGAAAATATTAACCTGTTGAACGACGTCGCGGAGCAGAGAATTATTCGCAATGTGGGAGATAACGTTGGGTTTGGGACTGCTATTAGTGGGTCTTTTTTACGTGCTGATGACCTGGAATTTTAGTTATTGGCGCAAACGGGGAGTTCCCGGTCCCAAGCCTCAACTATTTACTGGAAACTATCCGCACATGTACAATATGAAGAAACATATGATCTGTGATATCGATAATATTTATCGGTAAGAAAATAATTAATTTAACTGCTTTTAAAAGACTGTCTAAATACTGGACTTTAAATCACAGCGAATATAAAGAACAGTATGATGCTGTTGGCATTTATGGAGCAAGAACCCCACAGTTGTTGATTATTAATCCGGGCTTAGCAAGGCGTGTCTTTGTATCGGACTTTAAGTACTTCCATGACAACGATGTGTCTGTTTTGGTCAAAGAAAAGGATGACTTTATGTTTGCCAACAATCCTTTCTCGCTTGCCGGCAATGTTTGGAAGCAGCGTCGAGCTGACATTACGCCTGGACTAGCACCAAGTAGAGTGAGTTTTAAAAGATTTTCCTGCAAGTAAGATTATTGTGCTAAATTCCCCATTTACAGATCAAGGCTGTCTACCCAGTTACCAAGGAGGTTTGCTGGAAGCTAACTGATTGGCTGACCAAGCAGCTGCGTCTCGGAGCACCTGAAGGCATCAACGCCAAGGAAGTAAGTGCTTCAATTTCAAGCTTTGGCACACTGAAACTTAACTCAGTTTTTTACATACTCGCAGATGTGCCTAAACTTTACCTCCGAAATGGTAACAGACTGTGTGTTGGGTCTGAAGGCGGAAAGCTTCTCGGACAATCCCACGCCCATTATGGGCCACATCAAAGATCTTTTTCTGCAGCCCTGGACTTTCCTGGTGAACTTTTTGCTAATCACCACGTTCCCAATACTGCGGCCCTTTTTCAAGTTGCGCTTCATAGCCGTGAAAACCGAACGTTTCTTTGTGAGCCTAATGCAGGCTGCTATTGATGCTCGCCGTGCCCAGCAGGCTGCCAACGCAAAGTTTGAGCGCCAGGACTTTCTTGACTATCTCATACAGCTGGGCAAGAAAAAGAATCTGGACACACGTCATCTGACCGCCCACACAATGACCTTTCTGTTGGATGGCTTCGAGACAACAGCTGGCGTCTTGAGTCATTTGCTGTTGCTGCTCGGACGTGATGAGCAGGTGCAGCAACGACTGCGAGAGGAGCTTGTGTCTCATCTTAATGCTGAAGGCGTTATCGAGTTTGACAAGTTGAACGAACTGCCCTTTTTGGATGCATGTGTTCAGGGTGAGTGAAAGTTCAATTACTTTTTATACTCTAAACTAAATTCATTTCTATTCAACAGAGAGCATTCGAATCTTTCCACCCGGTTTCGTATCGAATAAAGTGTGCACTGAGTCAATCGAACTGCCAAATAAGACTGGAGAGAACTTTACTGTGGAACGTGGCACAACTGTGATTGTGCCACACTATTGCTATATGATGGATGAGGATAATTTCCCCAATCCCGAGGCATTCCAGCCCGATCGGTTTATGCAGCCTGATGCGTTAAAAACGTTTCGCGAACGCGGTGTCTACATGGGCTTTGGTGATGGTCCGCGCATTTGTCTAGGTGAGCTTGCAAATTCTTTTTCTTCCTAACAAATTTTTTATATATAATGCATCTTTATATATGTAAATTAGGCATGCGCTTTGGTCTCGCCCAGATCAAAGCAGCTGTTGTTGAGTTGATCACCAAGTTCGATGTACGCGTCAATCCCAAGACTCGCAAGGACAACATGTTCGAACCCTCATCTTTTCTCACTTCGCTGGAAGGCGGTATCTATTTGGACTTTAAGGCTCGTCAATAGAGTAATAAAGCTTTATAGGAACAGATTGTGCAGATTAGATAAAGCATCAGTGAATGGGCCACATTTACGCACAATGATAAGCTGATTGTTATTTTGTTATCAAATTGGGGCACGTTTTCATCCATCTAGCTACAATGGACAAAATACGTTTAAATACGAAAATAAACTAATTCAAAACAGTATAAGTAAACATACATGCATATTTATTTATAAATTTTCATAGCAAAAAACCTACAATTTTCATTTGCAATTGAAATCTCAAAGTCAAGTAATGTTTTTTTCTTTATTAGCGAATAATTTAATTTAACAATTCGATGAGCAATTAAATGTTTAGTAATCATATAAAATAATTGAGATTTGCATTGAAACTTTGTTCTTTATAAGAAATGAATTTAACAATTCAATGAGAAATTAATGTGAATTTACATGCACATTTTTTGACAGCCTAAAAGTATTCAGTAGTTTTTACACGTTTAGTCTTAAGTTCAACCTCTTATCAAAGAATACATATGAAATGGATAATCTAATCTTTTTAGTGGTATTATTTTAAAATACATTTTGTACATATAGCTTTTCTTCTTTTAAATTATTTATTTAATTAAAATGTACACTAATACAAAAAAAATATATAGGAGAAACTCGTATTCTTTACAATAATAATTAAGTAAATTAATAAATATTACAAAATTAAATGACAAACACAATTAATATTATTTGTATATGTTATATACTGAGATTACCAAAAGTATAAAGAAGAAATGAAAAAGCGACCTCAGTATATTATAATAATGTAAAATGCATGTCTTTTCTAATAATTCTGTCGCACAACATATGTATATTTTATATGGGCCTAATAATAATACTCATTTGCAAAGGTTCAACTGTTAAGGGCTTAAATGTATATTTGATAACTAATCGAATTGTCTACTTAAATTGGGGAACAGTTTTACAGTATGTTGATGCGAGCGCATTGCTAAGTGAGAGGCACACCTCCGCTCCGCCGACCGAAAAGCACTCAAAGCTTTTTCGCTCACTAGCAATGCGCTCAGTGCGTAAGAATGCACTCAAGCTCCAGTGCTCTCAGCATCTCTCTCCCACAACTCACCACCGCTGAGCCGCGCTCAGCATAGATCGCCGAAATGCCGTCGGCTTTTTTCCATGGGTTAGTTACAAATCTCGTCTATTGTAAATCGGTACAAAACCCCCCAATTTCTGTGCGCAATAATAACCCGCCAAGTCTAAATAAACTAATTATATATAGTGAAAAAACCGCGAGTGTTTTTATTTTCGGGAAGGAAAATACTTTGGACACTTTTCAGCGCCGCCACAAACATTGGTCCTTCGAGCCGGATCATCAACAATATATTTTTCATCGTTCCAGTTTTACATCCGCAGATAAGTGCCACTAGTTTTTGCTTCTTTCCTATTCCTTCTACCACGGTCGTCCGCCCCTCCATTCCGCCATATTGCGCAAAAGTTTTTTCCATAGCTTTTGCCAATTGACTTCTTTGTTCTTCGGACGACCTTTTCTATGGTTTTTTTTGCCTAATCACATTTATAATTAATAATTATATTTGTTTTTTCCGCCAATCGCGTACGTATGTATGCATGTGTGTTTTTCTTTTTTGCAAGTGCAAGTGCAGTGACAAGTGTAAATTATCCAAAGAGAATCATTTTTTAAAGTGCGAGGATTATATATTGTATACTCCATACATATATAATCATACGAATTAATTAACTTAAATCCAAGTTGTGTACCAGAATTTCGTTTTGCTTAATTCTTGTCCGTTATTTCTTGTACGTTTGTATGTCGCGGTAATTGCCGACATACATACATACACACATATTTCGGTGCACTCTCTTTTGTCCGCAAGCGCACCGGCTTGCAGCCGCGCTTGCTCTCGCGCTCTCTCAACACACACACACGCACTCTTGTGCATTCGCTGTTTGTCCGCACTTGCTCTCGCTCTCATTTGTGTTACATACAAATATACGTGCATTTCGCTTGCTTAGACGTTGGCAGCGCAGTGCAAGCACATACATACATACGTACATACTGTTGTGCATGCTTAACCGCGTGCATAAGTACTTCTACGAGTGAAGTAATAGATTGGCAGGGCAGCGGTAGTCGCACTCGACATACCCTACCCTTTCCTTTTTTTTTGTTTCAAGTGATTTATTTAGTGTGTGTATTTGAGAGCAACTCCCAGCTCAAGTGTCGGTGTATAGGCTACCTCCAGCCAGTGTCCACACATACATAGACATACACACACACATACACACACCTACATATAATCACAATTATACGTCCACCACATCTCCATATTTAAATACATAAATAATTTTTGTTGTTGTTTTTTTCTGTGACAATTTATTTATTATTTTTCCATCCAGCGCTTTTTTAACCACATTTGTGTTTTTTCCAGCGTATTGCATTTTCGTGGTATTTTTTTCTTATTTTCGTGTCTTTTTGTTCTTGTTTCCGACAATCGTTCGCTTGATTGTCGCGGGAATTTTCCCCCGGCCCCCTTTGCGTTCGTTTCCTGTGTCCGCAGTCCGTACCCATTTGGGGTACAAAATACCTCAGCACTACCTGTGGTATTTTTTTCCAGTATTTTTATTTGGTATTTTTCTTTTACTAGTTGCTACGTGCCTTTCATTTCGTTTCCATCTTCTGGGCCGTTTCGGATATATAAAAAAACCAAGTTCCATTTGGTATTTTTTTTGGTATATTTTCTGTGATTTTCTGGTTTTCTAACCAGCGGCTTCCTACCTTCCGTGCGTAGCATGTCAACGGGCAATCCCGATAAGACTAAAACTAGACTGTCCGTGCCCTCTACTAGCGCCGCTAGAGTTTCGCCTAACCCCTGTGCCTAGATCCAAGAAGGACTCGGCTCTTCGTGCATCCAGCACATCACCGATCCCCGCACGGTCAGCTAGTGTTTCGCCCATTTCCGGCACCAAGCCTCTGATCCTCGTGACCAAACCTCCGTCGGTTCCTTCGACCAGGGCTGCTTCCGTCCCAGTTCCTCGGCTGCCAATTGTTACGCGTTCTCACAGCAAAATGGCACACAATGTGGTAGACTCGGCATTGAATAAGTTCATCGCCGCGACTGACCGTGTCAGTCACTTTGCGTCGCGACTTAACAATGCTTCTACTGACAGCGCGTCCCTGTACACGTGCCAGGTCCGGAGGGACCAGATGCGTGCCTTGTGGGACAAGGTCGAGAAGGAGTACGAGGCTTGCTCCTGCGTCATGTCGGATGAAATGACGACAGACGAGTTGCCTACCATTCAGGCAAAATATGATTACTGCTATATTCTCTATGAGCAGTGGTCCGCTCAGCTAAGTGAGCAAATAGCTGATGCCTCCCAGGCCATCACTCCCCGTACACCCGTACAACCCCAAGCCGTGCCGTTCGTGTCCACAGGGTGTCGCCTACCTCCGTGCGACACCGAAGTTTTCGGAGGCGATTACACTCGCTGGCCCACCTTCCGAGACTTATTCACGGCTATCTACATCCGAAATCCTAGACTGTCGGAAGTTGAGAAACTTTTCCATCTCAACTCCAAGACCAGCGGTGAAGCCCATGCCATTGTGTCAAAGTCTCCTTTGACCAATGAAGGGTTTCAGTCGGCGTGGTCCAGCTTGACTGAGCGTTTTGAGAACAAACGGTTGCTCGTGAACAGTCAGCTGCGTATCCTTTTCAATTTGCCCGCCATTGGGCAAGAGTCGGGTGCAGCCATTCAAGAGTTGCAGAGCACCATCCAAGGGTGCTTGACGGCCTTAGAGCACTCAAAGATCAACACGGAGAATTGGGATTGCATCCTGGTTTTCCTGTGTTCTTCGAGGCTCCCAAATTGACCCTTTCTCTTTGGGAACAGTCCATACAGAATAAGAGCGACGTTCCAACGTGGGCTGACATGAACGCTTTCCTTCTAGAACGGTATCGCACCCTAGAAGCGATAGCGGAAGTGTCAGCCAGCACGAGCGCTCCGACGGTTCCACGGGCCTCACGTAAGGAGGCCCCCCGTCGCCAAGCAGGTAAACTCCTTTGAGAGTCGGGTAACTTCAAAAACCCAGTCCTGCAAGTTGTGTTCCCGGGAGAATCACCCGATTCGTTTGTGCCCTCGTTTCCTCCAGATGGGTATCAATGATAGGGTCAATTATATAAAGCAACAGAAGCTGTGTCTAAATTGTTTCGCACGAGGCCATATCCTGGCCGAGTGCACAAGTGCGCACAGCTGCTTTACTTGCAAGGGTCGTCATCATACACTCTTGCATCGAGTGAGCCCGGCGCCGACAGTCACAACCCCCATTCCATCTCATATACAGTCCACTTCCACCCAGTCAGCTAACGTCCAATCTTTCGTGGCAGTTAACACACAAGGTGTTCTGCTCAGCACAGCTGTCATTCACGTATGCCATCTCGGCGTCCGTTATACAGCTCGGGCTCTGATCGACTCCGGATCAGAAGCCACCTTCCTCTCAGAGAAGTTGTTCAAGCGCTTGAGGATGCCGTATACATCCGTGCAAGCCCGCGTTTCTGGGCTGACACAAGCTGTGGCAGCCCAGCCCCGAAAGTTTTGCCAATTCTTAATTGGCTCCCCGGTCAGACCCGATTTGCAGATCGAGGCGTCGGCGTACGTCCTCCCCCCAGTTAGCGGGGAATCTGCCCTCATGTTCCGTCCCACAAACACTCCTCGAAAATCTGCCCAGCATCCAGCTGGCAGACCCCAAATTCTATGAGAGTTCGCAGATTGATGTGCTACTAGGCGCTGACATCCTCCCGTCCATTCTGCTCGGCGGCTCTCACCCTAACTTTTGTGGGACCCTCCTCGGTCAAGAGACCATTTTCGGTTGGATCCTGACTGGCCCTGTGTCGGGATCCATTTCAAAATCCATTTCGTCCTTTTCAGCTCGACTGTCCGTCGAGCGAACTCCGCCATTGGAGGAACTCCTCTCCAAATTTTGGGAGGTGGAGGACCTGCCGGCTAGCCCAGCAAAAGAATCTGACCTTTTTTGTGAGGCTAACTTCAACGCCACGACCGTGCGAACCTCAACGGGTCGCTACATGGTCACGCTCCCATTCCGCGATCCTGGTCACGTTGACCTGGGTCACTCGAGGGCTATCGCTCTCGCTCAGTTCCTGAGAAACGAGAGCCGTTTAAAGAGGAACGACTCTCTGAAGGAACAATATGACTCCGTTATTCAAGAGTATCTGGATTTGGGTCACATGACTCAAGTCCCCCCATCCAGTTCCGGCAACTACTATTTGCCGCACCACGCTGTTCTCAAGCCCGACAGCACCACCACAAAGCTCCGCGTTGTATTCAACGCCTCCAGCCCGACTTCAAACGGGAAGAGTCTGAACGACATCCTCCACACTGGGCCAATCCTTCAATCCGACCTGACCATTCAAATCCTGAAATGGAGGTTTTCAAGTTCGTCTTCAACGCTGACATCACCAAGATGTATCGGCAAATCCTTGTGGATCCCAACCACACCCGGTTTCAAAGGTTGCTCTTCCGTACTCCAGACGAGAAGTTATGCGACTTTGAACTCAACACAGTCACCTTTGGGTGAACTGTGCTCCGTACCTGGCTATCCGCGTTCTGCATCAGCTTGCGAGTGATGTTCGCGACCGGTACCCCCTTGCTAGTGACATCATCGCCAATTATATGTACGTTGATGACGTCCTAGCAGGAGCTCACACTAAGCAGGCTGCGGTGTCTGCTATAGATGAGCTTCGAACAGCGCTCGAGTGCTGGGTTCCCTTTGCGTAAGTGGACCTCGAACTCGAAAGATGTGCTGAGAAGAATCCCTAAGGATCACTTGCTCTGTGCAGACTTCCTCGAGATCGACGAAGCTAGTGTCGCAAAGACGCTAGGCATTCGTTGGCGGGCCACGTCCGACGAGTTCTTTTTCGTCACCGCCGAGATGGTGTCCAAACCATTTTTCAGTAAGAGAGAAGTGCTGTCGCAGATCGCCAAGTTGTTCGATCCTGCAGGTTGGCTTGCTCCTGTGGTCATTTGGGCCAAGATTTTTATGCAAGAAATCTGGAAGCAAGAAATCGGCTGGGACGACTCCTTACCGGCGGATCTCACAGAGCAGTGGATCAGTTTTCTGCGGAACTATTCGTCCTTGCAGGACATCCGCATTCCTAGATGGACCAACTACGCTCCCGGCGCAAAAATCCAATTCCACGGGTTTTGCGACGCCTCTCAAAGCGCGTATGGAGCCGCTCTTTACGCACGTGTGGAAACAGGTGGACAAGTGTCTGTGAGCCTTCTAGCAGCGAAGACTAGAGTTGCACCTATCAAGACGGTCTCTACCTCGTCTTGAGCTGTGCGGAGCTCTCCTGTTGGCAGAATTATCCGCCGCCCTCCTACCACATTTTCCCACCCCCGACGCTGAGACGTACCTGTGGACAGATTCCACTATCGTTCTGGCATGGTTGGACAAGCAGCCATGCAAGTGGACCACTTTCGTGGCGAACCGAGTGGCCAAGATTCACTCGGTGAATGGCACTTGGCAGCATGTTCGTTCCGAACACAATCCAGCCGACCTGGCAAGCCGCGGTGTCTCGCCGCAAGAGCTACTGGGCAGTCGCCTTTGGTGGCAGGGGCCCGAATGGCTGACGCACTCACGAGCGCAGTGGCCTTCACCGGTCATTGGGCTCGATACTGAATTGGAGTGTCGAGCGGTGAAGGTCCATGCAGCGCAAGTCCTATGTGAGGACTTCCTCGACCGTTTCTCCAGGTTCGATCGAGCGCTCCGAGTGTTTGCGTATGTGCGAAGGTTTGCCCAGCGTTGCCGCCAACCCAAGGTCTCGTTTCCAGAGACGCTCAGCTCTCAAGAGCTTGCAGAAGCTCAAGAGAGGCTGATTGTACAGGCTCAGAATCGGGTATACGCGAAAGAGTG
Source organism: Drosophila nasuta (assembly GCF_023558535.2). Lineage (NCBI taxonomy): Eukaryota > Metazoa > Arthropoda > Insecta > Diptera > Drosophilidae > Drosophila > Drosophila nasuta. The sequence continues at coordinate 8,120,807 of NC_083455.1, read as the reverse complement.
TGCTTCCCTCCGGTCCCATAATCGTCTAATCGGGTCAAGCGATATCCTAAGCTTGAATCCGTTCCTTGACAAGCAAGGTGTCCTGCGTTCGTGTGGACGCGTAAGAGCGTCCACCTCCTTATCCTACGACGAACGGCATCCAATAATTCTCCCGTTCGGCTGCATGTTCTCACGCCTCCTGGTTTCCTTCACGCATCAAGTCTCCCTCCATGGAGGCAACCAATTGGTGATGCGGCTGGTCCGAACCAAGTTCTGGATTCCCAAGCTAAGGAACTTGGTGAAGACAGTGATTAGTGCATGCAAGACCTGTGTGATTCATCGCCGCAAGCTCCAGTCGCAGTTGATGGGTGATCTCCCAAGCGCCCGGTCGACTTTTCGCGACCTTTCACTAACTCCGGAGTAGACTTCGCCGGTCCCTTCGACGTCAAGAGCTACGTCGGACGGGGCTGCAAGATTACGAAGGGTTACGTATGTGTCTTCGTGTGCTTCAGCACGAAGGCAATCCATCTTGAGGCGACCACGGATCTGACAGCGGAAAAGTTCTTGGAAGCTTTCTCCCGATTCGTGGCACGGCGCGGGTGCCCTCTCCACATGTACTCTGACAACGGGAAAACGTTCGTCGGAGCCTCCTCCATTCTCTCCAAAGAATTTGTGGAGAGCACCCGCAACCTGATTGTCACCACTCACAGCCATCAAGGTCTTGCATGGCATTTCAACCCACCTGGTGCCCCTCACATGGGGGGTCTCTGGGAAGCGGGCGTCAAGAGCTTCAAGACGCATTTCTACAAGACGGTTTCCTCCGTAAAACATACGTTCGAGGAGCTTTCCACCCTCCTATCTAAAATTGAAGCGTGCCTCAATTCGCGGCCTTTGACTCCTATGTCAGAGGATGTGAGCGACTTGGCGGCACTTACTCCCGGTCATTTCCTGATCGGGGGTCCGCTACTCTCCATGGCGGAGCCAGAGTCCAGAGAGGATGTGGAGTCCATCCGCAACCGCTGGCAACGGCTCAAGGCTCTCCATCAGCATTTCTGTGTGCGATGGAAGAACGAATATCTGAAGGAATTGCATAAGCGGAATAAGTGGCAGTCACCTTCACGCGATCTCCAAATCGGTGACATGGTGGTCATCAGAGAGGAGAATATACCGCCACAAGAATGGCGCCTCGGGCGTGTGCTGACCGCTTGCCCAGGCGCTGATGAAAGGGTCCGTGTGGTTGACATCCAGACGTGTCGTGGTGTTTTCCGCCGACCAGTTGCAAAGCTGGTCCTCCTTCCTACGGGACACGCGCTCTGAGTCACCTATTCTTCTCTCTACTGCCATCCACTATCCTGTGGTTTCCTCTTCCGGCTTAGGCAATTCATCCCGCGCCATGTTCTTCATTTAATCTATTGTTTTTTGTTCTTTTTCTCTTCCTTTTGTTTTTTCGCCTTTTGGTTTCATCCCATTACAGTTTACCATGGCGTTCTCCAGAAGATCATCCTGCACCCTGTCCGACGGAGTGAGCTTGCGAGGGCTCTTCTCGCCAGCGCGCTCCCTTTCGCCTCCGATTGCCGGCTCTCCGCCGAGGCAAGTCGCCCCGATGGAGTCCGAGCCCTCTCCAGCACCGGTGGCACTGGTTACTCCGCGCGGAGTTTCCGTGCCTCGCCGGGCCGCCCCTCAGCGGGGTGAGTATGTGCCTCCCGGCACAAACTCGTTCCGCTGTAGGGTGTGCCGCGGTGTCCACGCGCTGCGCAAATGTCCACGGTTTGCCCAGCTGACGCCAGAGAAGCGGCTCCGGGCAGTACTTGTAAATAAGTACTGTCCCAACTGCTTGGCTCATCAGCACTCCGGGGGCACTTGCCGCAGCGGTGGACGGTGCAGGCATTGTGGTGAGGACCACCACTCCATGCTGCACATGCGAGACCCTAAACCCAGGCAGCGGTTGGCGCGACGACCGAGGGGCCGACGCGACCACCCGGCGCCCACCAGAGGAGGACCATCGTCATCCCGGATGGACCGGCCCACTTCCCCACACACCAGGCCCGTGCCTAGCCCCGCCTTGTCATTGACGGCACTACTCCAGTGCAAGGGAGTCAGTATTCTCCCCACCGCGGCGGTCTGGCTAGCCACGGGGAAGACGGCCTTCGAGGCGCGAGTGCTCATTGATCCGTGCTGTCCTGTAAGCCGCATCAGCGAGTCGATGGCAGTGGCCATGGGCCTCTCCATCACTCGCGTGGGCGCAGAAGGAGTGTGCACGGCAACGTTGCGCTCCAAGACGTCACCCATGAGCCGGGAGGTCGTCTTCAAAACTGATCCGCAGCTCCATACAACGACGCCCGCCAGGACTGTCACTCCAGCCGGGCCCAGTTCTTTCAGTAACCTCGTGTTGGCTGACAAGGACTGGTTCCGCTCGGCATCGATCTCGGCAGTCTTGGGGGCTGATGTTTACCCTGATGTCGTGCTACCGGGTATCCTCCCGGGCCAAGGCGGACTGCCTATGGCGCAGAATTCCACGCTGGGCTGGATTCTGTCCGGCACGTGCTACTAGGTGTTCCGTTGCAATCCCAATATTGCAAGGGGGGGAGAATGTTGATGCGAGCGCATTGCTAAGTGAGAGGCACACCTCCGCTCCGCCGACCGAAAAGCACTCAAAGCTTTTTCGCTCACTAGCAATGCGCTCAGTGCGTAAGAATGCACTCAAGCTCCAGTGCTCTCAGCATCTCTCTCCCACAACTCACCACCGCTGAGCCGCGCTCAGCATAGATCGCCGAAATGCCGTCGGCTTTTTTCCATGGGTTAGTTACAAATCTCGTCTATTGTAAATCGGTACAAAACCCCCCAATTTCTGTGCGCAATAATAACCCGCCAAGTCTAAATAAACTAATTATATATAGTGAAAAACCGCGAGTGTTTTTATTTTCGGGAAGGAAAATACTTTGGACACTTTTCAGCGCCGCCACAAACATTGGTCCTTCGAGCCGGATCATCAACAATATATTTTTCATCGTTCCAGTTTTACATCCGCAGATAAGTGCCACTAGTTTTTGCTTCTTTCCTATTCCTTCTACCACGGTCGTCCGCCCCTCCATTCCGCCATATTGCGCAAAAGTTTTTTCCATAGCTTTTGCCAATTGACTTCTTTGTTCTTCGGACGACCTTTTCTATGGTTTTTGCCTAATCACATTTATAATTAATAATTATATTTGTTTTTCCGCCAATCGCGTACGTATGTATGCATGTGTGTTTTCTTTTTTTGCAAGTGCAAGTGCAGTGACAAGTGTAAATTATCCAAAGAGAATCATTTTTTAAAGTGCGAGGATTATATATTGTATACTCCATACATATATAATCATACGAATTAATTAACTTAAATCAAGTTGTGTACCAGAATTTCGTTTTGCTTAATTCTTGTCCGTTATTTCTTGTACGTTTGTATGTCGCGGTAATTGCCGACATACATACATACACACATATTTCGGTGCACTCTCTTTTGTCCGCAAGCGCACCGGCTTGCAGCCGCGCTTGCTCTCGCGCTCTCTCAACACACACACACGCACTCTTGTGCATTCGCTGTTTGTCCGCACTTGCTCTCGCTCTCATTTGTGTTACATACAAATATACGTGCATTTCGCTTGCTTAGACGTTGGCAGCGCAGTGCAAGCACATACATACATACGTACATACTGTTGTGCATGCTTAACCGCGTGCATAAGTACTTCTACGAGTGAAGTAATAGATTGGCAGGGCAGCGGTAGTCGCACTCGACATACCCTACCCTTTCCTTTTTTTGTTTCAAGTGATTTATTTAGTGTGTGTATTTGAGAGCAACTCCCAGCTCAAGTGTCGGTGTATAGGCTACCTCCAGCCAGTGTCCACACATACATAGACATACACACACACATACACACACCTACATATAATCACAATTATACGTCCACCACATCTCCATATTTAAATACATAAATAATTTTTTGTTGTTTTTTTCTGTGACAATTTATTTATTATTTTTCCATCCAGCGCTTTTTAACCACATTTGTGTTTTTCCAGCGTATTGCATTTTCGTGGTATTTTTTCTTATTTTCGTGTCTTTTTGTTCTTGTTTCCGACAATCGTTCGCTTGATTGTCGCGGGAATTTTCCCCCGGCCCCCTTTGCGTTCGTTTCCTGTGTCCGCAGTCCGTACCCATTTGGGGTACAAAATACCTCAGCACTACCTGTGGTATTTTTTTCCAGTATTTTTATTTGGTATTTTTCTTTTACTAGTTGCTACGTGCCTTTCATTTCGTTTCCATCTTCTGGGCCGTTTCCGGATATATAAAAAACCAAGTTCCATTTGGTATTTTTTTTGGTATATTTTCTGTGATTTTCTGGTTTTCTAACCAGCGGCTTCCTACCTTCCGTGCGTAGCATGTCAACGGGCAATCCCGATAAGACTAAAACTAGACTGTCCGTGCCCTCTACTAGCGCCGCTAGAGTTTCGCCTAACCCCTGTGCCTAGATCCAAGAAGGACTCGGCTCTTCGTGCATCCAGCACATCACCGATCCCCGCACGGTCAGCTAGTGTTTCGCCCATTTCCGGCACCAAGCCTCTGATCCTCGTGACCAAACCTCCGTCGGTTCCTTCGACCAGGGCTGCTTCCGTCCCAGTTCCTCGGCTGCCAATTGTTACGCGTTCTCACAGCAAAATGGCACACAATGTGGTAGACTCGGCATTGAATAAGTTCATCGCCGCGACTGACCGTGTCAGTCACTTTGCGTCGCGACTTAACAATGCTTCTACTGACAGCGCGTCCCTGTACACGTGCCAGGTCCGGAGGGACCAGATGCGTGCCTTGTGGGACAAGGTCGAGAAGGAGTACGAGGCTTGCTCCTGCGTCATGTCGGATGAAATGACGACAGACGAGTTGCCTACCATTCAGGCAAAATATGATTACTGCTATATTCTCTATGAGCAGTGGTCCGCTCAGCTAAGTGAGCAAATAGCTGATGCCTCCCAGGCCATCACTCCCCGTACACCCGTACAACCCCAAGCCGTGCCGTTCGTGTCCACAGGGTGTCGCCTACCTCCGTGCGACACCGAAGTTTTCGGAGGCGATTACACTCGCTGGCCCACCTTCCGAGACTTATTCACGGCTATCTACATCCGAAATCCTAGACTGTCGGAAGTTGAGAAACTTTTCCATCTCAACTCCAAGACCAGCGGTGAAGCCCATGCCATTGTGTCAAAGTCTCCTTTGACCAATGAAGGGTTTCAGTCGGCGTGGTCCAGCTTGACTGAGCGTTTTGAGAACAAACGGTTGCTCGTGAACAGTCAGCTGCGTATCCTTTTCAATTTGCCCGCCATTGGGCAAGAGTCGGGTGCAGCCATTCAAGAGTTGCAGAGCACCATCCAAGGGTGCTTGACGGCCTTAGAGCACTCAAAGATCAACACGGAGAATTGGGATTGCATCCTGGTTTTCCTGTGTTCTTCGAGGCTCCCAAATTGACCCTTTCTCTTTGGGAACAGTCCATACAGAATAAGAGCGACGTTCCAACGTGGGCTGACATGAACGCTTTCCTTCTAGAACGGTATCGCACCCTAGAAGCGATAGCGGAAGTGTCAGCCAGCACGAGCGCTCCGACGGTTCCACGGGCCTCACGTAAGGAGGCCCCCGTCGCCAAGCAGGTAAACTCCTTTGAGAGTCGGGTAACTTCAAAAACCCAGTCCTGCAAGTTGTGTTCCCGGGAGAATCACCCGATTCGTTTGTGCCCTCGTTTCCTCCAGATGGGTATCAATGATAGGGTCAATTATATAAAGCAACAGAAGCTGTGTCTAAATTGTTTCGCACGAGGCCATATCCTGGCCGAGTGCACAAGTGCGCACAGCTGCTTTACTTGCAAGGGTCGTCATCATACACTCTTGCATCGAGTGAGCCCGGCGCCGACAGTCACAACCCCCATTCCATCTCATATACAGTCCACTTCCACCCAGTCAGCTAACGTCCAATCTTTCGTGGCAGTTAACACACAAGGTGTTCTGCTCAGCACAGCTGTCATTCACGTATGCCATCTCGGCGTCCGTTATACAGCTCGGGCTCTGATCGACTCGGATCAGAAGCCACCTTCCTCTCAGAGAAGTTGTTCAAGCGCTTGAGGATGCCGTATACATCCGTGCAAGCCCGCGTTTCTGGGCTGACACAAGCTGTGGCAGCCCAGCCCCGAAAGTTTTGCCAATTCTTAATTGGCTCCCCGGTCAGACCCGATTTGCAGATCGAGGCGTCGGCGTACGTCCTCCCAGTTAGCGGGGAATCTGCCCTCATGTTCCGTCCCACAAACACTCCTCGAAAATCTGCCCAGCATCCAGCTGGCAGACCCCAAATTCTATGAGAGTTCGCAGATTGATGTGCTACTAGGCGCTGACATCCTCCCGTCCATTCTGCTCGGCGGCTCTCACCCTAACTTTTGTGGGACCCTCCTCGGTCAAGAGACCATTTTCGGTTGGATCCTGACTGGCCCTGTGTCGGGATCCATTTCAAAATCCATTTCGTCCTTTTCAGCTCGACTGTCCGTCGAGCGAACTCCGCCATTGGAGGAACTCCTCTCCAAATTTTGGGAGGTGGAGGACCTGCCGGCTAGCCCAGCAAAAGAATCTGACCTTTTTTGTGAGGCTAACTTCAACGCCACGACCGTGCGAACCTCAACGGGTCGCTACATGGTCACGCTCCCATTCCGCGATCCTGGTCACGTTGACCTGGGTCACTCGAGGGCTATCGCTCTCGCTCAGTTCCTGAGAAACGAGAGCCGTTTAAAGAGGAACGACTCTCTGAAGGAACAATATGACTCCGTTATTCAAGAGTATCTGGATTTGGGTCACATGACTCAAGTCCCCCCATCCAGTTCCGGCAACTACTATTTGCCGCACCACGCTGTTCTCAAGCCCGACAGCACCACCACAAAGCTCCGCGTTGTATTCAACGCCTCCAGCCCGACTTCAAACGGGAAGAGTCTGAACGACATCCTCCACACTGGGCCAATCCTTCAATCCGACCTGACCATTCAAATCCTGAAATGGAGGTTTTTCAAGTTCGTCTTCAACGCTGACATCACCAAGATGTATCGGCAAATCCTTGTGGATCCCAACCACACCCGGTTTCAAAGGTTGCTCTTCCGTACTCCAGACGAGAAGTTATGCGACTTTGAACTCAACACAGTCACCTTTGGAGTGAACTGTGCTCCGTACCTGGCTATCCGCGTTCTGCATCAGCTTGCGAGTGATGTTCGCGACCGGTACCCCCTTGCTAGTGACATCATCGCCAATTATATGTACGTTGATGACGTCCTAGCAGGAGCTCACACTAAGCAGGCTGCGGTGTCTGCTATAGATGAGCTTCGAACAGCGCTCGAGAGTGCTGGGTTCCCTTTGCGTAAGTGGACCTCGAACTCGAAAGATGTGCTGAGAAGAATCCCTAAGGATCACTTGCTCTGTGCAGACTTCCTCGAGATCGACGAAGCTAGTGTCGCAAAGACGCTAGGCATTCGTTGGCGGGCCACGTCCGACGAGTTCTTTTCGTCACCGCCGAGATGGTGTCCAAACCATTTTTCAGTAAGAGAAGTGCTGTCGCAGATCGCCAAGTTGTTCGATCCTGCAGGTTGGCTTGCTCCTGTGGTCATTTGGGCCAAGATTTTTATGCAAGAAATCTGGAAGCAAGAAATCGGCTGGGACGACTCCTTACCGGCGGATCTCACAGAGCAGTGGATCAGTTTTCTGCGGAACTATTCGTCCTTGCAGGACATCCGCATTCCTAGATGGACCAACTACGCTCCCGGCGCAAAAATCCAATTCCACGGGTTTTGCGACGCCTCTCAAAGCGCGTATGGAGCCGCTCTTTACGCACGTGTGGAAACAGGTGGACAAGTGTCTGTGAGCCTTCTAGCAGCGAAGACTAGAGTTGCACCTATCAAGACGGTCTCTCTACCTCGTCTTGAGCTGTGCGGAGCTCTCCTGTTGGCAGAATTATCCGCCGCCCTCCTACCACATTTTCCCACCCCGACGCTGAGACGTACCTGTGGACAGATTCCACTATCGTTCTGGCATGGTTGGACAAGCAGCCATGCAAGTGGACCACTTTCGTGGCGAACCGAGTGGCCAAGATTCACTCGGTGAATGGCACTTGGCAGCATGTTCGTTCCGAACACAATCCAGCCGACCTGGCAAGCCGCGGTGTCTCGCCGCAAGAGCTACTGGGCAGTCGCCTTTGGTGGCAGGGGCCCGAATGGCTGACGCACTCACGAGCGCAGTGGCCTTCACCGGTCATTGGGCTCGATACTGAATTGGAGTGTCGAGCGGTGAAGGTCCATGCAGCGCAAGTCCTATGTGAGGACTTCCTCGACCGTTTCTCCAGGTTCGATCGAGCGCTCCGAGTGTTTGCGTATGTGCGAAGGTTTGCCCAGCGTTGCCGCCAACCCAAGGTCTCGTTTCCAGAGACGCTCAGCTCTCAAGAGCTTGCAGAAGCTCAAGAGAGGCTGATTGTACAGGCTCAGAATCGGGTATACGCGAAAGAGTGTGCTTCCCTCCGGTCCCATAATCGTCTAATCGGGTCAAGCGATATCCTAAGCTTGAATCCGTTCCTTGACAAGCAAGGTGTCCTGCGTTCGTGTGGACGCGTAAGAGCGTCCACCTCCTTATCCTACGACGAACGGCATCCAATAATTCTCCCGTTCGGCTGCATGTTCTCACGCCTCCTGGTTTCCTTCACGCATCAAGTCTCCCTCCATGGAGGCAACCAATTGGTGATGCGGCTGGTCCGAACCAAGTTCTGGATTCCCAAGCTAAGGAACTTGGTGAAGACAGTGATTAGTGCATGCAAGACCTGTGTGATTCATCGCCGCAAGCTCCAGTCGCAGTTGATGGGTGATCTCCCAAGCGCCCGGTCGACTTTTCGCGACCTTTCACTAACTCCGGGTAGACTTCGCCGGTCCCTTCGACGTCAAGAGCTACGTCGGACGGGGCTGCAAGATTACGAAGGGTTACGTATGTGTCTTCGTGTGCTTCAGCACGAAGGCAATCCATCTTGAGGCGACCACGGATCTGACAGCGGAAAAGTTCTTGGAAGCTTTCTCCCGATTCGTGGCACGGCGCGGGTGCCCTCTCCACATGTACTCTGACAACGGGAAAACGTTCGTCGGAGCCTCCTCCATTCTCTCCAAAGAATTTGTGGAGAGCACCCGCAACCTGATTGTCACCACTCACAGCCATCAAGGTCTTGCATGGCATTTCAACCCACCTGGTGCCCCTCACATGGGGGGTCTCTGGGAAGCGGGCGTCAAGAGCTTCAAGACGCATTTCTACAAGACGGTTTCCTCCGTAAAACATACGTTCGAGGAGCTTTCCACCCTCCTATCTAAAATTGAAGCGTGCCTCAATTCGCGGCCTTTGACTCCTATGTCAGAGGATGTGAGCGACTTGGCGGCACTTACTCCCGGTCATTTCCTGATCGGGGGTCCGCTACTCTCCATGGCGGAGCCAGAGTCCAGAGAGGATGTGGAGTCCATCCGCAACCGCTGGCAACGGCTCAAGGCTCTCCATCAGCATTTCTGTGTGCGATGGAAGAACGAATATCTGAAGGAATTGCATAAGCGGAATAAGTGGCAGTCACCTTCACGCGATCTCCAAATCGGTGACATGGTGGTCATCAGAGAGGAGAATATACCGCCACAAGAATGGCGCCTCGGGCGTGTGCTGACCGCTTGCCCAGGCGCTGATGAAAGGGTCCGTGTGGTTGACATCCAGACGTGTCGTGGTGTTTTCCGCCGACCAGTTGCAAAGCTGGTCCTCCTTCCTACGGGACACGCGCTCTGAGTCACCTATTCTTCTCTCTACTGCCATCCACTATCCTGTGGTTTCCTCTTCCGGCTTAGGCAATTCATCCCGCGCCATGTTCTTCATTTAATCTATTGTTTTTTGTTCTTTTTCTCTTCCTTTTGTTTTTTCGCCTTTTGGTTTCATCCCATTACAGTTTACCATGGCGTTCTCCAGAAGATCATCCTGCACCCTGTCCGACGGAGTGAGCTTGCGAGGGCTCTTCTCGCCAGCGCGCTCCCTTTCGCCTCCGATTGCCGGCTCTCCGCCGAGGCAAGTCGCCCCGATGGAGTCGAGCCCTCTCCAGCACCGGTGGCACTGGTTACTCCGCGCGGAGTTTCCGTGCCTCGCCGGGCCGCCCTCAGCGGGGTGAGTATGTGCCTCCCGGCACAAACTCGTTCCGCTGTAGGGTGTGCCGCGGTGTCCACGCGCTGCGCAAATGTCCACGGTTTGCCCAGCTGACGCCAGAGAAGCGGCTCCGGGCAGTACTTGTAAATAAGTACTGTCCCAACTGCTTGGCTCATCAGCACTCCGGGGGCACTTGCCGCAGCGGTGGACGGTGCAGGCATTGTGGTGAGGACCACCACTCCATGCTGCACATGCGAGACCCTAAACCCAGGCAGCGGTTGGCGCGACGACCGAGGGGCCGACGCGACCACCCGGCGCCCACCAGAGGAGGACCATCGTCATCCCGGATGGACCGGCCCACTTCCCCACACACCAGGCCCGTGCCTAGCCCGCCTTGTCATTGACGGCACTACTCCAGTGCAAGGGAGTCAGTATTCTCCCCACCGCGGCGGTCTGGCTAGCCACGGGGAAGACGGCCTTCGAGGCGCGAGTGCTCATTGATCCGTGCTGTCCTGTAAGCCGCATCAGCGAGTCGATGGCAGTGGCCATGGGCCTCTCCATCACTCGCGTGGGCGCAGAAGGAGTGTGCACGGCAACGTTGCGCTCCAAGACGTCACCCATGAGCCGGGAGGTCGTCTTCAAAACTGATCCGCAGCTCCATACAACGACGCCCGCCAGGACTGTCACTCCAGCCGGGCCCAGTTCTTTCAGTAACCTCGTGTTGGCTGACAAGGACTGGTTCCGCTCGGCATCGATCTCGGCAGTCTTGGGGCTGATGTTTACCCTGATGTCGTGCTACCGGGTATCCTCCCGGGCCAAGGCGGACTGCCTATGGCGCAGAATTCCACGCTGGGCTGGATTCTGTCCGGCACGTGCTACTAGGTGTTCCGTTGCAATCCCAATATTGCAAGGGGGGGGGGAGAATGTTGATGCGAGCGCATTGCTAAGTGAGAGGCACACCTCCGCTCCGCCGACCGAAAAGCACTCAAAGCTTTTTCGCTCACTAGCAATGCGCTCAGTGCGTAAGAATGCACTCAAGCTCCAGTGCTCTCAGCATCTCTCTCCCACAACTCACCACCGCTGAGCCGCGCTCAGCATAGATCGCCGAAATGCCGTCGGCTTTTTTCCATGGGTTAGTTACAAATCTCGTCTATTGTAAATCGGTACAAAACCCCCCCAATTTCTGTGCGCAATAATAACCCGCCAAGTCTAAATAAACTAATTATATATAGTGAAAAAACCGCGAGTGTTTTTATTTTCGGGAAGGAAAATACTTTGGACACTTTTCAGCGCCGCCACAAACACAGTAAATTAAGCAGTTACTTTGTAAACGCTTTCAAAGTGCATTTTACACGATATCGTGATAAAGTGCTCTCAGACATGCAAATTACTTTGGCTCGTGAGATGCGAAACTAATTACATTTGCCAATTGTGCAAATTGCATGTAAGGTAAGAGTATCTTCTCAGGACTTTTTCGCTGTCTGCCAAGGACTTTAATTTATCAAAAGGTCCTCAAACGGCAGTGCAGGTGTGAAAAAGAGTTTATTAGGGCAAAAGTTGAGCATTTTCACAGCTGCCATCGCAGAACGCAGAGAGCAGAGCAAAGAAAGTTGATTGAACTCAAAGATGAAGTTAATTAGCTTGAGTATGGGGCAAGCACAGTGAATAGGTGAATATAGGTGACTAGGCGAGCAGACGGCTGTAGCATCTGTTACAAATGCCCATCGATAAAATCGACAATTTATCGCCTTGTGCCAGGCAACGAGTGTCAACAACTAAAAATATATACTTACTCACATATATGGCCCGTTGATAGAAACACATATACACATGTATTTATGGTATTTATTTAGTAATTTATTCATGTCTGGCAATGCGTGGCACATGCCACATGTTGTCAGTTCGCCTGACTGCGCTTTGTTTAGCTGTCAGTCAGTCTGACAGTTGTTTAAATCATATATAAATTTTATATGTGCTATATACATTTATTTGGGCAAATTGATGGCAGGGACATCGATGCCATTTCCCAAATAATATTAAGTTGGTGTCGAAGTTGAAATGGAAACACCTAGCGTAGAGTTCATTGAATGGTTTATCAACTCGATTGCCTCCTCTTACTTTGACTGCGGATATACATCTCAATTGGGACGGAGAGAGATAGAGAGCCTTTGAATTATGTGGCAAATCCAATTGGGAAATCAAAGGCGCGCATAAAATTGCATTAGCTGTGTGAGCTGTGGCTTCGTTCTCTAGTTCTATCGCTTGAGTGTGGCACGTGCCCCATAACGGGGCAAGGCCAAAGTTATGCATATGCATTTACCATTTCACTTTTTTATTTGCCTTTGCCATTCTCCATTCTCCAATCTCCATTCTCCACTTTCAACTTTTTCTACTTGCAGTGCAAAAACTCTGAGTGCTAGTTCAATTTGCAATTTGCTGCGGCTCTGATTTGGCAAATTGTTTGGAGGAAAAACAAAAGGCGAAGACGATCCAGCTTAGCCCCAACAATCCAACAAGCCAACAACTTCTCCACACACTTTACCTACGGCGCAATTTATATTGCCAGGCACTTTGACTCCTCCTTCTACTTCTTTTCTACTCCTGCTCCTCCTCCTCCTCCTCCTACTCCTCCATTTTTCCTCTTTCTTCGCTTCGCTGTAGCAATTGTGTCTGGCTGCGATTCCGGCTCCTGCAGCGACTGTTTGTGTTCCGTTCAAAGGTTGAAGCGTAGTTCAAATTGTTTGCCAGCTGTTTCACAGCAACTCCACTTTTAATTTTTTGCTTTCTTTTTCCTGGCTATTTGATCTGTGATTGAGCTCAATGAGCAAATAAACTTGTGGCTCTGCTCAATTGAGTGCTGAATCCCACCTGAAAGGTGAATGAGCTCAATACCTTGTTCACAGTGTTTTCAATACCTCTCTCACTTATTATCTGTTGCTTCTTGCTCCAAGCTTCACAGTATTGAATGCAACGATAATCCGGTAATTAATTACTTCTTTCTTCTATTCTGTTACTATCGATTGTCAACATCCTACGAATGTATTCATATTTTTTGCACGCAGGAATGGCTTGTATAAACATAATTTCTATATTGACACAATAAAGTATTGGGTTTTTTTAATATTACATAATTTCAAGAGAGTCCAAGTTAGCTTCATAATTGATAATTAAAGGTTAACTGTAAAATAGTAAAATTGTTTGTAATTTGAAATTTTATTGGAATTAATTTTTATATATGTTATTACAATTTCTCTAATTTATATATTTTACATGCTTAGCTAACATATATTATATTAGCTTATGGCAAAAAATATTTGAAATAATTAAAAAAATATTATGATAACAAATATTGTGGAAAATATGTGAAAACTCTATTATTTACTCGTTATGCAGTGATTTATTTAATTGATTCTTGTGATTAAAAAAGAACACAAATTAAATGTAATCTTGATCGCATATTGACTGTGAATTGTGCAATAACCTTAAATTATACAACATTCAAATATAGACACAAATAATGTTGTTTTAATTTAATAAATTCTATTGACAGTTTGTTTGGCAACAGTAACTAACAGTCTCTGGCTTACAAATTAAATCCCATGAATGTTGAACAACAGCAAACACAACACGGACACACACTCTCACACACACACACGTATGCAGACAGGCATATCCGTTTCCCCTTTGACCTTGCGTTGGGCATAAACAAGTTAAATCCAATAAAAACATTTTGTTTAGTGAATTTATTTTGTAAACGACCTTGTCAACAGGATGATGAACACGTTTTGCAAATATTTACGCACAACTTGTCTGGGTGTGCCAGCATATGAGTAAGTGTGTGTGTGTGTATGTGTGTGTATATGATACACACATTCAATATTTATTTTGGCTGCGTAGGATGAGCCTTGCTTCTAGCCAGAAAGGACTGGCCGTGATATAAATTTAATTCAATTAAGAGACTCGGCCAGTTTTGCCTTTAAAAGTGACTGCCATGCCGAGAAAAGGTCAGGGATAGGTACATGGTGATAGAGACACAGAGAGAGGAATGTAGGGGGAAATGCAATGTCACAGGCAGTACAATAACAACAAAACCCCATTAACATTTTCATGGAAAAACTTTGTGCTAATTGCATTTATGGCACAAAAACCTCAAAGTTCAAAATCAGTACCAAAACAAGTAAGAAAGCTACAGTCGAGTGTACTCGACTGTGAGATACCCGCTACCCATTTTGAATAAAAGAAATATATTTTGCGGTATTTTCTAAAAATATACCGAATATACTGCAAAAATACTAAAAATATACCAAATGGTTTATTTGGTATATCGACATAGTACCGCATTCAAAATATACCATAGACGGCACAATATACCAGATTGTCAGCCAAAGCAACTAAGACGCCTAGTAAGTAGGCGTTTTTGCCCATACAAAAGTATTTCTTTAATAACTTCGACAATTTTTATCTGATCGCAACCAAATTTTCAGGAATCATAACTACTATAGTAGTTATTGTATATACCAAAATTCGCAACTCTAGCTGTAAATTTACGCTTGTTATTCGATTTTTTTGATTTGCGGGAGCGGAAGTGGGCGTGGCAAAAATTTGAAACAAACTTGATCTGCGTGCAAACATAACAAATGCTGCCGAAAAAAAATTATAGCTCTATCTCTTATAGTCTCTGAGATCCAGTGTTTCATACGGACAGACGGACAGACGGACAGACACACAGACGGACAGACGGACATGGCTATATCGTCTCGGCTGTTGACGCTGATCAAGAATATATATACTTTATAGGGTCGGAGATGCCTCCTTCTACCTTTTAAATACATTTCCTGCCGGCACAAAGTTATAATACCCTTCTACCCTATGGGTAGCGGGTATAAAAATGTAAAATCGGAAAAATTTTGGAAAATGAAAAATTTAAAAATCCGGAAAATTTTGTGAAATGAAAAATGTAAAATCCGGAAAATTTTGGAAAATAAAAGAATGTAAAAATCGGAAAAATTTTGGAAAATAAAAAATGTAAAATCGGAAAAATTTTGGAAAATAAAAAAGTGTAAAAATCGGAAAAATTTTGGAAAATAAAAAATGTAAAAATTTTGGAAAATAAAAAATGTAAAAATCGGAAAAATTTTGGAAAATGTAAAAATCGGAAAAATTTCGGAAAATGAAAAAATGGAAAGATCGGAAAAAATTTTGGAAAATGAAGAAATGTAAAAATTTTGGAAAATTAAAAAATGTAAAAATCGGACAAATTTTTGGAAAATGAAAAAAATGTAAAATTCGGAAAAATTTTGGAAAGTGAAAAAATGTAAAATCGGGAAATTTTTGCAAAATGAAAAAATGTAAAAATCGGAAAAATTTTGGAAAATGAAAAAATGTAAAATTCCGGATAATTTTGGAAATTGAAAAATGTAAAATCGGAAAAATTTTGAAAAATGAAAAAATGTAAAAATCGGAAAAATTTTGGAAAATGAAAAAATGTAAAAATCGGAAAAATTTTGGAAAATGAAAAAATGTAAAAATCCGGAAAATTTTGTGAAATAAAAAAAATAAATATCGAAAAAATTTTAAAAATTAAAAAATGTAAAAATTTTGGAAAATGAAAAAATGTAAAAATCGAGAAATTTTTGGAAAATGAAAAAATGTAAAATCGGAAAAATTTTGGAAAATAAAAAAATGTAAAAATCGGAAAAATTTTGAAAAATGAAAAATGTAAAAATCCGGAAAATTTTGTGAAATTAAAATATGTAAAAATCCGGAAAATTTTGGAAAATAAAAAAATGTAAAAATCGGGAAAATTTTGGAAAATTAAAAAATGTAAAAATCGAGAAATTTTTGGAAAATGAAAAAATGTAAAATCGAGAAATTTTTGGAAAATGAAAATATGTAAAAATCGGAAAAATTTTTGGAAAATGTAAAAATCGGGAAAATGTTGGAAAATGAAAAATGTAAAAATCGGAAAAATTTTGAAAAATTAAAAAATGTAAAAATCCGGAAAATTTTGGAAAATAAAAAATGTAAAAATCTGAAAAATTTTGGAAAATGTAAAAATCGGAAAAATTAGCTCTATCTCTTATAGTCTCTGAGATCCAGTGTTTCATACGGACAGACGGACAGACACACAGACGGACAGACGGACATGGCTATATCGTCTCGGCTGTTGACGCTGATCAAGAATATATATACTTTATAGGGTCGGAGATGCCTCCTTCTACCTGTTACATACATTTCCTGCCGGCACAAAGTTATAATACCCTTCTACCCTATGGGTAGCGGGTATAAACAGAGCAGAAAATGCAATTAGCACTCGAAGCGCCAGAACGAGACGCCTTCAAAAAGAGGCTTGCCGCGTGCCACGCCCCCAAAAATTAACAGTCATGAGTATGATGATGATGACGGCAACGATGACGATGACAATGGCAGCAAGTGGAAATGCCAAGAAAATGTGCGGCACCTAATTAAAAAACTTGTGGCTCCCATATAATTTTATACAGCTGGAGAATCAAGTAAGGAAAGGCCGAAGAGAACAGAAGTGAGGAAGAGAGAGAGAGAGAGTGAAGAGAGAAAGGTGGAAACGAGGATTGGAGACCAAAAAGGAAAAGGGGAATTCAGCTTTTTGAGGTGACAACGGAAAATTGTATGATTTTCGCCTGCCACTTGGAAATTGACAATTTGTAGTGCAATAATTTGACAGACAAGCGACCACAGCCGCTGGCAAGGATGCAAGACAGTCGAAACCACGATGCGAAGGATGGAGGAGGTGCCAATGGAATGTCAGCAAGAGGCAGGACGTTGTTGATGAGGCCGCAGTCATGGCCACAAAAGCATAAACAAGCCAAGCAAAAGGCAAACGCAAGGCAAGGCAGAGCAACAGAGCATCTTGGCTAACAAAGTATGCTATCATTTACGGTTATTCACAAATTTATGAACAAACCAGAATGAACTTTTCCACTAATGAACTTGGTCACGTTCCGAGTTCGCTGACTTACGAACTATTCGTTATTAAACTACAATATACAATATTTTTAGATAAACTGTGTATAGATTTCTAAGTGCTTGATACTTAAGTTCATTAAGAGATAAGAAGGTAAGATGGTTTTATAAGAAATACTAATAAGAAAGTATTTTACCAAGGAATGAAGCTCACTTCATCAAGTATTTCAATTATTATTATGATGATTAAGAAAAGATAGAAACGCGTGCCGATGCTTCAGGTGTAATGTCACTGGAAAAAGAGTTGAAGAAATCATTAAAAGATTTAAAAAAAAGAAATCAGTCAAAGTAATTAAAGGACTATTAACCAGATATTGTATGCTTTAAAAATACCCCAGCAAATTGAACCTTATAAAACATGGTTTCTGAAGTTTCTGGAAAGAACGTGATAACATCCTGGCAACATTCATAGTTGTTACTCATATAAGTTATAATTTATTTGAAAGGCTTATGCATGTAGCACACATAACCTTAGCCCTTTTTAGATAGTAATAGCCTATTTGGGCGTTCTAAAAACTCAGATCATATATGTCACAATACTAGTCGCGCAACTTATAGTAATTAATAAAAACAGAAGAATAGTAATTAATAATATCAAACATATTATTTAATACGATTTATAATTAGTTGACAACGTGATAAAAATATATCACAAAATTAAATGATGCGTTTAAGTTGATGTTTGCATTTTCACATATGCGCGATTTAATTTAAATATTTTACGTATAAGAAAACATAATATTAACATGCAAATAAAACATGTGTAGCAATTTGCCAGTTGGTTAACACTTAATAAGATAGTCATTTAAATATCATTTCAAGTTTAATGCTTACTTTGACATGAGAACAAGGTAATCTACGAATATAAATATTTTCTGTCAGGCAAAAAGAAATATATATAAACACTTAATAAACTCTGATTAACCTTACTGAAATCAGTTCATTTAATTGGAAAAAATAACTGAAATGTTGATGTTGAGAATGAAGCGACGGAGTTGCGGCTTGTTGCACGTTATGCTGCAGCAAGCCGTTGCCAAGTGGCAAGTGGCAAGAGGCAAGAGGCAATAAACAAGCGGAGAGCAATTAATATTTACGGCCAATAGGTTGCATGTAAATGACGCTTATTAATTGAACGTTGCATATTTTTCAGCTCACTTGCAATTTGATGATGATAAAATATGAACAATATTCATTAACGGCAACGGTACTCTGTGGCATCTGCAACTCGACTCCGAAACATGTGTGTGTGTGTGAGTGCGAATGTGTGTGTGCTGATCCGCATTATTGCCACATTTAATTAGTCGTTGCCAAAGGGGAAATTCCAATGCGTTGACACAGGCGATTATGTTAATAAGCCCAAGAAGTGCCAAATGGACTCTAGTGAGAGAGACAGAACATAGGAGAATAAAAGGAAAGAGGGAGAGAGAGCAACCGTGAGTGAGAGAAACTGCTTGAACAATGTGTAATGTTGTTTAATTGTTCATTGATGTTCATCACGGCGTGTAAATTTGCAAGCTCATTGGCCTTCCCATTCCCCTTCCCTCTGGCAGGCCATTGTCATTTCCATTCCCATTGCGATTCTCATCTCATTATGCTGGCTCTATTTGGGTTTACATTGGCATTGATATGTCGATTTAAGTGCATTTATTTAATTGCACAACATTCACGCGTTTAATGCGCATTAATGAGACATGACATTCTAATTGGATTAATTGCATTTATTAAGTGCCGCGGCGACAGCGAAAAGCTGCAAGCTACAAGCAGAAAGCCAAAAGCCAAAAGCCAAAATCCAAAAGCCGACTGACGACAGCCGGCGGACGACATCCGACAGCTGTAAGTTGAAAGCTCAAATCTGATTGAGTTCTCTCTCGACTCGGTCAGCAGAAATCAAGGACTATCCCCCTCCAATTGAACAGACCGCAGAGGACTCTTCAGTCGGCTACAAAGCAACACCAATTGTAAATTGTAAATTTAGTGCCATTCAAAGTGCCTTGAACAATGCTCTGATGGAGTGGAAGCAACTTAATCACGTGTTTGATTGATGTGTTGATAGCTAAAATATATTGAGATGCATGTACATAATTGACAGCTAAACACGTGTGCACTTAATAGTCACGTAAATACTTTTTAACTAAAAGAATTGAAAGCAAATAAATCAATGGACGAATTTATTATAGTTATTTATTATAAGTACTTGTGATTATACAAATATTAGGACTTGTGTACGAAAGTTTAGATTTAATTGATTTTTTCGTATATTAACTAACTAATCTTTATATTTGAGTATGTTGGTACTTTAATTTTATTGTGTTTGCCATTGCCATCTAAATATACGTGTGCATTTGATAGTCATATAAAGATTTTTTGATTAAAATAAAATAAATCAAATATAAGTTAGAGTTACAAAAATATATTTAGCAATTTCAGTTTAAGTGTAATTTTACTTTGAAAAGAAATAATTTTGTATTTTTTTAGTGTGGCAATAATTTCTCAAAATGTAAATTTTCATATTTAAGCAATTTGTCATTTTTGTTCTAACAATGTGAATAAACAAGTATGTTATGTATCTCTTAATTGATAGCTAAACATGAGTGCATTTAATTGTCGAAGAAATACTTTTAAATTTAAAAAATATTAATCCAAGTTACAAAATTTTACAATTTTATATAATAACATAATTTAAATTAAATAACTTATTTTTTACAAATTAATTTAGAATAGTAAATTTGATTAAAAAAGTATTTTGGATATTTTCTTGAGTTGTAACTTTTATATTTTAATATAAAATTTTGAAAATGAATAAATAGAATTCATTAATTAAAAAGGTAAATTTAACATCCTTTTCATTTTACTTTTGAAATCATTATGACATATATAAATATAAGTTATTTTATTTGGAATAGTACCATGAAATGTATACTAATAATATGTTATTTATATAAGCCGTAAATGTTTTGCAATATAATTATAATTTAGTTATATAGTATTATGACGTCTTTTCGTATATGCATTATTAAAATCTGAAATGAATATATCATCTTTCGGATAGGGAGTCAAACTAATTAAACGTATTATTAAATAATACTACATGCCACAGTTGTTCTATGTAGTGTGCATTAATGGGACAAATTACTTATGCTAAGAGACATAATTATCGTCGTCGCCTCTCTGGTCTCAACAGTCAGAGTAAAGTGAAAGGGAAAACGTGCCCACTGGAAGTAATATGTATAAATATTGTCATGCCCTCTTGACCAGGCCATAACTCAAAAAGGGCAGCAGCAACCACAGCTAGTTATTGGCCGAACCATCTGAACACTTCCTCCTCCTGCTTCCAATGCTTCAGTAAATAAAATATAAATAAGCATAAATCACGCACACGAGCAAACAAGAACATGAACATGATTAACAAGGTCATTTAACGGCACTTGTTTCGGCTCCTCATCCGGTTTGGGTCAACAGAAACAAAAACCAAAACAAAAGTGGGCGTGTTCCAAGAGAACATTAGTCCCGCAAAGGCTTAAACAGGGTCGCCTCCCAGCGCCTCCCATAGCTCTATGAAAATTCGATTATTATATTAAACGCTGCAACGCCCCTGGCAACTGCCTCGCTGCCCAGCCCTGGACAGGTCCTCTACTCCTGGACCCGTTGTTGTTGTTGTTGTTTCTTTTTGTATAGTCGTAGATATATATTACTCCAGGGAGACATTTGATAATAACTTGCGGCCAATGTTGACTATAATCAGCATAAGTTAGCCAACTTTTCTTTCATATTACCAGCCAGCCCCATACTGCAGTTGGCCTTTCCCCACCATCCCTTTAGCACTCCATCCACGCCTCTGGCCCTGGCTCTTGGCCTGTTCCATCCACAGACAACGCACATATTTTCGAGCTGACACAGCGCGCATTAATCATTTGTATTGGTTTTTTGCCTTTCATTGGGGTAAACAAGTCAATTTCTGGGCTGCTCTTGTTTGAGGTGGAGAAAACATCTGAATGAAAAGTAAGCCGATTAAAGTGAACGAGAAAATACTGGAGTATGTCGACAGAACAATACTAAACTGTTTGTTTATTGAGATGTTTCTAATAGCAGTAAATATTTGCGTAATATTCAACAGAAGACCATTTGATTTCCAATCGAAAGTAAATGATTCAAATTATGGGCAAGAATAAAGCTTGTAAAATAAAATTTGTTGATCAAACTCAACTAAAATGTTGTAACAACTTAATCAAGCATTCTAAAGATTCAGGTTTTATAAAAAGCTCAGACAAAAAACATTGTAAATATTAAAGAAATAGCTAACGCTTTGATTCCAGCAAAACCCAAAAGAAATCACAACATTTTTGTCTGTAGACTAAAAACAAATCTAGCAAATAAAAAAAAGAAAATGGCAGAGCAAAATAAAAACGAGAGGAAAATGCGAAAAATATTGAACACACTCGTACACAAGTTCTTATAAATACGTTGCACAGCTCCATTTGAGAAATTGTCTGCAACGGGTCAATTGTTTGTGGCTTTTGTGCACATTGCTGCCATGTCATTCCCATTTAATATGTAGGAGACACTACACCTCGATTCTTCTTTACCTCCCTCCCATCTTTACCACACATAAGACTGCTTATCCATTAGCCGGAATTTGATTTGCAGTACGAAGCATTTCTGGCATTTCCACTATCAAATGCAAGGATTTGAGTTTTGTAACCCGGATAAAGACTGAATTAAGATGTTAAAGCTAAAACCTGTTGAAAGCAATTTAGAGATCATGTGTATTAAACCCTCCAGCATAATCACGTCAATTCTTCAAAATCCCCTTTTATTTGTTTCACTTTTGTACAGGGTATTAAAACCAAAGGTTAACGCCTGCTGTGTGGGCTGCGCTGCTGTCTGCTTGAGACAAATAAAAAATTATGTTGCATACCACATGCTGTCTAAGCTCTGCGCCCTTGCTTCCGTATGCAGCAAATAAAATTTAATTTAATATTGAGAATGTTTAAAAAAGCAGAACAACCTGCAAATACTCTAAAAAAAATTCAAGAAATTAAATAAGTTTAAATTATTTGTATATTATATTTTAAAATAGTATAAATAAATTTTCTTTCATTCATTTTTAAAGGAACTTAAAGCCACTTTTCGTCTATTATATTTGCAAAATTTCCAAGCATCTGAAAATTTCCATATGCATAAAGTAGAAAAGAAACGAGAGAACGTCTCAGCAGTTGGGAAGATTGCAAGAGGTTTCCAAGCAATTTATGGCAACTGTGCAACTGTGAAGAAACTGAGCAAAAGGGAAAAGAGAAGGGAAGAGAAGCAAAGCATTTGCTACTCAGCTTGCCTTAAAACACAAGGCAGTCTCATTGCTGGCTGTGCTGATTATGTGCCCTGGCAGTTTACACGCTTAATATATCAAATATGCGACTATCAAAAAAATATAAAATTTATTACGCGTATTGTGCAGCCACATAAAAAATAAGAAACAAGAAAAATGTACGAACAAAAATATGCAGAAATGTAGTGAAATGTTTTTATTAGCACACGAGGCGGCTGAATGTAGGCATGTTTGTATTAAATTTAAAGCTCTTACAGGTGTGAAAGTATGTGAATATGTGAGTGAGATGTATGTGAATATATATGCGTGTGTGTGTGTGTGTGAGGTGCTATTAGCTGAGCAAATAAACAACATTTTGCCATTTTTCATTTCAGAGTGCGCAGAAAAGAAGTAAATAGAAAAGTGAAAGCAGTTAAAACAAACGAAATCAAATACGGGATAAGCGACAGCTTGTATGTTTGTATGTGAGTGTGTATATCTGACTCGCTCTGTGGATGGTTATGTATGTATGTGTGGGTGTGTGGCAACTCTATGTCGGCTTGCTACACTTGTTGCAGACCTTTTGCTATGCACTGTGGACTAATTTACCAATTTTAAAGCAAAACAAATCCATTTTGTTTGCCATTAATAAATATTTACTTTTTATCATAAAAACACTATTTTCTAAGTTATGTTTTGATATTGCTCAACATACAACTTTAAACGCATTATATTATCATATAATGTAGTGTTGTAATGAGTTGTCGTATACTTAATATTTAAAGCCAAAAATGTTTACATATTTAATTGTCAATCAAAAACTATTTCAAAAGATTCAATATTTTACGATTTAAAAATGTTTGGTTTTTCTAATTATAAAGACTGATGAATTTATTATTAACATCAAATCTGTATAAATAATTATTATTAATTATATTGCATAAAATGGTTTTTAGAAAAATAATAATAAGAAATAGTTTATAATTTAGTATTAAATTGTCAACAAAAATAGTAATTTATGCCATTGTGCCGTGTATAGTGAAACAATCCACGTCCTTCCCATATCGTCGCTTCACTATGCAGCTGTAGCAAATGAATTAACAAATTAAAAGCGTAACAAATTGGCCTGGGGAAAAGGCAAACGAATGTTGCATGCTGCCTGCTGCATGCTGCATGTTGCACGCTGCTCGTCGCTCGCAGCCCGCTGCTTCTTGTCTACTGTCTGGTGTCTGCAGCCCGTTGGCATCGCCTGCCACTGGCTGCTTTAAGTTGATTTTAATTAAATTAGCAAGAGCGCAGCACATGTCAGTGATATGGATGAGACCACTGCATGCTCCAAAGCATTCTAAACAGAGTTAGCTGCTGTCTAAACTGTATAACTGTAGAGCTGTTTCTCTCACAACCAAACCAGCGAATAAAAGGGTTGAACTGCCATTGCTAACCGCACTTATAACCTTACTAAACTGGGAGCTAATATTCTTATGGCTTTATTGTTCTCTTTAAATAAGTAAAAAGGGAAATTATTAACATTGATACCCACAATATAAATAATCTTTGAGACTAATTGAATTAATACTTTTTAATATTTAAAATGAGTCATACATTTTATAAATTAAAAGGATAATACGTTTCGAATTGTATATAAATTGTATAGTTGCATTTTTAATGTAGTATGTACATATATACAATTTCATATATATTGAATAATTTTATATTATAAATGTTATTTGTTAAACTTTTATTACTAAATAACTGGTGCATTTTGAACAATTTTAAAGTAATAGTATATTCATATACCAAATATAGTCTTTGCTATATATATTTTTTATTTTCTTGTAAATGCATTTGGTTTATTGTAGGAGTTATCACAGTCGAGCAAAGTGAAATTCTGAATTCTGAAAACTCTTCACAATTACTTTAATTTCAATTTTTTATGGTTCTAATATTAATGGTTTTATTGTTAACAGATTAAAATCAAATTAATTTATTGATTGTTAGCTTCTCATTTATTGTTCATTAATTAACACTACTTACGCGACTAATTAAGTAAATAATACACTTTGATTATCCATCAACAACTTTCAACTAATTCCAACTCTTTAAGTCATTTTTAAGTCTACTTCCAGCTCCGTTCCCTTCTGCTCAGTCTATTGCAATCGCTGGCAAAGTGTTGCGGAAACCCTTCAGCCAAACACTTTAGATAAAACGTGGCATATCATGCATATAGCGAGCAGCCCGACAAAGCGAAGTCAACTGAGTGATTACAATACCCAGTGGTGGCATTTGTAAGGAGCCCTTAGCCATAGAAAGCCCCCTGCAATTCGCTTTCCTTGGCGTCCTCATCGCAGTTTTATTGCATTTTTATCTCCATTTTATGTGGTGGGCTCTCGCTTATGGCTTTGCTTTTACCATTTTTCATGTCGCTGTTGTTTGTTTTGCGCAGATAATTTTCTGGATTTAAGAGCGGCCAGCTGAAAGGTATGCTTTATATTTCTCAGAAATTTTGTGTGTCTCACTGGGAGCTTGAAACAAAAGCAGTCTTATCACATCTGGCACTCGAAAAAACTGAAATTGAAATTGAAATTCATAATTCTTCACACAATACCCAACTGAGCGTTAAGCTAATTTAACTTAAGTGAAATCACAATGAAAGGATCAATATGTTTTTTTTATATATTTCACTTGTGCTGTATGGAAAATGGAAATGCAATGCAAACATTCGTCCACATAATAAATCTTTTCAATGTCGGAGCGCACCAAAAAACAAAAAAGAAAAAAAACAACAAAACAATGAAACTTGGTTTTCATTTGATTTTCTCGCGTGGCTGGCACTCATCAGTCGCTACCCAATCACAGTCCGAGTTCTCAGTCCGGCTGGGGACAATCATTTGTTATTTGATTTGCCCAACGGACACTGGCGAGTCCCTGCGAAAGTCGGACGTTCCAATTTACCAGGACGATTGCCGGTTATCGTTGACAGTTGGCCCCGGGACAGCTTCACTTTTTTGCCTCCGCGTTTATCCAGCAACCAACAGTCAGCAGCCAGCAGATCTAGCTGCAACTCGGCAAACGTATTGTCAATTTTGGTAGCACAATTTTACTGTGCTGTCACTTGAGAAGACCAACGGCAGCATCATCCATTGTCGGACATAAACAAGCAAAAGCACTGCACTGATGACTCTGATTGCTCTCCTGATCCTGATGAGGTGTTGATGCGAGTGGTCAACTTAGCGCCGGAGTCAGTCAAGCACAAACTGGATTTACCTTTAAATGGGGCTGTGAGAGTCAAATCAGTGACAACGCCAACAAATTTGAAGCCCCAGAAAACATCCTTGGAAATGTAAACGTTGCCTATTCTTTATTATTTGTTAGAAACTGAATAATCTTCAGTGTGTTGGGAAAATATTGCAAGTGCCGATGAAGCTATTTAGCCTCAATTTATGTAAAGAACTTTTCTTGCTTCTTTGTTGCAGTTTGCTTTCATTTGGTTACAGTTTTATCCATGCTGAAGCCAGAGATTTAAAATTCATTTTACTTTCGCTTTTAGACATTTCCTCAACTTTTGTTTTACTTTCATTTCGCCAAAAATCATAAAAGAAAAAAATGGAGAGGGAAAAGAAAAGCGTAGCGAAGAAAATGCATCATGCAAGTTGAATTTAAGTTGGAAACTTTTCTAATTAAAATTAAATAGAAACTTCTTACTCTTACTCTTACCGAAGTTTTTGATTTGTATTTGCAGTTTGTTTTTTCATACATTGTGATATTTATTTTGCTATTTTCCTTTTGTATGTTTTTTATTTCATATTCAAGGTGTAATGAAAACAATGCGAGAATGGAAAGTTGTACGAGAACTTAAACAGTTGCTGACAAAGTTGAAGGTCAACTTGTTTATCTGCGAAAGTAAAAGTTGACCAGTTGAGTTTAGCCACGTTACTGAAGTGTTGAAAGTTGTGGGAAATTCGAAGGAAATGAAAACAAGACTTCAAAGCTTCACAAAAAAGATTCTCAAGTTAAAGTTAAAGATATAGTTCCTTGCATAGAAGCATAATTTATTTATGATTTTATTAATAAGACACTTTTAAATGCCAAACTTCAAGCAGCGCCATTTAATAATGAATGTTAATTTGCATTTAATTCAATAAAAACAACTAGGGGGACAATCATAACTGTCTCGAGCTTGACTTCCGCTTGAGCTTAAGACACTTGCCAAACCATTAGTCCCTCTCTCTGATAAGTTCCATGCATAAATTTCCATTTTTGCCAGAATGAGAGATTGTTGCGCCTACAATTTACATAATTTATTAACGAGAGTTTGAGCGTCAACTTCCGTTGAGGCCCTCGACCAGAGGCTCATGAAGAAAAGCAGGCGAAAAAAGGACGACTTCTAGATGGGATTCGAATGAAGATGGCAGCGGTGTGGTGAGCGGTGCTCATGCATAATTAAACACGTAATTAACCATTATTAACAACGTCTGATTTCAGTTGGGATTTCTTGGGAGGCTGTTACCTAATGAGTTTGAAAAAGATTCCACTGGGCAAAAGTTGGCTCCGCTTGTCCGTTTGTTGGGGCCAATCAGAGCATTTGATTTGTGTCCAAAGTGTCCAAAGCGTTGCCTCGAGTTACAGTTACAGTTGTTAATGAACATTAATTAATTAAGAACGTCTCAAGAGCGTTGCCTATGTACGTGTCGACCAGGTGAAACTTTAACACGCTCCGACACCGACAGCTAACAGGCCAATTATGTCAGCTTTGACCTCAACTTTCATTGTTGTTCTTCACGTCTCTGTGGTTTGGACGGTTCTCATAGTGAGGGTTGGAAATGCGATAGCTATCAGAGGATGTTAAGTAATTGTTTTCAATTGCCTGTGAAATCCCAATTACTGACAAACGTTTTGTGTTAGAATTCTGATTATGAGTTCTGCACAATATTTATGCAAATTTGTGTAATTTCATATAAACGAAATGATTTTCAGCCAGAGGCATTTATTGAATTGTTGTCTATTTTTCTGTTTGTATTTTTTGCTTTGGCACGGAAATGCATTTTCCTGCATATAGTTCATTATTATGAGAGGCAACTAATTTGTGCATGATAAAAACCCATTTGGTTGGTCATTAATTAGACTAACTAACTAATTTCCAGTGAAGCACACTAAAATATACAACAAATGCCATCATTTTTACTGCCATAATTAAATGAATATTAAAGCACAAAAGCACACAAATTTCAAATATTGTTTGCCAAAAATTTAACTCGCTTTATTCGCTCTTATTGTATTTCAACATTTTGCGCATTTTATTAAATTTCTTTTCTCACTATTTTTCACGCGGCTTTACAAGGCATCTGAGTTTAATTTTCATTCACTTTTCCTCCTTTTTTTGTTCGCATTTCACCTGAAAGTTGGCATATAACTTTCACAATTAACAGATGGAAAAACGCGCAAAAGAAGAGTATTATGTTATATTTTTGTTCCATCAGGAAATGTATGTAACAGGCAGAAGGAGGCATCTCCGACTCCATAAAGTATATATATTCTTGATCAGCGTCAAAAGCCAAGACGATCTTGCCATGTCCGTCTGTCCGTATGAAGCACTGGATCTCAGAGACTATAAGAGATAGAGCTATTATTTTTTCCCATGGTATATATAATAATAACTATATTTGTTGTGATTTCTGAAAATTTGTTTGCGATCAGATAAAAATTGCTGAAGTTATTAAAGATATACTTCTGGATGGGAAAAATGCTTAGTTACTAGGGGTCTTATATGCTTTGGCTGACAATCTGGTATATTTTGCACTCTATAGAATATCATGAATGTAGTACCACATCAATATACCAAATATACAATTTTACATATTTTTTAGTATTTTGGTGGTATATTATTTTGGTATATTTTGAGAATATTACCCCAATATTATGGTTTTATTCAAAATGGGTAGCGAGTGTCTCACAGTTGAACGCACTCGACTGTAGAGTTCTTACTTGTGTATATTTATTTACTTTGCATTGTTTCTTATGTAAGTATTGTACCAACATTTTAAAACTGCCTAAAATTTAAGAATCAATTTTTTAGTGATATCAAAGCAAGTAGAGTTTGCTATCTTTGTTAGATAGTTGTTACCGATTTCAAACAACACCATATTCTAAAATTATACCAAATTCATATACCGCAAAAAAAATTAAAAAACATACAAAAATATAGATATAATGCTACATTCAGAATCTACCCGAAAGCAGGTCAAAGCAGGTCAGACCCGTTTTCAGTAGGTGTTTTTAGCCATACAAAAGTTTTTCCTAAAAAAACTTATATAAAAAATATATATCATTTATAACATAGTAACACAGGTGCCTCCTTCAGTCTTTTATTATATTTTCTGCGGGCACAGAGTTATAATAAGCTATCGATAGCAGATATAAAAATACTAAATTCAAATAAAAGTTTTAATAAAATAGCCAATTTCTGCGTTCATTTGAATTGATCAAAGTATTTTTAGCACTTTCATTACCAACTGTTAGATAAATATATACATACATGTATATTAATAATTTGCTGATAGAAGCAGCACAGAGGCAGCTGCTTGTCATGCCAAAAGCAATAACCAGCTGCCTAGTGGTAACTGCAAAATAGCCTCATAAATTCTCAGCAAATTTATAATTTCACACCTACAACCATAACGAGCTAAGCAAAAGAAAAAAAAAGAAAAATAGAAAAAAATAGAAAAAGTGGAAAAAAGAGAAAATAGGCTAACTATTTGCCAATGTGCATGGCTTGGCTTGTCAGTCGAGAAAATGACAAATGTTCGCTAGACAGGCAGGCCGGAAAACGGTGTGGAAAACTACCGAGAGTAGCAGTGCCATGCCCCGGTCTAAGCAGAAGCTGCGGGCCAAGGGAAGCTTAAGGTAGGGAGGCGAATCTTGACAAGTCCTGCAGCCCTAATGACAGGCAGCGAGCATTGCATGTTTGCCCAATGTTAATCATAAATGGTCGCTAAGTTTGGGGAAGCGTAGCATAAAAAATCATCAAGCCCCTGCAAACGAAAACTGGAATGCCATCTAAATTCCTTGGACAAATTTATGTGGACATCTCATATTGGTCTAATTAAAAAAAGATGCCAGCGTTAGCTATGCTGCTGCATTTGGATTCCAAACACTTCTGCATTCCAAGGACTCGTAAAGTATGCAAAGTGAAAGCGAGCCAGTGATAAAAGTCCGCCGTGCAAAAATTGCAATTACCTTCGCCTTTTGCAAAATGTTCGCTTTACAACGCTTCGAATAAAGTGTGGCAGCTATTTGAGCGTTCAACGGCGACGGCTTTGCTAATGGAATGATTGTAGCCACATGATTAATGGCCACCAGGATGATGACAGAGCGGCATGCAATGTGATTCCAAGCGGGCATACAGAGTTTTAGTCGAACTGATGATTTATTTGTGTCATTTAAAGGTAAATGTTATCTATTTAGACGCCACCATTGCTGCACATAATTGGGAACTATATGCCATAAATTCTAGGCTATGATTATTTATCATATTATAATATTACAATTGGATTTAAACAACCTAAACACAATAAAAAGGTTCTCTTGAAAATTAAAATGAATGGGATACAAAAGTGTCACATTTTGAAAATTAAACACAGTGTTTTGCCTTAATCATAATCTATCATTATTCAATAATATTATATTTGGGAGCTTTAAACTCTGTTAACTTCAAACTATTTCAAAAATTGAAGTAAATGCACTAATGTAGTGGGATATTCCAAAAATTTGCCATGCATTTTATCAATAAAAATATCTTTGCTGATAGTAAATAATTAGTCTTCATATTATTATAACAGCGACTTATAAAATCTGTAATTCTGAAAGAAAATCAAAAGTTCATCTGTCAATTGAAATGAACGGATTAATCAATTAAAATATTTTACATATTAATCAATACCCTGTTCTTAACATAAATCTGTGATTATTTCTGATACTATTAGAATTAAGGCTTTTCAGCTAAGTCAACCTTTAACAAAATTAAAAGTAATAGAGTTCATTGTGATCTTTACTACAAATAATACTTCATAATTTATTGACAAATTAAATAATATAAATACTTTTTATATTTATATATTAAAAGTTAATGATACTATCTCAACTCTATTAATACAAACGATACACAACTGCCTTCGGAATAATGTCATACTTCACACATGGAAAATTCGATTGAAAATAAGGAAAAATAATTAGAAAATGCTGCCTGTATATAGAAGGGGTTTCCTGAAAATTCTGTTTATCACCACCATTGGATTAGTTTTGATATTGTTCATAACACGCTCTCAGCTGCACAAGACTAAGAGGTCAGCTCCTTCGATTTACTTTAATAGGCCACATTTACAGCTAGAACAGAATGGAGATTATTGGATTTACAATAATTTTATGCGATCCAAGACAAATTTGAAAGGAAACATGAGTCTCACACTTACCACACACGGCACCTACCGGGACTTTAATCATATGAAGTGGCTGCTAGTTCGCTGGAGTGCTCCGATCAGCATAGCTGTCTATGTGGGCGAGAATGATTATGAACAGCTGCTGGAAAGTCTGTATTATATAAAGTACTGCACGGTCTTTTCATTAAGTTGGCCCCATTGGATCTCCATGCAGTTGGTATTCCACGATAAGCATATGCCACAATTGTTATATCGCATTAGCTCGAAACGCCCTCAGGGATTTAGTTGTCGGCGATCCAGTAACGAAGAAACGAAGTATGGCACAACATTGGCCAATCATCGCTTAACCACTAAGTATCCATTAAATCTTCTAAGAAACGTAGCTCGACTCAATGCTCAAACTTATTATGTGCTTGCTCTGGAGCCTGGAATGTTGCCTACGCGAAATCTTGCTATCAAATTTTTGCAATTTGTGCATTTGCAACCGACCTTCAAGACGCAAAAAAGGTCAGTAGCAAATCGATCTGATTGTTTTAATGGTATTTAATACTCGTTTTAGTGTATATTGCCTGCCTGTTTTTCCACCGATGGGAGAGGATGTTACGCTCCCAAAATACAAATCCGATCTCAAGATACGCTTGAAGCCATATCTCAATGGAAGTATTACATTATCTCCCTCTGAAACAGAGCAGTTGAACAATTTCAGGCCCTGGCTAGGCAATCCAGTGAGAGATGGCGATATCATAAGATACTCTGTCGCTGACCAACCCCAGCTGTGTCCTGTCTACATAAGCAGCAATGCTTATGAGCCACTTTATGATCAGCGATATGGAAATTCTACAAGTGATTCAAATTTCATGCAGGTAAGTATACATTTTTTTTAATTTTGAACAATTTTTAAACTATTTTCTATTCTTCCTTGTAGATGCAAGTTCTCGCTGGCCTTGGCTTTGACTTTGTTGTCCTCGACGGCTCTTTTATCATTCGCCGCCAATCGAATTGGCAAACTGAAGTCTCTACAGATGTCGCTGATAGAATTCTGTCTACCATTGAACAAAAACACATTCGCGAAGTAATCAAAATGAATGTCTTGGCATAGAGAACTCCTTTTTTAGTGGCATAAACTTGAAGATAAAGCTATAAGTCGTAGATACCGAGTCAGAGTCGAACTCCATTAGATGCCACTTAATCAAATTGTCTGGCTGCTTCTTGACGCCTCTCGCTTTTGGCAGTGCATTTTATTATTCGCCTTTTTTTCGTTTCTTATCCTCTTCTTAATGCCATTAGCGGCGCACTATTTCAGTCGCATTTTTGGACTCATTTTTCATTTCAAAAAGAGCGTGATAAGTAGCCAATCCATATATTAAAAGTAGATCAGATAGTCGCTTTTCTCTATAGTATATTAAAAGCATAATATAATTTAATAGTTGGCTCAATTGATTTTTTAAATTATATTATTATTTTGTAAAATTCATGTGAATTTCATATTAATAAAATATATTTTCAGCTGCTTTGAAATGAATATTTCGATTGCACAGAATTATGTTCACATATATTATTCAACAACTTTCAACCTCTGTAATTAGCCACTTACTAAGTAAATAATCAACAGTTTGACACATCATTTACAGTTATAAGTAGCTTAAATTATATTCCACTTTTGTGTTTTGCATTATTATTTACAAAAGCTTTTGAATATTTACCGCAGAGCCTCTTTAAAAAATACCACGAAATTCCATTAATTTATTTGCGGTTGCATACAAAGCGAATTTTGTTCAACAACAAAATGAACTTTGTAAAAACAACTCGAGTTGGTCTACATTCGAATGTGTGACTAATAAATACTCATTATTTATAATTTATAGGAATAAGTTAAACAAAAATATGGATTAATCAGAAGAAGAATAATATTTTTGAAAATGTATTCTAAAGTTTCTTTCTCAACAAATTTAAAATATGTTAACTGAAAATTAAATTCTTCCATTCTTAGCCAATACTTCGTTTACAGGGTATCGAGCCCAAAGTCGGCTGCTCTTTACAACTAATAATTTAATATTTTATGCATGACCAGCAAAATAAACAGAAAATTGGTAACAGAACAAAAAGAAAACATTTGCCCATTTACTCGTTCTTAGCAGCGCATTGTCTCTACCGTTACTTTATCTTTCTTTTCAGAACGGGGAAATGAAGGAAGGGGAAAAGAATGCAAAGCATAAAAAATGGGCGGCGCGTAACTTTGCTAAAAGTTTAGAGCAAAGGAAACTGAGCAGAAAAGTTAATATTAACGCTGAGCGACGCATTTCGCCTTAATTTTTCCCAATCTCACCGTCTCGCCCTTTTCTTGCAATACCTTCATGCTGTTGTTGTTGCTGTTATTGGTGTTTTTTTTTTTTTTTCATTGTTTTGGCCATTTTGACGCCAAACACGTAGCCTTGTTTCTTGGTTTGCCCTTTGCTTTGTTGGGCAAAATCTTGTTAGGGGTTCGTTATTTTTTTTTTTTTTGTGCTGAGCTTTATTTGCATATACTCTTCAAATCGTTTATTTTCATTTTTTCACCCGCTTTCTTTGCTTTTCCATTTATATTATGAAGATTTTGTTGTGCAAATTTTCAACGCTGCGTTCAGCATACAAAGCAATCGGTACACACGTTAACAACAAAAGGTTCGAATGCACAATGCCCACAATTAGATGAGTTTTCCTAAAGGTGAATACAGCGATTTGAATGCCATTCTCGTGCTTCACTCGCACATTTAAGTCTGTAAAAAGAGCTTTATTTTTATAGATTTACATGTGATGCGAGCATGGCTATAAATAAAGATATTACCAGTAGTAATATGGTTCAATTCTGATCACCTAAAAATAGAAATAAAAGTGGTATTTGTATTTACTTTTTTGTGCAATCCAATAATTTACTTTTTCGTTTTTAAAGCTTGCCTAAATAAATTACGAATCTGATATTAATTGTGCCAAATTTTTTAATTCTGCTGAAGTTCTCAGTCAAACTTTGGCAGCATAAAAATATTCCTTTGTGGGTGTTGCACATGTTTGAGGCTAACAAGATGTGTTAGATGAAAAGTGGATTTAAAAATTAATCCAAAATTTAGCTTCTCTTTGTGTTACCTCAGCTTCTGAAGGTTATCGTGGCTTGAGGGGCTGCAAGAGTTCAGCTCAAAGTCGCACTCATTAAAGACTGCACATGCATAAGTGTGAAGGGATATGCGGAAAATGAGAAATGCAAATGATGAAATAATGAAAAAGCCTTTCCCAAAAACCAAACAAAGCCCACAGGCAGCGCAGGCATTAAAACAAAAAGTAGTTGAGCATAAAAACAAAGTGCAGCCTCAAGTATGTGAGTGCGTGCGTGTGTGCAGCGTCTCTGTTTCGCATTGTCTGTGTGAGGGCGTGCAGTCAGTGTGTATGTGTGTCTGTATTCACATATTTAATTATTCATACGCCCTGTCTGCCCACAAAGTGCAAAAATGCATGAAGACGCAGCCGACGCCGATGAAGACAGCTTCGAAGCTACGAGAAGGCGAAAGTTTTGCTGCTTGTAAACAAGACGCTGCAGCAGCACTCGGGGGGAAATTGGAAAGTACTGGGAAACAAATATGAAGTTTCAGGCATAATAAAATTAACTTTTGTTTTGCCATTTGCCTTGCAAAGTGTCAACAAATAATTGAAAATCAAATTGCTAAAATATTCCAATTGTGGCTTTCGGTTTTCACAAGCATTTCTGAAACCGATATTTTTCTTCCTTCACTGTGAGGCTCAACATAAAAATATGCAAATATTTTTCTTGGTATAAATTTGATTTAAATATTTTTCAGTATTGGAATATTCTAATTGTAATCAGGAAAAAATAGATTTATGTACATTTTATTTTTTTTAAATTTTGGTTTCATTCTTCATATTATGTTTTAAAATGTAGTTATGTATGATTGCCAACAGCATATAAATGAAATTCATTTTAATCAAATTCAGAAATCGAGCAATTTTCTTGAATTTTAAAATGATATTTTAGAAATTTTAGCCAATTCATTGAAATTCACAAAAGTTACATTTTCGTACAAAATTCAACGTTTCTATTATTTTCTGCAACATCACATTTATTTTTTATTCTACATTGCTGCATTGGACGTTGTATTTTAAATGGCGTAACTTTTAATTTCCTCTCGATCTCTTTTCTCTTTATATAATATTTTGCGTTTCTCAGATACCAATTTCTATTCGTGGTTTATTAACTTACAAATTTTATTCGTTGCAAAATTATTCTGCTTGGATATTATTTTTACATTTTCCCACTTCATCCTACATCAAATTTAAAATTTTAAAGCATCTCTTAAGGTTTCCCCAGATGCCAATCAACTGCTTTGCTGTCAACGACAGTGTCTGCTTATTATCAACTATCAACACGTTTATCAGCGACGTCGCTGGCTATTTGTTGTACCCCGTTGTATACTTTATCAGCATCCCTTTGGTTAGTTCATAGTAGTTAGCATCATCCCTCCATCTCTATCTCCATCTCCGGACTCCGCCAGTCGTTGCTGCATGCTGAGCATTTTTATGCCCTTCACACATCATTCAGCAACAAATTGCTGCGGGCGTTTCACATAGCTTGGACATTGCTTGAAATCTATTTGGAAGACAATAAGAGGAATGTCAACAGGCAACAGCTAAGCGTGGTGCGAGAGTCCTTGGTTCGTGTCCAGGCTGCGTTGCGTGTCCATTTGAGGCAGCACGTGCCGCGAGCATTGTACGTTTTATTATCATGAGCTGCGGCAACTTTTTATTATCTTTCAGTTCTGGTGTTCTGTTCTGCTCTGTTCTGTTCGCTTTACTTTCGTTTCATTTGGTTTCTTTTGGCTTTGCTGCTTCTCTACTCTACTCTAAGGATGGCTTTAACACTTTTCGCAGCTATCCTTAGCAACTTACGCCGTAAATATGACTTAATGGAGTTTAAAGTAGTCGTCCGGCCACTCCTAGAGCTCGTTTAACGAGCTGTCCAGCATTCACTTGACCCACGTCAAGTTTTCTCACATTATCGTAAAAATCAACTTTCAATATCCCACGTGTGTGTTTCTCTCTTTCTCCGTGTGCGAGGGAAATACCATAAAAATGGACTGCTTTTAACACAAATTGCAACACGTTTTGAAAAGTGCAACGAGCTAACAAAACGAGCGGCCTGCACTGCGTGTCCAGGATGAGTTACAGACACTTAAAGAAGCGAAGCGACGCCTCAACTTGTATATCCGAGTATGTCCTCACCGTAAGAGTCGTAAGAGCGTGTTTACTTTTATGTCTTGCTCTGCTGGCCATACTAAAAATCTTGTGAATCGAGCAAACTTCATGGCTTAAGTCGTTAATACATAACAGAAATTCGCCAGAAAGATAACAATTACGAAATGATTTTTAAGAAGTGTTTCAATGCTCTATTTCAGTTTTATTATTTCTCACTAATATTATTATTATTTTCCGTTCATTTAGAGGGAAAAGCTTGTCTAAAATATGTTGTAAAATATATTCGAAAATTACTTAAAGCTCACATTAAATAAAAATCAAAATTGTATTTAACTTAAGAGTAAGTACTTCATCATAAATTCCACATTTGTGTACATATATTTTTACTTTGATTTATAAAAATAAATCAAAAACCTTGAAAGCAACCGGCACTTAGAGTCAAGCATATTTGTAGAGCTTCTCGCAAAGGAAATACTTGACCGCCTTTTTGAGAGTGTGTGTGTATGTTTGTTGACTCAAGGTATGTTTTGTTTATAAAAATACATATACTCCTTTGTGCTCTTGGCATGAAAGAAGCGACAAATAAATTGCAAAACAAAATTCAATTACCAAATGCAAATCCAAGGCGCCTCTGCCGCCCTTTGGCCTATCGTTAAATGTGTCAAGAAGCCGCAAACCAGAAAGTATTTGCCATTTATTTACCATATTTTATATTGTATTTCGTTGAACGAGCCAAGTGTGGGGCGGCGCGTCGACATTTTATTTATGAATTTGTATTTATTTCTTGAGTGCTGAACACAATTATTGAGAAGAGTTGGAGAAGCCTCCTCTGGGTTCCTCTTTGCAAAGCAAAAACTTGGCAAACAACAACGGAAATTTGTTTTGGCATAGGGGAACAGGAAAGAACTTGAGAGCTGCCAAACATGTCGCCAGCCATGAAGATATTAAACTATATGTATGTGTATTTATAACATATATTTTAATTCAAAATGTAATCACAACTCTATATTCATTAAGTGCTAAATATCTACAACACAGATTACAAATGAATATTCATAAATTACACCAAAGTTATATACAATAATTTAATAAAATACAACAACAACTCTACTTTATTGAAGTACTGAAAACCCAGAACGCAAATTTCAAATTAATTATTATCAAAATTATTTAAGAAAAGTTAAAACTTCTAAACCTATTTAATCAATATATTGTTTAGTTTGTCGATAAAACTCGTAGCTCCGTGGATACTTACCCAACAAGAGCTTAACGTGTTATTATCAAATTTTAGTACTCTAGCCTCGTAATTCGCTTCTTCAGTCACTCCCCCATTTCTCAGAAGCCATGCCTTTCTCTCTGTCTGCCTCGCTATGTTGACCACATATAAACAACTCTAACGCCAACGCCATCGCTAACGCCATCGCCATCACCAACAACAAACAAACAGCCAACATTTAACAAACACGAGCGCTGCTTAAAACTTTTTCCAGCCAGTTAAAAAAATACCACTAAACAGAACAACAAGAAAAAAACATAAAAATTCTAGTTGAGTTTGAGTTTTTCCGACAGGCACTGGCCTCAATGCACATTTCAATTGGGGTTTTTATTTTTCCTCTGCTTTGTTTTTTATTTTTTTTACTTCGTTTCCAAAGTTAATCAAGTGCTAAATTAACTAAATTGCACTTAGTCTGCGCCACAAATTGCTCGCGGTCCGATGGCATTTGAATGCGGTGGCGTATGCGCAATATGCCGTGCATATATTAAGTATACGCCATGTACAGCCATTCAAAACTGATTAAAAGTCTGCCGCGAATAGTTTTGGAATGCGAATACAAAATTAGTAGCTTACTAACAGAAAGTTGAGCGAGTTAAATGTCGAGTTCAAATTGAAAAATCCATTTTAAACGAATATGCGCAATTATAATTGTCGAAATTAATTAACTGCGATGAATAACTTTGCTGTGTAATATAAACATAAATGCAACTCAAAATGTTAGTATAATTTAATGTTTAATATAAATAAAGTACCCGAGTCATGCTGAGTAAATTAGGTATTGTTATTTGCAATCAACTCTGATCACAAGTGCTCAAAGCTCGTCAGTTGTCGCCTTCGGTTGCCACCTCAGAAATCAACGAAGCGCATAAACACAACAGCAATTGTCATAATTATACGCCTGAGCAGCTGCGAATGACCAGCAATAACAAAACAAAAACAAAAACAAGCAACATAATGGAGGACTTAACAAGTAAACATCCTCGGCACAGGCCTTAGTCACAGGTCTGAGAACTCTGTGAGCTTTCTTCTCGTTTTTGACGCCCCGTCCCCAGTAAGTTGTTTACATTATTAGCTGCTTTTACGTTCGCCTGACCGAGATTTCCGGGCCACGCCCCGTAAACTGCTTACAACTTGATTCGAAGCAGCTTACGAGCATCTCAGCCTGACACAGCATGGGGGAACTGCGATGAGCTGAGCCAAACTGAGGGGACAACTGTTCAACTTGTTTCAGTCCCTCAGCTGTCGGAGGGTATTTGTGGCTTAGTACGTGCTAATTATTGCATAATGATTATGTTTCATTAGCTGGAGAGAGGGAGTGTTTAAGGGCCACGTAATGTGCAAACTTTTCTATGCATTTTTCATGGCGATTTTCCTTTTGCGGAAACTTTAAGCAAACACTCTATGCTCAAAAGTTCAAGTAATATCCCATAGTTAGCCAGCATGCGACTTCATGAGTTTCCCCCACACTCTCTCTCTCCCACAATGACACATTTTAATAAAAACCTGTAAAATTTTATGCGACTTCGCAGCATTGCACACACACACTCTGAAATACTATATATAAACACCACACACTGAACAGGCAGCACAAAATGAAGTTGGCAGTTGCATAAAAATGAACGCAGCACAAAACCAACAGTGGACTATATTTAAGTACATATGGTATACATATACATACATACGTGCATATCCGATAGAGTTGGAGCAGAGTTCAAGATCTGCAATAATGCACAGATACAAATTAGAGACGCGTTGCGATTGAATTTCAAAATGTTAATGAAACACAGACTTTGATTAAAAAAAAGTAACTTAATGAAAAATAAACATAGGTTAGGTTAGGTAAACATAACTTTAATAAAAATTTAATATTTATTTGTATCTAAAATTCTTTTATTTTACAAACACAATTTTAAATCTTAATACAATTGAAAAGTATTGCAAGTTTGTTTGATGAATTATTTTAAAATTATTGATCAAGTTTAGATTGTTTTTATTTATATTTTGTACTGTAATAATAATATTTATTTGCAGAAAGTATATGCAATAGTGCAAATATGTGCTTAAACGCAATTCTTGTTAAAAACAAACAAATGAATAATATTTGTTGAAATTAAATTAGTCAAAAGGTATTATATAACATACATACATACATATTCTGGTATAACATAACTTGGAAATTTATTTTAAAACATTTTGGATATAGTCTTATTTCCATTAGAGACAATGATAAAAGTCTAAATCAAATACATATTTTCAAAATTTCTTTCAGTGTATTGGCTATGGTATATATATATAAAGTAACAACAAGTGCAACTCATGGCACACTTCGTAAGCAATTTTTGCTGTGCATTGAGCTGCAAATAAAACGCCACGCTGCACATAAATGTCACTAAATGCGCTTGCAACATAAACACACACACTCAAACACACACACAGTCGCGAGAATACTAGTGGAGAAGAAAATGACACAGACATATACGTTGGAAAAAACAGGTGTCACATTGTTGTCGCTGTCTGTTGCGCTGTTTTTATGTCATTTTAACATTTCCTAATGTGTGTGGCATGTTATGCAACCAAAACCACAATACAACAACAAAACTTCTATATGACTGCAGCAATAACAACAACAACAACAGGGAGATCTTTCCAACAGTCGAAATATCGTAGACAAAAGTTTTAAGCAAAAAGATTGAGGCATATTCGCCTCCATTACGACCGACATTACAAAGCACTCACATACAAACTATGCTCTCTCTCAACTAAGTTTTTGTGGTTTATGTTATGTTTTGAGTGGTTGCCACAAACAAATTTAATGCTATTTGATGACTGTGCAGAAGCTGGGCTGGATTCACTAGGCCAACATTATCTATGGATGCAATTTTCACGACTTAACTCAAGCAAATGCAATAAAATATTCTTGTGTGTGTTCTTTATTTAAGATAACAGTGAGAGTACCAAATATATTGAATTTTATATTAAAACCAATTACAATAATAAAACGAATGACGAACAAAAGTGTCTTGACGATTTTTTTAGGAATATAAAAAATTTATATAGTGGAAAATTAAAAGTTTTTAAAATTTTTTATTTATGAAGTGTTTATTTTGGCTACTAATTATTTCACTAATTTCTCTCTGAACTTACGAATAAAACTTTATAGCAAAAATGTACAGAAAATAAATTTTTAATGGCGGTTAAAAACATTATTTTATAGTCTAGAATTTCAAATAATTTTTGTTAAAATTATTTAATTGACATTTACATTTACGTACATTTAAGTTAAGTAAATTATTCATAAAAAAATAATTTTAACAGAAGTTAATTTCTATCTGACACATAATTTATATACATATACATAGTATATATGTATATACTTGTTCAATTCCTCTTTCTTACTATGAAGTACGTATGTATATCTTAGCAATCAATCAAAAATGTGAGAACTCTGAAAACGCCTGGCAATTGCAACAATTGTCGATGAACATGTGCGTCGATGGCAGAGGCAATTGGGAAAGCATTTCACAATGCACAGAGTTCTCAATTAGACCAATAAATAAGCAAATAGGTTTGGCAATACAATTCCTTTAGTTTTCTTGGCTATTGTGAATGTCAACAAGTGTTTGCCGAAGTGGAGATGCGAGAAGCTGAGCAGAGGAAGATTTCTGTTTCAGTTTCTAGAGACGGATACAGTTCATACAATGAGTAACAAAATCCAATTTCAAACAATAAGAATTACAACGATGTGTGTGTGTGTGTGTGTGTGTGTGTATGTGTGTGCATACACACTTAATGCAATTTAAGTCAAATTTAATCAATGCATGGCATAAGCGACCCACCAAAGAAACTAAACGAACCCAACTTTCAGCATGTTTGAACCAATCGAGCTGCAGACATGAAGAATAGAGAGCTAGTAGGAACACGCGGCAGGATCCAGGGGACTGCAGAGTCAATAGAGTAAAAGTTATGCTTGACTGCCTGGCTGAATGGCTGACTGGCTGAATGCTTCAGCTGCACTGCTTCTGTTCCAGCTCCTGCTCCTCCCGCTGCCTGTGTTTTGGGCCGCCTGCAATGAGTGGAGTTTCGCTTTAGTTGTAGTTGCATTGTAGTTGCGGCAGTAGTAATCAAAAGTAGTTTGGGCCATAGTCAACTGAGCCTTAGTTACCATACGGAGTATCATAAGGGTTCGAGGAGCGGGCTCCGGACTGCGTTAAGCAATTTGCAAAACTAAAAACCGGAGCAGAGTTTAGGTTTAGGCATTGCTTTGGCAGGCTGTTGAAACTTTTGCGCAAATACTCGTAGTACGACGACTCCTACAAAATGCGGCATATGTGTAGAAAATTATTTGCCAAAATGTTATAAGTGAGCCACGGCAGGAGGTGGCAAACTGGCGGGAATGAGAGTTAAGCGAGGCAGTCAAACAAGGGCAAACGTTGCTTCAAGTAGTTTAAAAATGCTGTGAGTATTAAGAGAACATAACAACTTAATTGAGCTTGAAACAACGGACTGCTCATTAACAAGAAAATTAGAAAAGTGGGCTAATATTAAAATCCTAACAATATGTTAAATTTTCCCGACATAGAAGGCAAGCGAACGTTCATTAAATATTTCAGTTTTTCATAAACAAAATATTATTTGTGAAATTTAACGTACATGCTTAAGTCTGCAATAAAATAAGAGACTTAAAAATAGTTTATATACGATTTTAAAGAATCTTATTATGCACATTAATCATTATTTATTAAAGTTAATTCTTAAGCAATATTTTGCATTTTAAATATAATAAATAAATAATAAAGCAATACAATTGTGGAGTAATGTATCCTTGCTTTAACATTGATATTGGAATTTTGTCAATATGTACTAAATCCTAGCTAATCAATTATTTCTATCAGCAATAAGCCAATGTTTAAATTATGGAGCTCATTAGGCAGTTCTTAGCTAGAACTTTCATAGTTGCACTTGATTTGAGAATGGCCATGAATCTCTTTACCACATGCAGTCGAAATCTGCAGCAGGCTTTGTTTATGGGCGGAAATTACATGACTATCAAAACATAAGCGCCAGTTGACTGCTGTTGCACCAGTTACTATGCCGATGGTGATCCCAATGCCTGTGCCTATGCCTATGCCCATGACTGGCTGCACAGTGCCTACAGCAGTGCCGATGGCTATGCAAATGTCTCTGTGGTCATTGTGCATGCTAACAAGTGCGTACTCCAGCCCGACAAATGCCCCACAGCAGACAGCAGTCAGTAGACAGTAGACAACCGAACAGACAGAACAATGAACGTTGCAGCAACTGAGCCCACTGGGCGTATGCAGCATTTTGCATTAATTGCCTCGGTCAACGGCCATGAAATGCATCGGCCAGAGTCCAGAGTCAAGTGTGTGTGTGTGTGTGTGTGTGTGTGTGTGTGTGTGTGTATGTATGTGAGTCCGAATATATTCCCAAGGATGTTGTTAATGCCAAAAGCCAAAACTGTTGATGCAAGAGTGTGAAGAGTGTGCATTAAGGTAGCACTTAAGCAGCTTGTGTTTGTATTGCATAAATATTTAAGCTTCTCAATTGAATTGTAATTGAATAAAAGGATTTCCTTTCACTTGAAATATAACAACAAAGGGAATTCGATTTGCGAATGCATGAGCATGTATATATGTTATGTGGAAAATCCATCTTAAGGAAGCTAATTAATTTAACCAATTATTCTCCGGAGTCATTGAATATTTGGATGCTAACTAACTGGGTTTGAAAATTGTATTTAAATGCATAACAAAAGGTTGCTTAGTAACTG
The DNA here is from genome assembly GCF_023558535.2 of Drosophila nasuta. Classification (NCBI taxonomy): domain Eukaryota; kingdom Metazoa; phylum Arthropoda; class Insecta; order Diptera; family Drosophilidae; genus Drosophila; species Drosophila nasuta. Next base: position 8,077,602 of record NC_083455.1, on the reverse strand, counting down.
CAAGAAATTAATGTGTAATGATATTAAAGAAACAAATATTAAATGATTATTAATGTAACTAAATGGAAATGGCTTTTATGTAAATGAACTATAAGAAACAATGCTCTAAATTTTCCAAATAAATTTACGTTAATGTATATGCAATATTTTAATAAAATTTACATTGAATTTCAAAAAAAATAAATCTATAATTAAGTGCAACTCTCAGCAATAACCTTGTATTCAAATGCAAAGCAAAATATTTTTTCTACTTTTTTTATTTAATTTTTATTAACACAATTCATTAATTTATTTCCAAATTTCTTAAAACCTTTCTTTAATGGATTTACCACTGTTATCTCTAAAAATTTCCCTTGGCTTTTTTACTAGCTTAAATGTTCTACCAAAATATTTACCAACTATAGAAAAGCTCACTTATTATCCTACTTGCCAACAACCCTAAAGAGCTTAAAAACATAAAGTTCCCGTCTTGCTAAGTTGGTAACAGACGTAAACGAGCTTTCGAAGCTTCAGCCAGTGTGTACACAATAAATAATTTTCCAAACTTAAGAAACGCGAGATTGCCAAGTATGCATTATCCAAGAGTTTTAAAGCCACGACAAACCGGCAAAAAAGACAAATATGTGGCAATAATTTATATGCAATATTTACTGCGCTATCAATGTTATTATCAGCAAGCATAACTTGAGGTAAAAAAGAACACAAGCACAGGCACAAGTGCACACAACATAATGACACAGAGCAAAAAGTTATTAACATAAATTCTTACGCCACGAACGCGGCATCGAGTTGACTCAAGAACTTGGCCGGGCCAAAAACTTTGCCACCACAAAAGTCAAAAGTGTTGCTGCCCCAACACTGGGTCCATCTCATTGCCACGCCTCAAAGTTGAGCATTTCTCTCGACTTTTCTATTTTACGTTTTTTTACTTCGTTCGCTCAGCCCTTACAACTTTAGCTCGTTTAGCTGCGATCGCCTGAGAGCGCACCTCGAGTCGAGTACGAGTATTTAGAAATTTATTTAAAAGTTGCAGCAGCATTCGTGCAGCCTCTTTACCGCTGCTGTTTTTGTTGTTATTGTTGTTGTTACTGTTGTTGTGTTGTGTTTGTTGGCAGCAGCATTTTCATACGCCCAGTTACACGCATAAATTTTGTTATGGAACTTTTAGCAAGGTTGTTGTATGCACCACAAGTAGCACGAGGAGTACGCAGAGAACGTATATACACCTTCTGGCAACAGTGAAAGTTTTGACGCCATTTTTGTTGCTGCTGCTTTTGTTGTTGTTGGTGCTGCGCCAAGGCTCCATTGGTTTTCTTTAGTTGCTTGCGATGTTATTGTTGAGGTGGCACAATAAAGGCATGTAAACTTTAGTTAGATTATGTTACCTGTGCCCCGACATAAAGTCATTGATTACAAGCTGAACGGCAATGTGAAGCACGTCAACAATTTATTTAATAAAATTGTGGTACTATGAAACTTTAAACTTTTGTAAAGAGTGGCAAGAGCTCTTTAATAAAATGGTAAACAAAATTAATTATCAAAAAGTGATTTCAAATCTTAATCATTAGGAGTGTATAATAATTAGAAAGTATGAAAAATATAACGAAATTGCTTTAGATTCTTGGATTAAACCTTTTAATAAAAATTTTCTGGTAATATTTAACTTTTACTGACATTATAATAAGCCTATAAATGGTTAATTCATAAAAAAAATACCAATTAATTCATTAAGGATAATTTTAAACTAAACCGATTGTTTTTTATATCACTTATAAAGTAGTAAACTCTAAAAATAAGAAGAAGAAAATTATACATTTCACATTTTAGCATTTTTGTTGATTATACAACTTTCAAGTGGTTTACTTTTGTGTAGAAAGAAGTTTCACTTGCCGAAAATAATGTCAAACGGAATATATTTATGGCCGCAAAGAAAGTCTGAAGATAGAAAGCAAGCGAAAGTAAATCCATTCTTAACTCTTTATAAGCTTGTTTATGACTCAAACTATGCAGCCGTAGAATTCCCACAATATGTTGAACCAAGTGTTTTTTTTTTTTGGCCATATTCAAGTGGCAACTTTAATGCAAATGAAATGCAATGCTAGAAGCTGGATGCTGGAAATAGTTGAATGCTAAGCAACGTTTAAACTAACGTGCACTTTCCTTTTTCGCATTATCTCCATGACATTATTTTCACTTAAGCCCCAGAGCCAAATGTTCAGCACCCTCATCCAGTTGCCCCGCCGCCTGTGCAACCGATGTAACAGCAACGATGTCCCCAAGTCCCGTGGCTATAAGTTGAAGCAACGCACAATTGTGCACGCAAAAACCTTGTAAACAAATACAATAAATTGAGGGCTTGGAAAATTTAACGTAGAAATGTGCAGCAGCCAGCACAAACAGGTGTTAATCCTCCCTGGCCAACAAACAGGTCCAGCCAATGCCGCAAAAGCATGCAGCAGCAACGAACAGCACAAAAAGGAAAACTTTAAGCTGCTTGCGCCACTGTGTGGCATGTACATTTGTATGAGTGTGTACGAGAAGTGAACGTAAAGAGATAATCATAACAGGTTAGACAGAAATTAATTCGACTAACAGATACGCTATAGACGTGGCACATCGATATTTTGTAGCTTCTTAAGCATCGAACTTCATCAAACTTCCACAATAGTTAAAAATAATGTATAAATCATTACACTTTTCATTTATTATTTTATTATCTCATTATATTAGTTTTTTTTTTGTCGAGAGACAACCACAATGAAAATAGGCTTTAACAATATTGCGATATGCTGATTTAAAATAATATTTATGCGAAAATTTATTCATATTTTATATTTTATTTAATACAATTTCTGAATTTTTCAATTCAGAGACGTAGACGTAACAAATCAATAGCTTGTAGCTCTTTAAGCATCAAACTTCATCGGACTTCCACAATAATTAAAAGGAATGTATAAATACCTGTTTGTCGAGAACACAGTAAAAATATGCTTTACAAATTTTGCTATAAAATAACGTGAAACTAACATTTATGCAAAAATATATTGATATTTTGACTTTTTATAATACATTATCTTTTAAGGAAATTTTTTAATTTAAACTTATTAAGAGATGGATAAAAGAATCATAAATGATTCCAAACGAAAATATATAATTTCAATCAGTCTATCTGTTATCTAGCACGTCAGTCAGTTAATAATTTAATATTTTTTAGAATCACTTGAATTCTACTTTATTCTTCCTTACGAAACCAAAAACAATGCCGATTTAGGGTAATTAAAATTACCACAGGGTATTTAAAAATTTTTTGCTCATGTAAACAATCGTGCTCATTTGTAGCTCGAAAGGGATTGGAATACTTCAAAACACAAAGAGAGCGAGCGCAAGAGTGAGAGTGAGAGAGAGGAAGCATCCGGAATTTGCATTTGTTTTGGTTACAAGTTGTCGTCGTTTGTCAGTTGTCCTGGCAACCACTTGCCGCAATGCGAGAACGAGATAGCAGCAGCTACTGGTATTATTATTGTCGCTGTTGTTGTCTAAGCAACTTGCAACGCTTTGCATATGCAGCTCGCCTCGCATATGCAGCTCCTATTTGGTTGCTTTAGCTCCTTTTGGCTGTCATCATTTAGTTTTAGCATACGAGCAGCTTTTAAAGGTTATCTCACATGCGCCATTTCTTGTGTGCTCCTCTTTCTCACCTATTCGAAATGGAACAAAGCATAAAGTGAAGCAAGCTTTAAATGCAAAGCCAAAGTGCAGCAGCTAAAAACAAAGAAAAAAAACAACAAAGCAAAAGCGAAGTAAACGAAAAAAAGAAAGATAAAAAAAAAATAAACGACAAATCGGCTGAGACGGAAAGTTAAATGTTGGTGTTGTTGTTCTTGTTGTTGTTTGTGTTGCAGCTCGAGCAAAGTTTTTGCATCTATTTTTTGCCTTCGCATATGGTGACACCGGCATTTCCTCTAAGTGCCTTACTACACCTTACTCTATGTATGTGTGCGTGTGTGTTGTGTGTTTGTTTATCTGCTGTTGTGTTGGTGACACGCGCTTTAGCCGGTAAAGTTGCACGTTGCCATTAGCATCAAGCATTACAGTTAACAGCCCTGTAAATGGCATTGCCAGGCTTAAAAAAAAATGCAAAGCTCAAACTTAGCACGCAGAACTTTCGAGGATTGACGATTGTCACACATAAGCTTTTAGCGGCGAAATTCTCGAAGAGGATGGAAGATTCTTCAAGATTGAAATTAAAAATATAATTGATATAATACTATATAAATACTTTTCAATATAAAAAACAACAAATTTAATTATTACAACAAATTTGTTTTTAAAGGAATGATAACTTAATTAGAACAATTAATAATATTTATAAGTATAGCCAAACATTATTTTATTAATGGTAAAACAATCAGATATTTAAAGCTGTAGTCATATCTCATTATTATTTAATATTTAAATAATGATCCACTACTAAAATCACTTTCAAAATCAATTGCACTCCAATAAATTTCATTGCAATTAGAATCGGCTTTTAAATCAGGGCAATTATGGCATTGGCAAATGCATTATACGACTAAATGCATAATACAAATTGAATCTATTGAGGGCGATTCCGAAATCTATGTGAAACACGTGTGCTCTACTTCTCATTAATAAATTAGAAATATTAAATTCGACCTTGTGTGTAATACCACCTTTTTTGACCTTGATGATTTCATCTCGAACGTAGTGTAGCTTATGTGTAATAGCGGATATTATGACAAGTTAATTATGTCAGTTGTCTAATCTGGTTGCGACAAAACGCAATCAGACAGATGATAGCCAAAACAAATGTTATATTAATAACCCAATAAAGATGGGGATAATTGCGGCATGTGTGTGTGTGGGTGTCCATTTAAAGGACATTACTACAGAACAATACCCATTTCTATGACATTTGAGAGTGTGAGATGGGAACGCCACGCCTCACCTCAACTCTGTGTGTTGGTCATAAAATTATTATTATGAATATTCGAAAAATGATTTTGACTCTGGGCAACGCGAAATCAATGCATGAACTTTCTGTGAACATGTTTGGTAAATTTTTTGTTTGTTTTTAATGACAATGGATTGACAACGCAAAACACAAACATGCAGAACTACAGCTATAACAACACTATTAATAACTTAAATACAGCAACAGCAACAACTACAACTACAACCCCAAAGACAGGCTAAAGCGTTGCCAATGTCAACCGACGCCGACACCCCAACAAACCCAACTCTTCTCCTCGTTGTTGTTGTTGTTGTTGTTGTGCGGCGTTTTCAATGCCGCACAAAAATTCCGGCTACGGTTATGACTCCGGCGTAATATAAACAAACTTTATTAACATTGCTCACCGAGCGGACGCATCGTTTTGCCGCGTAATTAGCTCAAAGAAAAAATCATATAAATAGTAATGGAAAAACGCGTGTGAAAGTAATAAAGAAAATATTGAAATAATCCAAAACTTAAATACAATAAAATGGTGTACAACTAGATGCAAGTGATAGCAAAACTAAAAACATTTCAAAATATATTCAAAGCAAAAGGTCTATGGACAAATGGTTTGGAGAGAAACGTCTATGGCTGTTTGGTAACCATCTTCCACTTCTGCCCAGAAGGTAAGTTGTATTCTTATAATTAAATCAATTTCGGGTTATTCCAACAATTTTGAAGTACAACGCATTGCTCTGCACACATATTAAAACTGCATTGTTTCTTTGTTTTTCGGCTTGAACTTGTTGTCTAAAGCAAGTTCAAGATTGGCGCGTAGATAATTGCCAATGCGGCTTACCTGACCCTGATTTTGTTTGGCTCTAACCTTAGGGGTTTTGCCTTGTTATAAGGTTCTTTGACACTGCAGCGTTTTATTGAGGTAAACCTATATACATATGTATATCTAGTACATCAACAGAAGAACATGACTTCAAACTGTGTGTGTTAGATGGCACAAGTCATTCTTTAAGAGACTGTTGATACAAATTCACTGAATTTAACGTTGCATATTTAACTTTTTATTACATTTTTATTTATTTTAGTAATCTTACCGCAACTGGTATAATACATTTGAATTATTGTGTCAGTCATTCCTTTAATTCAATTCAATTCAATTTATTGATATTTTCAATAAATCATTTGTATGCATTGTCACGAGTTTAATTTTGATAATTTTGTTTATCCACGGTTAGTGTATTATAGCATATATTTTCCTCATGTGCACTTCTAAAGTGTGATTAATTTGTATAAAATGAAAGTACTTTTTTCTACAAAATTTTCGCATCATGTAAAGTTTAATCTTATATCGTGATTTTATTACTTATTGTCGGAGAAGAAGTAAAGATAATCAAGTATTGTGATAATCCAGGTGTTTAATCTAAATTCAAAAAACTTTTTGGCTTGTCAGACAGAAGTATTGCAGAATAGTAAATTTACAAGTTAAGGTAATAAAATAAATGTTTGTTATATATGTATTAAATATATATTTGTTAATAATAATAATAATAATTTGTAATAAATTATTTTTTTAGAACACATTTCGAACGCCAACCGAAATGAAAGATAATTTCAATTCTCTTAAGACAAATATAATAATACAATATGACTCTGGTTCAAATAAAATATTCTCAAAGCACGAAATAATTGGTATAATGGGAAGCGAATTAATTAACTCATAAAACTAGATCAATGAAATGTTTAAAATCGGAATATTTATTAAATGAAATAGAAATAAAAACAAAATAGATGTTATAATTAAATTTTCGTATTGATTTGTGTTAATTGAAATTAAAGATTTTGTTGCTCTCAATATAAATAGAACACAAACATATTGATTTGATCAACCTTCTATTTACACAGCGATACTGGAAAACCTTCAATTTATATGCTCTATAATTCAGTTTACGAAGTAATCCTTTAATGTGCGTCATCATTTAAGGCTACAGAGATTATCTTTGCTTACAGCGAAAAGTATCCACTAAACAGTCGCATAAAACGAAAATACAGCAAATATTTGGTAGACGGCAACTAGTTCGCTCGTTAAGGAGAGAACGCTTCAGATGATTTCAATCAGACAATTGCAGGAAGAAAAAAACCACAAAACTAGAGAAATATTTTCCATATTTTCGCCCGCATTTTCCATTTTCCATGCAGACGCGCAAATGGCGTTGACATGTGCGCAAAACCAGAAGCAAAAGCAAGAGCGAAATGTTCCTCCCAGCCAAAAAGGAAGAAGCATTAAAAACCGCTAAATCATCCGCTGCCGCTGCCAATAAGTATGCAATATTCCTTTTGAGCTGTTTGTCTGGCTGTCACTCGTTGCCGGTTCCCAGGTTTGGGTCTCCGGTTCCCCTATTCCGATTCCCTTTCCTTTGCTTTCTTCTCCCTTCTCCCTTCTCTTTCCTGTCAGATCCGAACGAAAGAAACCAAACAAAAAATTCTAACAAAGCGATGGTCGCATATCAATGCAATTCGATGTCTGTGTACTTTTTTGCACATATTCCTTTTGATTGAATTTCAATTTGATTGCAGTTTCAAGATAGTTTTTTTCTTTCTATTTGTTTGGGCCCCTTTTTCGTTGATAGTTGGTTGGTTAATAGCTTAGTTTGTTGGTTTTCATGCGGCTCATTTTGTTGTCAAAACAAATTGAATATATACAAAAAAAAAACAAATATACAAAAAAAACATGCATCATTTTAGTATTTGGTGTGAGTCATCGGTGATGGAATTCTTTTTATTGATGGACTGCCAAACTGATGAATTAGTCCAGTGGTAATTTGTATTTTTGTTGCGGTTAATTTCTATTTAATTATTGACAACATGTAATATTTCAATTAAACTGATATTCAATAATTGAAAGCAATGCTATGTTGTTTATTACCGCAATAAATAGATTTACAATTCATAAATATTTCAATTTTTTGTTAAATTTATTTAGCCAAACCAAAGCAATTATTCAAACAATGTTTGTGATATGAAATAGAAATTACTAGCCTTTTTGGAGGTTTAATTTTTTATATTTATTATATAATTATTTATATTAAACAAGTTCGATTTACAATGCAAAAAAATACCAAAATTAATTGCATTGTTGATTTATTATAATAAAATCGAACAAGTAGTGTTATTAATAGAGGAATGCACTCCCGTTTTCTTTGTTAGAAAATGATTGAATCATTACTGATATTTTTTAAATTAATGAAATCACGCACCAAAAATTAAATTATACTAATTAGGTAACAAGTTATCTATTCAGAATTTAACTAAATTATCAGTGTTTGTTTAAGTTTAGCATAATTTAAAAAAAAGAGCACACAGCATAAATCGAAATTTGTTCGCTAGAAATTACATAGAATTAACTTGCGCCCCTCGGCGCAGTTATTTTGCCATTCCGTCAGGTCTGCACGGCATGCAAAGCAATTTAAAATCTGCTGAAGGTAGAACCTTCTATTGGCTCCATCATCACGTCTCTTCTCACCTTATGTAGCTCCCCCCTCCATATCACCTCATTCTCCTGTTGCCTGCATCAGCATTGCCTGGCTTTGCTTTGGACATTCATGAGCTTCATATTGCATGTGCCGTGTTTTCCTTGAATCTTTTTGACTGCCATCACAACTCTCGCTCTCGCAGCAGGTGCAGCGACTTTTGCTGCCTGATTCATTTGCATGCGCCTCCTTCTCCTCTTTTCTCGCTCCTCTCTCCGTCCACGTCCTCGTCCTCTTTCGCTTTCCGTTTATTCCTATGTAGCACCTGTTTACTGACCCCAAAAGTAAAAAATAATATGAAACAGAAGAAGAAAAAACATCGTCGACAAGCGATGTAAAGAGACGAGAAGAGAAATGGGCGACGCTGGCAACGAAACACACGAAACACATCACAGTCAAAGCGCCCAAACACCTTTGGGGATTTACGGGGGTTACTTGTGGGGCGTCTGAAAGTATTGCAAGTCGTGCATTAAATATGCATCATGTCCAATGCATTTTAAAGCGTTTATCGATAAAATAGATACGGGGCAAAGTGCCCGTAGTCTAAATTCTGCACTGAAGCGGTGCAAACGTGTTTGTTGGCCGCCGTGTGAAATGTTTCAGAATTATTATCTGCCGCAAGCGTTTCAAGAATCCTTTCTCTATCGCCTCATACAAAGGATCCAAGTCTGCAATGAGCCCGCTCTAGATGACAGGCATCGCAGGTAGGTCGAAGGCGAAGCCAAAGTCGAAACCAAAGTCGATGTCGACATTGAATCGAATAAACTTTCGCTGTGCCGTAATTAGCCACGTTAACTTTTTGTGGCAACACAGCAAACGGAAAGTGAAAAATGTGCAAAAGTTTACACCAAATAATCACCCAATCGCCCAATGACATTTAGTTCACTGCAACGGCCTTGGCCTTTGCCACAACTACGCATGCCATATTGTCTGCAGCCGCAGCCCATAAGTATGCAATGCTTTCTCTTGCACCTGTGCGTGTGCTAGTCTGAGTGTGAGTATGTGTGTGTGTGCGCTGCACATTTGGCATTAATAGCTTGTTATTTATTGCACACAACGCCCAACAAGGCCAAGTCAACACCGCAACCGCCACGATTCACCATTGGCGCAGTCAGCGTCAGCACAACTCAGCCTTAACAATCCCTAAAGTTTCCAGAAACGCCAAGTTGCCGCACTTCACTTTGCCATGTTGCCCTTTTGCACGATTAAACTGCAAAAACTTCTCGCATTCTATTTTTGCACAACATTCACCACTTGGCTTGTGCTAAAGTTCTAGTTGCGATTATTTTTAAGCCAAGAGCACTAACAAACGTGTGCTCTTTAGCTGCTGCGAAAGGTCAATTCGCTTCGGACTTGCTTGTTGTCTCATATCAACTTTTATTAGATAGTTCTTGAAATAAATTCAATAAGACTTAAACACCAAAGTTGAATTATCTTTGAAATCAATATTTAACATTAAAATTAAATTCATAATACTTCCCAAGCATTTATTGATTGCATTAAATGTGGTCAGTTTAATAAGTAATATATATTTATTAAATATGCATATTTGGTAGTGGCACATTTATTTTTAATGCTGACAATCATGAATTCATCTTGATTTGTGGAAGTTCGATTAATAAATAATAATTGAATTAAATAAACTTGAACTCTGAAATAGCTACTTCAAAGCTCTTCAATAAATTCAATAAGTAATAAGAAAACTACTTAATTAATACATCTTGGTAAAGTTGCTAAACTACATTTCAAAATCATTAATTGAATTATAACTAAATTATATTATTTACAAAATTTAATAATTATTCTGTACAGACTCATTTATTTTCAATATAGCCAACTAAGATACTCATGCATTAAAATATCAGTCTTTATTTATTTTCTATGAGATTCGCATAAATTTTTTCAAAATTCTTCATATTAAGTGATGGTTGCATACATAACATTAAATATTAAATAATTGAATTAAATCGTTTTAAACTTTGCAATGGCTACTTCAAAGTTCTATGAAAAAGTGCCCGATCAATGTACAACTTTAGTTTTTTTTTCCCCCATTTTGTTACCAAAGTCCGTTTGGCAGACTTCACACTCGAACAAGCTGCCAATTTCCGCGCATTTCAGAGCAATCAGTGCAATCAATATAGTACAATGGGGTTCGCATAGTCACTTGACCAAAAGTTGAACAGCCCCTGCCAAGTGTCGACTATTGAACCCCAGCGGAAGGCAAACAAAAATACAAAGAAAATAAAAAATAGAGCCAACAAACTGACCAAACAATGAAATGAATAACTACATGGCAGAGAAGGCCTCCACTTTAGTCTTCAAGCGGCAAAGAATGTAATTAAGAGGCATGAAAACAACTACAATTACATGAAGAATGTCGAATAATCAAAGCAAATGCCTTCGTAAACAAAAGGTAGTAAAAATAGCAGAGGCACAAAAAAAACAAACACAGAGACCCTTCGACCACTGCCACTGGATTATTATGCAAATTGAATTGCGCGAAAAGCTAGCAAGTCAAACCGAGTTGGGCAAAAACAAAAGGTCAAAAGCCGTCCATGTATTGACCAAATTGGAACGAGCCACTAATTGCCCTCCCTCGAGGCGAGAACAGATAAAAGGTGTTGCACGTGCTTTTCATTAGAGCTTAGTATGTTTTCCCTGTCTGTCAGTCTGTTTGGTCGAGTACAACACTGCTTATGCGTGACAATGGTTCGTAATTCATTTCAAAGTTACTGCTTGCTTGGATTTCAATGCATTTTTGAGTATTTTTAATGCATATTTAATGCAACACGCAACCACAAGCGAAATGAAGCCAAACGAAACGAAACGAAACAAAACGGAAGAGCCAGTGTCCAACATGGCGTATGTGCAATGTCCGCAGATGCAATCGAGTTGAGCGGCCATTTTTTGTTTTCATTTCTTTTTTTGCTCGCTTGCTTGCTTGTAAGTGCGGCTTGTTTGCGATACTGGCTTGTTGGCCATTTAGCTGGCTTACCAACTGAAGTTCTGGCCAGAACAAACTTCAGTCGTTTCCCGGCTGTTGGCGTTTCGACATCGCAATCGTCTCGTGCTCCAATTCATTCGTTGGCATCGTTGCGGGCGACGATTTTACCGTTACCATTGTAGTGTTAGTTCGTTGTCGTCGTTGCCATTGCCGCTGTCTTTCACCATTTGTTGTTATTGCCATTGAAGTTGCAAAGGTGATAAAGCAATAAAAAATAAAATATTATAACGTTCACCATGAAAATGTTTGAGATATCCAAGTTGTTTTCGCTGCGAAGGTGAGCTAAAGACACTAATTCTCTAGATTCGTCTAGATTCTAGATTAAAATAGAGTAAGAAATTCATATCTTTAAAATTAATGTACTTCTTTAATTTTTTTTTTTAATTTTGCTGCAATTTTGATATTAATTAGTAAATAATGCTTATAACACAGCTTAACACATTTATGAAAGCGGTTTCGTAGACTAACGCAATATTTAAAATATTAAAAATAATATTCATATAAAAATCATTTTTATGCAATTTATTTTTCCATCATTTTTTTTTATAAAATATTTTTATTTATTTCATTATATCCAAATAAGTAATTACACAAAAATCTAAAAAAAAAATACTGCTTAATATATTTCTACTTGATATATAAAGTTTCTCAATATGTCAAAAATCATTATTAGTTTAATTTATTCATTATTCAAAGCAATAAAAATAAGATCATATTTTAATGTTGGTGCTTAAGTATTTTGCACTTCACTTATTCTTAGTGAGTAATGTTTAACGAAATTGCATTTATTTAATTAATTGAAAAGAATTATATACCGAAAAACCAAAATGGTTTTATAACATTAATCGTAATACGAAATTACACAATATTATAATTATTTTCTCCCCTTTATGAATGCAAACTATCTTTAATTAAATTACAAACCTTTGTCTACAGTTGAATTCATTTTTAATTGGACTTCATTAAATATTTATTTATCAATTAAGGCAGTAAAAAAGAAGAACTTTTGTCATAATTAATTCAAGTTTCAAAGCCATAATACCTGAGCATAACATGGCGTAATTGCACCACGGAATACCAATCGTTAATAACCCATAATGAATTTGATATAACAACGTTACGAGTCGTAACCCCAACACCATTCCATTCCATTTCCCATTCCCCCATTTCCCCCCATTCGGCAAGCTTATTGCACTGCTGCACCAGTTTGACTATCTTCCCCAGTTTTGTTGCGTTCTTTATTGTTGGTTTACCCTTTCTCCGAGTGAAGAAGTTCCTTTGTAGCACAGTTTAAAAGACGATGGGGTCGCACGCCTACAATTCCCGTTAACCAGAAACTACCAGGTAACCTCAAAAAAGAAAAAGAAAAGAGGAAACAGAAAAGAAAAGCCAAAAAGAAACAACTCGCCTCAAATGTTTTCCGGTAGTCGTCGTAGTCGACGCGTTGCCTAACAAAAACAAATACAACAAACCCACCTCAACCGTAGGGGTTGAGAAATGCGGGGTGTTAAGAGGGGTTGAGTTGGTTGTGGGGTCGAGGAAGCTACTACATGGAACATGAAACTTCTTGAAAAACTTCAGAGCACTGCGCATGGTTTGCTTTTGTTGTGGTTTTTGCTTTGTTAACTTTGGTCGCATTGCTATGACATTGGCTCTCGGGTCTCTCGACCAGACGACCAGACAGCAACACGCGCGGGGGGTGATACGCTGACAGAGTCGGGCTAAAAGTCCGGGAAATCAGTCGTTGGTTGTCAGTCAAACAAGCGGCTCCTGTACTGGTCGACCTTTCAAGAAATATACAAAATAAATAGAAGAGAAAAAGCAAAACCCATCATCATATTGATCGCTAAGTATTCGCCACAAAGTTCACGATTGTCTAGCGCATGGTGTGTATTAATTCTATTAGTTAAATTCCCAATACTAGATGCTCATTCTCCAGATACTCATATGTATATTAAATCATTAAAACATTTCGACATATTTCTCACTAGTGGCAAATACGTCAAATTCTAGCCAGATGGATACCTACTAGGTAAGTGCTTTCCTGCTCAGCTCGACAGCTTCGCGACAGTTCTTGTTTTCGCTATTTATATTCGTTCGTATTCGCATTGCATTTGTTCGTTTTCTCCCGTTCCATTTGGCTCTTAGACCTTGTATCCGCACATGAATATTTAATTTAATTGCATTTTCCATGTTAATGTACCGCACACATGTTATGAGGTTTCCCACTCGTTTTGTGTGTGTTTTTTTCGATTTCGATTGCGGGTCGAGAGAAACCCTCTCAAAGTTCAGTTACCTCGGCCTGACATTGAAACATTATGAACAAATGTTGCTTTTAAGCTTATCATTTATGTGAAATCAGCTAAAATATTCTCGAATTTCATATACACTCGACCAGAAAACGCCATTTTGACTGAAAAGGACACGCATTAAAGCTAAAGCCAGAAAATCGATTACAGCCTTGTTTTCACGGACCCAAGGGTCTCATTTGTGGGGTGCTGGCTAAGTTCTATTAAGTATTTCAGTAGTATCGATTTTATATGATTCTAATGAAGCTAGAGATATGCGTTATGCTGAACGTTATGAACAAAACAATTTGTGTCAGGTAGATTATAATTTAGGAAAGTTTTTTATTACCTCAAGAGGCGGAACTAAGAGTAGTTAAGTATATATTTTTAAGCTAGATAGTTTTTGCTAACCCTTCTATTAAGTTTACATTCTACGAAATATAATATTATCATTATATAAATATATAATTAATTAATAATATTTTTAGTTTCGTAATAAATTTTATTTACATTTCTAAATTCTAAGCGAACATTTTCACATCTTATCATTTCATCATCATAGTATAACAAAATTTTAATTCACTGGCATTCAAATAACTCATGAAAACTTTTCCAATCTCATTTGTTTTCGTTGCAACAAAAAACCAAAAAAGAAAATTAAAAAGAAAACCATCCAAAAACTAACACAACTAATACCATTCGCAAATCAAAAATCAACTTTTGGACATCAAGCTAAATTATCAAGAGCCAAAACTCAAATCTGTAAATAAATTGTCCAAGAAAAGATCACCGCTCATTAAATCGTACTACTACAACTACTGTCCGCATAATGTAGTGCACATACATATATCGTATGTGATTGTGATCTCTCTCATGTGTTCGTGTCAATCAAATAACATCATTAACATTCTATGTGCTCAATGCAAAGCAATGCGTCGTGCAAACATCAAACGTGGTCAATGTTTGAGTCTAAGGTAAACTAATTTAACAACAACTTTCGCAAACTTCTAATTCAAACTCGAATAATTAATGTTAATTGTTTGTGAATATTATTTGGAATTATGCTAACTACATTTAACAACCATTTCAGACCACAAGGTAGCAGCAAAATGGATCGGTATGAGAAGCTCAGCCGATTGGGCGAGGGATCCTACGGCGTTGTCTACAAGTGTCGAGATCGCGAGACTGGAGCCCTGGTTGCGGTGAAAAGATTCGTCGAGTCTGAAGATGATCCGGCTATACGCAAAATAGCATTGCGCGAAATAAGGCTGCTCAAGGTGAGCAAGAATATAGTTATACCCGCTACCCATAGGGCGGCGTGTACGTATACTTAATTTTTTACAATTTTCGAAATTGTTGTAAAAGTTAAAAGTAATTTGAATATTCGTTTAAGAATTTGATGACGATTTGATGATTTATTAAATTTTTATTAATTTTAATATAATTCAATTATTTTTATATAAATAATTTATTAATTAATTAGTACAATATATCTTTTGTATTATTTTATACTATTGTTGAAAGTAATAACTTTTGTAGCAATATTTACTCAATTTAGACGCATAATTGAGTAAATATTGCTACACAAGTTATTACTTTGTGTTTTTTAATTATATTTACTTAGTCAAATCTGTATTAATTTAGTTTTATTTATTTATAGTTAATTAATTTTATTATTTATTTAATTTTCTTCGTTGCTCTAATTTACTAGACTAAAATAATACACTTAAAATATTGAAATTATTTATAAAAATTTCAATGATTTCTTAAATATTTCATTTAGAATCTCAAGCACCCGAATCTGGTGTCACTTCTAGAGGTCTTTCGTCGCAAGCGTCGTCTGCATCTGGTCTTCGAATTCTGTGAGCTGACAGTGCTCCACGAGCTGGAGCGTCATCCGCAGGGCTGCCCGGAGCCACTCACCAAACAGATCTGCTACCAGACACTGCTGGGCGTGGCCTATTGCCACAAACAGGGCTGTCTGCATCGGGACATCAAACCGGAGAATATATTGCTAACGGCACAGGGTCAAGTGAAGCTTTGTGACTTTGGATTCGCTCGAATGCTGAGTCCAGGCGAGAACTACACAGATTACGTGGCAACACGCTGGTATCGAGCACCAGAACTGCTTGTGGGTGATACACAATACGGCACCCCGGTAGATGTCTGGGCCATTGGCTGCCTCTTTGCGGAACTGGTGCGAGGTGAGGCTCTGTGGCCTGGACGCAGCGATGTTGATCAATTGTATTTGATACGCAAGACATTGGGCGATTTGCTGCCAAGACACATACAGATCTTTGGCCAGAATGAATACTTCAAGGGCATAACGCTACCAGTGCCACCCACGCTTGAGCCGCTGGAGGATAAAATGCCAGCAAAGGCATTGCAAAATCCGCTAACCATCGATGTGCTGAAGAAGTGTCTGGACAAGGATCCAGCCAAGCGTTGGTCATGCGACAAACTTATCAAGCACTCGTACTTCGATGACTACATAGCCAAACAGCGGGAGCAGGAGCACATCAATAGTCTCGAGGCAGCCACACTCCGGCAACAGCAATTGGCCTCACAGCAGTTCATGCTTGCCACAGCAGCGCAGCAGCTGCAAACTGGAGCGGCACAAGCGGCTGCTATTGCCGCAGCGCGTGATAAATCAAAGGTGAAACTCAATTCGCATTCCTCTCACACTATTATTGTTTATTAATCAGCTTTTGCTTTGAACAGACTTCAAACACCTCGTTGCCGCTGCTGCCAAGCAACCAGCATCATCATCACACCCATCAGGATTATGTGAAGCTTCAGCCACTGAACAAGAATGCAGCGATGCTGCATCGCACCGAGCATCATCTGCCCACCATTTGAAGAGGGAGCTCTCTTCAAACTCGTTCGGACTGCACTCAATTCAAATTCTTTATTTCATCCGTTTGGGATTGGGTTCAATTAGATACGCGATGAATGTGAGAACAAACGTTGCAACAATTGTATTGTTAATTTCAAAAAATAAATGTAAAATGTGTATAAATAAAATACTCTTAATATTCGCTAATATTTACTGTAAACGCATTGTGTATGAAAATTAATTGACAAGACTAACTAGTAAACTAAAGCTAAGGTATTATGCATTTTAGTATCTCTGGTAAGTGTTTACTAATTTGTTTTTTTATTTATAATAGTGAGATATTATTGTTAGATATACTTCTGTAACCAAACAGTAAGGAGTAAAGTTTGCGGGCTTAACATTTCGGGCTGGCTCTTTTTTTCTTGAGTTGACTGAGCAGTTAATGATATCTGGGCAAAATTGCATGTCATTGTCATTATCAGTAATATAATTACGCTTGTAAATCAAGAGAGCATTTTCCGATTGTTACAATGTCTGATTTAATTGAGCAGAGAAGTGGCATCAAATTTTCGACTGCGGAAGCTTTGAGGATGTTGCGGAAGGCGTTTAGTGAATCTATCATGTTGCAGAAAAATGTTTATAAGAGGTACAAAGAGTTCAACGAGAGAGAAAACATAACTTGGAGCGCTTCGGACGACCATCGACGTCAACAGATGTCAATCACGTCAATGAAGTGAAGGAATTAGTGCTCAAAAATCATCGGTTGACTATTAAAGATATGATCGGAATATCAAAAGGTTTCCTTAATTTATCATTATTATTATTTCAATCATGACTTAAGTGAATAATATAAAACACATTATTTATTTTAATATTGAATTTCAATCATTTACAATTTTTCAGTCATTAGTTTAGTGACAATTAACTTAAAACTTAATATTCTCTTATTCAGAATTGATTTTTTTCATCAGCTAAGTAAGTTTTAGTTTTCAGTTTCATTGCTTAAAATTTGTTTCTGTGTTATACAGCTTTGCCTTATATTATAGAATTATTATATAACAAGTAAGAAAGCTACAGTCGAGTGTACTCGACTGTGAGATACCCGCTACGCATTTTGAATAAAAGCAATATAGTTTGCGGTATATTTCTCAAAATATACCAAATATACTACAAAAATACTAAAAAAATATACCAAATGGTATATGTGCTATATCGATATAGTACCGCATTCAAAATATACCGTAGACGGCACAATATACCAGATTGTCAACCAAAGCAACTAAGACCCCTAGTAAGTAGGCGTTTTTGCCCATACAAAAGTATTTCTTTAATAACTTCGACAATTTTTATCTGATCGCAACCAAATTTTCAGGAATCATAACTACTATAGTAATTATTGTATATACCAAAATTCGTAACTAGCTTTAAGATTACGCTTGTTATTCGTTTTTTTTAATTTCGGGGGCGGAAGGGGGCGTGGCAAAAATTTGAAACAAACTTGATCTGCGTGCAAATATAACAAATATTGTCGAAAAAAAATTATAGCTCTATCTCTTATAGTCTCTGAGATCTAGGTGTTCATACGGACGGACGGACAGACACACAGACGGACAGACGGACAGACACACAGACGGACAGACGGACATGGCTAGATCGTCTCGGTTGTTGACGCTGATCAAGAATATATATACTTTATAGGGTCGCAGATGCCTCCTTCTACCTGTTACATACATTTCCTGCCGGCACAAAGTTATAATACCCTTCTACCCTATGGGTAGCGGGTATAATTATTAATTTAAAGCTTTTCACTCCTTCATTTTTGTCTATTTCAAATATCAAAATTCATTGAAATCATACATATCATATGTGTGTACATACTTATGTATTCAATTTAATATGATTTTAATTATATGGTTGCCAATCATTGTCTAATTACATTTCATGCCTGCATTTGTTCATCCATTTCATATGTTACCAATCAAGTTTCCTGACAATTTATCTAGAATTGAATGCCCGTAAAAGTAATTTAATTCTTCCAGAAGAATAAATCTAATGTCATCGCACCTTAAATGAAATGTAAGCTGAAGTAATAACTTGCAATTTATATGCGATTACTTTAAACTTGTTAAATCTATTCGAAGTATGCACACACACGCACATTGAATTAAAATTCAGACTTGAACTTAATAAACTCCTCCTACACCTACGCCTCCGACACTTGCATGCATACAGAGTATTTTTGGGCCATCCACTTCACACTACTGTCAGGTGTCTTACACTTGACTTCAGCGTCCCCAAGTAGAATATACACACAGAACATACGAGTACTATATCCGAACATCTCCATTGCCATCTACTTGTTGGCTCAAAGAGTGTGCGTCACAGTTCGCCACGTGCCAACGCCGTCGACGACGATGTTGCCAAGGCTCGACTCGTTTTTTGGCAACCTAATCCGCTGCTAAGCACCCGACAGATAATCAACGACACGTAGAGCTCTTACGTGTGTCCTATCTATGTCCAACAACAAGAACAACAACAAACAAGAAAGAAAAAGTAAACGCTTACAAACTGACGATGCTATGCACTAATGCTTTTTGATTGCAGTGATTACGTTATTCGATATGGTTATTGAATTCGTCTAGAGCTGCAAAGTGTCTTAATAACTATAAATAAATGAAATGGCAATGCATTTAATTATTTCATTAAGAAGTCAATTCGGTTTTATTTTAAATTCCATTACGCATAATAAATTGAATTATAAAATCTCCTTGAGAGCCACAAACACAATACAATTATGCGTTGGCCTAGTTTCGAATTCCCTAATGACTGACCAACTAACCGACCGTCTGATTGTGTTTTATTTTTGGTCAAAAAGTTTTAATTAAATTATTGCACAAGTTGGCAGCACTGCAACTGTCAACATAGCGTCGAAATCTCTCTTGAGACGAAGTATGTGAATCAAATGCACTGGGGAAAATGGCGAATGTATTCAGACATTGAAATTGACTGTATCGTCTGGCTATCTCTCCCCCTCTCTCTCTCTCTCTCTCACTCACTCTTTCGCTCTCTATCTGTCTCTATTCCGAATCATTGCACCCGTCGCCAAGTGGCCGGGACAATTGTTAGACACTTTGATTTTTCCTTTGGCATCTCACAATAGTCCAGAAAGTTTCCTCTTCCCAGTTGCTTTTTATCTGAACGCTGTGCATTTGACTGCAAAGGCAAAAAGGCAAAAAGCATTTGCAAGTCTTCCACCCCCCGTCAGCTCCCCTCTAGCAGCCAGAGTATGCAAAGTGTGCAGCGTGTTGTCGAGTCGACGCTTGACAATCCCAGACAGTTGCATAATCTGTACTGCCATTTATGCAAAGTGCTTCCGAAAAAAATAAGTCCACCAGGAAATAAGGAATGGGCAAATATCTAGGGATGTCTACGGATAATGTTAAGAGGTGTCCACAATTGTTAAGCATTTTTTTTCTCTCTCTCTCTTCCTCTATTTCCCTCTCTTTCTCTGTTGCTATACAGCACAAAAGAGAAATCGAACTTTTATTGAATAACTTGAAAGTTCTTTATACTTTTATTATATTCACCGCAGTATTCAGAATTTTTACAACTCCTTTCTACTGCTTGCCGAATGGCCAATAAATGGTCAACAAAATTGGTAATTTGTTTATCTTTTGCTGCTACAATTGTACTTAAGTTTTACTTATTTTCCTATTTATTGAACTTCAATCACGATTTAACAGCGGACACAAATTGCATCAGCAAACTGCATCTTTTATTTTTGACAAGCGAAGTTTCAAACAACATACTGGTAAAATATAATGCATATTCTATTCTATAAATCACAATACCTAACTCACTACCCATCATTTAATACAATATCGATATATTAAATATATGTAGACGTTTTGGAGTATATTTTTGGTATATTTGTAGAATATGTTTTTATTAAAGATGAGTAGCTAATATTGAAAAGATTCCTTCCTTACGTTATTTGAGTTTTTGCCTCTGTACTTTTTATTATAATAAAAATTCGAATTCATATTATTTGAAATACACAGATTATTCATAAGTTACTTATTTATTATTATTACAAAATATTTTGCATTTATATTTAGAACAAGATTATAAAATCCTCAGCATTTAGTTTAATGTAGTTAATAAAATGTATAAATTGATTATCTGTTGTTAAGATTGTATTGGTTTATAAATTCAGTTATAATGTTCCCCAGAAGTAACTGCCATTATTCAACATACCATGAAGATTTTTATTCTAATTCCATCGATAGTGTTGCGCCTCAGCATATCGCCGATTTAGAGCATTTTTGCGCTCAGCATTGCCGGCAGCTCCTTTCAGCAATTCACCATGTTGCCAATTGCGAAGGACAGCCGAGTCCTGAAGCTGATCATCCCTATCAAGAGCCTGCTGTTGCCACCACTTCAACCCGATGGCTGGCGTCTGCACAGGAATCACGGAAATAACCTGAGGCTGACGACTTGGCCAGAGGCCCAGTTTAGCCAAACGCTTCTGCTCATCGATATCCGTATCCTCGGGAAGTCCCATGCGAAGCTGTTGGATGCTTCCATTGCTGCCATGCGAACGCTTTAGGGGAATCGGATGAAAGGGGTCTTCGCCATAGAGCTGACGATATTTGGCGCTTCTAACCAGTTTTATGATTTGGAACATGGCAATGCAAGTAACGCAGTTATAACCAGCAAAAACTACAACACAAATTATGGAGTAACTGTTTATAATAGTTAAATTATTTATTTCATTACTTACGACAATAGAAGCTGCCAACCAGAGTGAGCACAATCAGCAGTCCCAAATTGATCTGCTTCTTGAGCATAATCATTAGCACAATGTGTCCAATAGTGATTCCCAGAAAGTAGATGAACTCAAATAAAGCCAAAGGAATAACCATCCATTTATGCAGCTTTTAATTATAAGAATATGCATAGATAATGGCATTTGGTTTTATATATTTAAGTTAACAGTAAATACGCAAGTAAATATGTCAAGAATTTTAAATAAAACTTGTTACAATTTAGTTATTTAGTTGATTAGCTAAACGCCAATAAAAACAAGTAAAAAAGCTACAGTTGTCGACTGTGAGATGCCTTCTATTCATCTTCCATAAAAGCAAATTATTGTCATATTATTCTTAAAATATACCAAACAATATTCTAAAATATACTATAGACAACAAATAAAAACTTTATTTTTCATTAAAATTAATTAATTTAAAGCAGCGTAATGTAAAATGCAAAGTTTGTAGTCACATTACAATAATAAAGAAAATGCCACAAAGGAATATTTAATCAATCATTTCTATGGTATCTAATGACAAAAAATGGTATTATTACAACAACATACCAATAAAAATAACTATGAATTGACTCTGTTAAACGGACTAATCTAGAATATCTTACCTACCTTATGTCTACGATTCTTGAAGCGTTGCAGGCTTCAGAATATAATTCTAGTGAAGGGACTATAAATGTCGTCTTATTAAGAACAACAAATATGTTTAGATTGTAAAATGTATTAAAAATAGGCTATAATGCTATAAATATAATATATAAAAAATTTAAGTTAATAGGTATAAAACGTATTAACAGTAATAGATAATAGTTGCTAAGCTTAAAGTATTGCCCACTCTTAAACACCATTATAAGTTTATTATATATATAAGCAGAATAATTACTGAAGGGATGAGTTGTATTATACATACATATATAAAAAGTAGATAAAAATTGCTAAGCAATTGCTGCAAACTTTTCAACATAATTATAAAGAACTCTGTCGAGTATCACAATATATAGTGCAATAACAGTAGGGAAGGCCATAAAAAAACTTTATAAAAATATGTGGTAATCGGAATGTGAAGTATTATACAGACAGCAGACTATTACAGCTAAGCTTAAAGAACAAACCCTTATAGCACCGTAGATACCCAAAAGAGCTGTGGCTATGTGGGCGTAGCACATGCACTGCAAGAAAACTAAAACATTGTCGGGTGCTGGAAGAGACAGTAAGTCGAATCATCAGTTCTGTGTGAAGGAGTGTGCTATGAATATACTCACAATGATGAACCCAATGAATAGCTTTTCGCACCGAATTGCTGTTCTTGTACTGTGAGTCATTCTCCAACAAATCGATGAGGCCGTCGAATATATTCACTCCATGTATAAAGAATATAACGCTCAATGTAATATTCATGATCTATGAAATGCAATAGTAATAAATAAGTACATGTATATATAGGAAATTTCCGATAGATATATTCGGGAGTACGCACAATGCTTAACGCGGCGACCAACATAACGCCCAAGCGAACTGAACAATAGCACAAATAACTTTCCATAAACAACATATTTAATGCTCGATTATTTTAATCGCCTGGCATAACTCAAAAGAATAAACTATCTGGTTCGGCAGGACCCACGACGACAACTAAACTCAGTCGAATGTCAAACACGACAACAACAAACGATTGTCGCACACACGGTCGAAAGGGGGGAAAAGTGATGAAGGGCGGCTAAATGACAAAAACTTGTTTCAATGATATCTCCATCTGCGTTTCATACTCTGCTCTGATTTTCGTCATATGTTGTCATAATGCAACGTAAATGGCCAACATTATTCATTCGCCAGCTGAATGTCATGGAGCTCGCAACGCCAACAAAGTCCTGCGGTCTGCCAGGATTCTTCAGTTAAACGGTGAACATGGTTCTGATGGAATCCTATTTCTTTTGTGCTTCGGTTCGACTTGGCGTTCTTGTTATCAGTGCATTTGCTTTGGTTGGATGATTGAAATAATTTAAGATATTTAAAAAAATTCATTAAAAAATTATGTGTACATTTTAATTCAACATCTGTGAAAAAATCTAAATATTTCTTACTTTGTTGTTTAATAAAGTTTTTAGAAAATTGGATTATACCAGTTAATTTTAGGCCAAACAAACTTTATTCATTTTAGTTCAGTTTAGAAATTTATAGTGGCACAATTTGACAATTGCAATAAAAGTTGAAAGAAGATGCTTTGCTATGTTTACAAAAATATTATTTCTAAAATATTTCGAATTACGTTCTTATAAGTAAAACCTTCATTGTTATAAGGATAAATAATTTAGCGATGCGCTACCTATTATCTCGAATTATATGAGAAATAATATTTTACAACTAATTTTGTAAATTTTTTTTTACAGCTTAAGAGCGTGATGATCATTTATATAATATCAACAAACGGCCTGAGATTTATGCTAAATGTTATTTCATACTTTGAAATCAACGCGAGCTATAGAGCAAGTTACTATTTAGTCAGGGATACAATCTACTGGCTAGAGCAATGTAAATACATTGCTATAAAAAGAAATATATAATTGGCAAATAATATCAAATATACATATTACAGATCCTCAGGCAGTTTCTGTATTTCTTCAATTATACAGCATTGGTCACGTCATGTCCTGCGCCTTCGCAGCTTATGGCGCTTATATGGTATTTAATTTATTTAAACATTTTTTCATGGTATTCATTTTACGGCATTTCAGATCAAACAGCGATTTGTTATACCTCTAGCTGTATTTGAATTTATTTATATTGTGGAAACTGTTACGCTTTTTACATTGTTTCTAAGAATCCTTCGGCATTTTCTAAGCATAACTCACTTGACTCTGTTAACAATCTCAGCTACTTTTTATTGTAGTAAGTAACATGTTATTTAAATTACTAAAAGTATTTAACACTACAACTTTTTTTGCAGTGCTGGTCGCATATGATTTTTTGGCCATCGTCGCCTTTGAGCAAATTGTTAGACTGGTGAAGAGCAAGCGATATCAGGAAATTTACGGCACAGATCCTTTAAATCCCATAATAACACCTAAGCAAAAGATATTTATCAGCACAGAAGAACAAAATTTGGACCATCCCATAATTGTCTATGTGATGCCATTCAAATGGTGGCAAATGGAGGCTTTGGATCGTAAAAGCTTTAAGGAAACTCCACAAGCAGATGACTGCCATAAATATTTTCAAAGTCAAGAGCTTGTGCCTGAGATAATGCTTCATAACGCGACAAACATAAGAAAGAGCCAGAAGTATAAATATTAATGTCGATATTGAAGCAATATAGAGTTTTAGCTTATAAAAGAGTCAAATTAATGCGCTGTACTCAATGCACAATTCAAATAAATGTCAATATATACGAAATGTACAAGTAATAAATAAGTTCATAGCATTAATTTTTTAGTATGTACGGCGCCATCTAGCGTTCACTAGATTCACTAATATGAAAAGCACTGCTTTGGCAAGGCTTTCGCAGTTAGTGGCGTCATCTAGCGTTTACTAGGTGCACTAATGCGCGAAAGCTACGCGCCTAAACTTATTTTAGAAGAGTTTTCGCAATTTACAAGCAACGGTTTGAACCCCAAAACATTTGGCCGATTTTGAATTTCAAACATCGGAATCAGCGCATGTCTATGCAAACAACATAGAACATCAGTATCTAGAGCTATGATTTCAAGGGAATCGAATTGCGATGACACCTTCATATATTTTCTATCGACAATAAGCTATAATTTATTAGTGCTGTTATTGGCTGTAGATATTTCACATAGATATTTTTATAAGCCAAAAATGGGTGCATTGCGGATTCTAGGTCAAATATTACCCATAAGATGTCGTTCACTGATTTCAATGATCGAAATTTGAAATTAACAAATCTTCTAGGGCTCAAATCGCTACTATAAGCTCCTAATAATGCTCTTCTTGGTAAATTTATAAGCCAAAGAAAATAACTGTCAATTATAGTAGGCTTAAATACAAACTTGTTTATTGCAATATATGTACACAACATTACTTAGTAATGTCGCCATTTTTAGGCAAAATTGCATTAGTTTTATGTGCAGTGTCATTCATTGGTTCACTTTTGCTCATACTGTATAACATTCACTTACTGAAGGAGGATTGGGAGTGGCAAAACGATGACGCTGAACCACATGGAATAGTGCGACAACATGGTGATTATTGGGTCTGGCATGATTATATTCGGAGACATGATAATGTGAAGGACAATGAGAGCATCACACTCACCACTCACGGCACCTTCATGGATCTGGGCTTGTTGCCCACTCAGTTGGAGAGGTAAAAGTAACTACTTCTATGTTATATTTCAAGAAAAAAATACTTCAATTTACCTTAAAGGTGGCAAGCGCCTATCAGCCTTTCAATCTTTGCCAGTGGGTCAGACTTTGTCATGACTATTCGTTCTCTAAGACATCTTATTGGCTGTCAGAAGCAAGGCAATCTTATTCATCACTTTGTTAGCATTCATCTGGTCTTTCACAGTCAGCATATACCAAAGAACATGGCTCGGTTCAAAATATCACCTTATGTATGTGCGAAACATGCGCCTTTTGAAAAGATGCGTCAGGATTTGACATATTGGCATAAGACTGGATTGATCTATCCAGTTAATCTGATGCGAAATGTGGCTCGTTATAATTGCGAGACTTATTATATAATGGCGCTGGACTTGCAACTGTTGCCACCTCCAAACTTTGTAAAAAGTTTTCTGAGATTTGTACGAAGCACAACTGAAGTACAAGATCCATTTAGAAGGTATTCATTTTAGTTTAATATACATTAGTTTTCACATTAAATATTCCTTTTTATTAGCGTATATTGCTTGCCGACATTTCCCCACAAACCTCATGCTCCCGTAGCTCAATCCAAAGTTCAATTAATGGAGATTCTACAGGAATATAACATCAGCAGTCCCATCTATAATAACATTGAAATGCAAAACCAATGGCTGGCTTCTAAAAACTCTTTAAATGTATTTACTATATTTCATAGTTCAACCAAAATGAACATGTGTATTGGTTATGTGAGCATTAACGAATTGGAACCGCTCTACGACGAGCGATGCGACGTGGAATTTATATATGATGGAGGTTTCAATTTAAAGGTTTGTAAATATAATAAAAATGTAACTAAAATAATGTAACTTCTTCAGGGCAAAGTACTCATGGATCTGAAATATACTTTCCTTATATTGAATGAAGCTTTTTTGATTCGCCATGCTTTGGACAGTTGGAGGTCCATAAAACTAGCAAAGTTTACTCGAAAGAGTACTTTAAAAATGTCGCTAAACTGGCATAAATTCTATAATAATTTTGTGAACTTGGAACCTCAAGGCAATTTATAAAAATAAATTCGTAAATCTGAAAAAGTCATGCCGAAATATTTACTTTATATTGTGATTGACTTTACATCATTTCTGCAATAATTTATAGTTTCAGCCTCAGGTTCGAGCGCATTTTTTATATACATTGGCTGCATCAAATAATCGTGCCCTTTAACAATAACAAAAATTATTTATATACACCATATTTGATAAGATACTAACAAAGGTATAAAGTTTAATTTCATAGCTATACTTTCTTTGAGAAATTCTAAAATTATTTAATTCTTTACATTTAGATTTTCACGCGCTTACATTACGATAATCACTTTGTCTGTGCTGTAAGAAAAGTACCCTATAAAATAAAAAAATTATAATTATAAAGTTTATGCAAAATAAAGCAGAACGAGAAATTAAACCGAAATCTGGAAAGCAATAATTGCAGACTAACATTCTGAAGGCGCATCATATTGCAGAGTTTCTTGGAAGAATCCAAAAAAAACCTCTTGGTGCAATATGGCATCCCTTATGAAAACCCGAGCTTCGCCTTTAAAGGACTAGGATTTCTTCAATATGGTACAAAAAGTGGTTGTCACAGATCGCAAGAAGAGTTGTAGTTTAACTATAATAAACCCGATACAAATTTACTTTTTTTCATGCATTTTGGCATGTAAAGCGAAAAAAATGTTTGTTTATGAATTAATTATTTGTATTATTTATTAATTACATATCTAAATTTGTGAACTGGTTTCTGGCAGGCCGCACTTGTGACTTTCCTTGTTTTTGTTTATATTTTATTTGAAACCAATATTTAATTTTAATTCAGATGGCAAATAATCGAATCGTCAGTCACAGTTGTAACGCATATGTTGGAACTGGAGGCGTCGCAA
Organism: Drosophila nasuta; assembly: GCF_023558535.2. Classification (NCBI taxonomy): domain Eukaryota; kingdom Metazoa; phylum Arthropoda; class Insecta; order Diptera; family Drosophilidae; genus Drosophila; species Drosophila nasuta. Next base: position 8,049,892 of record NC_083455.1, on the reverse strand, counting down.
AACCGACCGTCGGGACAAGTTCCATTCGTAGTCGAAGGCGTTGTTGCCCCATAGCAGAGGGAAAATGTAGTGAGAGAGGTGCAAGCAAACACATAATTGGAGTTGCACAGGCCACAACTGTCAGTATCACCACAGCTAGCTGGAGTTTCGGAGCGTTGAAAGCAAATATTCGGTTGTTGGGAGCAGACCAAGCCATCGGGGCACGTAAAAGTCTGATCAGTATTCGGCGTGGAGCTACCAAAACACAAATGAAATGATGTTTCGTTGATGCATGCCGCATCATTCAGAGGCTGACATTCGTTGCATACGCTGTTCACTAGACACAGTTGACATCCCAATGCAGCTAGTACTGCAAGCTTTAGAATCGAAATTAGTATAATAACAATAAAAATATGAAGAATACTTACCACATAGAATGAGAAATTCGACATCTTCGCACAGAAACATAAAACTGAATGAAGCTAGTTTCAGCGCGATTTTATATGAAATCTTTAGCAGCCAAAATTTCACCTTGGCACACTTATCTTTAGACGATTAAATGTACTTATCTTAATCCCGAAATTAGTTCTTGGAAAAGTAACAAATAGAAACGTTTTAATGAAGAGTGCTCGACTGAATGATACTATAATACAAATTTTAATTCATATTATTAATGATAATTCTGAGAGCCTTAACTTATTAATCTTCTAAACGCCTTGGCATAATTTTAAAGTAATTGTCTTTATTGTATTTCCCAAGTTATTTATTTGAAAAATAAAGAGAATTAGAAATAATAGTTAGTCGACAACATTTAATCAATCACAAAGCAAATAATGACAGACAAAGTAAAATTTCCGTTCTTAGTTAGAATTGAGCACTTTCGACAGGAATATTACCACTTAATTATTATACTGTTATTTTTGGGTACTTAATAAACAATTTGATAAGATATGTCACAAAAAGCGAATTATTTCAGTTTATGATCGCAAGAAGTATGACATTGAAAATTAATAGCCCACTTGATCTGAGTAATACGTAGAGAAACGTGGAGTTTGGTTTCTTAGTTTCTGAAATCCATGAAAGCACTTGACGGACATTTTCTTATAGGCATCATTGGCAAACCTTCTGGGAACATTTGAAATTTAATTAGTTTTAATTAAATTAAACCTCAATAATGCAGGACGAGCGACGAATTCAAATCGCGTTATTTTTTCGGCCTTGTCTTTGGATCTCAGTATCTGAAGGATTCTCATTAAGCTCCCACTTCATTGATAAGAAAAAAATTGAAACTGCTTTTGTCAGGATCATTTTGTATTTGTATTCCAGTAATAATACAATTATTTTTAAAAAATATATTTTCTATTTTATTATTACATTTTTCCTAACAAAATTATAACCATGAATGATTTAAAAGTAATGGTTCAATTACAGTGAAAATAGTTGGAAATAGGTTATTAAGTAATACAAATATAATTATTGTTAAAATTCGTTAAAATATATCTGAACATTGCACTACGACTCAGCTGAAGCATTTAAAATAAAATACACATTGTGTCTAGATCTAAAAGTTTTTCTAAACCTTTAATTACTAATAATTTGTAATTACTTTCTAAAAAAGGTACAAAATTAAATAAATTATTTATACTGGGTAGACCTACAAATTCGGAATAATACTTGAATGCAGAGCAAACATTATTGATCTTTCGACTTTTTAATAATTTACTTTCAATCATGTGAAACATTTCTTATTTTTGCCATAGAGCACTCGATACTCGGGTTGAATCTTGGACTTGATGAACTTGGTCATCTCTTTGGCGTAAATTGCGCGTGTAGAGTTCCCACTTGGGATCTTGATGCCAGGACTATGAACTAAGAAGGCAGGATGAAGCACATGATATTCATAGCCCAGCAAGCACATGGCGTAGCCCTGTAAATTTAAAAGAATTAGTAAGGCTAACTAAAGGATATTTCGATAACCCACCTGAATGCGCTTATTCGACTGTCCTTCCCAGGTGACTCGCTCATCGAAGAATGGCTCACGATTGTCGCTGACATAAAAGGGTTCCCAGTACTTAAAGGTGTCCTGTCTCAATGTCTTGCTAAACAATTTAAGTTGATCTGATGAGTTGAACTTTTGGTTTAGCCAGTTCTGATAGCCGGGAACCTTGTGACAATTCTGACACAAGTGGGCATGAAAGAGTTGAGCCTTCTTCTTGTGAAACAACTGCATGAGTTCGTTCTTGTCGTTGGGCACCATCACATCCTCATGGATCTCAAAGACTGGCAGCGGATAAACCCTCGGAGGCAGCTTAGGATTCAGTTGCAGCACACTATTGTTGTGATAGACCATATTGAGAAATTGATCCACAAATCCCAGACTTGGATACAGCTCAATGTCGCAGGCGAATATGAAGTGAGTGTTGGCCGCCTGTCTGGCTATATTTCGTCCCACATTGATCGGATACGTCATATTCGCCTGCACTTTGTACATCTGGTTCCGATTCTGGTAATAAGGTGGCATCAATAGATCTCCGTCCTCTGCCACGCAATTGTAGGGCCAGTTTAGTGTTTCGCTCTCATCGTAGGGCACATACTCAGGCATATGGGCATGGGCAAAGAAGACGTGGAAGCTCACGTAGTCGCTGATCAATTGACTGCCCGGCAAACAGTTTCTCACATACTGTATGGCGTCCAGCGTAGAGTTCAGATCATAGCCCGGAGAGTGTATGGCAAAGCTGATGGGTCCCAGCCAGCTGAAAGTTGAAATAAATATTCGGGGTTATTTTAAAGTTAGTATTTAAAAAAGAAGTAAGATATAATATAAATGTGCATTGATGTTAAGTTTTGAAACAAATTAAAGTATGCCAGTTCACTGAGCTGGATTGATGTTCAATTTATGAAAGCGTTTTATAATAATACTGTTTCTCTTTCGGAGTAGTTCTAATTAGAATAATTTGCATGGACATTCTTTATTATATAAAAAACGAATTACCTAAAGTAAATAAAAACAAGTTCATTGTTTCTGGAGAACCAAAATCGTATACAGATTTACTTGTATATACATACATACATTTCCGTTTCGTTTATTCACTAACAAACACAACAAAACCTTTATGTGAATATGTAAATATGACGAATCTTTAAAAATGTAAAACATTTTTACTGAGCACTCTGAAATTCCTCTTTAAATTAACGCTGAATAGTTCTTTGCAATCTATATTACCCGTTTTGGTCTGTTGGAATGTTGGTTAATTAGCGACACAAGAAAGGCAACTACAATTAGCAAAAATACACGACACTCCAATTTCAATATTGCCAAGAATATTGAAAGAGAAATTTCTGCCTTATCAGAACTAAATAAACATCTTTCGCAAAAATATTGGTTCGCTTAGACCTGTTTACAAATATTTACTTTATTTATATAAAATTTAAAATTGTCTTATAATTTTGGAGATATTATTATTATTTTATTATTTTGTTGAGTCAGTAATTTTTTATGGTAATTGTATAATTTCTTTATACCATTTCATTTTGTATACTTTTGTTTCTGACTGTTAATTTATCAACTATAGCTAGCTAAATGCTATCAACAACTCTTGGAATTGCAAGCCATTTACTTTTTTATTACTTCCATTTATGATCCTATGTTATCGTATCCGTCATAGATGAGCTATATAATTCCCCTAACGCGTTGCAAAAAAATCATTTTTAAATGTCTAGCTCTCTAGCCATTTTAGGACCCTTCTATTTCTGAATAATAATATAAACTTTACTTAATTATTTTAATATTTAAATCGTGAAAGAGAATTAATTTTTACTGGACTCAAAATGGAATTTTTTATAACAGAAATCTGTTTAAAAACTTATTTTGTTGTTTGGAATATTTCAGATAGATAAAGTTCATTGCTATTAATGAAAAAACGTTCCTCCAACAATCAAACACCTAATAAATTTAAATTTAATAAGGACCAATGGTAGTTATTGAGACTATTCAATATATTAATTGGAACTTACCGTTGTGCCACCGTCTCGAGATTGTCGAAGAACGTGAAGTCTCCGTTTGTGGTATAAGTAATGGACTCTGCGCAACCCATGCGTTGACTTTCTCTGCCAATGACCAAGTTCTTGATTACCCAGTAATCGCCATGTTGAACTTTCTCAAGTTTCAATTGGCGATCGCGGCACTTGAGAAGCTTTTTCAGTTCTAAAGTTCGTTGGGTGACTAATCTGGGCGATTCTGTGGTCATCTTATGTTCGAGTGGAATATCTTTGTAGGTTTCTTCCACTAGCTCCAAGGATTCCAGTTCGATCTTCTCGTTGCGGTGTGGCTGTTGAGTGACTGCCAATTGATGCACTTGCTCCACATTTGAGAGCAGCAGGAAAGCGGCTATAGTCATCAGCAAAAGTAGCAAAAATACGCGCAAGTTACGAATATTGAACTTTGCAGCCATTGCAGTTAATTCTATTCGATCCGAGCGTCAAACTGCCAATGGAACTCTGAGTTTTGACCAACAAAAAAGTCAATATAAATGTTCTCAGTTCTCAGCTGTTATGACACTATTAACATAATGTTGCTCTCGATGATAAGTTCGAATGAAAATGCTATCCAATTGCACGAGTAAAACTATCCTAATTACGTGTTGACCATTGTCACAATTTCGTTATGAGGTCAATTTGTCGTCATGGGTCCATCGGTCAACAAAACTTTTCACATTAAATTTTTGGCAATACTAAAGTGCGTAGTGTTTAGATTAAAATCAGATTGTTTTGTGTGATTAGATTACTTTTAAATACAGAGAATTTTCAATGAAAAATGTATGAGAAATTTAAGTCAAATTCATTCGTTATAATTGCTCAAATTATTTCCGATTGCAGCACTTGGAAGATAACAAAAAAACACTTTCCAATTCTTGGTATTTACTTCAAATTTCACTATCAATTGCCTCGCAATTCTTGACATTCACTTCTCATAACTACTTGTATACTTCATTTTTACGCAATCCAGACAATTTTCTTAATTATCTTATCGACAGATGCTTTGTTTATTGCGCCTATTGTTTAGTCCACAAATACTCGAAAATTCCGTTCGACAACCTAACCGTAGTCGACAAATGATGGTGACCAACTGAAGAGCTCGAAACAAAACACTCCACGCCAAAGAGAACGCAGAAATTCCCTTTTTTTGGTGATAAGCTGTCAGCGAGAGATGGTGATATGAGAACTTGGGATAGTCCATGCGTCGATCCACACAGTGGCTATAAAATAAAACTCCCTTGATAAGCTCAGAGAATCAGATAAGCTTCCTTTTGTTTGATTGCGACAATGCCGTAAATCATGAAATAAACTAAGATATTATTATTATTTCGGGCGAATAATGATTATGTTATTTTTCTCTTTATATATTTAATATTTGCATATAATTTGGAAAGTTTTTTGGTTAACTGATAAGGTTCGATATCCAATCCAAACGATCTTGACCAACATATTTTTAATCAACAACGATTATTTTATTTCCTATCTTACATTTATTTGTTGTGAAGTTATCAACTTAAAAGCACTTATCTAGGGAAACCCAATAAATTCGATGACGTGCGTTGTGTCCAGAGATTATCCACTGACGAAAATGTTTATAAGTCCGTTAATTTTAATATTTTAAATTTTTATTTTGATCCATTGTTAAAACTGAACTTCAGCATCACGTCTGAGCTTCCTGTTGAGCTGATAAATTCCAAAAAATTGCCTTATCATATTACCACTCATATTTTTGTATACCATGTGAACACATAAACGAAGCATAATTTTATATATTATCATCAGCATTCAGCGTGTCAGACAAACCAACCATAAATTAACATAAGCCCCGAAAATGTCGATAAAATATTGTTACTTATTACAGAAAATAGAAAAAGAAAAATAGAAAAGTTTGGCGAACTATTTCATACCCAACAACGATGCTTATATATTTCCAAGTTAGGATCATAAGTTTAACTTTATTTATATTTTGTTTCTGGGGTTTTTTTAATGTAAATTTTTAATTTATTTTGGTATTATAGATATTACTTTTTTGTTGAGTATAATTAGTATTTCTCTAAATAATGCCAGTCTGTGCTCGTTCCAATAATTGAGTAAGTCCCACGGGTTGCCAGTTTGTAAAGCTGCTGTCGCTTAGCATGCAGACGTTACGATCAATATAGCAGAAGAGTTTGCCCACGCGATAGATCTGGAATGAAGAAAAAAACATCGTTTATTAAAGACCAGACTTAAAGAACCCATCCGCGATGCGTTTAAAAATGGAGAACCATGCAAATGGGTGATAATGTATAATATTAAGTTCAAGTTCAAAATGACAAATGTTGACTTTGACAAAGCATCATTAAGTAATTGAATATAACTTGTTGGGTCTTTTACGCGAGTTATTTAAAGACACTAGAAATTAAATGAAAGATAATATTAATGAATCGTATAGGTTGATTTGAGTTCTATACAGCTCGCTACAAATAAGTAAACAAGTATGGCTCAAAATAAATATAATATCGAATTGTTTTATAATATGCAGAGTAAATAGTCTACATAAAGTTCCCTACATAAAGACTTTGACCAATTCTATTAACTGTTGCACAGTGAATAAGTGCATAAAATACATGTATATACATATATTTGTTTGAAGAAATAATGATAATATGGTACTATTCATTTTGAAAATTTACAAATCTAGTTACTGTTCGAATTTTAATTTTAAGAACTTTTATAATATAATTTTAAAGAAAATATTAAAAATATGTTAGTTATGATATAGATATTTGTATCAAAAAGATTGCTGTGAAATAAATATTGCCAACTAGTTAATACAAACTAATTTCGAAAATATTTAGCAACTCTATAGTTTTAATTTGGAGGTAAGTTTGTTAACCAACAATTCATACCCTAATATAAAGTGAGATAAACTATAACTCCAAATTCTACAATTATCACAGCGATTTGCAAAGTAGTTGCTATAGGCAATAATAAGATTTATGTCTTTACGGAGACTCACCTGTTTGCCAAGTTCTCTTCTACCCGGAAGCGGGGCAAAGATGATGCCCATCTCGGCGCATTTCTGCGAGACGAGCTCCTTGAACTCCAGCTGCGCAGGCTGCACCACATCCACCAGCATAACAGGAGTAAGCAGCACAGGTGCAGGAGCAGGTGGCATGGGAGGCGGAGGAGCCGAAGTGGTCTGAAGCACCGCATCCGTGGCACGATGCAGCATCTCGAGGGCGCGACGCAAGTGCTCCTTGATACAAGGCTCTCGTAAGATGTCCTCGCTGAACATGTTTTTCCAGCCCGCATACCAACGCGAGATCTCAGCATAGTCGGGTGATTGATTGAGCCACATGACCAACACCTGCATCCAGCGTGGAAAGAAATGCTTGTCCAGCAACTGCGCCATGTGTGGAGCTGGAATGAGTTCATGCCACTCCCAGACCTGATGCCACAGCTCCAAGTTCTGCTGTAGCGGATTGATGACAAACTCTGCCAGCACCGCCTGCAACTTGGGTATGATGTGGCGCAGCAGAAACTGCAGCAGCTGTTCATCGGGAGCAAAGGCTTCTCGCCAAGGCGTGAGCATGGCGCGTGCCGAGCGATCCTGCGGTGACCAGGCCTGCAAGGCGACGCCCAACTTGCTGCGTATCTGCGGATAAATCGACTCGGCCAACTTGCTGCCCAGGATGCCATGCCAGGGTAGAATCCAGCTGTGTATGGGCACCGTATCGGTCAGAGGATCCCATTCCTGCACGCCGAGTGTTAGACGCGGCAATACTAGCTGCTCCAGCACCGAGTCCAGCACCCAGGTGGGCAACAGTGGTGCCCAAGCATCGAGCAGCGCGGCCATCGGTGCATGCTCCTTGGGCTGCCAGCTGGCGGCGCATGAGCGAAACGAGGGCATTACTCCTGCCCAGATGAGCGAAGAGTACGGATCGAAGACATTACGTGATAGCTCCTCGCTCTCGCCACGCTGCAGAATGCCGCGCCAACGCTTGATCAGCTGCAGCGGCTGCGTGGGCTGCTCCAACGGTTGCCAATCGCTCAGCTCCCGTTTCAGTAACGGCGCAATGACTCCCGCTGCCAGATCCGCCATGCCAAACTCCTTGTACTCTGCCGCATAATCCTGCTGCAGCTCCAGGAACAGCTGCTCCGCCTGCACCAAGCTCAACTCGGGATTCTCACTAAGTTGATCGAGTCGCGCCAACGCTTCCTGCAATGTTGTCATGTGATTGCGCTCCAACTGCACCAGCTCCTGCAGCTGAAACTGTTCGTGCTGCAATGCAGCCTGTCGGTCGGCGCACTCGCGCTCCGTCTTGTCTATGGCAATGATTTCCTGCTCGCATTGACTCACCAGCAGCTGAACGTTGTGCGTCAACTCGGGCATGCTAAACACCGAAGCTGGAGCGCTCTTCTGCTCGCCCTCTTGTGCCTCGTAAAGCGTCTCCTCGGGTGTGATCTTGTTCTGGGCCAAGGCGTGGTAACCGCTTAGCACACGACGCTCTGGTCCAGTCATATCAATCACGGGCACATTGCCGAGACGCTTGCTCAGCTTCTCGCCAAGCAGATGATCGGATTTCTTGCCCTTGGCTATCACTTCTTCCACGGACTTGTAGTAGTAACGCTTTCCGTGCTTCTCACGCGTCTCACCGCCGCCTTTCCTCCACTTGTTTTGCTGTTCCTTAGACTCCTTAGACTCTTTGGCTTCATCTTCGATTCTTCCTTGTTTCCCTTGACCTTGGCCGCCAATGCTGGCTGCCACCTCGGGTCCATAGGCGCCAATAGCGCCGCGTCCTTTGCGGACATGGGCTTGCACTGGCTGCGAAATACCCTGCAGATCCTTGCCCAATCCTTTGCCCGGCTCGTATCCCATCTGCAGCAGCAGCTTGGCGCCAATGCCGCGTGTATGCTGCTCCCAGGCACCCACATTGCGACTGCTGGGCAGGTGTGAGTTATGCCGCATTCCTGCGATTGAATTCTTCGATGAATTCCTAGCCGCTTGGCGCGACTTTTCATCCTCGTCTGTTGAGCTGTTGTTGCTGTTGTCATCACTGAGCTGGCGTCCGAATGATGGACGTACTTCCTCCCCTTCACTTTCTTCACCCTCGCCATCGTTCTCCGCCTCTTCCGACCCCTTCTCTTCCGGTTTCTTCTTTTGCTTTTTGCCGGACTGTTGAATTCCGCCAGCAACAAAACTTACGGGTGCCGTGTAATCTTTTGACTTGCCAGTTGAGCCGCCTCCGAGGCCGCGTCGTCCTCGTCGTCCACCTGCTTCCCCCTCGCTTTCATTGTCACTGTCATCCGCCCAAATACCTACAAAATTCGGTAATTTAATTTGTTTATAATTTGCAGTACAATTGATCTTACCATAGATTTGCTGATGCTTCGTGGTGCGTCGGCGAGGTCGATTTATGTTGAACTCATTGTCCAGATCATAGTCAGTGATTTCGAAACGTTCGTATTCATTATCCGACATTTTTAACAGTCATAAAAATAAATTAAAACACAACTTTTGTAAGTAAACAAAACGTTTGGGAACGTTTTACGGAAGTGTTGTAAAACAAACCAAAAAGTTATGTTAACAGTAACTGCTGCTTAACAGCGGTATTTCAAACTGCAGAAGTACTTTGGCCAATTTATTTACTTCACAAAAGGTAAGTAAAATAATTTAATCAATTTAATAAAAATAAAATGAAAAAAACTTTAAAACTGTTACTCAAGTTACCTAAAATATATACTGTGTGAGTACCCTTTATAGCTGCTTACAGTGCCAATCTGAGTTTAACAGAACAGCTGCTGCTGACTGCTAAGGATTTTCTTTGATATTGCACAAACAGTACTCTTAGAAAGATAGTTTTTAAAACGAAAGTGAATATTATATATCACAGTGAGAACTAAAGTAATATAAAATACACAATTTGGTATGCAAATTCAAACAAATGCGCGCATGTTACGATCTATTAGTTCGTTCTTTCGAATCAGTTGCTAGTTTATGGCTATTTTTAGTAAATTTTTGTGTTCGTTTTGGTCACCCTAGAGCTAGGCATACACGTGCATTACGAGATAGCGATAACATAACATTGTTCTCGATGTTCTTGTTGCGTGCGGTTCACTGTTCGGTAATTGCGGATGGAAATTCTAACAACAACGCGTCCCACGCACAAATTAAAACAACCTTAAGTGCACACCCAGTAAAGCAAAGCAAACCAATATTAATAAAACTGCAACAACAATAACAATTGCGCCGCCCACCGCTCGCGTTTCTTCGTTGCTCTTCTTGTTGTTTCTGTGAACTGCATTTGGCAATTTAAATATTCAACACAAATTGCATAAATAAATGCAAATCTCCGGCTGCCGAATGAATTGAAAGAAACACAATCGTAAATAAAACCAAAGCACAAAACAAAAAAAGTGAAATTAAAACACGTGCGTTCAAAAAAACATAAAAACATCGCTCTTCGTTGTTGGCTTCTCTTTTTCTGATTCGCATTCGCATTCGACTCTTGTAAATTTGTTGTTGCAGCTGCTTTTACTTTTTGTTTTGAGTCTCAGCTATCGCTGCAACGTCGCTGCCGGCGTCTTAAGTATTTGCTCGCCTTTGGATTAACAACAACAATAACCAGAACAATAAACTAAATACAAAAATGGTGCAGGTCAGTAATTGTTTTAAATTATTATTTTATATTTAATATTTTGATACATCTTGAATTCATTGTTAGTGATTCTAGATGGATTATATTATTACCTTGGTGAGCTAGGGCATCTTAAATACTTGACATACGTTGTAAAGTTTATTATTGAGGATTAAAATCGATTATATTTAATATTTATTTCCAATTAATTTAATATCTAGAAGTATTGGAAATTTTCCAATTTTAAAGAAATTATAAGATAATTTACATCTATTAGTTTCTTAATGTTTATCTCCAGATGCTTTAAAATTATGGAGTTCTCGTGAAATTTAGAATATTAATTAAACGGATAAGAGATATATGATATTTACTATTACATTTAAAAACGTTTATCGCTTGATTTGGAAAATTATTAGAAGACGATAAATACCAATTGTGTTTCATTTCATGCATCTTGAAATAAGTCTATGAGAAAATTATATACCTAAATTTATTGACGTAATATATTATTATCCTTCACATAATATATGAAAATTTAGAAAATTCTTTTGAAAGAATTTGGAAAATTGCGAAGAGATATTAAAATAAATCTATTAAACGTTCCCTTCAATAAAAATCAATTATAAAAAGAGGTAAACTCTAAAACAAGAGTTTATGATTGCTAAACTGTAGAGAATATTTAAATTAAATCTTAACAAAACCCAAGATAGCCTCAAAAATCAAAGCTAAGTTTGATATAAACATTAAAGCCATTACTTTGCTGAGCTAAACCTGCTAAATTGGGATAAAGGATATGCGCTATAAAACCCTCAAAAGTCAAGCAGAAGAAGACAACAACAAAAAGCAAACTCTTCGTTCACAATCAGACTTGAAAACTTTTCACTTTTTCCACCCCGCTACGAAAAAACAATGTACGCCCGTTTCCTGACCTTTGACGTAACTTTGTGCAACACAACAACAACAACAACTTGCAACCCCACAGTGAAAAATCCTTGCGCGGGACATCAACATCAAAAAAAAAAGAGTCGAGAAAACAAGAAAAATAGAAAAATGTACTGCCTATGCAGTTCGTGGCCAACCACCCCGCTGTCCTTTCATATCCTTCCCCCTCCTGCTCGAGTGTCCCAAACGGGAATCTACAACAACAACAACTACCACCAAAGCAAAGTTTCGACGAGGCAGCGACACCAAAAAATTGGTTCGCATAGAAAAACCCAATTGGAAACATTCGACGGTTCGACATAGTATACAGCAGCAACTGACAACTGGGACTGGGAAAATTGGCCCATTTGGCCGAGTCGCCTTCGCCCTGTTTCGAGAGTACGAGAGCGGGAAATTCAAAGAGAGAGCTTCCCCCCGTAATGAACTCGACGTTGAACGTTGCATTTAGTCAATTTTCCAACCACCATCATTGAGCTGCAAACTGCAGCCAGCAAAAAATGAATCAAATCGTTGAACTCGAAACGGGATATACCATATAAATACCCTTGACATCAAATATTTCTTAATATTGCGTTTAGGAGAAGTCGAAATTTTGGAATTTAAACAGTTGGATCTCATTTTTATCAAATCTTCTTTTGAAAACTTCACCATATTTGAATGATTTATTATTTGGAAGTTATAAATTAATTTAAAGAACTAAAAACTGCATAAGAAGAATAAGAGAAAAGGAAATCAATGTTCTTATATTTATTTTTATTTAATACTACATTTAATAGAAAAAAGAGTACTGGGTGATGGGGCCTTCGACTCGATAAAAAGTATCTGTATTTATTATACCTTAAGTTTAGTTTTCATTATAAAATTGTACATTTTCATTATATTATCATTTGAAGGATGATCTTTAAGTTTAGACAGTTATAAAGTATATGATCCACAATAAGGCTGCCACCACATAACATAGTGTGAATCGAAAACTTGTTGAATATTTTCTGAAATTATAGTACAAATGGTTTAATATAACGAATAATAATTGCATTTTAAAGCGATCAACTTCTATAGTGGTAAACATAATTTATGCTAAACTGCAACTGCTTGAAAGATTCTATAAACCCTTTAATCCATTGTGTACAGGGTATTAAAAAAAAAACTAAAAGACTGTCAAATCGTCTACCTGCCCCGCCAAATGATTGAAGTTACACTTTTCGATTTGAAATGCGTTTTGCAACTGTCCACATACACAGACACACACATTCGCATACGCACACACACACACGCACACATGTATACAGTTATGTCAAAGCACATTTTCCACATTTGCATTTTGGCTAGGCCGGCCTTATCAGGGGAGTAGAGGAAGAGGGGAGGGAGGGGAGCTAGCAATGCGGCTGCTCTCGAACGTTACTGATGTTTGACTGAACTTTGTTGCTATTGCTGAATGTTGTTAATGGCGACCCTCATGTGCAGTATTTGTGTGTGTGTGCGATTGCAGGGTCCTCTATATATATATGCATGTGTGTGTGTGTGTGAGTCAGTTCTCGATGCGAGTCCTGCAACACAGCTGTAGCTGTAGCTGTAGCTGCCTATGTTCGAGTCCCTTATTTGTTACGCTGTTCACGCACTTCTAACCAGTTTCCTGTGCCAGCAAGGCAAAGGAACTTTGCCATTATTATCTGAGTTATGGCTGGGCTAAGTTAATAGGACCATAATTTGATTGCTCCTGCTGCATTTACGCAAAAGAAGCTACTCTTAAGTCAACAACAAAGTTACCATTAACAATGAACTCGCTTCAGGTTTGAAAGTGTCGCTATTAAATATTTACGACAATGTTAAACATTTCTCAATTGAGTGTTGAGAAGTATTCTTTGTTAGCTTGGTAGATATTTCAATTATGTCACCAAAGAAACTTTAAAAATCTTATTCTTAAATAACTATTAATTTAACATCAATTTAGAAGGTAAGAAAGTACATAATAAATAATTAAATTCGTCTTAAACTTACAATAAATCGAGAGTCATAAATAGTAGGTAACAGTGCAATAGCAAAAAAAAATATTATTGAAATATTGTGAACTTCAAAAATGAAATTGGAATGGAAGTGGAGTGAAATTAATTTTTCAAAAGTAAATTAAGATTTTAAAGATTTAATCGAGTATCGAGTTCTTTTAAATGCTGAGTACTAAATTCTCTTTAAATTTTAGGTAAACATGTAGAATTATTTTTCTTCGAACAGAAATGAAAATACATACTTAATAAATTACCCTAAGGGCGTGAATTAAATTATTGTCTGGCTTAATCGATTTACTATATGAAGCTTTTCAGCAATAATAAATAAACTCCTTAAATTGTAGGTGTAAGTATAAAACATTTATTTGTCAAACAATTGAATTTAACTCTTAGAACTAACAAAAACATTGAAACTGGAATAATTGTTTTGATTAGGGAAAGTGTTTCGCTCGGCTTCTTTGGGAAGCAGTGTGGACTTAACTATTAGGCCTCCTTCAATTGTGTGTCGTGTCACGTTTCGTTTGTTGCTGCAGCAAATCGAATTCGTTTTTCGTGTTGTTGGCCTCAAGGCAATTTCCCTCGTATTGTTTGGGACTCTCTCTTCTATGTCTTTGTCGCTTCCTTAAATGTCACGTTGCTCGCATTGGGTTTCAATTGTCAAATGCATATAGTTTTAGCGTGGCTCCGCCCGAAGGCTGCGCATCGTTCTCGAGTAGTGTCGATTTTGGTTGTGTGCACCAGTTGAGGAGACGGATGGAGTGGAGCAACTGTTGTTAATAGCCGTTGTTAGATGCTCCAGCAGTTCAACATTTGGTTGCGTTGTCCTGCAGTTCTCTGGCATCTCCTCGTTCACAGTATTCTCTTCAGACCGTTGATCGGCACTGCCCATGAAGCGCACAAAGCGACAAGGGGTCTGCAAATGTGCCATTTGCTCCCAACTCGGCGAAGTTTCGTGCACCTGCTGACGGAGTTGTGACAGCGCTCGCCTGGTCTCCAGGCGCGTCTGAGCCTCGAACTCTTCTTCGGTGAGCAATGTTCGCGCTCGGGGCGGAAACCAGGTGCGTCTGGCTCTAATGGTCTCATCCCGAAGCCGTTTCACGAACCTGTAAAGCTCTGGCTGAGGCAGCAGCATTGCCACACAAATCCAGCCGAAATACTTGTGATCCGAAGCATTAAAAATGAGGTAATAAGCGATGCCACGCAGCAGTCGGAAATACGCTTGCTGCACATACTTAAAACGCCAAAGCGTTTGATATGCCTCACACAATTTGAACATCAGCCAGGCGGCAAAGACCAAAATCAGTGCCACCGATGTTGGGTAGCGCTCCAGCACTAATTTGAAATTGGTGCTCACAGGTTGCAGGCTCTTCATGCCATAATCTCCAGCTAAGATCAGTGCCCCACAAACGATGCCCCAGCCAGTGAAATGCAATCCCAAAGCGACAGCAACGACGTAGCAAGAGCTGAAGTTTTGTCTCATCAGCGATGCCGAGAGCCAGAGCATCAAACCCAAGACGAACCAAGTGGAACGTTCGCCATCGTCGGGATACTTCAACATGGTCAGGTTGTATGCCTCATCTGTGTAGATGCCATAGCAGGCGGCAGCATGTGCTGGTAGACTGACGTAATGCACAGTCTTTGTTCTGCCAGACATTAATTTCCCCTCGTGACATTCGCGACCCTCGAGATGAGCTTGGTGCACGCCCAGAGGCGTGGCAGCCTTGTATTGCGCGTACTTGGCATTGGGCTCCTTTGTTATTAGCTGCAACATTATGGTCTGAAAGATGTTGCCAATCTTCAAGGAATCCTCGTTGTGACAATAAATATGCACACCATTTTTGGTATAGATCGATTGGATCATCGAGAGTGCATCCTGAACGTGAATCTCATCGGGTTGCAGATAGATGACCATTTGCTCAATGGGTTGGTCGTGGAATAATCCAAGACTGCAGCTTGCCAGCAGCAACTGTAAGACAATTAGTTTCAACATATTATTTGAGTTAGTAATTTAAGCAATACTATATTATATACTATTCGATTCGCTTCAAATATTTATACTTGAATTTTTCGAGGTTTGAATCTCTCGAACATAGTCAAAGGCAACTCAATTGGAAATATCATTTCAAAAATCCAATCGTAATACGTTTTGATTGAATAAATAATATTCTTTCACCTTATTTAAAAGGTAATCAACCTGTTCTGCAAAGCAGCTGAGTTTCTCTTACCTCAATGAAAACCAACTCTTTGTACCCACTCCGATATCAAATGCAATCCAAATGTAGCCGAAGTTTGCACTTTGTAGTCGTCTTTTAGGCGTGCGTCTCACAAAAACCAACTAGAAACGCAAATTGTGCCACATTTTTGTCCATCGGAGAAACATTTTGCAAATAATTGAGTTTGCTCTGTTTTTGCACATTATTATTCAAACAAAAAATTGAAAGACAATTAATTTGCATGACAATTAAGTTGTTTGAACTTCAATTGTGTTCTTGAATTGAATAGCCTTTAATTAATTTCTATAAATATGTTCTTATAATATACATAAATACTGAAATTGATCTCTGTTTTTTTTTTTCAAATACTATACAGCTATTAATGCCTATAGATGTGTATTAATGTATTTTGATTTCAGTATCATTCATTCTATACATCATAATTGGCAGATTTTTAGGAAATTCTGGAAATCAATCTTAAGATTCTTATAAAACCAATTATTTTTTTATATCTGTTATTGTAATAATGAATATTCAGAACTCACACTCTTCAAAATTCTTTTATAAAGATCAGGTAACCGGTGATATATATTTTCCTTAGACTTTAAACTAGAGAAGAAGACTATTTCGGCGAGTGTATTCGTTTTCTCAATTTTGCTCTTCACACTATTTCCTTGTTGGCTTTTGGACATCGCATGTCCTTTGTGCCACATTTTTACGCCGAATTCGTAGGTGCTTCATTCCATGCTGCCTTTTTTCAGCTGCATACTACGAAACTTGACTAACAATGTGTCTAGCGTAGTACTACGAAACTTCCTCTTCCCCTTCCCTTGCTGCACTTCTCATCAATTTCGACTACAAGTCAGGGCTAACTAAAAAAGAGTTGAAAGAGAAAGAGAAAGAAAAAGAAGATGAATTTCCCGGTCATTTTATCAAAGCGCAAGTCGCGATAATACAAAAAAAAAAGATTGAAGAGAAAACTGTGAAAAAATAAGAGGCAAGGCAAAAGAAAATTTACGCACAAAGTGGCAAAACAGGAAGAAAAAACAACTGCAACAGCCGCAAAATGAAAACGAACGAATAACAGATAAACAGAGAGAGAGCGAGAGAGAGAAAGAGAGCACAGGCTACAGATAGAGAGAGTTGCATAGTGTGAGCGAGAGAGAGAGAACGAAATAGGCAGAGTGTGGGAGTGGGAGCGAGAGGCAGTAGCAGATAGCAACTGAAATGTGCTGCAGCCTTTTCGGCGTTATGGACCAAAAATCGAACTGAAATTTGTGCAATTTTTTTTTGCTGTTGTGTGTAGTTGTACGTGTTGTTGTTGTTGCTGCATGTAGTTATGGCTGTGCCTGGGTCCTGTGACTATCCTGTGACTGTGGCTATCCATTGCGTCGTTGCTTGCTTTGCTTTTCTCCACGCTCTTTTTGGGCCTCATGCATTTTCCGTGTTTCGTTTTGTGCGCAAAATAAATTGGTAAACAAGCAATGCAAGGCTAGGCCAGAGGAGAGGAGCGCAGCGTTGGCCCAGAGGCCCCCCATATGTGACCGACAAGGACAGCTGCCATTTGCATGCGAGCATCGAACACAGCCAGAGAGCGAGAGCGAGATAGAGCAAGCGAATACTGTGGGGAGAGAGCATTAAGAGGTGCCTGGTCAATGGCAATACATGGGTCTTCCGATTCTCGTACATAGAGCCTCGTATTCGTGTGCATGTGTACGTGTGTGCGTTTGTGTATGCCTGCGTGTATGTGTTGGGCACATTTCATTCTGGCTGCATTTTAGTGCCTGTCCATTGTTTTTGGGGAGGTTCGTCTCCCACTCTCTCTTCGCAACCTCACAATTCTCCCAATTCCCCTAGCAACGATTGCCCACCCCATGCAGTGCATGTATCCCCCATGTACCGCATATTGTGCGTGGCTCACACATGCATTGCGTGGACCTCTCTCTCTATGTTTCCCTCTCTCCTCTGCGGCCTCTGTCTCTGCCACGGCTTTTTTCCACGTAGTCGTCGCGACTCTTCCAACGCGCAGCAAAGCAGCGACTGACCCACGCCTCTCCTATTTTGATTGTTGCTGTTGTTGTTGCTCTTATTTCTGTTGTTGTTTTTCGGCTGCTGCATTGGAGGCGCAATTTTTGCATTGCCTTTGTGCACAGTGGCGCAAGGTGTCGAAAAATGGTAGTCAAAAAATTAAATAATAAAAATGCTAATTGGAATAAAATCGCTTATGGGCACTGAATATTCTTAATTGACTACATGTAAATAAGAATATTGTACTTATATTTTAATTGTATAATTATTTGTTTAGTTGTTTATGAAGATGAACTTATTTTGTCTATATAGGTAATTATCTTCATGGCGAAGTGAAAAATAATATTTAATCAAAGCACTGACACTTGACAATTATTGTATCGTTCTTCAAATATTTTAAGTTCACAAAATACTTTAATAGTTTATATTTGATTTGGATTCGAAAAGTGGTTGTTTTTTTTTTTATTAAAATTATTTCCCAATATTTTTTTTAATAACAATGTAAATATTAAATAAATTGTGAAGCACCAATTAAATTAATATATTTTTTTTATAAGAAATCGCAATTTTTTTAAATAAAAATCTAAAATTATTTTTAGATTTTTTTTTATAATAAATTAAGATTAAAAATTAAAATTGTAATTGATTTTCTATTACCTGTATCATCAATATAATTTTATATTATTAATTTTTGTCTCAAATGATAATTTTTTATTTTTTTTAAGTCTGAGTAAGAAATCTCTTTTAGTCCACTGTGCGAGTCCAATCAGCATAAGCGAACGAAACGCGACTCTGCCGCTGTCGCTGTAGCCGATGCCGTTGCTGTCGCTGCAGTCGCAGTCGCAACTGGCGCAGTCGGTAGTTATGTGTGCCAGGCAAAAGGCCAAACGCATGTGTGCTCAGTCGACCCTGTCAGCTAGCCTCCCGCCTCCTTGCTATCCCCCCACCGCACGCATACACAGACACATGGATTGCATGTTGTGCACTGTACATAGGAACGGAGAGCAAAGAGAACAGAGATATGTGCTGCAGGAGAGTGAGCGAGCAGGATGGGGAGCGCAAGAGAGAATGAGTGAATGACGAGCCTATACATAAAATGGCGCTGCATATGAGTAGAAAACCAAATGCAGCTGTATGAGTAACCATCTCTCTGCGTGTGTGAGTGTGTGTGCGTGTGTACGTGTATGCTAACGGTAGCTGATGCTGCTGTCGTTTGCTGCTTCGGCTTCACCCCAAATGCAAACGCAAACGCATTGAATGCGTATCGAGTCGAAGTCCAATGTTGATTGTATTATATTGGAAGAGGAGTCTCTCCATCTCAGCCTACTTTGTTCCGACTCTCTCTCTCTCTCTCACTCTTTCTGCAGAACATGCACTTAAATGCTTGGACCCCCTTTGAGCTACATGCTGCAACAACACAAGCAAAGGCCGACACACACACATGCAAACAAGCAGCAAATTGAATAAACTCCCAAATCAAATTTTTCACCACTTTTGCTCAACTGACATGACAGCCAACTGCTTGTACTTCTACGTAAGAGTATGTATGTATGAGTGGCTGGCTCTATGTGTATGTGTTTCTATGTATGTGTTAGTGTGTGTGTCCATCGTTGCCATTTAAAGGGTCAATGAAATGCAAAAGCTATGCCCACTTCTCATCCATGCCCATGTGCATGTCCGAGTTCGATTCTCATACCCCGCAATTCAATCCGGGTTCGAGTCCATATCCTCGTCCTTCATTGATTGCTTGGCCGTTTTGGATGAGCTCCTTTCAAATCAATTCTCGTTTTGTTTCTTCTCAATTTAGTTTTTTTTTTTGCCCTGGACCCAGTTTTGCTCATATTTATTGCGGCATTCCTTGGGAAGCCTGTACTCTTATATTGGTTTTGATTTAGTTGCCAAAATATATTTGCTGTTGGTCATTCGACAGTTGCTGCCGCTTTATTGACCTGTTCAGCTTTGGGCACATTTCATTTCATTTCACATATTCTCTGTTCTGTTACCAATGTGTTGAGCAAGGTTGTTAATCGAGGGCATTTCATTCGATTTTTACTGTGCTACAAGTAAAATTTATGGATGCTGTTTGATGAAGTTGAATAAAGATATTAGCTGTTAACTGTATTCATTGCAGACATATGTAAACCAATAAGATAGAATAGGAAATTATGCTTTATATTGATTAGTACGTGGAAATGATGTTGCTAAAAAAGTCTTATGTGACTCATTTTTTTTCTTAGGACCCAGATTATTGCAGTCACAATAGACGCTTGTCATTTCTTAAAGTAAAAATCCCTAGCTCACTTGCTCGCTTGCTGCTTAAATGCTACCATTCAATGAAAGACAACATATTTCGTTTGCCTTTGTTTCGATTGTTCCAAGTTTGACTAACTTCCTGACATGCCTTTGTCTGAGGCATACAGCTTTAGTCTCATGAAGTTTAGTCGACAGAATTTACTTAAAGCTGCCCCAAAAAGTGGCAGCAACCAGACATGGCAATGGCAAACAATAAGGCTGCAAAATAGGCAACGGATACACACAGGAATACACAGACAAAAACACACATGCAAACACAGACATAGATACACACACACATGCAAACTCTGGCAGCAATCTCGACCGCAAAGTAAAGACGAAACGTAAACAAAACAGTTTTACCTTCATTAAATTTACATATAAATATAAGACCTGCTCTTCAAATACCTATACTTGAGCACATGTGTGTGTGTGAGTGTGTGCATAATTTCTGAGTGTGCGAGTTTGTTTTTTGGTTTTCGCAATTGTTTTGAAGGTCAAACTGTGCAATTTGAGAGCACCCTGGATAACATTTTATACTATACTATGTGTATATTAAATGGACCAAAAGTTGTAACAAAACTTTGCCCACAGCCATGCGAGACACACACACACATCGAGTGTGTGGGGAAGGAAGCAGAGCGTTGGGTGTGAAGGACACCAGACCGCCCGGTTGAAAAGTGTTTTTATTGTAGACACTCAAAAACTTTTGTGGCCTACACCCAGGCGACTTGACCTACTCTCAACTTTCGGTACGAGTGTTTTTCTGCCTGGGTGTGTGAATTTGTTTGTTGATGTGAATAATATTTTTTGTTTTCTACTCGATTTAAATTTCACACTGCTCAACAAAAGCATTTCTTACTCAGACTCTGGTCAACTAGGCGTATGTGATATATTTCTGTGTTGAATACGAATAATGTGACTACTTTTTGTTGTGATGTACATATGTGGGTGTGTCTTGGAATATGTGTTGTGCAACTAAGCGTTGGCAGTTTTATTTAAATTGAGTATTGCATAACATATTTCAAGTTCAATTCACTAGCAAATATTCAACAATTGTGAAGAAGAATGAAAGTAAAATCAGAATTATTTAAGTGAACAATTTGAGCTAATGTAGATGCACAACTTGTCTTTAGTTGCGTATTTATTTTACTTTTTATGAAGACCTACAATTAGTTCCTTATAAAATTACTTTTCTTTGAAACCAACGTCTAAAAATCGTGGACTAAACGAAATTTTAAGTTTGAAAATAAATCATAAAAGGTTTACTTTAACTTTTTCTTAAGAATTTAGTTACTTAAAGTAAGTAAATGCATATAATAAAATACTTAAATTTAAACAACTAACTAACTAACTCTTCAGACAACGTTTTCCATTCATTTTATTTCCAACATTGTAAACTTAACTAGTCTTATGACTTTAAAATATTTTTATCCATTCTCTCATTTTCTTTCTTTAAGATTATTCAACAGTGACAATGTTTTTCCCATTTTCCTACGTGCCACAAGCAACAAGTTCCAAAGCAATTTTGACACACACAAACACACACTCTAGTCACAGATTCAGTGGAAAACTTTTCTTTTCCTTTTCCATTATTTTTTTTTTGCACATTTTATGCAACTTATATAAATGGCAAGCGACACTTTAGACTGCACTGACTTGCCTGGCTTGGCAACCTACCCACTGATGCTCAGGATCGCCCCTTTTCCACCCACAAGTGCCGAGCGTTGGCCTTTTTGTATTTCTCTCTTCGTCATCGTCGGCGTCGTCGTCGTCGTCGTCGTTTTCGTATTTGGCAAAGATAAAGTTTTGTAATAAAAATGTCTGTTGGTAGACACCGGCAGACTGTCTGCCAGCCAGCAAGCCCGGCAAGGCAGCTTAACGAAGCAGGGGGAGGAGGAGGATGGTGATGAGGATGAGGGGGTTTGGGGCAACCAACCGGGTAGACATTCTGTCTAGCTATTTCCAAGCCCGAAGTGTGTCAGCAACTTTGCAGCGTCCTCGACTTCCTCTTCATCGTCGTCATCATCGTCGTGAACGTGACCTTGTCCTTGGCCCCCACTCAGGCACACACTCTCAGATATTTATATGCATTCGTGGTGGCTAGAAGGGAGGCGAGTTGGAGGCAACAACTTTCGCTTTAGTTTTGCGCTGGTTTGCATTTTATATTAAGTCGAGAGCAGGCAAAACTTTGTTGACAGTTATTTAAATTTTGTTTACTTTTGATGAGCTTTCATCGTTTCACTTTTCTCGTTAAAGATATTTTCGTTGCCATTTATTAAGCTGCAATAGAAAAGTTCATGACTAACGTTTAACATGACTTGCAATACAATTGCATTTCTCTTTACTGTATTTCATAATTTATTTAGTTCCAATTTGTTAAATTGAAAGTGCGTTATAATTTGTAACATAAATTGTATTTACTATCTTCAACATTGTTTTTTACTTAAAATATTTTCTATAAATGCCTAGGAAATGCGTCCTTCTGCCTGTTACATACATTTCCTGTAGACACAAAGTTGTAATACACTTTTACCCTATGGGTAGCTTGTATACAAAACACTTGATTTTATATCGATACTCCATAAAAGACATTTATTTAGATTGTTTTTGGTTGATTTCAAATTTTTTGTGTTACAAGTATTTGTATTTTAGAACAACAGTTTAGCACATTATATTCTTAAACAAACGTTTTATAACAACACTCAATCGTTTTTGTTTTTATTTTATGTTGGGCTATTTACATGGGTTTTGAATGTCATTAGAAATATAAAATGCACTAGGTAATATAGTACACGATCTGGGAAAGTCTTTATTATGTATATTTAAAAACGAATTGTTTATCGTTCGATGAATGCGAATGCTTATTGCTGTGTGTATTATAAATATCTGTGAGACACCCTTTAGACCTTATGTGATTTTTAGTACAGCCTAACATCAAGTTGAGTACCGAGGACATTTTATTACAACCTGTTAAGGATCACGCGGATATCAACTGAATGCAGTCTGGCTAACATAATGTATTGATGCGATTGATGAGAGAGTCTGCGACATGCGAGTGATATGCTTCCGATAATAATTAAATTATATAGATACTATGACAAATATACATAGATAAAATCGCCTATTGGGAAATTCTAATACACTACGATTCCTAGTAATCTGCTGATGTGAAGATCACTACGACTTGCGCCTAATGCCTATCAGACATAGCACAAAGAAGATGATGGTCCAGGCGCTCATCACGAGGAATCCATTGTAGACCTTCTCGTTGGTAATGCTCCAGCCCTTCTCGATGACATTTCGCGCCGATATGGACGGTATGGTGAAGGGCAGAACCATGACCAGATCCTGCAGGAATCCTGGCATGCTCTCAAGGGGCCACAGCAGACCTGCAAGAGAGAGAGAGCAATAAAAATCGTAGGATGCAGTTCTTATGCTTCTCGATGACTTACCGCAGAGTATAATCATGGGGTAGAATGCGCCCGTTGCCACAAAGTTTGCTTCCGTGTGGGATTTGCAGAAAACTGAGATGAAGAGACCTGTTTAAGGAGTAAACAAATTGTAATTTATGCAGTTGCCAAAAAATGCTACTCAGTTGTTATACCAAACAACATGCCACAGAAGGCTGTGAGCGTTAGTAAACCAATCAATGTTGTCGTATCTCCATTGTTGTACGTATCGAAGACGAGACCAATGTACATGATGACCTCAAACGATTGCAGTGACATGATAATCAATTGGGTTAAGAGATGAGCCCAGAGCATTTCGGTGGCTGAAACACCCGCCAACAAAGTACGATCCCAAATGCCATCCATGCGCTCCGAGATGAACACAGCAGCGGTCATCAAAGTGGCCAAGAAGAAGACCATGCTGCGAAGGGAGTAGGCAATCATAAATACTATCGATAGCTATCGATATACACGCGATACTCACGTCATAACAACGCCTGGTGCGCAATACTGCTGAAACTCAATTTCCGTGCTGCCATAGATAGGATCCTGAAACTGAACAGGCAATCGAACCAAAGCTGCACTCACATTGCATTCCTCGACAACTTTATTCATGAAGCTGCTGAATTTATCGCGCAACTTGCGCTGCATAAAGTAGGCAACTTGTTGATCTGCAATCAAAGTTATGCCAATATAAAGAAAGGTGTCAAAATGTAGTTAATCTTAAAATTTACCCGTCATGTCGATGTGCACAGTTAGCTCGGCATTATCCACCGATCCGTCGCTGGCGTGGATGCCATCCTCAATTAGTTCGGACACAGATTCGCTGAAGTTCTTTGCAAAATGAATATAGCCCACTGTGACAGTGCGCTTGGCATCCGCCAAGGCAGCGTCTTCAGTATCATAATATTTTCGTATAGCAATATCATCGCCAAGTTCTCTTATGTAGCGACAGGAGAGCTTATTGAAATGGCAGGTATCATTGGCTTGATAAAGTGTCCTTAGATTGTCATCGAAACACTCGGCATAACTGTCCACCTCACCCGAGTAGACGCCCAGGCCGAGATTTCTGGGTGTCTTGCCAATGGCCAAATAAAAACAGGTCAGTTGAATGATGGGAAACAGCAACATGAAAATGATGCCACTAAAATCGTGAAAAGATATTCTTGGTCATTATTGTGGTACTAGCTTCTGCCAAACTTGTACTCACGAGGGTTGCCTAAACAATTGCACAAAATTCTTTGTCATCAGAGCCTTAATGCGTCCTTTGGTCGTAAAGAAAACCTTTTTGCGATTCTCGTTCATTGGCTCCTCGAATGGTATCGGGGACTTCTCAGCAGCTGTTGGTTCATGCGAATCGATGACTTCTGTGGGCAGCATTGCTGTGGGCACTGCTTGATTCCTATTGATGTCCATTAGCTGTGGCAGCTCATCCTCGTTGCCCTGCCGCTGGCTCAGAATAAGAAAAGCGTCCTCAATGGACTGTGTGCCGAATTTGATCATAATATTGGTGGGCGTGTCTTCGGCCAGCAGAACCCCATTGCGCATAAGTCCAATCTTGAAAAAGAGAATATATCATTACTATCAAGTTTTAAAAATATTGTGATTAAAAAATTATATAAGAATATTTTACTTCAATTTCAAAATTAAGATAATTATCAAAAATATCTACATTAATAAGGTAGTGAATAGTTAATGGTTTGTTTCTAATTCATATTTCCAAAAAATATATTTTTAAAACTATCTATTCAAAAGTGAATTCCTTTATCATGATCCATGATCTTCAAAAATTTAATTATAATCTTTTCCATTTCAATTTGTATTTCTATCTCAAAAGATATTTAAAGTAATTTTAAATATACTTCAAACTTAATACCTTTAAAATATTATTGCAAGCTAATTTCGTTTGATTTAGATAAATTTTCTGCAAATATTGATTAGGTTTAATTGTAATATCTTTTATTTAAAAAATGTAATTTAAGTTCAATTTTACAAAACTTAGTTACCACGAACATTAGATGTATTATTATATTCCTATAGAAATTTAAAAAATATATATTGTGACTAGCTTATTCTTTCAAATTTACTCACGCAATTCGCCTGCTTGGCCTCCTCAATGTAATGTGTGGTAATAATCACAGCCAATTTGCTATTTCTAGTTGTCTCGACCAGAAAGTCCCAGATCCTATGAAGAGTACGTTAATAAATTAATTGGCGAAATTAAATTTCTTAAAAATTATTTACTTACTTTTCACGCAACATGGGATCGAGTCCGACAGTTGGTTCGTCGAGAATCAACAGCTCGGGATCGTGGATCATGGCGCAGGCGAAGGACAAACGTCGCTGTTGTCCGCCGCTGCATTCCTTGATCATTTGTCGAGGTGGCGGCAACTGAAGCAGTTCCTTGAGCAGCTTATACTTCTCGCGTATTTTCTCATCTGTGAGTCCATAGATGCGACCAAAGTAAAAGATCGTTTCCTTCACCGTCATCTCCTCGACCAGTGCAATTTCCTGTGGCATGAAACCCACTCGACTCCCAGGCACTCCGCTCCCAGGTTCGCCTGGTTTCACGCCAAGCACCGAGACTTCGCCGCCATTTAGGCGCCGCTGGCCAACAATGCAGGAGAGCAACGTGGTCTTGCCGCAGCCCGAGGCACCCAACAGGCCATAGCTAAGAGGAGGGAGAATCGATTGATCAATCAATTGATCGAAGGCTCATTATGAATGCAACTCACATGGAGCCACGCATGACGTTCATATTGAGCTGGTTGAGCACAATCTTGGGATTCGATTTGGAGCCATAATACTTATAACCATTGCGCACTTCAACGGCCGCCATCTTGCTAGATATGTGTGTGCGTGTGCGTGTACGTGTGTGTGTGTTCGCTCTCTTTAAAGCTCCGCTCTCTCGTTCTGTCTGACGTTGCTAATGTGCTGTGTGCGATCGAAAGAAGAATATGATGAGTATCGAGTAATCACTTGCGTCAATAAATCTTTATACGGTTATGTATTTTATTGATTGGCGCTGCTTTATGACAGACACGTGCCAAGGCACACAAAGCGTCAAAGATGCCAAAAAAAAACTGATAAAAAATATATTTATATAAATAAATCGATGCTTTATGCTTGTCGTGAATTCTAGGCATTCGCTTAGCTTCCATTCACAAGTTGTGTTTTTTTCGGAAAGTGAAAATTAATCTAACAACTTGTTAAATCCGCAGCGGAGTTCACTGCCCCTTCACTTCTCAAAAATGCCACGCATAAGTTCACCTACTTTGCCATGTCACTACAACAACATACAATTTCAATTTTATCAACTGTCAATCGCATTACTCAATAGTCACTCTTTAAGTTTTTATGTAATTGCTTATAATCGCAAGTGTTGAGCGTTTCATTAACCTTTGGTTTTGTACATTTAATTGCATTTTAAGCTGATCTGTCAATTAAGAACTTACACTTGATGTTCCGTGACTGACGATGATGAAAAGGGCGGTTGCTTTTTAATTAATGGAATCGAATGGCTGACAGAAGTCATTAGGTTGAGTGATTTCATGATCCTCTTTGCAATTTAAACCGCACTTCACTTAAGAGTTTTACATTCATCATTCAAATATTTCTATAGAATTTTATGAAGAGCTTTGCACCCGCTTTGGTTAGGGAGAAATACAATTAAGAGCATAATTATGAGGCAAACATGAGAAAGTTTAATAACTGTTTAAGCAAAAACATTATCGCAATCAGCAGATGACATCGATTGAATGTTTAATATTTGTATTTAAATTAAAGAGCATATTTGTTTGGATTTAAAAAAAACACCTGTATAATAAACCAATGTAATGACGTTTATAGCGATTGAAATGCTTATTATGGAACAATATAAATATTTATAGTATACGTTCTTGGCTAATTGTTAACCTGAATAGCAAGGTAGAAGGTCTTGTTTTTAGTATTGCAATGTTTACCAATAAGAATTAGCTGTTAAAATCGTGAAATAAACAACACAACACAACACTAGATTTCTCAGAAGAACCTTCTGGCGTGTTGGGTCATTGAAATTGTGCTGAACAAATGTAAAATTAACTATATGACAAAACTTAAAACTCAAAGTCGCACTGATGCAGCAAATATTGACAAAAGTTACAGATATTTTCTGTGTGGGCAAAGTTGTTTTGTTGAACAACTGAATTTCACTTTACTTACATTATTTATGCATGTCTGTAAATGCAAATTACAAAAGCACTCAGAACGTGGGCCACTCGGGCAATGACAACACGGAAAAATCAAATGAGAAAAGACAAAGCGTCTTGAATAACAATACACGAATACAGACATACAAATATATCTATATATGTAAATGTAATATTTCAGCGTTCAGAAAATGCATTCAGAATAATCAAACAAAATGTGTCGTGTGTGTGAAATGAACTGTGAAAGGCGTCACAGGTAAAGAGAACAAAGATTCCAAATTATTCCTATGGAAGTAAAAGGCTTTAAGACGAATGTAATTTTGTGACACTAGCGAATTACTCTCAATTAATAAAATAAAGTATACTCGAAGTTTAGTTGATGAAAACTACAATCGAAATACGTAGAAATATTTCGAGATATTCGCTTACTCATTTGTATGCCTGGCATATGAATCATTAGCAGGCAATCAGTAGATAAAATATTTTACTATCCCATGCATATTTTAGAGACTGTTATTATAAATTACCCAATAAAATGGCGCAAATGAATTGGCTATTCAAATGACTTAAGCTCATCTCTACCTTCTAATTGCAATATTTAAATTTAGTGTTGCTAACTTCACGATAATTGCGAAATGGCTGAGAGATGAAGTTCAAATGGATTAGGTTTTTCCTTGAGTGGCAAGCCCAGTAATCATTATTTTTGACATCCTTGCTGCTGTGCAATTAATTTTAATTTGCTGTTGTGTCAAGTCTATTGGCAACTCCTGTTTAAAAATCAATGACCTCGTCTCACAGACTTTGACCCACTTACGTTGCCAGCTCATGTTCAGTTTGAAATCCGTAAACTCACACACACACACACACACACACACACACAGACAGACAATCACACTGCACATGTGCCGGAGACAGAGACCAAGACGGAGACGTAGAGCTGGCTCCCTCGTATCTTGGCATCTCTTAGATACATAATCAAATGAGCCGGCTAACTAGAAAAAACAACAATCACAACAACCATAGTAATAATAACAACAACGCATACACAAAAAAGACCATAAAAGCGTTCGAAAGTCAAACTCGAAAAAAAACATAAAAAATAAAAGCTTACCCAAAAAAACTTGAGTAAGGTTAGTAACATGAATTCGTGGTCATAAATTGACGTATCTGCTGTTATTATTATCGCGTTGCTGCTTTTGTTGTTTGCTTAACATTACGCCAGATGACGCAAAGGACAACAATTTCAGACTTGATATGTTTTTAACCCAAAAGACAGGTGCGCAAAAAAAAAGTTGCACCTCTTTTGTGTGGAATTTCATTGCATTGCTTAAGCTTTAAGTTTGTAAAGCATGTGAGTCAGATGTAAAACAAAATCTTGGGAATTTTCTGAGTTCAAAGCAAATAGAATCAAGAAGGATCTATGGGATTTTGTGTAGTCGCCTTTTGTAATACCCTGTTAAACAGTGAAGTTAAAATTAAAAAAAAAACATTTTAATTAAGGATATTTTCTACTTTATTTAGTCGTCTTTTTTAAATCCTTTTAACGCTTACAGTTGAAATACTAAAAAATAAAACATGTTAATTACTTGCGCGTGCTCAATTTTTTGCGGTTCTTATGCAAATTAGGAAAGCATAAAGAAAGCATTTTAAAGAAATTTGCATAATTAATGAGTTATAATCTTAAATAGGTTTGCCAATTTTATAATCAGGTCGTTCCTCTTGTGATGGCATTACAATTTAAAAGTTTAATCTTATCACTAGCCTTCAAGCTGGCAATTTCGTAAAATCAAAGATTTACTATGATAAATGATTGATAGTTAAATTTATTATTATTAGGTGCAACTTGTGACATATTGTGCACCTCAAACTGCATGCCAAACTGATTATACCCCATGCAAGTGTAAAGACAAAATTAAAAAAAAAACCCAAATAATCAACAAAAGAAATAACAAAAACAAAAAAAAACGTAAAGCGCAGCGCCAAAAACAAAACAACGCCAAGGTTGCCAACTGGTTAGCGGCCGCAGTCGCAGTCGCAGTCGACTTCGACGTCGCAGCCAACTTAAACGTAAACGTCGTAACGTCAATTGCCGTCGCGGTTGTTCCAAAATTTTTGTTTGGTCTAAGCCGTGTGTGTATTAATGTTGTTATTACTGCTGTTGTTGTTGTTGTTGTTGTTGTTCATATGCAACGAATTTAATTTGCACATTTGCAAATCTTTTGCAATGCTTGCACTGAGGTCGAGAGAGGCCCTGAGCGGCACACACAGCTAGAACCCCTCCCTCTGCTTCCCTCCACGCACTTGCTTTCTCAGCAGCAAGAACTTGGTTATATCATTAAAGACACTGACACGCCCCCCAGCCAAAAAATTGCCACCTTGATGCAGTTGAACGGCTTTTCATCAAGACTGAAGCAACTACAAGTTTGCTTTGCTTGGCTGCAGTGTTAGTGGGTATTTAGTTCGTGCAACATGCAGCAGCAACAACAGTCACAGTTAAGGCTACAGCCAATGCTGCAGCAAAGATCGTGGATTGTTCAATTGCTCGACAGTTGCTTCCTTCTCGCTTGTCACCAGCTGCCCGTTGCCCGTTGCCTGTAGCCAGTTGCAAGTTGCAAACAGTTGAGTTGAGTTGAGCGTTGCCAACTGGCCGCACTTTTCTCTCGCTCTGACTGCAGTTTCGGTTTTGTGGCATGGCCACTTCTTATATAATCCAGCAACAATCATTTCGGCCAAGCTGCAACATCAGCAACAACAACAGCAGCAGTAACAGCAACAGCAACAACCGCCACAGCAATCAGCAACAGCAACAGCTGTCTGAGTTAGTTGTGTGCACTGTTTACATCATTTACATTTAATACAAATGCCGCATTTAACATTTCAAAGTGCCACTTGCCACATTTAAAAAGGTTAGCTAAATTTTCACAGCAAAATAATTTATAATAAACCATTTGAATAATAAATGTAATTAAATAAATAAACCCAAATTAAATTCAGGAATATTTCGCAAAACTTTTTCTCCTTTATTTCGTAATATAATATTTATTTTATTTATTACAACAAATAAAATCAGTTATAATTAAAAACAAGTCCCAATAGAACTAACGAATTTCTCCAATTATAATAGGTTGATTATAGAAATAAATAAATTATAGCCAAGGAAAATTACGAATAGTTCACCAAATTAACTTCCCTTCTTTCCTCGTAATTAAATTTTAATTTTTTGCAATGAAATTTTTAAATTTAGTCCAAGATCCCAATTAATTCATTCCGTTTTATTATTACACTGTAAATGATTTGAAATTTCTTGCATATTTGCCTACTTCATGTTAATGAATTATCAATTAATACACATTTCTAATTCCACTGTAAATGATTTGGAATGTTGAAGCTTATCCATTTCTTTTAACTCATTTTGTCTATGAACATATTATTTTCTTTCTTTGATTTTCGCAAATGTTTTATTTATGTTATTCGAATATCTGTTTGATTTCGTTTATTTCATTATCTTTCCTTTTAACTATTATTATTATAGCGACTATTCGCTTTGCTGTGTATTGTTTTTTCTGTGTCATTTCGCACCAGTGCATTATGAACATGTAACAATTTTGCACACTTTTTACCCCATTTACTTTTTGCAGACAAAAGTACTTATGTATGCATGAGTACGAGTATAAGAGGTGAGGTAAATGACAATGCAAAAGATTTGTGGGTAGCTAGCTGGATGATGATCATCTTACTGTGTTGCTAAAGTGGGTTACACCAAACACTTTCAAATTGTGAGTGTACCATAAGGCGACGCAAGAAAAATGTGCAATGGGAAGCGATTAGCTAAGAAAACTCGATTATTTATGACAGATATTTTCATTTACATGAGAGCTACATGGGTTTTTCCCCCCATGGACCCGACCGGCATTTTAATTGATCTCCTCTTAAGCGATCTGAATCTATTAAATTACCTACACATGAATTTCTGGGATCCCAACTATCGCAGTAGTTGAAGCTCAACACGAAATTTATATATGGCAGTCATTGTCTGTTGCAATATTTTGCATTGCCCAATCCCCTCTGCTGGCTGCTTGGCTTGGGCACCTCCAACATGCCATTTCCCATACATACATGCATATGTATACTACTACTTGTGCTGTACGCTCTTTTTTCGAAATATTATGAGGAAAAACAAACAGAAAGACAGTTAACAGTCGACAGAAGACAGTTAACAGTAGCAGGGGCACCCGAAAGAGTTGTTGTCGTTGTTTTGGATATGAATGTTAGTTGCTGTTGTTGTTGTTGTTGTTGTGGCTGCTGCTCGCTTATGAAGTTCAGCTTTTATTTGTCTTTAGCTTACTATGTGCTTTTATTGCACTATTTTCTTGTTTTTTTTTCCAAGCATATAACAAACCGAAACGAAAACGAAACATTTTCGAATAACTTTATTTTTGGTAGCTTCTTTCGTGCTGTCTTTGTGATTGTCTTTACTTGCGTTTCTTTATTTGTTTTGGTCAATAAAACACATATACACATATGCACACACTCGCATACATTCACATACTTCACATGCTACATCTGCTTCATGCATTTGCGCACACGCGCCAGCCCGCACAAGTTTGTGTCTTAAGTCTTTCGTATTTTTATACATATTTTTGTTTTTAGCTTCCAAAAGAAAAGCATTTGTTTTGTCCAATGAAAAACCGCTGACTAATTTTGAAAAGGCGGAAATTTGTTTATAACCTAAATCTACTTTTTTATATTATGCATTTTTTTTTTTATTTTACACTGTCAAATCACTTTTCATGTGGCTTCAATTCACTTTTATATAGTACACTCATTTCATGATAGTTTTTGCTTTTCACACTTTGCTTAGTTATTATAATAAATGTTGTAGTTTGTTTCGTACCATTCAACGGCTCTTCTAACCAACTTCTCCTTGAGAGCGAGCGCTTGGTAGTGTGTTGCAATTTTCTTTTGCTTTTTGTACTTGTATTTTTCTTTGCTTTTCGCCGACTAGCGACTGACTACCAAGTTTGGCGGCTCCGCGCACCGTTTTTCAGCTATCTCTCAACCGTTCCGCTTACCCCAAGTGTCGCGGCCAAGCTACGTTTGTCGACTGAACACTCAAAAGCGACGCTGGCCCGCTCGCAAGCTCGCCGCGGCTCGTCGATCGGACAAAGTAAAGCAACTTCACATTCGACTTCGACTTGTGGCCGCACAGCTTTCGCAGCGCTTTGACGACGCTTTTGCAGCGACTACTCACACTCACGCAAAACGAAAAGTTCATTAAAATGCGAATTTTTTGTTGCTTCCTTTTAAACCAAAAATAAAGAGAAAAAACCTACAAGATAGATCGTAATATATATAAAAAATTATTAATGCGCTACAACACAGCAAATTTTGTTTGTTTTTTTTTTTATGCCGTCGCACTCAACACATGTCAAACTTTTTCTACTTCGTTTAGCTAAATTTGACTTTTTTCCTCACTCGATTTGGACAACAATTTGTACGTAGAAATGTTCAAGTTGTAATCTCTCGTGTCAAGCATAATGTGAGCCTTTATTTTTGGCATAAACGACAAATGGCTTAATAAAAATATTTATATTAATTTAGATAAATTGTTAAGAAAATTGTAGACAACAATATTTAATTTTACATGTTTGCGATTCAGCATATGTTTTTCATTAAATTATGCAATTAGAAGCATTGAATATCAAGTCACATAATGCCCTTAAATTTGTGCACGTATTTTACTGATCAAACTTTTCAATCTATTTCTTTGCAGGTATGTAAACGCTTTATAACAATTATTATTCTATGGTGAGTGTTTGATTGATTGACGGCTTAAGTGCGCATTAAGCTGAATATATAAGGACTCATTGCTGGGGTAACAAGCCCCAAACAGAATAATCATCAATTGATATCATTCGCATAACTTGTATATGGAAGTCAGGCATAGACAATTGTTTTATTGTACTTCTTAATTGAACTTTATGTGCAACAGGGTAAGCACGACAGCCAAACACCCAAGCAAATGCAAGGAACTCCGGAAGGAAATAGTTCTCATTATATGAGATTACCGTTTATTAAATTGAAATGTCACGCAATATCTATTAAATAAATTGTGCCTACTATTTTCATTTCAATTATTAGCATGCAAAAAACTTTGTCTTGAATAAAGTAATTGAAAACAATTTATTAGAGATTTTAAAAATTTGATATTAGAGAGACGCCAGTAGTTTCACCTAACATTGACTTTTCTACTCCAAATTAGTTTAATGATCCCCCTTAAATGTTAAGGATCACCTTAGTTAGAAGTGTAGACTTAATTGCTTGTACTATAATTAGACAAAGTTATTCCACGAATTGCTAATTGTCATTTAAATATCGCAGTATAATAAGCCCCATTGAGCAATTTTAACTTGCGGTTTTGCCCTCAGCAATCTTTGAATGTTTTCAAGTGTGTAGATTCCGAGTGGGTTTGAGTTATAAATTCCAAATTTACCTGGTAATTTGTAGGAATTGTTATAGAATTTGTTATTCATATTCACTAAGTGAAAATATTTTGTGTATTTTACATACTGAACATTAATGTTATTCGGCAATATGAAATAAGTTGCTACTTTGGTTTATTAAAGATTTTGACTTACACTTGCTAATAATTTAACTAAATGTAATTAAGAGAATGTTTTCATATTGGTTATGAAGTACGTCACCTTTGATCTGACTTCTATATTATCAGTATATTTTGTTTTCTCATATGTAACTGCCGCCTGTGAATTTGAATTTATTTACTAGACATTCATCGGCATTCTCTTTATTGACCAAGTCACCTGAGATTAACTCACACTATTGATGTCACACTCTCGGTTGCACTTTGCCCCAATTTGCTTTCGTGTTTCATATGCGCATCTCAATTAACCCATTTGTTTTCCATTTAACCCCAATTTTTCACAACTTTGTTCGTTTTGAATTCGCCTTCTTTTTTGTGATATTTTTACTGTTTTTTATATTATGTTTGCAAACATTTCGAGATGCTTGCGGCTATTTTGTCAGTCCGTCGTGTAGCCTTTCTGTCCGTCCCTCTTGCTTCGGCTTCGGCTTGTTTCTTTCTTTCTTTTTTCATTTGTTGCACAAGTGTGCAAAATAAATTGGTTCGGAGAAACACACACAGACAAACAACTGAAAACAGATGGATATATGTATTTCGCCCGAGCTCATTGTCTTACTCAAGCATAAAGTTTATGACATGTTGAAGCCCGATTGTTGCGATAGTTTAAACATTAATTTCTATGCAAAACGAGGCAAAACACTTAGAGACGACCACAACAAAAAAAAATCACAGAAAAAGAGAGCAAGACTCGCCGAGCTGAAGAGTCGAATGATTTCTGCATTCATTTCTTAAACGGCGCATGTGTTGAGCTTCAGTTTCTTCTTCTTCTTCGTCGTCTTCATCGTCATCTTTATCTGCAGCTTCGCTTCAACATATTGTTTCGTGTTCAAGGCCAACGCTGGCGCTTTCTTTTACAATAGCGTCGACCTTGACGCGCTTGCTTGCGACTGCGCAAGCGTCAACGTTCAGCCATTTAGCTGTTGTGTTTAGCTTGTCGAGTGCCGCGTCGCTCTCGCATCGCTGCTTAAGTTTGCACGCTGTTATCAGAGTGCCAACAACAACGCTGCCGACGGCAGCAGAAGCAGCAACAACAACCCGGTTAACCCACTTAAAGTCTGTTGAACGCGTCGGCTCAACCGACTGTTTGTCTGTCTTATTGATCAGCAGCCCAGCAAATAGCAACGTTTAGACTGACGGACTTGTAATTTTTGGTTAAGCGCCGAAAACAGAAATGTCGCAAAGTATATACATACATACATATATATTTTTTTTATTATTATTTTCTTGTTGTTGCTGTTGCTGCGAGTTGTGCAATGATTAACTAGCCCGCCTTTGCGCGACTCTCGCGCTCTTTAGGGTCTCTTCAATGCCCTTGCCCTGATATACTTTCGCCTTATCATACTCTTGGTTGCTATTGGCAGTTACATACAATAACTAAATATAAACAAAAAAAAATAAATAATAATAATAATGTCATGTCATGTCAGACTTAAAGTTCAAGATTTACTATTGCTATTAAAATTTGTAATAACAAATAAAAACAATTTTTTTCCAATTCTGATTTCTAAAATATAAAAAAATGATCAACTAAGTTTAAGGTAATTCTTTTGCAGAGTATTTTATCGTCCACAAGCTTTTTCTCAGATTTTCATTCATGTTAAATTGCTGAAATATAAGCATAAACAAAATATGAACTAATGAAAATGCAACTGTGCTCTGTGCTCTGCGCTCTCCAACATCAATTGAGTCTCTCTCCCTCTCCTCTCACGCGCTCTTTGAACTAATCGTTCCCTTGTGCTCTTTATTGGGCTCACTCTCTCAGCAATTGCTGCGAGGTTATGAAGTTTTGTAATAGTTGATGGGTTTATTGTGCTGTCGCAGACTTTTAATTTGCCATCTAGTATTTAGAAAATACGAACATGTTTTATTTTAAGTACTATTGTAAAACAATACGTTCATGTTTCAATGGAATTTTTTCCTATCTCTGTTTACTTATCAAATTTGCTGGACAGGTTCTTTTCGTGTCTTTTGTACTTTGTTTTGCAATTGATATGAATAATATAATTAAACTGCAATTATAATTGGTTGCGAAATAACATTTTAATAGCCGTTTCGAGTCATGTCTTTTTATTATCTTTATATGGAGGGTCTAACATATTTTTGTGCAAATTTGTTGACAGTGTTTTTAAGAGTAAGCAATTAAACGTATTGACAATAAACTCAAATATATTGACATTCGAATATTAACACTCAACACTCCTATTTGAGATAAACGACAAGGCTTCACCCTTCAAATCAATTAAAATTTTCTGCAAATTAAGATGCATTATCATATTTGCCTATCTGCTAATTTATAAGCAAAAACTAAATTCACACTTTTAATCGATTGTCAAACAAAGCATTTTTATTAAAAATCAACATCTTGACAACCCTATTAAAGCTTTATTTATTTTCGGCTTTACGAGCTTTTTACTGACTCTTCTTTTATTTACTTCTCTCATATCTCAAAGCTCAGCTTGAAGTAAGTTTTCATCTCTCCAAGTTACAGTTTGTTTACAAACTCTCTTAAGCTGGCCTAGCAACAGGTCGTATCTAATAAAATTCAATTAGAGTACACATGTAAATTCCAATTCGACTGGAGCATGTTGCGTTAATCGATGCGGCAACATTTCTCAAAAAGCTTTGCAGCCAAAACTTGGCAACAAAGTTGACAGTAAAAAAATGTATGTGACTCCACAACTTAATGAGCTTCAATTAGTTTAAATGAAATGAAGCTGTGGTATTTTATAGAGTTTGCAGACACAGCAGCAACAACTTCATCTGCAAAATCGTTTATTTAATTGAGTTTCATTTAGCGGCAAACTACGAGTATTAGGAATGTGATGGGAAATGTTTTAGATGTATTTCATTCTCGAAACTGACCTGCCTTGACCCTGAAAAAAGTTAAATTAAAAAATTAAAATTACTGCAATAGGTTTTAACACAAAAAATGATTGAAAGAAGATTTTAAAATGTAAATTATTTTATTGACTATAAGAAACCCTCTAAATTGCTTTATTTGCTCAGCCTAAAAATATGCTATATAAACATTAAAACAAGAATTCATTCTTCAACAATGATATAATAAAAACTTGATTTATTTCCATTCACGATTGAATTAACAAAGCCTATTAATATAATTTTTTTTACCATTCCCCGGCCTATACAATGATCTTATATGTGAAATGTACTTGTTTTTTGGATAGTATTTTAATAAAATCAATGGAACTTGGAAATGTTTTATGTCATTAATATAAAACTACTGAATTATTATAAGCAAATGTCTAAATGAACATAATTTTAAAGAATTTTTTTTTTGGACGGCTTTCAGTCTGTATACAAAATATATAAATCTTTGAAACAGTGGGAAGTACCATATAAAGAATGATAGTTTGCTTTATGCGGAATCGCCTAAAGCTCAAGACCCCCAGCAATTAACCTGGTACAATTACATAAAATAAAAAGAGTTAAAGTTTTTAAAAATCGTAGCGCAGTAACAAAACAACATCAGAGTCAACTAGACAATAGACTGTTAAACAAATATTTAAGCAACATGCTTCTGTTGCTGATACTTACATTATTGTCTTTGACCAGGAGCAGGCCTGAGTCTGGTGTGGAAATTGTGAATTTATCGACGCAGCTTCTCGATCAAAGTGGCTTCAAGCAATTGCCCTTTCGACTTAAGCCCTACAACATAGGCGTCTACTACACAAAGCTGGATGACAGGCTACGTCAAACCCTGCTCGATGTTCGCAATCGGACACAAGTGACGGTGCTCTCCAAGATCGATTCTCTGCTGGAACATAATGCCAAGATTGGCAGACTTCAGCAGCCGGTCGCAGAAGATTATAGTTTTCCATGCAACTTAAGCAAAGGAAGATCTCCTGAACCGCCAAGTCATATAACTCGATTGCGTCCCGGTGATATCGATATTGTAGCTGCCCTTGGGGATTCTACCCATGCTGGTACTGGCATCTTGGCTTTGGGATGGCGTGATTTGATGACAGAATATCGGGGCTTCTCATATGGAGGCGGCGGCATTGAATCCTGGCGCACTGTGCTCACCGTGCCCAACATACTGAAGCTATACAATCCGAATCTTTATGGCTATGCCGTCGCTCATTGTCTGGCTGTCGATCCCAATTCACGATTCAATGTTGCTGAGCCAGCGTTGTACTTGTTGGATTTGCCATTTCAGGCGCACGTTCTTATCGATCGCCTGCGGAAGGATCCTAAGGTGGATATGGCGAAGCATTGGAAAATGATCAACATTCATGTGGGTCCCAATGACGTGTGCACCGAACTGTGCCACAGAGATGACTTGGAGGCCTTTCTGCGCACGGTGAAAAGTGTTATGTATGAAACCTTCCGAGTGCTCAGAGATAATGTGCCGAGACTGCTGATTAACTTTGTAATACAACCGGAGATTCATGATATGCTCAATACAATACACAAAATGCCACAGGACTGTAAAGGAAAAACCATTTTCTTCTGCCACTGTCACCCCAAATATGACAAGTCGCATTTTTACAATGCTGCTGAGCGATTTGTGAGAATGCAGAAGGAAATTGCTTCGATGCCCGAGTTTCAACGCGATGACTTTGCCATTGTGAATCATGGCATTCTCAGGAATATTAGCGATTTTTGGTCAAAGAATGGGGTACTCGACCATACTTTTATGGCCAACGATTGTATACACTTCAGTCAGAAGGGTCAAGCGGTGTTGACCAAACTATTGTGGAATAGCATGTTTGCGCCAACTGATTTTAGATTTACAGAAGCTTGGAGTCATCCCTTTGAGCATTTTTTGTGTCCCAATGCAGAGAATCTGTTTCTGAGAACAAAAGGTGACCAATATTAATTGGATAATAATGTTAAAAAACTGAAAAAGTTAACTCAGTTCTTAGACTATGGATATTATTGCAGTTTTTACACTGTTATATTCTTGTATAAGAAATATAAATATACAACTAAAGACAAAGAAAGATATTCAAAAATTTATTTGTCAATAAAAACTCCTTAATATTTTATTTAAATATGAATTAAATACATGAAATAGTAATAGTAATAAAGAAGGGAATAAATTTGAAAACGGAACTGAATAACGTTTATTTTAATATTTTCGGCATACTTAAAATTATTACGTACATAGAGAAGTGTCGTGGATTAAACGAAAAATATTTATTCCACGCCCCTTTAAGCTACCGCGGCAAAATGTACTTTAAAATGAAAAGAAAAAAATTCAAAACGCCTTGTTTGATTATAAATGGGGCAAGCAACGTGGTTAGTGGGAATCTTTTCTGTGAATCTGCCCAGTGATCACAGATTATTTCAATAAATCAGTAAAGCGGAAGTCAAACACTGGGGACATGTAGGCTCAATGAATTAACGCAAAGCCCAGCTTAAGCATCCAGCTTCAGTTCCAGCCTCTTGGCAACCTTCGTGACACACCTGTGTTGTGAGTCAACTTGACGTATTTTTAGATAACTTCACTTTGTATTATTGAAAATATTTTATATATAATATCATTTTGTGGGCAACAACCGACGTCAAGTACAAAATGAATAGCAATAAATTCAAACTGAAAATAAAACAATAGTTATTGTTTTGGTTTTTGCACTTTTTG
Source organism: Drosophila nasuta (assembly GCF_023558535.2). Classification (NCBI taxonomy): domain Eukaryota; kingdom Metazoa; phylum Arthropoda; class Insecta; order Diptera; family Drosophilidae; genus Drosophila; species Drosophila nasuta. Next base: position 8,009,875 of record NC_083455.1, on the reverse strand, counting down.
CATATCTATCCACTTTAGGTCTAAAGATTTCAATTCCTTTAACAAATAACCGAGCAAACAATTAGCTATTAACATTTCAAGTGGCTCAAAACAACTCAAAGCAAACTCACTTGAGCTTAATGTGCAACTATTTGTTGATCCGTTGTCGCTGTGCTCTCAGCCTGACAATTAGACGAAACTCTCTGAATGAGATCTAAGCTCCAGTAAACTATCGACAGGGGCGTCGGAACGTAATGCTAAATGGGGTAAACGAATTGAGATTTGTTTTTTTTTGTAAATTACATTTTGAAAGTCTTATTTGCTCCTTTTTCTTCTCGACTTTAGCACTTAAAGTGCTCCATTAAATTAAGAGAACAATTTTTGCTAGTTTCCTGGTTCTAAAGTTTAGAAACTTATTTTCGCACTCTTGACTAACTTTATAACAAAACTTTATAGACTTTGCTCTGCGAAAATGCAAACTGGTTTGGATTTAGTGATTTAACAATTACAATCAAATTCCCATTATTAATTAAGCATTTGTTGATATTGTTGATAAATAACAATTGTAATCATTTCATAGTTAAATTTAAAGAGCTAAAGCTTGCTTCGTATAATGTAAAACTGGAATCCCCCTATAGAAGTTTGAATCACACTTAAAAGTGCCTCTTAAAATAATGTTTTTGCTTTTAACTGAATTAAGTGTGTACAAAGTCTACGCCACTGTAGCTCCAATTTATTTATAAGTACATTGTTTTTATTTTTATATAAAAAAGCATTATGCGTAGTCTGACATGTTGCAGTAGCATCAATGTTTTTTTGCGGTCGCTCCAAGGTAATTATTTTGTTTTGGGTTTCTGCTAGTATTGTAGTGTTTGAGTTTTCGAAAATATCTTTGAACCCAACACCACTTGTGTGTATCCACAGTCATGTTTTGGGTCCAAGCAGGGCATGGCTTGTCATTTTGTCAGTCTGTCGAGTTTGTTATTTCGTGATAGTTAATGTCTCGGTCAACGCAATTGAGTCAAGTTCTGTAGAATACTGCCGGTTTAGTGTTGTTGTCGATTTTAATGGAAGGAATGAGTGGTTATGAGAGTGCTCATTGCGAAGCTCCGACAACAAATTGTGTGATGTTTGAGGTTCCATTCATAGCGACATTTAAGCGATCAACTCATTTGCCATTCGAATGAGAACGCGTTAAGAAGTCGTTGGAAGCGCGCGAGTGTTTTAAGCGAAATAAAGAAATAACTGACTTTCCACGTATTTAAATGTGATGCACAGATTGCAATTTAACAACAGCCACAATATCAAATATGCCGCTCAGCCTATTTGCATTGCTTGTGGCGATGCTTTTTGCATCTGCCGATGCTGCTACACGTCGCATTATTCCCGAGAAGAATCGCTCGAATTGTTTTCTGGCCAGCCTAGGTGTCAAACCCCATCCTTACCACGCGAGGCTGATCAACACACACGATAGTCCGCTGTACACGAATATAGATCGCGATCTGCGGCAAATTCTGCTCAACACTCGTGGCACAACTCTGAATTGGGCGCTGCAGAATATCGAATCGCTCCATGCCCTAAATGTAAGAGAGGGAAAAATGCAAACAGTGATTCCTAGTCGAGTGCCATTTCCGTGTCCATTGAATAACACACGATCAGCCATAACGCCCACATCGATTGAAAGACTGCGTCCAGGAGATATCGATGTGATTGCCGCCATTGGTGATTCACTCTCAGCTGGCAATGGGATAATATCGAAGAATGCCTTCGACATGCTGAACGAATTTCGTGGACTTGCCTTCTCGGGAGGCGGTCTCGAAGATTGGCGCACCTTCTTGACTCTGCCCAATATACTGAAGGTATTCAATCCTCAGCTCTATGGCTATGCGACGGGCAACAGTTTGGTAGTGGATCACCGCACCTCGCATCTGAGCATCGCGGAGCCCATGATCATGTCACGCGATCTCTTCTATCAGGCGCGAGTGCTCATCGATCTGCTGCAACGTGATCCACATGTGGATATGCAGCGACATTGGAAACTCGTCACCGTCTTTGTGGGCAACAACGATCTCTGCTCGGACATTTGCTTTTGGAGGGATCCGCTGTTGGCGGTCGATCAACACGAACGTGATTTGCTCAAAGCGTTTCGCTTGCTGCGCGACAATGTGCCACGGCTGCTCATCAATCTGATTGTTGTGCCCAACATTCAGCAGAGTATGCGTCACATCTCGGGAGTTCCCACGCAGTGCTTCATAGTGCATCGCATCGCCTGCAATTGCCTGATGAGCGATCGCATCACAGCGGCTCAACGAAAGCAACGTCAGGAGACAATTCAACGCTGGCAACAAGTGGATTTAGCTGTTGCTCGTCTGTCTGAATTTCAGCGCAAGGATTTCGCAATCATTGCTCATCCCATTGTCAGCAATATGACGACACCTCTGATGCCCGATGGCAGCACAGATTGGCGTCTGTTCTCCCACGATTGCTTTCACTTTAGTCAACGCACCCACGCAATGGTATCGAATCAGCTGTGGAACAGCATGCTTCTGCCGGATGAGTTAAAGCCAAGACCGAATGTTTTTCCTAAACCCTTTCAGCAGTTTCGTTGTCCCACCGAAGAGCAGCCTTTTCTTGTGGTTCGTCCCAGCTGAGCTGTAGAATTAGTATTATTTAATCATATGTTTCGAAGGTGCTTTATTGTGATTTATGCTTTTCTGCTTGCCAGAAAATAGAACAATTAAATACATGTTACCTATTAGCTTTCTTAGGAGTTGAGTTCTGTAAAAAAAAAAAACATACATGCTTCAGAAAGTAATTATTGTAAATTATAAATCGATGTAATTAGTAATAATAGGAAGATCTTATATTAATAAAAATAATTCAATAAATAATACAAGTAAGAAAGTCACATGTCGTGTGGTCTTGACTATCCATTTTTAATAAAATTCTCAAAATATACAATAAAGAATACCTAATTATACCAAAGGTATATATAATGATATAATATAACTTTCTAAATACAGCATACGCTACAAAATATACTAGATTTTTTTTTAAATTAATTTTTTTAAAATTTGTTCTTAAATAACAAATAACAAGTTTCATCTGATTCGAAGCAAATCTTTATAATGTAGTTATTATTGTCATCAGCCTTCACTTTATCAGAATTATATAAATACCGTACAATTGTTCTCTTCATAAATTCTTTTCTGACTACTAAGGCTTACTAAAGAAATGTTGAAATGAGTTCGCTCCTTTAAATCGTAATAATGAAAGAACTCGAAGCCATTACTGAACATAATATGTTAGTTGCCTGGCAATTGTGAAACGTTGCATCTGATTAAACAGGCTTACTTGTTTGTTGTCCAGTATTCGCAGACTTATCTTCCGTAAGCGCTCTTAGTGTTCTGCCACTCTTACCTGCCCTCGGACTACTCCGTTTCAATTAAAATATTATGCAATTTTAAATATATTTTTAATTAATTAAAAAACACTAAAAAACAATACTCCGCCCAGCATAAAAATTCATTAAAAATACTTTTTGCTTATATGGCAGAAAGTATTTTTCCTGTTTGTTGCGGAACTCAACCGAACCCGACCCATCATCATTGCGACTTGTACGTACGCGTGACAATGCCGCCCGCTTATTACGCCCATGCTCCGCAGCTGCCCCATTTAACCTCACGCCCAGCCAGGAAAATAAAAACAAAGCGTTGAGAGCAGCATTTCGCATATGCAACGAGCGACGAGGCCACCTGCAAACCGGACAGTTGCCAATGGGCGGCGACCAACCCCCAGGACTTTGCATATATGGTAAAAAAAGAAAACATATATACACGCCCATTGCAAACAAGGTTGTATTGTGGGTGGGTGGCGAATGTGGGACGGGCAAAAAGCAACGCAACCAAAATAAAAAATCTGAAAAAATTGCGGCCGCAGCAGCTGAGGCAGCTGCAAGTGTGTGGGCAGGGGCTGTAAAAATTATATTAAAAATGCACTGTCCGAAAAAAGGGCGTAACATATACACACTCACTCGCACACACATACTCTGACAAGCTTTTAAACCCTTGCCCGCCAAAAAAAATGAAAAAGAAACGAAAACAAAATAAATAAAAAAATGTAATAATAAAGTTGAAGCGCTTGGCTGAGAATGGGGCCAGACCCTGGTTGATATAGTATATGTGTGTGTATATGAAACACTCACTCACACACCTCTCTATATATATTACATATTTAAACATTTGCAGAAAACAACGGAAAAAGAAAAAGTGTCCCGTTGCAAAATATGCAATTTATTGCGAAGCACAGTAAATAAACCAAATAAACAGCCAAACGCCATTTGCATCGCGAGAGTGAGAAAATTGTATAGTGGGAGTGGGAAAGTAGAGAAGAGAAGAGGTGGCAAAACCCCAAATGATAAATAAAATTTAAAATCTCGAGCCTTGATTAACCCAAACGAGCATTAGTACCGCCAAGAGTGGTCACAAATTCCATCTACAGCCCCCCTTAAAAATACCCCTCGCTTTGTTTGCGTAGTTAGCAAAAAAAAAACGAGAAGAAAAATTGCAGATGAAAATTGGGGGACGATGCGAAAATATCGCAGCATACAGACGGGCTCAGATTTTGGTGCGAGAGAAAGGAAGCTGATGAAACAGAGCAGAATGCGAGGCAAACATTGCATAAATATAATATGATTGCAAACAAAAACATTTGAGCCATTTGAGCTTGTCATTTGTACCAAGCTTTTTTCTACTTTTTTTCTTTCCTTTTTTCATTTCACTGCCAGTGACCCTCACAGTTTGCCAAATATATGCTTCAGAGGGTAACAATGGGAGCGTGTAGCCATCGACTATGGTAGACTTTGGCTAAAACCCTTCAACTACCCGCTTTAGATTACAATAAAATAATATGCAGAATAGAAGCCGAACAGACATCATTGAATACGGAATACACATCTATCAATCAGTTGAAAACTTCATGTTTCATCCGTACATATATTATATATATTACCATACCATACATATATTTATAAGTTTTAAAATATACTATAAGTAAACTTAAATACTTAATACATTCACATATCCAAAACTAAATACAATAATCGAATGTACATATTTTGGTTCAAAAAAATTCAATGGAAGCATTCTATAAAGCTTTCAGTTTCACAGAGATTTTCTACAGGTACTAAGTTGACTATATATAGTAAAATATACAACTTAAATTCTACTTCAAAACCACTAGAATACTACATTCCAAATTTCTAATAATAATGTAATAATTCCAGCTTCATTAAATATGTGTAATGCAAAAAATCTAATTTTCTTAATCACATACTGAATAACTATTTATACACCAAGCATACTAAAACACCATTTTGTATGCTGATTGACTTTTAGTATCGCTATCTTTTGCTTAGTAAAATAAGCCATATGTATTGCTCAAACAATTCTAATTCAAGTGTCAGGGGAGATTTCGCTGCCTTCTTGTGTGAAACTCAAAATTTCAGCGCTAGTTAAGACTGCGAATCCCACACTCGGAGCAATTGCCGTAAGCCAACGAACCGACACTTAGCTAGACAAATCCATCAAGACAGCGCATCAACTGAGACAGACACTGCAAAGTGTGGAGAGGGGGAGATGGAGGAGGAGGAGGAGGAGTAGGAGAAATGTTGGCGTGGAAATGGCCAATACGCAATGGGCATGAAAATGTCTGCAGTTAGCTGGCAAACAAGGAAAGTAGTCAACTGGAAGTTAGCGTCCAAGTCCGTGTCCGGGTCCGCGGGTCATCAACAATGGTGCTTGGTCGCCAACAACAACAACGACAACAAGAACAAGAGAGCAAAAAAGCGTAGAAGAAAAAGTCAACGTTTGACATTAAACAGCGACAACATTTTCGCTCTGCATGCAAAATGCCGGGCACAAAGGCGCACAGGATGGCGGGCGCGATTCGCATAAAGCAACTGACAACCGCACTCGCAATCGGTGGCTTCTCTCTTGGCCATCATCTGATCCGGCTTCGCCAGCTTCAGCTCCAGCTCCATTTCCCACCCGCCGCTAACGAACCGCTAAAACATCAGCCAGACGATGGCGGAAATAGAGCAAAGTTTCACCAGGCGACCAACGTACAAAAGACAACACTGAAAACGAGCAGGGAGGAGACTGAACAAAACAAAAAACAAGAGAAAAATACTAAAAATGGCACACAAGCTACTTGAGCTCAGCGTCAGGCACTCTCCAACAGTCATTCCCAGGCTGTAACAACAACAACAGCAACAGCAACAACAACGACGACGACAACAACGGTTTCTTTTTTCCGCGCTCAACTCTCTGGCCATGTGGTTGACGGGTTAAGGCGGACAGTTGACCACCACAGTTGAACAGGAGACGATGACTCTGTGTCGTCTTTCCATTGTTGTTGTTGCTGCTGCTGTTGCTGGTGTCGCCTGTTGCCCATTCCCAGCTTAATGGCAATGATTTTGACGGCTGTTTAGTGGTCCTTGCAGCCGCTTCTGCTGATGCTTCTGCTACTGCTTCTGCTGCTGTTGGTTCAGTTCCTGCGGCTCCACCTTCTGCTGCTCCTACTACTTTAACTGGTACCAACCTTTTGCTTTTGCCCGTCACTAAGGCTAATGGCTACGTGTTGTTCTTGTCGTTGTCGTTTTTAGTGGCCACTCGAGTGATTCCCCAGCATCCGTGCATCCAATTGCAGGTGCTGCCGTCGCTGCTCGGGGTTATGAGGCCAAAACCCCACGCCACGAGGGAAGACAGCGTCTTTTAATCAGCCAGTAATGGCAATGAAAGCTGACATCTGCTATAGGTATCAGATCACTCCAGCAATACACTCAATTGCCTCGCAATGTGAGTGCATGACTATGTATGAATACTCATAGTGCATTCTAATGGGAGCTTGTTACGAATAAGTTGGCATAATCTTGGAGAATATCGTTAATTAACTTCGAGTAGAAGTTTTATACCCGCTACTCATCGGTGAGAAGGGTATTATATCATTGTGGAGCCACGAAATGTAACAGGGGAAAAATTGTTGTATATTTTTCGCTCTATGGTATATTTAGAAAGTTGTACTACATTTATATACCAAATGCATTTCGTACATTTAGGAATAATACCGTACTATTTTGCTTTTATTCAAAACGAGTAGCGAGTATCTCTTAGTCGAACACACTCAACAGTATCACTTGCTTGATTTAATGAGGACAGTTTTAGGTTGCAAGATAAATAATTTCATTAATTAAGACAGAAGAACTGAACTAAGAGCAAGATTGAAAGCTTAATAGCAGAAGAAATTAAAAGTTTATTTCAAAAACAGCCTATTAAAACTCTTTTAATGTCTGAATTACTTATGTATGAATCATAATTTAAAATACATAATTATTTTCGTTATAAGAGGTAATTTTGCTTATAATATTGGCATTTGTACAATGCCAAAATGAATACAACAACTAAATATACATTTTATCAACCTAAAATGTTTAATATTTCAATTCAATTTAGATTTTATTCCGTTTCTAACATGATTACGTTTCAAATTGAAAACGTGTATGTAGAAAAATTCTGAAAAACAGCAGCTCTAAAGTTTTTTAGAATTCTGCAGAATGTTGAATGCATTCATGCGAATAAATTGGAATGGCAGTAGAAACGACAGCAGATATGCAGATGAAACGAAAGAGTCGGAGTCGGAATAGGAATAGGAATTGGAATAGCAATAGGAGTATGAGTAGTGCTATACAGATTTCAAATATGTTCCACATATGTATTTCCATTTGCTTATGCCTTTTTGCCATTGTTTGCACTACACTTCAACGCACTTTCGTCATTGATCCGCTGTTGCCCACACACACACACACACATTCACGCATGCAAACACACACTCACTCAACTCAGCTCAAACCCCAATTGCAGCATTTTTTCTAACGCTAGAGTGAGCGAGCGAGAAAGAGAGAGAGAGAGTCATGTCTATCTCGTGCTGCTTCAGCGTGGTTTTTATTGAATTTACCTCCTGCCAACACACAACTGACCAGGCCAACTGGTTCCTAGCCGGGGCTCGTTGCATTATGCCGGGACATACGTTTTCAAATTCCATTCCTGCGTAGATTTTTTTTTTTGTCTTTTCTTTTTCTCTCCTTTTATTCTTTTTTTACCATTACTCATATATGTATGGCTGATGGTTGGTTGTGTGGAAGGGATTGGGGGGATTGAGGGGGAAGCAGTTGGCTCGTATGTTGCCTGGTTGCCACGTGCAGGGCTACGGCTCTAAGCTTTGACTTGGGATTTGCATTTTTTACGCGCCGTGGACCGTCACCCTCATCCAAGGCGAGGCGAAGTGGGGGAAGGGAATCCACTTTTGCTGATGTTGTGATTTTTTTTCTACTTCCCATTTCATTTCATTTTTCTTTTCTTTTTTTTTTTGGGCTGTTGACGCTTTTGCTACGGGTTTTCCTGTTTTTTTATTCTTTTCATAATTCTCCATTCCCTCGCTCTATCTCTCAGTTTCTCTATATTTCTCGCTCTGCTTGGTTTTGTGAGTCGCTGTCTCTGCTTGTTCGCTCTGTCCTGTTTTTGGATAAAAATCCATTTCATCAGTGGGGTTTCCGTTTGCCGTCTTCTTCTTCTTCTCCATCATCATTATCATCCTCATGAGCTGCCGCTTTGTCTGATCGCGTTGAAATTGTAATGAGATTTCAGCTGCAAAGGGTTTTGTCTGCAATTTTACGGTAATATGGCCAAGGACCCGTCTATTTAATTTATGAAATTTATCTGCGGCTCGCATCGAGGCGTTTACGGTCCGCATTATTCTTTTTGTGAAAATGTGGATACGTAGAAATGTTCAAATGCATTCATCACTAATAAACGAAAGTTGTGCGGAGTATTTCTCCATCTCTTTGGTTAACCATTGTTTTCATCTAGGTTTTTTTTGGTTAATTTTCCTCATGTGGCTTTTAATAGATTAGACGCGTCGCCACTTTGAATGGTCTGAGAAATGTCCTGTTTGGGGAAAATGCCTTATGAATGGGCACTTCATAATAAGGGCTTAGACTCTGCATGCCTGAGTGCTTTTACGCAACATTTAACATGTTGCAGATGTCTGATTGATGTGCTGTGAAGAGGGTTAAACGTTGATAGATTGTGCTAACGCTAAACTCATGCCATATACAATATTTTAATTAACTGCAAATGTACTAATCAGTTGATGTCTCAACGGATGTTGTGTTACAAGCAATTAAAATCAACCAACAAATTAGAAAAAAATACATTTCAAAATGTTATTTGATTAGGATAACAATTCTCAGAAAATAAATTTTCAATCGACTGAAATAAATATTATTTATTCAAATTAAAATATTTTCTTTTTATTTTAAAATATTAAATATTTTCCTCGAATTAAGTTTATTTGTTTCTTCGCTTTCTTATTTTTAATCGATTCAAGATGGTGTTCATAGTTTTATGTAAAATTTCATATTTTTTCCATAACAGTTATCAACCAAAATTCAAAAGCAAATTCGTTTTTTTAAGTAGAGTTCAGAAATGAATTGCTTGATATTAAATTAAAATGTATATAGAAAATAATAATAAAATGTCGCAAATCAAAACTGTCTAGAGATAGAAAAAGTCAAGCTAAAAATTTGAAAATGCTCTTTAGCCTGTCAGCAAACTATTCGATACGAGTAGAATTTCCGGTTCCGCGTGGCCATATTTTTTATTATACCTGAATGTGTCGCTTTCTCTACTTCGTTTTTCCATAATCCAAATGAAGTGCCCATCAGATTCAGTTGCCACTCGCTATTCACATCTATTGCCGCGACAGTTCACCTGCCTACAAGCTTCCCTCCTCCACTTCCCTTTAACCAACCTTTAAACCCTTTCTGTGCTGCTGTCGCTATCAACTCCATTTCGCGATGATATCGGTTGGCCCAACCCTGGACTATTTTCTGTCTGAATTTATACATACATATATCTGAATAACTGACCGACCCGCTGATATTTTTTCCCCTTTCCATTTTGGGTGTGTCCATTTTGCCGTGTTCAAAAATTATTTATAAAATACACAGAAAAACACAATATATATACAATACAATAAATGCAAAAATGAAAAACCTGTTCAACAATAAGCGGAAGCGGGAAAGAGATATGCGAGCGAACGAGAAGGAGAGTGCAGAAAAGAGAAGGAGAAAGAGAGCTCCACATAAATTTACGTGCCAATAAAATAAACAAGCGTCGAGTTTTTGGTGACTCGCCAGTTGAAATGCCAAACAACGAGGCAGGACACATAACTGAGGGCTTGCATTGGATGTGGAGTTTGCCAGAGTCAGGGACAGACACACTCACACACATAAACTCGCACACACACAGACTCATACGCTCAGACACATTGGTACTTCATGCATGCATAAATCGCGCGAATTTTTCACGTTGGCCGCGTTGATTGTATGGCAAAAATAACCGCGTTTGGTGGCTGTTTGTTGTTGCAGCCAGTTGAGTGTGGGTGGCTGAACGGGGGAGAGAAGGGGTTGAGTATGAGGCATGTGCCACCATCGCGTTGGAGCAGACACATTGTCACAAAAGCAACAAATGCGACGACGAGCATTTTATATAAATTTTAAATACAATTTGCTATTGAGCCTTCCCGCAAAACAACAGCAAAATAGAACAACAACAAACAACCAACAACAATCAACAATAGCAGCAACAACAAGGATAACGAAGAGGAAAAGTCGCGTTGTGTAGTCCTAGAGTTTGAGTTAGACAACTGCGCACAACTGTTGAGTAATTGGATATGTGAATTGTTTTTAGATACCAATTGTACTGTTTTGTTGCTCCAGGTGCATTTGCATATCTGTATGTATATAGACACACCTATGTACTATTGTATATAACAAAGCGGACTAATATAAATACAAAAATAAAACGATTCGTTGCATAATCTGCATATTAATGTATTCTGTATACTTTAACATAAAAGAAACACAAATAAATTTGCTTTGCAATTATAACTTAATTATTCATTTATGCGACAAAAACTCATTATGCGAAAAATAACATTTAACAAATATCAGTAATCATAAATGTGGGATTGGTTTTATGATTATGTTTATTTATTATTTCATAAGTTTAATCCTTAATTATTATTGTATTTAGTTTATTTATTAATTTAATTATTTAAAAATATACGTCGCGGTCGTCGTTAGCACGTCTTGCTTTTCTCGTCGTCGTCACAAAAGTCATCTTCCAAGTCTCTTGTATCGACTTCCTTCTCAATCGATACTCCTTCTCAATCGATACTCCTATCTTCATATCATCGATACTCCTTTCTTTATATCATCGATAGGGGATAGATTGGCGTTGCCAGACCCATTCCCACAACTCGGCCATCCTCTCATGCATTCGCCTCGAATGCGTCGTCGTTGCAGTCGTCATCTGGAACCCATGGTTTCATGAATTCCGCACATGTGGTAGTTTGTCTCGGTCCCTCATAGAACACCGCATCTTTGGTTACATCATAGGTATCATTCGGTTTTGATTTCGTCACACGGTAGGGGCCAAAATATTTAGCTTTTAATTTAAGCCCACCTCCTAGTTGAGTGCGTTTTATAGCTACAAGGTCGTTGACTTTGTAAGTTGTAGCTGGCTTTCGTCGAAGATTGTAGGAGCGCTTATTCTCATCTTGAATATTCGCTATCTGCTGTTTGGCCTGCATTCGGAGCTCGTCTCTGTTGTCGTTAAACATCTGAATCATCTCGTCGGCAATGATCTGCTTCAAAATGAGGTCGTCTTTAGTATGCATCTTGATGCCAAAAAGCAACTCAAACGGCGTAGCATGGGTACTTCTACAATACGTCGAATTGATGGTTTGTTGCACCTTGCCCACGTGTTTATACCATTTGGTAGGGTCGTCGATCGACATCTTAGATAGCACTGAAATGATAATAGAATTTAATCGTTCAACTTGTCCGTTGGCCCTTGGTAAACCAGTCGTTATTAAATGATGAGCTATGTTCTCCAATTCGCAATAATGTTTGAACTCGTCTGATGTGAATGCGGAACCTCTGTCGGTGATGATTTGGATTGGATTTCCAAACATTAAGCTCTGCGTCTGTAGCCTCATTGTGACTTCTTGCGCTGACGTCGTCTTTGTCGGGTAAAGCCAACAGAACTTCGTGAATCCGTCCATAATAGCCAGGATATGCTTGTATTGCTTATGCGTAGATTCCAGAGGCCCAAGAAAGTCGATGTGGAAGGTTTGCAGTGGTTCTTCTTCTTTCGGAATCGGATGCAGCTCTCCCTCCTTCTTGCCTCTTTTACGACTAAGCACAATGCAAGGTACGCAACATCGAATTTGCTGCTGTATTTTCTCCTCCAACTTCGGAATGTGATACTGCTTTCCAATAATTTCTTTTGTCTTTTTTACGGAGAAATGACCTCTCTCGTGCGCTGACTTAATAATCTCGCGTTGCATACTCAAAGGAACCACAATTAACTCATTGTCGTCGATAAGTTTGTGTAGAAGTCCGCCTTTCATAAAGTAATTATTATGAGAGCTTCTATCTCGTAGAACGTCAATAATGGCCTTCAACTCGTCGTCCTGCACTTGGATGGATTTTAGTCTGCTATATACGGTATCGTCGGTAATCATCATCATTGTAGGGTAACGGCTAAGAGCATCCGCATGACGCATTTTGTTGCCGGCTCTGTGCTCAGGAGTGTAGCTAAATTCTTGGAGAACCATGATCCATCGAGCAATTTTCTGGCTTATGTTATGTTTATTCATCGATTTTATGGATGCATCGCAATCGCTTATGAGCTTAAAGTGCTTGCCCAGAAGATAAACACGGAACTTTCTCAATGCTACTACCACTGCCAAAAGTTCTAATTCGTAGCTCGTGAGACGTCGTTCAGCATCTGAAGTTTTTGCTCATGTAGTATACTGGGTGTACACTTCCATCATCAGGTGATTTCTGTAGCAGGACGGCACCAAATCCATCAATCGATGCGTCCGTGTGCAATTCGGTTTCGTGTTTTGGGTTGAATATTTTTAAGACAGGCTTCATTGTTATTAGCGATTTCAGACTGTTAATCGCACTCAGCGCTCTATTGTCAATTGAAAATTTGGCATCTTTCTTCAATAAATCGGTCAACGGTTTTGCAATGATTGAGAACATTGGAATAAACTTTCGAAAATATCCTACTAAGCCCAAAAAACTTTGGAGTTGTTTTTGGTTCACTGGAATTGGGAATTTTGTAACGGCGCATGTCTTCTCATCAGATATTTTTATTTTATTGTTCTCTATAATATGTCCTAAGAATTGTATTTTTGTCTTCAGGAAACTACATTTTTTGAAATTTATATTTAGTCCATACTCTTGGCAACGTTGGAACACGATTGAAAGATTTTTCACAGCTTCTTCTTCAGTTTTCGCTGGTATAATTATATCATCCACATAAGGTAAAGCAATGCCTTTACGCGTCAAATCTCGAAATATGGCATTTACATGTCTTTGAAAGACACCAGGTGAATTGCTCAATCCAAACGGCACTTTGCGGAACTGATACTGACCGCTGTGTGTTACAAATGATGTATATTTTCGGCTGTCTTGGTTAACATCGACATGAAAGAAGCCATTTTAAGGTCAATAGTGCTGAAGTAACTGGCTTCCTGCAATCTGTCAAGTTGATCCTCAATCAGTGGCAACGGAAATGGATCTCGCACTATTACCTTGTTTAACCGTCTATAATCGATGCATAACCGTGGGGTACCATCACGTTTTTTTACAAGTACCACGGGACTACAGTACTGTGAGTCAGAATGCTCGACTATACCACTTTGCAACCACTGCTCTACTTGATCATCGATTATGCAGCGTTCTGTGAAAGGAAATCTGCGCGGCCTTGAATATATCGGAGTCTCATCATTTACCACTATTTTCATTTCAACGTTTGTCGACTTTGTACACTCCGGCTTGTAGTTTTTGATGAGTTTACTCACATAGTCAATTGAGGTTTTACTAGATTTTTCATCGATATCAATCATATTACTCTCAGCACTGTCAATTTCTATTTTCATCATCATGTCTATTTCATTTGTAGAGTCATAATTTTGGTTTTGATTGTTATTGGAGTTATTACACTCACTCTTGACTTTGCGAACTGTTAAACCATCCGGTTTTATAATTATTTCGGCATTTTTAGCAAAAGTTTCACCTAAAACTATTTCGTTGGGAAGTATTTCTGCGGTAACCACCAGAAATTCTGTCTCATATTCTTCACCGTCAATAAATAGTTTCTCTTTAAACGATCCGATTGGTTTTATTTTATTTTTAGAACCGAAACCCGTTAAATAAATATTCACTTTATTTAAGACTGAACTGTTCAAACTTTTGTACGAAACGTCATTCATGATATTGTACTTGCTTCCCGAATCAAAGAAGGCTACGAAATTCTTATCTTGAACTTTCACTCGTTTGTACATCACTGAATCTTCGTCCACAATTTTTCGCATATTAGGTTTACTCTCACTTTCGGCTTTGTTATTATTATTTTGACAATCTTTCGAAATGTGACCAAAGCTTTTGCAACTAAAGCATCTCTTGCCTTTACTCTTATGATCGCAATTCTCGGAAACATGTCCCTTGCCGCCACAATTATAGCATTTTATAGCGTTTTTATTATTATCTTTGTCGTCATATTTTTCCTTTGCGTCACTCCACTGTTCTTTTTTATTTGTATTTTTTGAATAATCATCGTTTTTCACATAGTTCACTTTTCCCTTCATTTTTTCGTACGCTTTTAGTTTTTCTTTGAACTCTTTGATATCTCGAGCATTATATAATATAGATTTATTAACACTTCGATCACTTATACCATCTATCACGTATTGCATAATAGCTTCATCATCTATATTTCCGCGCGTTGCTAGTTCCTTCATTATCAGTAAGTACTCTAAGACACTTTCACTTCGTTTCATTTTTCTTTCACTCATCTGTTTGTGAAGTTCTGCACTATTCGTTGTCTTTTTGAATTCACTAAGAAGTGCTTGTTTTAATGCTTGCCACGTTGATATGCCACGCTCACTTGATACAAACATACGAGCCAAACCTCTAAGCGATCGTTTTGCAAATATAAACTTATGTAAGCTGTCCCACTGCATTATAGAAGCCATATCTTCAAAATCATTAATCCACACTTCGATTGATAATGTATCATCGCCACTAAATAAACGGATTGAATCCTCGATATCTCGAAAATTAAGAGCGAATTTTGGCACGTTCCCATTGCCTACGGCAGCGAACTCAATATTTCTCTCCATTACTGTCGAATTAGCTGTATTTGGTTTGCTTCTATTTTCTCTTTCACGAGCACTCGGTATTTCTGCTGTTCTATATCTCTCGTCACTACCTGCCAGACTCACACTTTCGTCGTTAACGTTGTTCACATCGTCTATGTGCACTTCGTTTAATTCATCAGCTACATCGTTAGCGTCAAAATCATCATCGTCGTCATCTTCTTCTTCTTGTTCATCATCGGCATCAAGCAGTTGTCCCCTTCGCAATTTCGAGAATATGTGATTTGCTAAATCGTTCACATTATGACGTATGTCAAGCAAATGGCAGATTATAACAAGATCACCGTCTGTTAGATTTGCAGCAACGAAATTTATTTTCTCCTTGTATTCTTGGCTAGTTTCATCATATTCAAATCCTTTAAATTCACGTAAGCGTTCACGATTTGTACGATCACCTTCACTTTCAAACACAAATTTATGCAGCAAACTAATATTCTTCCTTTTTGCAATTCGCAAATTTTTGCATACCTCTTCAAATTCACCAAGTCGCGACATTTTTTCGTATTTCACCAGAATGTTTCTCAATGTTCACGATTTTTTATGTATTCGTAAATGTATGTCGGACACACGCTTGTAAACGTTTACGTAACTTTGCACAAAATTGTGAAATAGTTTAATTTGCACACATTACACCACATTGTGAAATACTTCATTTGGCTTTTCTTTTAGGTTGAGCCCCCAATATATGTGGGATTGGTTTTATGATTATGTTTATTTATTATTTCATAAGTTTAATCCTTAATTATTATTGTATTTAGTTTATTTATTAATTTAATTATTTAAAAATATACGTCGCGGTCGTCGTTAGCACGTCTTGCTTTTCTCGTCGTCGTCACAAAAGTCATCTTCCAAGTCTCTTGTATCGACTTCCTTCTCAATCGATACTCCTTCTCAATCGATACTCCTATCTTCATATCATCGATACTCCTTTCTTTATATCATCGATAGGGGATAGATTGGCGTTGCCAGACCCATTCCCACATAAAGATTGTCTTCATTGAATGTGGGATGAAGGAAGAATTTAGAGTGACAAGTTATAAAAAAATCTATGGTGAAGAGAAGAGTATTACTCTTCTATTTTATGCATTTCGTAAATGTAATAGTGTATCAATATACCAAATATAGCCTACAGTATATTATTTATATTTATTAGTATTTTATTTATTTATATAGTATTTTTATCAGTATATTAATTTGGTATACTGTTTTGCTTTTATTGAAAATGGTTATCTGACAGTCTAGCACATTCGACCATAGTTTTCAATGTTGTTTAAATTGTTCTTCACTTAACATCTTTTAAATGTTCTTAATTCACAAATTAATTGTTTGGGAACAAAAACAACCCGACTAACTAGGTGTTTCTACTCTTTTTTACCACTTAGATAGCTTTGAAACAAAGTCATCCTATTTTGCGCCCAAAAGTATGCTTTAAAAATAAGATGTATAAGTCGAGGGAGTTTCCAGGATTGTTTCTCCCATAGAAAACGAACTCAATTCCACACAACTTAGTCAATTATATGTGTGTGTATGGTTACTTAAAGCTGAGCTCTATTGTCTTCTCGATGTGCCCCAGTTCCATGGTCGAAGCATTAAAGCGCCGTTTACATCATTGGCATACACATTTCTCATGGCACCTTTGACTGAGCCAGAAACCAGGCAAGGCTTAACAATAACTAGCAAAATCGGCGGAGTGAAAGGGGGGGTTTGCGGGTTGTGAGCCAGGAGAAGAGGTCTAAAAGGGAAAGAGAAAATGAAAGAGACAAACAGAGACAGGTAAGGATAGACAGAGAAGCACATCGTCATCATCGTCATCAATATGCAAAGGCCTCCACACGAGAAGCAACAAAAAAATGTGGAGAAAAAAAGAGGAAACCGGAATTGTAGCTGCCATTCAATGCGACTGCTGGAGATGCCGCACACACACACACACACACACGCACATGCAGCTGCACATAACATACATATACACAGGGCGACATACTGGGCACTGTCCAATTATGCCCCGCACATGCAAATGCAACGTGTATTCGCTCGCCGTGTGTGTGCCTGGTGGCTGCTGCCTCCTGCCTGCTGCCTGCCTCCCTTACAAGCTCCAGTGTCTGCATCCCCCTGGCAACCACTCAGCGCGCTTGTTGTGCCCGCGAGGCCTGCCAGCAGCGGCAATGCGACACGACAAGGCCTGCCATGAACTGAACTGCTCTGCTCTGCTCTGGTCTGGTCTGGTCTGCTCTCGTCTCGACTGCTCTGCTTTGGTCTGGTCAACTAGGCTCAGCTCTCGACTCTCAACTCTGTTTCAATTTTGCACCCACACAGACGCAGGCAATCACTCAGCGTGCAACAAGCCACCCAGCCCCCTCCCTGAATCCAGAGACTCACCCAAATCGTCCTCATGTCCTGCTCTGCCACGCCTATCCGCTGGCCCATCATCCGCTCGCTATCCCCAATTGCCGCCGGTTGCCGCGTTCATCGCTCGCCTCTTTTTTCGCGTAACGCAACATTTTCGGCGAACTGAGCCGAGTCCTGGCCAAATCCAACTCCATCGCATCTGGCTAGCTCTTTCCCACTACAGCAACAACATCATCATCGTGGCAATGTCCATGTCCTCGTTATCCTTGTTGCTGTTATTTTGGCTGCAACTCTGTCGCCGTGGCTCGTGTTTTTCAGCTATGTTCTGTACTCTGTGCGTTTTGTTGAAACAATCGATTTATTTTCGGTTTCATTTCTGATTGGCAATATTTCATACCGATGTGTTTTTCTACTCTCTTCTCTTCTCAGCTCTGCTCTTCTCTTTTGTATTTTTTTCTTTTTCTGTTTTTTGAGTATCTCTTTGAAGGGGTACAGAAGCGATATGTATCTGATTTTTTGTGCTTGTTTGTTTGTTGTTAGTTGACGAGTGTGTGGCCCGTTTGCATTTTTAAATATTACAGAACTCTGACATATACGAAAACAGAAGAGAAAGACATCCAGTGGTATCGAACTGTCTGTAGATTTGATGAGTTTTTCCTTTTCATCGATTTTTCGTTGACATTCTAATCGAAAACTCTATTGGAATTACTATTTTCAATCCAGCATTTGTTTTAAACCAGACTTGAAATCCGCATTTACTTGTTAGCTGAACCCTATCAGATTTGACGAGTCTATTGAAAAATAAAATTTCTTGTTATAATTTTTTAAGCAATTGAGATCAACGAACTACAAATTTTAAGCCATTTTTTTATTTTAAATTAAAGTAAATTGGCAATTAAATCCCAGCTTGAAATACTTTGGAAAACACTTAAAAATACGCAGTCTTTATTGATGGGCTTCGTAGCATTATCCACTTCACAAACAGAAGTATTTTTAATAAATGAAAAAATTGTATGCACAATAATGAAAAAAAAAAAACTGAACATGTTTGTGCATGGCAGCACATTGAAAAAATATATTTCAATGTGCATCATAAAAATGGGCGTCAAAATAAAAATGATGGTAAAAGAACGGTTGTGTATATAAAAAATGTTTGTTGTGGGAAAATACATTTTAACAGAATTTACCGCTAAGTAAATATATGAAAACATACAAAATATTGTTTGATCAAATTATGACGAAATGCAATTATTGAAATTCCATTAAAAATCTGTCGCTTGCCTCATTCAATTTGCTTATGAAATTGTACTTATTTAGGATTCACGTTTTTTCCCAGCTTTGATTCGTAGCATTCACTTGCTCTTTTCATTTGTATTCACACGTCCTTAACCCGTTGACGCCCACCACTCAACCGCGCCTCTTTTGTTAATGAAAATTGCTTTTACAAAAGCGACGCCCGTTGACGCCTACAAATATGTGCGTCGCTTTGACACTTTGTTCATGTTGCTGTTCTTGTTCTTGTTGTTGTTGTTGTTAGCTGCTTTGTAGCGGAATAAATAAAAAGGGGAGCGAAGAAAAAAAAAACAGCGACTACGCGGCGTATGCGCAACATCGCACTCAACCCAAAGCGTTGCATACCCATATGTATAAACAATTGCAAAGTGTTGGCAATAGTGTATGTGTGTGTGTTTGTGTGTGTCTAACGGAATAACTGTCGCTCTGTCACTTTATCTGCTGGTCTGCCGACGAATTCGTCTTCTCTTCTCATTTTTCGCCATGCACAATATTTTCATTCCTCGACTCGTTTCCCATGCTTCCACAACTTTACTATATCCTTTTTCCTTCATTTTTTTCTAGCGACGTTCACTTTGTATGTTTCATGTATGTTCTGTTCGTCTCTTTTTTTTGTTCTAACGTTGTTGTTGTTACTATATGTTTGCTAAACTTGTCTGTTTGTTTGCTCGCCCATCAACTCATGAGTAGAGGGAGGCAGAAGGGCTTTTCAAAATTCGCTATAGCTCAAAATACATGATTAGATTTTCGGTGCTTCAGTCGAATCGCATATTCATAATATTTTTAAATTGATTTCAGGCAATTTAATAAAAAATACCACTAGTCAATTGCAATTTATTAATATGTATTATTCACCAAACAACATTTTCAAATTAATTTCCTGAAAATTAATTGAAATTATTATTTGTAATTATTTACTAATAATTTATGCATTTTTTAAATCTTTTGAAATTTTTCTGAGCCTTTCTAAATATATATTTTCTGCAATTTATTTCAAAATATATTGTTTTTGATTGTCAATATCTTTAAAAATTAATCTTAGGAACCTATTTTCAAAATTGGTTTCAGGCAATTTGGGGGAAATATTTAAAAAATTTTCGCTAAAGCTTTATGACTATTCAATATCTGAAAAGAATTTTATAAATTTACCTTTGAATCCAACACTTCCTTTAAAAATGAATTTAATTTTAAATTACGAATTGATTTTCTGAAATTTAGTGGACAATATCATTTGCACATTAAATCTAGCAATCCTGAAATTGTCAATATATTTTTATATTGAATAAACAGATTTCTTCTAAATGGATATTGGACAATTTAATGAAAAACATTATTTGCAAGTTTTATCTCGATATTTATGACAGTTTAATATCTGCAATATCTAAATAAATGTCACGGAATTTAATTGATATTTAAAATCGTTGAATTATTAAAATTGAACTAAAAGACGTGTAGATCATGTCCATAAATTAATATTTGGTCGATTGTATTAAAACAAATCTAAATTAAAGTGTAGATTTGAAATCTTGATTTAAGATGCTTTCAATCTTAAAAAGAAATCTTGAAATAAGTTTTTAGTTTGAAAAAAATTTCAATTCAAGATTTTTATGTTCAATTTTCATTTTAAGGTTAAGAACATATTATTTCAAAATTTAAATCTTGCTTTAATAATGTTTTATTGTAGACTCAAGATTGCAAATCTTGATTTAAGAAATTTTCGATCTTCACAAAATCTTGAAACAAGATTTTTATGTTAAAAAATCTTAAAACAAGATAACATTTCTATGTTAGAATTGTTATTTTAAGATTCTGTTTTATACATATGATAATAAATATTGCAAAGTATTTTTTTTTTGTTCGTTTTGAGCGGCGCTTTTTTGAATAGAACTGCGGTTCTAATCTCTCAATATGCCCGCATTCGCTATTCATTTATTCAAATCCATTTCTGCAACCTGCCAATTCTCATTCCCCGCAGCCGTGCATAACGTTTTATTCATCCCTTCATTGTACATGCGCTTTTATCTGCCCGAACAATTTTTGGTATTTTATAATTATTTTTTATGGTAAGCCAATTATTTAAATAAATAATGAACGTCGGCTGGCTCCACATTTGTTGGACTGAGTTTGCGGACACCTAAAATACAACAGCAACAACACACTCAGCAAACAAAAAAGTCGCTTCACCATCGAATTGAAAATTGCCAAATGCCAAATGCCCATTGAGGCGGGAAAGTACGATGTTTGCTCTGTGCAATGCTGCATGAAATATGCAATTATATTTGCAACTTCTACATAAGCAATTCTATGTGCTCAACAATACATAGACAAATAACACATGCATATTCAATTTAATCCCCAATACATATGTACTACAATATTGGATATCCCCCCAACTTTCCTTCTCTCTCTCCGCCTCTCTTTACCAATTGCAATTCGCGGCACCGCAAAAGTTTCATTTCCGTTTGCAGCGCACCTAAAAACACCACCAAAAAATATCGCCGCCAACACAAAAACCCCCTCGACAACACAGCAAATACAACAAATAATATGACATAAACAGCGTCAAATGTCAACAATTTCTGTCAGCTGCCACAGCGACGAGGAGTTATAATTATGGGAGACGTTTGGTGGCAAACACATTCCAATAATTTAAATCGCTTTGAGTTTGTCAATTTCTTTGCTGACTGGGCGAGGAGTCTGCAATAAATAATTGCGTGAAATGTACTTTTGATAATTATGAATTAATATTTATAGAATTTTTAGGTACTACCGAATAATTATTTATTTATATAAATTTGTATCAGGTTTTTTAATGCTTTCCAAGTTTAATTAATTCGAATATCAACACATATTATATCCATACCATATCTTAATATTAATATAGTATTCATTTAAGAAAATTGGATTCTTATCAGTAAATATTTATAGTAGTAACTTGAACTGCAGAAGAAATATTTATTTGTAATTTTAATTTATTTTAAAATAAATATTTATATTACATAATATCAATATAATATAGTAATACATTAAATAAATTTGCATATTTTAATAAATATTTATAGACTTGATTTTCACAAGTTAAATTCCATAAATATAAATATTTACATATATTATATATGTGCATACCATATATTCAAATCACATCATAATATTAATTTAATATGGGCATTTCTCAAAGTCGCGAACGTACGTTCGTACGAGATAAATTAGAAAAATAAAATCGAAAACAAACGTTTCCTGAAACTTTTTTTTTACTCTTCGATAGCATTTGTTTAGCTCTTTGGTTAGTGTAAATTATGGGGCTTATCGATTTTTAATTTTCAAAATATTGTCAAAAAACATGCGGTCGCGAACGTACGCAAAATGGAAGTCGACTTTGGCTTAATACAGTAAAATGCAAAACTCTGCGAATTGAGACGGAATATTTTAAAGAAATAACTTTACTTTTAAAGTAGAATCATGTAGCTTTCTATTAAGTCTACTCCCAAGAAAATATCTCCATTTATTTATTTTTAATTTAATTAAGTTCCGGTCGCGAACGTACGGTCGCGAACGTACGATTTTTCCATGTTGTTTTATTAATAAAATTTTTATTTTTACCACAACTTTTTTATTAATAACTTCATATTTCATAAAACAAAACAAACAAACAAAACAAACTCAATTTAATGTGTCTAATAACATTTAAAAGCAAAAAAATAAATTTTTATTAAATATGAAATTTGTACTGAAATTTATTAATAGCAAGAAAAATATGTAATAAATAATAAGTAATAACTAACAAGTAATAAGTAACTGCAAACGACATAGTTTTCAAAAACAAAAACAAAAAAAATTTTTTTAAATCCATGCGACGCTAGTAAAATCGACATATGCTTATAGGTAAGGTCGCGAACGTACGCTACTTTGACAATCAATAAAAAAGATTGGTTTGAGTAACCCCAACGATTTTTATATTTTTAATATATATACCAAAATCACTTAACACGAGAAGTTTCATTCACCTGCTTGCACTTATTGCGGAGCAATTACAATAAAATGATGTTTTTGGTCGCGAACGTACGATTTGAACATAGATAAGAAGCAAAATAAAAATAAACAGTTGATTGAACATATTTTCGCTCACTTTGCATTTTTTATCTTATTATTGGATTGCTATTAAGAGATTTGGTAGAAAAAGAGCAAACATATCATATGTTTTCTTTGTGAAATAATAAAACATAAAAATGCATACAAAAGGAGCTAAAAGAGAAAAAATTACATTTTTTCAGTTTGCAGGCAAATTTTTTTATAAAAACAACGGAGATATGCGACGGATCCATTGTATTATGGAAATTTGGATATTTCTTTATGACATTATACAAAAAAATACGATGAATGTGAAGATTTTTTTTTTCGGTCGTGGTTTACCTTTCTTTGAGAATTGCCCATATAGTAATAATCATAAAATAAATATTTTAAAATATATTCGAAGTCTTTTGAAATACTATAAAAATGTATTCTTTAACATAAATTATAAATTCCTCAACATGTTTTAATAATTTTACTGAAATATTTGAGCACTTTTGTAATGATATAAATATTTATTCTTTGAATTGAAAATAAATCCAACTTGTAAATTCTTATCTACAAATTTATAGAGAATTTGGTAAGAAATCAGTTTGTAGAATTGAGTGCAGCACTTGTTTGCTTGGCAGTGGTGTCGTTTTATTACAGAGTCAACATCGTTGTGGCGGTTTGGTTGCTGCTGCTGCCTATAAACTCTAATCAATATTTCGGTTATTGGCAATGCAGCAGCAACTCCAGCTGCACTGCATCTACAACTACAACTACAACGAGGAGGAGCAGAGAAGACAACGACACGTTGCACGAAACGCTGCATAAATTTGAGGTTCACTTTGAAGTGGATGAAGTTGTGGAGGCTTTCAACGGATGGTAGTAGGGGTCGGGGGTGGGGACAGTTGGTCTGACTGCGGTTTGCAACATTCACGCGTATTTCTTCATCAGGCGCTGAACGAGACGCGGCCGCCAAACATTGTCGTTGCTTGTTGTTGGCTTCCCTCTCCCCTCGCACTTTTGCATAGTTACATATGTATGCAGCGTAACCATGCCTCCCACTTCTGCTTCTCCTCATGCAGAGAGACCGACCGAACTGTTGCCAGGTCATATTTCGGACTCTGGCGGGATGTTGCCTCGTTATTTACAGGCTGTCGGCTATACTTCACCCTCTGTGCCCCATCCTCGACAATTGCCCCGCCCATATTGTCGCTGGTTCGCTGGTTTTACGTTAATTTGCACAATTTTTGAGTTATGTCAATCGATTTCTAATGGGCGTCGCGTAGCTGTTGTGTGAGACCCCCAGCTCCAATTTATCCTTTTGACGACTCCTCCTCACTCTGCTCTGTTTTGCTCTGCTTTGCTTTGCTTTGCTTGATGTGCATTGCTGTGGTTGCGACAGCAAGTTGCCCTCAAATGGCGCACAATTTGTAGTTTTATAATTGAAACAAGTGGTCCCTTTGGGTCGCTGCATGCTGCCTCTTTGACAGCCCGGAAAAGTGAAACGTTTTGCAGTGTAACTCGGATTACCGATTGACTAACGGACTACTGACTGCTTTGATATATTCCCTTCCATATCAGTATCAAATCAAAGTGAGCTGTCATTTCCATCCCCCTTCTCCCCCACCGTTTTAGTTCATATTTACTCTGGCAGTTAGCTAACGAACTAATTTGCTGGCCTAAAGCAATTCGTAAGTCTCTTTCTAACATATGAACATATTAGCCGATTAATCTTCTAAAGACTCAAACAGACAAAAGATGAATTTTAAAAAATAGTTGTTAAATTTTTCATTCCATTATAGCTACTAAGTGCAACTTAGATTGCAGCTGAAGCTGATTGAATGATTATTTGGGTTATTAATTAATTACAAACAACTATTCTTAAATGTTAAATTATAGTAAATTCTTTTGTTTCTTTCCTTTTACTCATACGATACCATAATAATATAATATACCAAAATAGTTATTTTGATAAAAGATAAATACTTAGAAGATAAAGCGGTGAAACAATTGAAAGTCAGTTCAAACAATATATAATATTTAATATTTGAAGCAAATATCAGTCTTTCGAATTGCAAATGTTAGTATTATATTTTGAAATCCCATCGTAAAGGTAGAAAACTAAAAACATTTTGGAATTGTTGAAAATATAATAATATTATTTTCGAAAAGCATGAAATATACATCACATTTTTGATAACAAACCCTTGAAGTTAATTGGATGATGTATATTGCATTGTATGTTGTAGATTTTGAATGTTATATTACAAAAATATACCTAATAAATAACAAAATAAAAAGCAGTGTTGTGCTTTCATTGAACATGGGTAGGAGGTATCTCACAGTCGCAAACTCGATTGTAGTATTCTTATTTGTTATATCTAAAAATCATAAATACATTTAAACATACATTTAAATACACATTGATAAAGTTAGCTGCTGCTAAAGTTAGAGGCTGTTTAACATTTTGCCCATTTTTAGCTGCTTTCCGTGTATGTACAACATGCAATATGCATTCGACTGCATTTGTACGTTGTATATAAAATCAAATGTGAAACCTCTATAAATATGCAATGTATTTTGTGCAATTATCGCAGAGCTGCACAGTATTTATTTATGTAGTTAAATCCCGGGGAAATCAAAAGAAAAAAACCGAAATTTGAAATTTTCAACTGATGATAAATGCAATTGCAGATATGCTGCGAAAATGTTGGAGACCGCAGTCGCATTCGCGTTGAGGGAGGCAAATGGAACTGTGAAGTGGCATCAAATGCTATCATTAAATTTAGCTATACGTGAGGGGGGGTGATGGTAAAAGGTGGTGAGGCGGGGTTCGCGGCGGTTGGTGAACAATTTTCATAACCTGCGTTGCAGACAAACAGAAATTGCAATTTATATTTTATTTGCAGGCAAAACTAAAAGAGAGCGAGAACGAGACAAACAGCTAGCGATAGCAATGACCAATGTGAAAGGGGTTGGAGGTGGTGGGTAGGAGGATAGAAATAGGCGGGTAAAACATTGCATTGAATTGAATTGAATTCGTTGCCTACTTACGGGCGCGGTCCCAGACTCCGGGAGGGAGTTGCACATAAAATGCATTGCCAAATAACGGTTAATGCAAATGCAGCGACACTGTACAACAATCATGGAAACAACTCTTGTTCTTGTTGTGGATGCTGTTGTTCTTGTTGTTGTTGTTGCTGCAGTCGTTGCATTTGAAAATTAAACAAAAAACCCCACGAATTTTAAATGACGGGACGCAGCCTGTAAAGTGGGTGTGGTTGCATGTGTATGCGCGTATGTGTCTCTTATGTGTATGCACTGGTTAGTTTGCCATTTTGTTGTAAATTGCCTTTGGCAGCTGCATGTACTCATGACTGTTGTTGTTGTTGTTGTTGCTGTTGATGTTTTTTGTTGCTGTAACGAGTCAACATTTATAATCGGCCCTCGTTATACGCATGCAGGCGGCATTGCGGTTTCGTTTTGGGGCGAGTTGCAAAAGCTCTGCCATCATATGTTGCATGTGCATGTGCATGTTTATTGCCATCGTTGTTGTTCTTGTTGTTATTCCCTTTGTTGTTTATTTTGCTGTTACCAAGAGCTGCCAGTTCTTGCATTGGCTGTCGCCTAAAATATGCGCGCATTTTATTTAACGCGTTTTTTGGCCCCAACCCTTGCCTCGCTCTTGGGCCATGGCACTTAACGCTTTGCTAGTCAAGTGCGTGTCAGAGGCTTAATTGCAAAACTCATATTGCCCGGCTTATAACGCGTCAATGACATTCCAATCGAACTATGATACACAATATACTTTATAAGCTATTTTCGCATCAACATTACGCAAGCTCTTTAGCTTTAGCTATTCATTTGACGCGTTGCTTCTTTACATCTGCAAAACAGTTCAAAAGCTATTAAATACTGAGAACAAGTTCTGAAAGCAATTGGTTTAATTAGTAATGATTTGTTTTTAAACAGTTATACATGAATGAGATTCTAGACAGCAACAGCTTTAACAGATTGCAAATATGTCTTCTTGGAAATATACTGTAAATTCCTTCTTGCTTGTTATACCTTGGAAAAATAGTGTAAAATCTTTTCTTTGAATTATACATTTATAGTAGTGAGCTCAGATACATTTTCAACATTTCTTCTCTAAAAACAACATTGTCAAATGTTAATTCCTTTAATCACAAAATATAACTGTAATTTTACGTATAGAAAAACAATTTTTTTGTATTATAATATTTTGCGAGATGACAATGTTATATGCATTTTAATTAATTTTATTCCGGCAACATGTCAAATAGTTCAATTAGATCGATTTCCCCCATGCTGGCCAAACTTTCGAAGCACTTTGTTATTCCCTGTCTGGCCGCAAAATGCAATTAAATTAATTTTCCAATAATAATATGCAAATTTGCCAAAAATGCATAAAATTAACGTGGTCGAAACAAAACAAAAGCACTCTAAAAATTGTTATCAAAATAATTATTTGGATAAATTGCTTTGTAAATTGCAAAATACGTGCTTGTGCACGGTGGGTGAAAAAGTCACTACAATTTGCATTACATATATATAAAATATGCAAAATGCATACCAAAAAAATTGACAACAAACAAACCATTATAGCGAATATAATAATAATGACCAGAAAAATTGTATCTATGTAATTTGCAATTAATCCCCGAAAAAAATACATGAAAACTACCTACTCCAACTCCTCTTTTTCCCACTTTGCCGCTGTCTGTGCATTGCTTTATTAATATTAATTGAAAATAAATGCAGCATAAGCTGCGGCGGTCAAAAGGCAGTCAACTGATTTGTGGGGGCAACAGCGATGGGAAAGGGCGAGGGGAGGTCGGAGGCGTAGCTGGTTTTGGTCGTGGCCGAAAATTCTGTAAAATGCAAATAATTAAATGGCAAC
Organism: Drosophila nasuta; assembly: GCF_023558535.2. Classification (NCBI taxonomy): domain Eukaryota; kingdom Metazoa; phylum Arthropoda; class Insecta; order Diptera; family Drosophilidae; genus Drosophila; species Drosophila nasuta. The sequence continues at coordinate 7,981,926 of NC_083455.1, read as the reverse complement.
CAATAAAATATGTAAATGAGTTGTGCGGTGTCGCGCACACACATGAAACATACACACACACACACAACACACAAAGGGTGCAGCAGGATGCAGAATGGATGACATAGGCTGGGATGCATATAGAATTGCGGCTGGACATTTGCGAGGGAGATGGCAGATGGGGCAGCTGTAGGGAACATCCACTGTACTCGGTTGTCTGTTTATGGCATTTCATATACTAAACAACTTATTTGTGTATTTTCGTAGCAAATTTAATTTCCTCTGCAGCGAATTTGTTAAATATGACGATGATGATGGTCAATATAATAACAACAACAAAAAGAGAGAGAGCGAGACAGCATGCTCTCTGTATACATGTTGGCTATTGGCTAACTGTTTAGTTTTGGTTTCGAAAACGCCAGCATAATTAGTTGTGGTCACAACTACACACACACAAACTAGAATATATCCATTCTATAGTAGACCTATGTACAGCGGCTAAAACATATTGTATATGGTATTCATTATTGGCATAGTACATCGCATATATAGCCTACATGGAAGGTCAGCATTTGCTGAAAGTATCGAATTGATGTCACGCCATTTATTAGCAGAGTCAGCTTAAAATGAGACTGATTGCTCAGGTGCGGCGGACTAAAAACTTATACAGATTAATTCAAGTAGAAACTATTTTAAAATATAAATCGAAGAGTTTACAATCTACAAGTTTAAAAATAAATTCTTTAACTGCAAACAATATCAATACATAATTTAAAATACTTATAAATCGAATTTTATTAAACCCAGTAATGTGTAAACTTAAATATGGCAAAGTAAACATAATATAAATATAAAGAAACTTAATAATTCGACGTTTTAGATTTAAGCTGTAATCTATTTTCTTAAGTTATATCATGACTATGGTCGTTTAGTGAGTGAATTATAAAATGAAATACCATTTACCCCTTAAGTGATAATTGTTGTGTTCAAGAGATAGTGAAAAAATGTGCTTTTGTTGAGGTTGAGGTGTATGATAGTTATGGATTGATCTTTATTTAAAGTGTATGTGAGATTGTATTGGTGAATGTAAGACGGAATAGTTTCAGTGTTAGTGAGGAGAGCTGTCTAAATTTCTTTAGCTATAAAAGAATAATAATGCTGAACAAACTTAAACCTGATATGAATGTATTTCCTAATGAATGCCAAAACATTTATCTTGCCAAGCATTTTTACGGCATTCTAGAATTGAACAGTCTTTTACTTTGAAGTCACTTATGTATTTTCAATTTCCTATAATCATTAAGCGCAAATATCTTAAAAATGTATACATAATATTTAATACAGTGTTTGTTCACCTTAACTGATAATAATGTTAAACTAAGCACACTTAATCCAATCATTGATGTAATTACTTATGAATGCCAACACTTTTCTTTATGGCAGGCACTCGACTACGACTGTGAGGTGCAGGGTCAGCAGGACATACCTCAGGCCATTCAGCTGCTGGGCGAGATGAACAGCAATGTGAAGCAGGTGACAGATCTCGTCGAGGGGATGCTGCAGCGTGTGAAGCGCGGCGAACTAAGCACAGAGTATGGCCTCAGCTTTCTGGAGGTCAAGTATCACATGCTGCTCGACTACTTGATCAATCTGACATACGTGGTGCTGCGCAAATGCTCCGGCGAGACCATTGAGGGTGATCCATCGATTGAGCGTCTGATTGAGATACGCACTGTGCTGGAGAAGATACGACCCATAGACTATAAGTTGCGCTATCAGATTGACAAGCTGGTCAAGACAGCCACCACAGGGGTCTCAAGCAGCACAGATCCCATACTCTATAAGCCAAACCCGGAGGATATGCTGAGTGCAGCAGGCGCTGACAATGAAGAGGACGATGATGCCGAGGCAGGCAGTGACAGTGATGCGGATGAAGATGAGGATGACGAGGCTGGAGCTGCGAAAAAGCCGCGCAAAGCAGCCACAGCTGGCAAATCGGGAGTTTATGTGCCACCGCGCATTAAACCCGTCTACTACGATGGCGATGAGCGTGACGCAGACAAGGAGAAGAAGGCTTTGGATCGTGCCAAGAAGCGCGCCATCACGTGAGTTAAATGTGCAATAGCACTCCTTTCATTTTACTAATAAATGTTTTAACTGCTGCTTCAGTTCATCCATGCTGCAAGATCTGAAGGAAGAGTATTTGGATGCGCCAACTGAGCTGTCGTCGGGCTCAAGGGCTCAGCAACTGCTCTCCCAGGCACAGAAGGAGAAACAGGAATACGAGGAGGACTACTTGATGCGTCTGCCAGTCACTAAGGCGGAGAAACATCGTCAGCGCAAGCTTACCACATTGGGTAAGTCCTTGACTCAATTTATTGGCAATACAAGGTGCTAATTCTAAACCTCTTACAGGCACTCTGGGTGATGAAATTCTTGGCGAGATTAGCCGCGAATCGACGCTGCGTGGTGATGGCGTTAGCAAAAAACGCAAATTGGCCAAGTCGCGTGGCAAAGGAAAGAAACGTGGCGGCAAAAAGCGAAAGTTCCATTAATAATGGAAGCCAAGCAAATTAGTTGATATCTCAGTTTTCCATTTGCTTTATCACCTTTTCAATTATTATTGTGCGTAAAACTAGTTTACTTTCCCATTATGTTTTCTATTCAATTTATTAAATTTTCATAATTATTACTGAGTTGGTTAAGTTTCTTCAGATTTGTAGCTGAACATCCAATAAATTTTTTACTATTTTACAAATTTACTTTTATGTTATTTAATTTTATTCAATTTATTGTTACAGCAAGAATAAAAATATTATATTTTTATTATTAACCCTTAAAGATGGCAACAACAACAAGCCAAAACTACGCGTAAAATAAAAATATAAAACAAATAATAATATATGAAAGTCATGTATTTTACGCATTGTAAACTGCATTAACTTTAGGCCACAAAATTAAGCTCTAATTATAATAATTTCTTTTCGACTAACGACTAAAAACCAAAACTAAATTAAGAAATTGCAAAATTTAATGGCAAAGGAAAGAAACAAAACTAAATTCAAAATTATACGTATTATGGATGAGAAATGAAATGACATCAAATCAAAAGAAAAATAAAAGAAAAAGTCTAGTGTATTGATAAACAAAATTTCAAATTAAACTAACATTTAAGGCACAGCAAAAGGTAAAATGTTTCGTTGTTTTTAGGAGTCTAAACAAAAATGAGAAAAAATTCTGGCTGCTTATGATATGCTTTAAGAAATTGCCATATTTTCGGTTGAAATAGCAAAATTCAAAACTCAAAATGCAGTTCCAAATCACCATGTATAAATTCAAAAATAAAACCAAAAACACAAATTTAAAACTAAATATATAAATCAACAGAAAATATTACAAATTCAGTAACAAAAGCAGTTGCCTTATCAAAAGATACAAGAGACCGGTTATACTTACAGTAAGAAAAATGAAAAAAAATTCAAACCTTAAAAAAGGAAAAAATAAAACGAAACGAACGTAATTTGACAACAAATTTTTATGTTGGCATTGAAGGATCAAGAAATTATATATAGCATATGATAAACGTAAGCCCCACCCAAAAAAAAAAAAAAACAAAAACTAAAAAAACAAAACGGAACAAATATGAAATGGAAAAGAAAAGAAAAACAAGAAACACACATTTTGATGGGAACTCTGGAGAGTTTTATGTTTCCGGCCGTATCTTGTTTTACTTGCCAAAAATAAAGCAAAAATGAAACTCCTAAAAACAACTGAATTTAGACACAAAATTTTATATATTTACTATACTATATAATGATTAACTAAATTTAAGCAAACAATTTTGAATATACCAAAAAGGAAAGCGAAAGGATTGAATTGTACGTCCACTTGAAAAGTTTTTAAATTTAACCAAAACAAAAATTTCAAAAACAAAAAGAAACTAAGCAGTTTATGAAGAGACGAAGAAATGGAGGAGAAGTCGACATACGATTGAGGGAGGAGAAGACAAATACTACATTCATATGTAGTGTGAGCATGCATAATTATTACTATTAAATGTATAAATGATAAACCCAAGAATCTAGCGTTAAGTTAAGTACATAAATACTGACTATTATAAAATGGAGCAAGCAAACTTTTGGCTTTTACAACCAACTTTGACTAAGGATAAAAATTTTTTCCAAATTTTCATCAATCACGATTCGCGTCGTCGTTTGAGATAAAACAAATTTTTGGCTATAAACTTTAAAACAAAACATGAAATGGAATACAACCAAGCAACGTAAGGCAGACAATGGAAATTACCACATAAATGCAATAGAACACGAAATTATTTACAGGCAGCAAACAGCAATGAATATTTGAACATTTTGTAATGCAAATTAAATAAATTAATTTAATTAATTTATTTACGTTAAAAGCTGAAAGACTGAATATGTTAAATCAAAAATAAAAAAAAAAAACATACGAATACGGAAACAGAATATGTAAAACTTTTCTCAAGCTAAAATTTGAGGCGTGGTATGAACTTAAATAATTTTAATAGCCGAATTTCTAGCACAAATTTTAAACACTAAAAATGAAATTATTCTTTGAGGTATTTAAATGTGTACGATTATCATTTTGTCTTGCAATTTGTTCTGTTCAACTTTTTACGTTCTCCTTCGTATTTAAATACAAATATTCATTTTTGTAAATGGGGAAAAACAAGAAAAAAATCAAGAGGAAAGTAACAAGATACAAGATATAGACAAACAGACAATGGACAACAGACAAAGCAACAAATGTTGAATATATTGCAAATGTAAAACACAAAGTAAACAAACAAAGTGAAACAACCAAACAAAAGTCGCCTTAGCCAAGCACCACAAACAAATCGAAACGAAAAGAAAAGTAAACAAAAATTTGTAAAACCAAATAAAACAAACTCTAAATAATAAACATACAAAACGAAAAAAAAAAAAAAAAAAAAAACAAAAACGCAAATACTTTAACGTAAATATTCATTATTTGTTGTAACTTTAACCAAAAACACACACACTTACACCTACACACACATGCAGAAAAATAGTGCAAAAGTTCAAAAAGAAAACCTAAAAATGTAACTTAATTTTTATAGCCAAAAAAGAAAATGAAATGAAAACAAATAAAAAACGATACTAAGCGAGGGAAGTAAGAGGAATAGCTGGGATCTTTGGATCGTTTAGTTTAAGCAACTCCAATAAATTTAATACAAAAGAAAAAATCAAATCAATTGGTTACTTAGTGATAACAGAGAAATGTTTTTAACAAAAAAATTCGAGCTTACATTTATTTCGAAAAGAAAAGCTAAACATATAAAAATGATAAACAATAAAAAACACACTAATAAAAATTAATTTCGCATAAGTTCTGTAAACTGGAATTGTTTAAACAAAATGTGCAAAAAGAAATGAAGAAGAAAGAAAAAGATGATAAAGTCGTTGTATAGAACAGCAGGTTTAATGTTTAATGTGTGGAAACGGTTGGCAGTCACATGTAAAATTGATATAATTCTAATTAACCTACTATTAACAAATAATAATAATACGAGTAAGCAACAAATATAAACTAACTAATAAACCAAAATGGACAGATGATAAAACAAAAAATAAAATTTAAATCTTACAAACCTAAAGCAGGGATTTTCTTTCTTACAATTTTTTTACAGCAGAGCAAACACATCTTTCAATTTCAATTCATCAATAAAATATCCTTTTATTTAAGTAACTTTATTTATTACAGAATACACATATACTTAGGTATTTACAAACACAAATTGCACAATTGGAAAGCCGCTCTGGGCCAGCCTCTATGATAATGCCCAACCCGAGAGTCGCAGGACTTACTCGAGGGCCTTCTCCAGAGTTGGCAAGTTATTACGCTCAGCCTTCAGCTTCTGCTTCTCCTTGAGCAGGGCATAGCACTCGGGCACCTTGTTGTAGAAGTCGCACAACTTTGTCTCAGCATTGAAGGCCAGATACCTGCCGCAGTTGTAGAGACGTGGATGTCCATTGACGCACACGAAGTATTTCTTGCAGGTCTGGGGATGACGGTAGTAGCGCAGCTCACCTTCCGGACTGGCATCGACTGAGGGGGCAGCACCCTCGAGGGGTTCGGGTTCAGGACAGTTGAAGCCCAGATAAGCCTCGGCATTGCAGCTCTCCACAAGATCGGGCCAATCGCACTGATAGGTCTCCTCGTTGAAGGCCAATCCCTCGGGGCACTTGGTCAAGCTGGCGACTCCGTGGGCACAGTTGCGATAGACTCCGCACTTGGTCGAGTCGCCATTCAGATAGAAACCGAACTGACGTGGGCACTCATCGGTGCCATTGGCAGGCTGGAGGAGAGTGCGCTCCTTGCAGGTGGCATAAGGGGCATAGGTGCACTCACCTGTTGCCTTGGTGCGCTGATGGAAGAGCAGACCTAGAAGGGAAATTAAAACACTTAATACAATCAAAATAGAGTTAGATTATGTTGATGTTTACCATCTGGGCAGAGCTTGTGCACGGGCACGTCGTCCTGGCACTCGATGTAGGCATCGCACTGATCACCAACTGCGAAACGTCCATTGGGTATCAAACACTCAGGAGAAGCGAGAGCTGTAAGCACAAATCGTAAAGAGATATTAATAATCGGAAACATTTCGTAATTTTTGTATTGAAAACGAAAGACCTAGAACACAAACTTGAATTTTTTTTTGTCATTATTTTGTTTTATTGTGAGAGGGAAAAATTATACATTAGATTGGCACATCAATTGGCACCCTTTTAACTACAGACTAGAAAACTCGAGCAGCTCTTGGCCTGCTTTGCATATACAAAATCTTCCCAGTAAACTTCATCAGAATTCACCCATTTTTCTTAGTACTTGGAACGAGGTGCAGTTGCCTTGGGGCGAGCTGCAGCTGCCTTGGCGCGTGCTGCCTTAATCTCGGCACCCTTGGCCTGGATATCAGCGCTGCAGTTGGGCACGTTGTCGATATCGTCGCACTGCTTCAACTCCTGGTTGAAGGCCTGATCCTCGCCACAACCAATGCGACGTGGACGTCCCTCAATGCAGATGAAGTACACCTGGCAGTTATCCGACGACGGATGGAATGTGTAGTCCTCCTCCTGCTCGCCCAACAGTTCTGATTTGTGTGCGGGAGCTGGACAACGGAAGCCCAAGAATTTCTCTGCATCGCAATCCTCAACCTGATCGGGCCAATCGCACTTGTATGTGGCCGGATTCCAGGCCAATCCTTCAGGGCAGTCAAAGACAAAGCCGCGACCCGCCGCGCAGTTCATGAACTGACCACAGCTCGAGGAGTCACCTATGCGGTAGTAACCGAACTGATGAGGACAGTCGTCTGTGGGCTGAGCAGCCTGCAGGCGCGCTGATTTCTGTGTGCACTCCACATCGATGGGATAGCCACATGGGTAGCCAGTGGACTTCTCGTTATACAGCAGACCATCGGGGCAGAGTTTCTCCTCGGCCACGCCATTCCTGCACTCGATGTAGGCATCGCAGGAGCCAGAGACAGGTGCAGTGCCATTGGCTTCACGGCAGGGACTAGGGCCAGCTGCTTGAGCTGCAAGAGAGGGCGGATAGGTTGGGGTTAATAGGGCAAGGACTGGGTATAGATCGCGCTTACCTCTAATGATTTATGATGGGAACTGATGCTCGCGGTTTTCTTTGCCTCGAAACTTTTAACAAAATGATTTAACTAAACACCAAAACATTCAACAAAACGTTGAATTGATTCCAATTCATGGAATACAAATTTTTGTAAAAATAATGAGAATGCAGTAATGATTTCAACTTTAGGTTAAAAACAAACGCTTAGAAACTAGTTTTAGACCACGTTATTAACTAAGAAAAATTATCAATTATTTTAAATTTATTTGTCAATAATATTTACTTAAGACTCCTTAAAATAGTATTTTATAAGAATTTTCTCTTACGAAGAGTAATTAGATTTAATTTAATATTACTACTCTTTGTAGTAAAGGGTATTAGCTATGTTTTTACTCTACAATCTTTGCACAGTTAGCTTTATCAAAAGCTTGTTGTTGATATGAAAGTCTGATAAGCAAACCAAAAGCGAATCGTAAAACGATAAGCGAGTTAGTTGTGATTGTTTAGCTATGGCGTGCGCATCAGCGGACGGAATCGTCATTCGTGACATGAAAGTGGAAGACTACGAGGAAGTGAAGAAACTTTTATTCGAGAGTTTCTACACCGCAGAGCCATTGAGTTTGTGTTTGCAGAAGAAGCAACAAATAGGTCACTCAAAGAAACACGATGATCACCTGATAACAATGATTGAAGAAGGCAATTGTTTTGTTGCTATCGATGAGCGCAATTCAAATTGCATTGTTGGCATCATCTTATCCTGCAATCAAGAGCCCAGTGATGTGGAAGAAAATCGTCAAAGAGCCAAAACCTCGGGACAAATAACTAAGTTCCTCTCAGCAATTGAAACCGAGGCCAACATCTTTGAGCGCTACAAAGTAACTAAGGCGCTTTATTTGTTTATAGTTTGTGTATCGTCTTACATGAGAGGAAACGGGTTGGGCACACGCCTAACAAATGTCTTAATAGAAAGGGCACGTGGCAAAGGGTTTCCCCTGCTGATAGCCGACTGCACCAGTTTCTATGCAGCTCGTCAGATGGAGGCCTTGGGCATGGAATGTGCTTACTCTTTTGCTTACGCGGACTACAAAGATGAGCAGGGTGAAGTGGTTTTTCAGCCACCAGCACCACACACACATGTGAACGTTATGGTCATGAGATTATAAGCAGCCAAAAACTCGACTTGCATCTTATATTATATGTTGATATAAACAAATTAAAACATTAATAAAAAAGGCTACGATCTAATATCTTGAAAGTTAAATATGCAAAAATAATATAAATATATGCATAAATCAAAAGATATTTAAAAGATATTCAAAATAAAGTACAAGTTATCAATTGTGCAACATTTCTCATTTAAATAAACTAATTTATTGAAGTTATAATAAATAACTAAATTTGTGGTAAATCTTTTTGAATATAATTTCAAAATCAAAGCTTTTCAAAAATCTTAAAACTCTTATTCAAAATGTACAAAAAACTACGTGTGTGAGACGACAAATTACAACTAGCCCAAACCGCATTGTTTAATTGACAATACTTGTTTTGCTTATAATTTGTTGAACCCGCGTGGGGGCTTTCATTGTGTCTTGGAATTTCAATTATCAAACATCACAAGAAAAAAAGACAACAAAGCGAACTTTAGCTAATTGACGAATGATTTAATAAATCACTTCAGTTGTTACTCAAGCATTTCTTTAGAAATCTCAAAAGAAATGTGAAAATAATATGTCAAATGTTTTATTTACTTTAAAAATGAAACTAAAAGTGACTTTTTGTAAATTTGAGCAACGATCCAAAGTCCTTTTGCTAAATTTTCCCACACATTTGAGTTCACATTCACTTCAGTCTGCTTGTACGATTTTGATTTCGAGTATTTACCCCTTCATTTAAGTGCACCACAAATGGACATTATCATCGTATTAAATGAGGTAGACAAAAAATAAATAAAGTAGAAACGAAACCAAGCAACATGATGCTGAATGCAAAAGCGCTCAAAGGTCACACTAACCGGCTGGGCACGCATCGAGATTGAGACTAAGATTGAGCCAGAGACGGATCGGATCGGATAGACAGTTGGCCAGTTTGAAACAAGTTTTCAGTTTCTTGGCATATCAATAAACAACAACCAAGTAGCGGCAACGACAACGGCGTCAACGGCAGCCGCTCATGTGTTATGTAATATTGATTTTGGAGTATTAATTTATGTGTGAATTAATTTTGAAAGAGCAGCGCTTCGACCTTGAAAAATGAAGACACTCGCTGAATTCACGCCAGTGTTGTGAGCGTTAAACTGCAGTTTATTTTTACCATGCGGAAATCAAAAGGGAAATTTCTTGCTCAAAAATTTATGCTGATTAGTTGCACTTTTCTTTTAGTTTTCGCTTGTCGTGCAATTTCCTGGTATTGTTTAGGAAATCTTTTATATCTTGCAGAGTCCCTCCACTCGCTTGCCTAATTGCGCGATGACGCTGCTCTATCAACTGTATTATCTTCGGGAGCTATTCAGGCGATGGGGAAATATTTGCTGGTGTCGCGGTCTCTTGGCGACTTAAGAGTTGGCACTTGAGACTGGGGCGCAGTACGCTTGAAATTTTAATTGTGGCGCCACTAATTGATGTAATTACTATTGTGCCGTGTTTGAAAGATCGTGGGATCGAAATTAAGTTAAACGTTTACTCAAGACTGGTTGCGGAAGGTCTGCTAATAGAATTTTTTCGTATGGCACTTGCTAATTAAATCAAAATTGTTGAGAAGTAAATTTTTGAAATATTTGCAAATTTGTTTAATTATTAACTAGATAATACGTAATTCTTTTGTAATGACAAAAAGTGGTTTATTTCAGGTTATTTCATTTAATTATTCAATTTTGAAATATTTTACTTCACAGAAAAATATTATCACATATTTTTATTTAAAAAAAAATTGTAGGTGTCTTAAAAAAATTAAAAAGTTCTTAAAAATTATATAACATTATAAAGAGGAAACCAATTTTAAATTATAAACGGAAATATTTGCAAAAATACAAAATATTCCAACAGAAATCATTATTTTTGCTTTTTATTACTTTTGGTTTTTTAACAAGCAAAATGCTGACACTTATTTCTATTTTATTTTAATTGCACTGGTTCGGAAATAAGAAACAAGTACAACGCGTTTGTTGTGTGATGAGCAGAACGAATACGGAATGCGCTTAAACTGTACCCACAACCAATTTGAATATTTTCCAACATGCACAAGTTCGTTGCCTAAGTCTTTGGTTTTTTTTGTATGAAACTTGCATTTGTTTTTAAAGATGTATGAAATATTTTGTATTTACTAACCCAATGAGCCAAACATGGCTAGGCACAACAAAGCACTGATTATTATTTTTGCCATTTCGTATGGATGTGTGTGTGTTTGTGTGAGTGTCGGAGGATAATAATCCTTCACAATAAGTCCTTTAGGCACTGTATGAATGGCGTTCAGATGCGAGCAGCGAACGCGATGTGCATGCAACGAGCTGACAATTTTGACTGTTTTGCGATAGAAACGAAACGCAGATCTTAACTGGTAAAATGGCAAGCGACGACGTCAACAGCAACTGATGAGCATTGAGCCGAGGCTGAAGCTGAAGCTGTTTGCTGGAGCTGACTCTGACGCTGCGACGCAACTACACTCTGATCTTCTTCTACTTTTGTTACGTACATACATATGAATGTGTGTGAGACAGCTACAGCTTTTGTCGACTTGACGCGACGCGACTTGCGCTGTTGCAATAAAAAGCAAACATGTTAATAAATAACCAAATCGCATAACAACACCAACAAATGATAGCAGCAGGTAAACGAGTGACTGAGGGAACTGGCAGCTTCTAGTAAGTGATTGAGGCAGCATTGGCAGCAGGGTTAAGACGAGATGAGATGAGTCAATTTTTTGGAGCACAACAAGTTATTTTTTTTGGGCTAGCAACTGTCTTAGTATTAATCAAAAATCTATATGTGTTTTTTCTTAATTTATGTTAAACAAATGCTAAAATGCCATCCATTGAATTATCATTTTTGGCACTTTTATTTTCGTTCCAAAAAACCAGAAAAGCAGCTAAGACAACTTCACTTAACTTAAAGTCAAGGACGGGGACAAGCTGCGCCCATGCACAGGCCTAAGGCTGTGCCAAGTGCGGGGCTACACCATTGTCTCCGACCTGCTCCGGTCTTCTCTTGCTTGCGTCTTCTTGGCTGATCTGGTCTTGAAGCCGATCAGCTCTCAGCGTCAGCAGCATTTGGGGATTTTTCATCGATTTCAGACAACTCGTCTGCTTATACAAACATACAGGCATTTTTGTCTTCGACATACCATAATTCACAGAAAAACCACACAAAATTAATATCATGTTGCCCAATCAGATAAAAGACAAGTTGAGCACGACTATTAATCGAAATTTGTATCGTCTTTTTATTAGAACTATGTCGTCATAGCTTCAATTATGTTAAAGATTTCGCTTGAACCATTAGAAATACAAAATTTAAATGAAACTCAAATAACTCTGTAAGGAAAATTTGTATTGAGTTGAATTTAAAAGTAATGGAGAGACATTTTTTTTTATACGTTCCTTAATTCATTGTAAATTATTAATATTATTTTGTATAAGAAAGGAATTTAAATATTTTACTTCAAGATAAAAAATATTATTTGTCATAAAAAATGAGTCATCAACAAAAGGATGAAGATCAAAAAATCAGATTGAGCCTAAGAAGTTAATGCTGTTATGCTTCTACTATACGCTTCCCAAGAAATATATCTTTTTTATCTTTACGGATCTAGCTACACATTTAAAGAACACATAGAACTAAGATAGTAGGGATCAACTCTATCGATCTGCATCAAAAAAGATATTGGGCTATCTATGAATCTAACACTTGTAATTTTTAGATTCACTGTTTAAATGAAAAAGAAATTTTAATTTGCTGGATAACTCGAGACACACAAGAAAAAATTTGAATATTTTTGGCATATTGACAGTACTTACCATGATGTATAAAATAAATTTGAAGTGAATTTTAATCAATTCTCTTGGAAATATAAATCCTCTGCAAAGAGTACACATTGAATTTTTATTCCATTTGAAATTGTTGTCTTTATTTTTACAATTCTTATGCATAGATATATTTCTCATCCATTTGTTTCAGCTAATAGTCCTTGCTCAGCAATTATTGCGCAGTAAATTATGGAGTATAAAGGAAAGATCAAATGCTGCGCTCAAATGAACTTAAAGAGGCCTTAGCTTAGAGTAGTTTTTTATGATATTTATGGCCTAAACAAGGTAAACATTAATACATTGTAATTGTAACTATGGTGTAATATTAATAATAATAAGAATAATAGTATGTAAACATAAAATTGGCAGGCTAGCTATAAGAAGACTCATTCAATAGGATATGACTTCGACTAACTGCAGTTGTGAAAACTATATAAAAACGTTTAGTTTAAGTAAATCAGTAAATAATTTGTTTAAATACTCGTTCATATATACATATACAAATAGTTTAATACATTTGTTTTACACAATACACATATCGTATGCATATTATTTATTATTTACATACAAAAATAATGATTTCTCTTATTCAATTTGGCCTAAACAAAATGCCGCTAAGCCAACACAACAAAAGGTGTCTGAGAATTGTTTATAAATGTAAAAACTGAAACACAAAAATTTCTTATTCCATTTGTGGTATTTTTCATATTTTGTTATTTTTTTTTTATATAATTTTCTAAGGCACTTCAATACATTATTAATAAGTGTTTTACTTTCTTTTATGTTTAAATATATATATCTTTATAACTCTTTTTTTTGGATCTATTTTTAGCTTTGTTTAGTCCTCAACAGTTTATTAGTTTTTAATGATATTGTTTAATTATCTTTAGTCTGGCTAATTGAAATTGGATTTGAAATTAAATTTGTTTGTTATCTTTTTTAGCGAATTGAAAAGTTTGAGTTGTAGACTTATAGATAGACAAGTACAATAAATACAAAACACCAATTGTTGCATGTTGTTCCCAAGACACTCTCTAATTAGAAATTGCATTTAAACCCTAGATTTAACAACATACTCGTACTAAGCTAGACAATTCTCGAATCATCGTCCTCTAGCTACATTTTACAACAATTCCAACAAATTCTAGCTCGAAAAAAGCGCCATATAAATTTCAATTTCAATTCTTTTCTCTTCTCACTACAACTCAAGGCTGAACACGGCTCTTTGATAGCACGTGTTTGTACCTTAAGAATTATTTTCGTTATGTTTTAAACATTTATATGTGCACAAGTTTGACTTTAAGTTCAACACTAAAAAAAAGCATATACAAAACTAGTTGAATGCATATGATTTGATTTTAGAGTTCTGTTTCTGTTAATCATTCTCATATCTTTAATTTGTTTCCTCTCATTCCACTTAGTGCTTAAGTTTTACAATTACAATTAATGCTCAAACTCAGCTTCAAACTTCGCCTTTACTAGTACAAATATCACGGTTTGCATTTACGCATTACGATTAAAAACGTAATTTTCAATTAATTGTTTTAATTGTTTAATTTTAGGCATTAACTTGAACTTCATCCTCAAGGTGTGTATAATTGTAATTGCTATTTAATTATTTTCCTCGATTTTTTGTTTATCTAAAGTTTATATGTATGTATTTATGCATCTTGTCAATTGTGTTCAGCATTCTAATTATGTAATTTCCCAAGTCTAACATTTAAACGTTTTACTTTATAGCGGCTTTAGCTGTATAGTTTATAGTTTAAGTTTTGAATTGTTGCTGTCTAATAATAATATTATCATTAGTTTCAATTAGTTTTAACCACTTTAAACCTATTTGTTGCCCACTCTCAATCTACAAACTAGGCAAGTGCAGACTCAAAATGGTAAGACTGCTGTGTGTCTGTATCTGTGTCTGTCTCTCTAGGAATCTCTCTATCAATCAATCAGCCATTTTCAATGGCTCTTGGTATACAAAAGTTGGTATGTTTTAGGGCAAAATGTTTGGAGTTTTGAGTATTCCACATGAAGTACTTTCGTGAATGTGGTGCTAACTTAATGACATAAATTAAATGGCTTAAATTAAAACTTGATGTTCATGACTCTAACTAAATCATAATTGATTAATGACTTGCCTATGAATACACAAAAACAATGCAACTAATCGTCAATTCCAAATAGGACTCAATGGATATTTCATAGCTGTTGTGCTGCCTTACAAAAGTGAATCTGGATTTATATCATCTGGTCTGTTCTGATCTATTTTTATGGCAGCTCCTGGCTAACAATCTATGTATAATTCAGCATTATAATAGACACAGAAAAACGAAGAGGAAACCAACAACTAACTACGTTTAACGTACTTAAGCCGTGCTCCTAAGGCTTTGCTTATGCGTAGAGTAGAAAAAACACCCGCTCTGAACGTCCGTCCGTTCTAAGTATACCTTAAGTAATGATCCTAATCCTAGGCTAACTAACTAAACTAATGCTAACTAACCGTAAAACACCACACACTTCCAGTGCGCAGCGAATGCCATAAGGAAGGTTCTAGCATAGTATTGGTTATTGGTAGTTGGTAGTTCGTAATTGGTAATTGGTTACTATTAATTGTTAATTGGTATTTTGGGGCAGGGCGTTTAGGCATCCGATGCATCCGGATTCTATAGCATTGCAAATAGTATTAGTGTGGCTGGTTGTTGTCGTAGTCTTTTCACAAACGCCTCGCTCAAAGTCGATGCTCAACTGCTGCGCTGCAGAATTAGTTACTATATTGCGCAGCCCTTGCGCATGCCGTACATGATCTTCAATTCCGGATAGATGATCTTACGTATCAGCTGGTTCGTTTTGCCCGCCAGCATCGCTCGCCGATTGTCTTTTTTCAGCACTTTGATGCCCGGCTTGTGTACCAGAAACGCATTGTCCAGTATGTGGAACTCGTAGTCCAGCACACACAGTGAGTAACCCTTCAATATAGAAGACACATTTCAGTTGAGGTATTTTGAATATTATATGCATTTACTTACCTGCGTCATCTTGTCGCTCTTGCCTTCCCAGCTGAGCCGCTCATCGTAGTGGGGATCCGCATGGGTGCCAATATAGATGGGCTCCCAGTGCACATAGTAGCCAGTGCGTTTGCCTATGTGAAACACACTCAGCTCGTCCGTCTCATTGGCTGCCATCCACTCCTTGGACTTGGGCACACCATGACAACTTGCACACACCCGTTTATGGAAGGGTATAGCTTTGCCATTCCGCAGAAATTCCTGCAGCTCGGTTTTGTCGTGCGGCACCGGCGAATTCTCGTCCACCTCAAAAATACTGAGTGGGAAAACCCTGCGGAATAGATAAATAGGTATTAGATTGCTAGCATTTAACATTGTTTAAATGTGCAAAGCTTTTCCTTTTATTCGACATCTCATAAATACATACATATGTATATACCATATGATATGTCAATATACTATCATAAAGAAATCCTATTTGCTTTCTCAGCTTGTCTATTGTTGGCATAATTTAAAAATAAGTCTCCAACCACGGTTGCCATTCCAAAAAAAATTTTTGTACCAAAATTTTGAAAAAATGTACCAATTTTAGCAAAAATGTACTACAAATTTTTTCACGAAAAATTTTTTGTATTTCACAAAATGTGATTCACAATATATGTATAACTGTTTACGTAGTGATAGACCTTAGAATAGAGCAAACATATTTTCTCAATTGACACAATACTTCGCAGATCGACTGTATGCGATATTTTCCAGTGTTAGCCATGGTTAAATTTCTAACTGATACAAAATTTGTGTCTGGTGGAACAGAGCCATTTGTTAAAATAATATGTGTGAACATAAAATTTTATGAAAAATTTAAATTCTAGACCAGGCATATTGAAAATGTACCAAAATGAAAAAAAAAGTGATCCAATGTACCAACGCATAAAAATACCAGTTTTGGTACATTTATACCAAAAGTGGCAACCGTGTCTCCAACATACCCAAAGAGATTTCGACTTCTTACTTTCTTACTATTAATAAATATATTTAAAATTATTATTCGTTAAACATGTTTCGCCTATAATATTTAATACAAAAAAAATAATCTGCTTGAAATGACAATCTTTAAAAAATATTTGAATAAACATAACAATCTCTACTTATAACCATCTACAAATCTATCTATTCATTATAATTTACAGCATTATTTACTCTTTTTAAATTATGTTATTTTATATCCTAAAACTTGATAACGACAGCTTCTATCTTTATCCCAATTATAATTAAGACGAAAATATGTGAAATTTGTAATTTGGACTATTTAGATGACTCACCTTGGCGCCTTCCGCCGCAGATACTGTTCGTTGCGCGCTATCATCTCGAGAAATTTCTTAACCAGTCCCGGATTGGGATACAGTTCAATGTCCGAGGCGAGTATAAAGTGAGTGAGCGCCGAATCGCGTGCGATGTTGCGACCCACATTCACTGGATACAACAGCTTCTTTTGCGCTTTATACAAATGTCCGGAACTGACATTGAAATACGGCGCTGGCAACGAACAATTGTAGCCCGTCTTGAGGGCATCCTGTGCCTTGGGGACTGACTTCGGTATGTGTTTGGTGCCAAAGTATATGTGGAAGGTGGCAAATGCGCGCACCAGCTGGTTTCCAGGCACACAGTCTCGCAGATACTTAATAGAGTCCAGTGTGGGCTGGAAATCCGTACCTGGCGCATGCATTGCTATGCTAATAGGTGCATTCCAGCTGATGGATTTAAATAATTAGTAAAAAGTATAAGGGATGGAAACTCTCGCTTACCGTTCCAGCAGCGGCACTAGATTGTCTAAAAATGTGTAATCCGCATGCGTTGTGTATGTGATGGACTCGTGGCACTTGAGCTCGCCATGCTCCGCTCTCACATAGTTCTGCAGCACCCAAAAGTCGCCACGCTGTAGCGTCTGTTGGTCATAATCGCGTTCGTAGCAATTAAGTAGGCTGCGCACTCGTTCATCCAGTTCCTTTTCATCGCCAGTGACTATGTAGCCATCGGACTGTGTGTTATTCAGCTCTGTGGCTGAACTGCTGCTGCCGACAACGCCAATGTTGCCCACCACTTGGCCAGCTTCAGGCAGATTGCCTCCTCCGCTGTCGCCGATGGCTGCCGATGGTGGCGCCGCAGCTGCTGCTGGCTCCGAATTCGCATTCCCACTGCCTGCCACCACCAGCTTCTCTTCCGCAAAAGACGCCTCCGACTGCCAAAAAATAAAAATAAAAGGGTTATTCGTATGCAAACTATAGTTAATATTAATGAAATCTTACATTAACATTTTTGGGCGTGGGTTGTTGTTGTTGTGGCAAAAGGGAGGAAGCCTGTAAGGCGGATGCCGCCGGCTGTTGTTGTTGTTGTTGCTCCTGCAGCAGGAATCCGCCGCCGCTAGTGAAATTGTTGCCGCCACCAATCATCACATGGCTGCCAATATAGAGCAGCACAGCCACGTTGATGAGTATGCTGCAGCGCAGCAGCCAGTTGCGGCGTGTGAACATTTTCTGACCCAGCGGCTCAAAGCGCATGTTGTAGCTGCAATCAAAATACAAGATTAATTGTTAGTAAAAATACGTTACATTTCAAAATCTTAACAGCGCGGGAATAACAGCACTGTTGCTTTAAAGCGCCATCTATGCTTTTAATTGCGCAATAAGTTGTTTTGCCATTCACATTCGAAGCGTTGCCACTCTACAGCAGCATGTTAACTCTCTGCTAAGTCGATAACAGTCAATACGATAATGTTAATGCGAATTCATACTTATCGCCCATCTCTATAATTGCCCAGCTGTTTTGCGCCGGCATTTCAGCGCCTTTTTGTTGCGCATTGCGTATTTTCGCGTTGTGTTGTCGTGTTATTATCAAATTATATTTTACGAAAAACTCTTGTTTTCACGTGTGCGCACAAGATGTCGCTGCAAGAAGCACTCGATGATTGTCTAATTGACTTTGATAGACGAGTGCTGGTCACTGATTTGCTGGAAAAGTACAAATTAACGTATAAAGAAGCTCACGAAACCCTCGAGGCGCACATTAAACAACAGGAACGCGCCAACAACAAGTTCGAGAAACGCTTTCTCGTACATGGCATGAAAGCGAATGGCGACGGCGAGCTGTATACGATTGTGCAAGGTGAAGACAAGTTAAAGGAATGGCTGGGCAAATTGCAAAACTCACAATCGCAGCTGTATTCCGTGGAGATTGCTGGCGGCTCCAAGAGTGCTGCCCCCATTTTCAAGCCTATGCAGCATGTCGAAGTAAAACTAGCCAAGTTGGAGGAGCGTGCAGGAGCAGCCGCAAGTAAGCCAGTGACCAACGGTACTGACCACAAGCCCTTGAACGGTAATGGAGTGACCGCTAAGCCCGCTAGTGTCAAGGTGGAGCCAACAAAGACAACAAGCAGCAAAGTGGAGCCGACAAAGGCAACTGGCAGCAAGGTGGAGGCAGCAGCAAGCAAAGAGGAACAGAAGAAATCGCCACCAAGCGCACAGAAAGGCAAAGGCAAAGCAGCAGCAGCTCCATCGAAAAAGGGCAGCATTAACAGTTTCTTTAGTGCAGCTCCTGCGGCCAAAACCGCGCAGCCGCCCAAGGAAACAAAATCAGCGGCAGGCAGCAAAGCAGCCAGCGGCAGCATGGACAACTTCTTCAAGAAGCAACCCACGTCCAGCGAATCAAAGAAATCGCCCACGGAAAGCGTGAAAAAAGAATTAACGGAAACTAACACCTCCGTGCAGCTGTTTGATGACGAGGAAGAAGCCTCCTCTGACGAGGAGGAGAAATTGGATAAGCTGCGACGCAAGGTAGTTGGCTCTGGCGATGAGTCAGATGACGACGACGCGGGCAGCAAGCCAAAAACTAGCAAACGTCGTCGCATTTCGGACTCTGAGGACGAAGAGCAGCCGCAAAAGAAGTCAACAGAGTCACAGCCAAAGAAGGAGGCGGAGGTGGAGGTGGAGGAAGCGATGGATGTGGATGCTGCTGCGGCCACAAACGAAACATTTCTGGATGATGATGGCTTTGTTATAACTGTAAGGCCCAAGAAACAAGCGCAGGCGGCGACAGCGGCCAAGAAAAAGACTTCGCCGACAGCTGCTGCGGCTGCGTCTGCGCCTACTACAAAGAAAAAATCGCCGCCAGCATCAGCGAGTAAAGCTGGTAAAATGGCAAAGGAGACGCCTAAAACAAAGCAATCCAACATCAGTAGCTTCTTTACCAAAAAGTGATCGAGTCGGATTTGTGGCTTTGTATTAGTATTACTATTATTTTCTCGCTTAGAATAAGCCAAATTTGGAAATTGCAAATACTTTTTATAATTATTCAAATTGTTGCTCGATTACACTTCATTTTCTTTGTCCCCAATTGCATATTGTTTTATTAATTCTTTGGCGCTGCACTCAACTTGATAATCATGGGAATATTTCTAGTATTGTTAATGTAGTAAACCAGGGGAAAAACACACATGGAGAGTGACTTTCATACTTGTTTTTAATAAGAACAAAATCTTTATAATTTCTAGGAACTGTGAAACTAAGATAGTAACAGTTTACTCATAGCATCAGTTTAATATCAATGAGTCGAGGACTCATTTGAATTCTATTATTTATCTCTAAGTTGTTTCCTTCATCACATCATTGTAATATTTTCTTGGCACTAAACATATTTAAATCTTTATAGAGTAGCAGAAATCCTGATTTGTTTTAATTTAATACACTGCGAACTTGCCCCCATATTTTTTTATAGTTTTAATAATTATTTGTCGCAACACAAGTTGTTAATAAAAGTACTTTTCCAGACTGAGAGTAAACATGGAGAATTCTTAATATGTTTACAATCAAAATTAAACCTCCCTGCAGGCTTGTTTTTAAAAGATAAGCGCGAAGGTCTTATAATTTCTTGGAACTCAGATACTAACAGCAATCCTCAGAGCATTGGTTTCATGTATACACATATATTATAGGGGAAACTTTACTTTCATTATTTATCATAAACTTGCCTTAGTTTATGTTAATTTAATAATTCACAAGTTGATATTAATGAAATGTTCATAGAATTTCAATCATTGCATTGATTTTATATAAATACGTTGTGAATTTGTATTTTCTTTGTTATCACGAGGTTGAATAATTTTCATATTATTTTTTTTTTATATTTTAAGCACAACACAAGTTGATATTAATTTAAATAAACATAAACGTGAACACTTTTTAAGCCAGAGCAAATAAATTTGCTCAGAATAAACTTCTCTCAGCTTTTAGTCATGATAAGCACAATAGTTTTTTGCAGATATGATTAATAATAGTTTTCTGGATTTGTATTTATTTTATCACATGAACTTGCCCCTTTGACGTTTCCATTGTTAGACCTTGCTTCAGGAGGCAACCGATGCTTGGCATGGGCGTTCTCAGACTGTTTTTTATCTGGAAAGTAACTGCTGCTTTATGTTTTGGCGTCGGCTACGCTGCGGTATTTTCAACTGACGCTTGTTTTCCCTTATCGTGCGTCATGAGAACTGCGCTACTTGTTGCTGTCTCCGGCAATTAAAATGGCTCCTTGTGTTAGCATAGCTTATCAACTTCCGACAGTTGAATTAGTTTCTACGTATTTAAAACAACTGCCCATGAATTTTGTTATTATGTTCTCAACAGCCAAGCGGATAAGCGTTTTGTCGAAGATTAGATATTGATTTCTAGTTAATCTTAAACTTGTAATAATTCGCACGATTTCGCAATTTGGAACAGTCCAAAAAAAGTGAGCTTCATGTCAAGTACGAAACGAGTTTTGCATTCTGGTATTGTTTTGTTTTGTTTATGCCCCCAAAATGGAGAGTGCAACGACTTTTGAGGTCGAAATGAACTGACGATATGAGATGTCATTAACATTAGTCACAGTGTGAAAGACGAAAAGAATTTAAGAGAACAGGAAGCGCGAAATTAGCAGTTACCTGTTATTGCTCTTGCTATTATTTTTTGTTTTAAATTCTTTTTTTTTTTTTTGCGAAAAGTGACGGCAAAAATTTAATTATCAACAGCCACAATTAGTTAGGTTTCCCACATAAATTACGCAACGCCCTTGTGGACTCTTGGCCCCTTAAGGCGTCGGCTGTTTTTTAAAACTTAATGGAGGACAACATTTAATTACATGTTTGTGTTTAATTTTTTACAATGTTGCTAATGACAAAGTTTTGCAATTAGTGTAACAACTTTTGTTCTCATTACAATATTATCACAACAATGTGGTCTCTTTTATCAGGATATTAAAATCATAATGAATAACAATTTGCAAATGATAAATAATATTACGTTTACTGATAATGAATTCATCAATATCCGTAAGCAACTATATTAGGTTTGGGGAAGTGTAAACAATGCTGGGCTGCTGACCATGCGAATGTGAGTAGAATACTCGAATCTAATTAGCTGGCAAATTTGTTTGGGTTGCATGACAACAATTGTGCAAATAAAATGACCATGGATTTTAATGTGTTGGCAAATAAAATAAAGAATTGTAAGGTAAACAATCGAAGTAAGCCATAAGTTGTCAGTTTTAAATAAGATATAACCTTTAGCAGCAGTAACAAGTGCTTAAGATAAAAAGTATTTTTATGAATACGTTTTACTAGCTCTGAAGCATAGCTAAAAATGTCATCAATTTTTATCTTAAAAATTCCTCATGACACTTTAGTTGTTGTCAAACTTTCAACAGCTTCATCCGACACGAAACTGTGTCAGAAATATAAATCATTCGAAAAAATGACACCACATAAATTTGCAAAACAGTTTTGCCACTTTCGAAAACGTACTGAGAGCACATTTAATGAGACTGCATTGACAATCAACTATAGTACACATGACTGAACTTAAATGAATCATTATTTATTTATTATTATGTACTCATTAGAGGGCAGATACAAATCAGAATCAGAATTGGAATCAGCATCAGAAACACAAACCACGCAAGCAAGAATGGGGAATACAAATTCTACAGTTGCTTTTCAGTTTAAGAGCTGCTTCATTCATTAGGAGCTCCCCTGTGGGGCACACGCGTACAATCATTTTACACGCGTCATTGGAATCTCTCCCGTTTCCGTCGACGTCGACGTCAACAGAGATTTCGCGGTCGCCTCCGACGTTGACGCCGACGCCAACGCCAACACCGTCAAGTCGTTTGATGGATTGAAGTGAAAACTGCGAGATGTTTCAAGTTCAATGCACCAGCAGCTTGAGTAATGGCGCTCCGTGGTCTGTGGAGAGTGTGGTGGGAGGGCAAGGGGTATAGGCGATTTTTATCGCACAACTTCTTGGCAACTTAACAACAACGAAAACAGAAAAAAAGTGCCACCGGTTTTTGTGTGTTTCTGGGACACGGAGCTCTCTGTATGGACTGAGACTAAGACTGAGACTGGGATTGGGAGTGTGCTGATAAATTTGCATAGCCAGCGGGCAATTGAAGTCAAGAGATCGCCCCAAGTAATCTACACAGTGCCACACGCACAGGAAACCAACAAGAAGAAAAAATCAGCATCTGTGATTCAAACTCGCGACTCTCTATAGCACTCTCCTCGCCATCCAATCGGAATCCACATCGAAATGAGAATGAGAATCTCGTCAAGCTTCGTATAGCCCGACGGCCAATTTGATAAAAATCTTTTGCGCAACAAGTCGACTCGTTTGTTTCGACTTCAACTTCGAGTTCGGGATGGATTTGCGAGTTGGAAGTTGAAGTCGAAGTTAGAATTGGAGTTGGAGGTTTCAGTATAAGTTTGAGTTCGTCTCTTTTATGGTCACATTTGCCATCATAATAATCGTGTGCAGAGTTCAATGGCTGGCCACTTCTCGTGTCCGTTCAGTGGGTTGCTTGGCGGGTTCTAAGAGCTGGCGTCACATTTATGCCTGCCTTCCCCTTCCCTCTCTCTCTCACTCAACGCTCAGCCTACGCAACTTGGCTCAGGTGATTATGCAAAACACAAAAGCGCGCTTCACAAAAAAAATTTGGAGCAAAACGTGAGAATTTTTATGAGATTTCAATTTGCCAATTGCCCCAGACCAAAGTTGCACCTGAAGTGCGACACACACGTTTGCCATGATTTCTTTTTAATTTATTTTTTTCGCTTCTCCCTCTCTTTCTCTGCCTCGAGTGTGTCGCAATTTTGTTGTGTGTCAAAAATGTGGCTAGCAACAGAGAGAATGACTGATGAGGAATGGGTTTAGAATGTGTTTTTTTTTTTGTCCAATTGAAACATGAATCTATAATGAGGCTGCTTATGAAAACAGGTTAACTGTGTCTTCAGGGTGAAAACATCCACGAGTTCATATGAACGAAACTTTTAAATAGTATCTTAAGTTTCATAATTGAATTGTGTCGTAAAATTAGGCAGATCAAACCCCAAATCTAGGTAGGTAGGGGATTATTTCGCAGAGCCAACATCAATTAACCCCTACGTTGAGCATCGATTTTTGCTGGCCAACTCAATCCAGAAACGAAACATCAAATCGACAAAGTAACAATAAAGCATTCCGTAAAACGAGCAACAACTACAGCGCAATCTAATTAGACATAATAAGGCAAAGAGCAGGCAGCCAAGCAAAGACTGCGCGAGTTGAGTCGAAATTTCGCTGGCCAAAAGGTCTGGTTTGGTCAACTATTTGTTTGCCGTTTGCTGTTTTGTTGCTTGGTTGTTTGGCTGTTTGGCTTGTTGGCCGGTTAGCTGTTTGCTCTTCGCTGTTACCAACTGACTTTGCACAGTTCGCTTGTTGGCTCTAGCACTGACCAGCGAACAGTCAACAGACAACAACAAAAGGCAACCTCGATCACAGAGCTTTTCCGGCCTCCGTTAGAGTTAGCTCTACGCTATTAAAATATATTACAGCAGCAATTTCACTCGACTTTATTTTTGCGCTTTAGCTGTGCCTTCGACTTCAACTCTCTCCCACTGCTGCCTCCCGTCTCCTGCCTGCCTTTGGCATCCTCTGCCGCCGCCCTATAGCTCTATGGCTGCTTTGGTGTATATAACTTAATTTTTATGGTCATGCAAGTCAATTGCAGTTTGGCATTTCTTCGATGAATTTTTCTTGGACAGCCTTAGTCGAAGTCGCTGTTGCAGTTGCGGCCACAACGTCATCTCTCGTCGTGGCCATCATCATCTGCTTTCTGCTTTTTCTGGCTTGTACTAGTTGTTAGGTTGGAAAAGTCGTAACATGAAACGCAGCAAATTGTTTGCACAATACTAAATGACTTTGAGCTCAGCAAAAGGAGCAAGCCAACTGCTTGACCAATGCAACTCAGTTTCTAGCAAGACGTGGTCCACACACACATGTATTTATGTATAGATAAATCTATAGGCGGACAGACAAAAATATTGCGTTCTAAATGAAAATGTAACTTTGGCTATAAATAGAAATAAATTAACCACAATAGCAGTAGCTGCTATTAATTCATTTAGTAGCAAAGCAATCTATTCAATTGTTCAGATTGGATAACAAAACCTTGTTTTGACTTAATTAAAATGTTAAGATGCTAAACTCGAGTTTCAAAAGCAAACTATTAGTAGTTTCGCCATAAACAATTCAACTTAATTAAAGCCTGTCGATAGTATCAACTACAAGCCTTTTATGCCATTGTGTAAAAATTGATTTGTTTAGACGCCAAATGATTGGTTGTTATGTTTATCTAATGAAACTAATCCCTGAGGGGCAAGAAACATTTAAATAATAAACAAAATATAGCTTTTTTGAATTTACTATTGAAAATTGCATTCACATTCACAAGTTGTATATACTTCAATAAGAATATACTTGATGAAAAATACTTTGATTCATAAGTCAAAGTGTTCTCACATCTGGTTACCTTTGATATATATATATCATAATAACAATATATCAATCTAAACAATCACATTAAATTGAGAAATACGTAAACATTCTAATATTCAAAAGAGCATTACACAAAATAGATTTCTATTAATCATGTGGACCAATAACTATTGGACTTTCACATATCGCAACACGTTGGCCAGTATTTCAAATGATTTCAAAAGTACTGACGAGTATGAAAGCGAGACTACTGAGTCCAAGGGATTACCCTCAACATATCTAAACAATGCACTGCGGTAAGTTGTTACCGTTGCTAAAAAGCGAGAATATGGCTAATCACATTCTATGGCTTAGCACCCAACTGCTTCTACTCGATTACAAGCAATTTAAAGCAGCTCGAATTATCCAAAAGACTTTTCGGGGCTGGCGAGTGCGCAATCACATGGTAAAGCAAAGCAATGCAGCTAAAATTATTCAGAGAGTGTGGCGACGTTATCTTGTGGGACGTAATCTCCAGATGATCGCAGAAGAAAAGGTACAGCAATCGATGGAGATTTTGTTCAACTCGAGCTCTGTTAAGATACAAGCCTCATTTCGTGGTTGGTGGACACGCAAGCATGTGAATAATACAAGCTATCTGCATACTCTTCAGTTAAATGCTGTCCAGGATATTTTATATGAAATGATAGGCAGCCTTCACACAATGAAAAGATCTAACGTGCTGCCAGGAATATCGACATTTTATAATCAGGAGTGAGTACCAGTTGCTTTCTTTTTCTACATTTAATTTTCTTACTATTTTTTTTATAAATCTTCTGATCATTCTGAACTGTCTTTATATTATTCTATTAAATTTTTAATTATTTTATTAATAATATTATATTATTACTAGATGCATGGATAAAGTGCAGAATCTGCTTTCGACATTGTCATATAGAATGTACAATGAAGTTGTAGCTAGACGCCAGTTGAGAACCAATCTTCGTCTTAAAGAAGATTTGGAGATGTGGAAAAAATCGCAGCTATATACTTTGGTGCCCTATATGGGTATTAGCTGTGAGCCGTCAATGCATTACATTGACATGGGACCCTCCACAGAGGACTTTAAGGAAATTGGATTGGTAAAATGTATTCTGGAAGCTAACAACAAGATTCATAAGACCAAACGAAAGTCAATTGAGAAGGGTAAGAGATAAATTGATCGTATTTACTGAATTTATCTTTTAACTATGCCATCTATAGTTAAGGGAAGATTTTCAGAGCATAGTTTTCCCGATAACCAGAGCATGTTCTGCCGTGAAATGATGGAGAAGATAAAAAAGTGGAAAGCTCTTCAAGATACAGGTTTGGGCAAATCATTGCAAAATAGATATTCGCAGGAGTATATGCCAGACTTCTTGTCTGATATTAAATCGTATCTGGAATCTCATAATTATATGGAAAACTGTTACTGCAAACCTGTTCCGACACGTTCATGTCCTTGGACATAATTATTGTGTTATAAATTGAAGTTTTAGAAATAAAGCGATTTGGAGTGCTTCCTTTTATATTCCGACAAACGTAAACTACGCAGTATACAAGAGTCCACGAGTGGCAAACAAGACAAGACATTACACTATTTGATCGAAGCTGCGTTGCAGGCAGACAATATTAAATAGATAAACAGATAATTATCGATAATTGAACATTAATAAATATCAACATGACCGCAAATCGTGCGGCAACGAAAGATACCAGAGACACGTTATGTGCCTTTAATGATGATACTTAGGCACGTTGGCCATCTAATGGCCTCTATAAATAGGCCGACAGCGAGATGACGGGCGGGAGACGGGGTAAAAGAGAGAGAGAGAGAGAGAGAGAGAGAGAGAGTGTTAGAGTTGGCGCTGTTACTGGACACCTTATAGACACATTAGCGACACATTTCTAACAACTAATGGCTCAAAGCAAAAAGGCAACAGAGTAATTGATGAATGTCCATTGTTTGCCTATTGTGTGCGTTGTGTGCTAAAGGAAAAAAACAAACGAATAGTAAGTAGAACAACCTGAACCTGAACGGAAAAACATACTCATAAAATATTGAATTTATATTGGTTCATTTGGTTAGACAGCGGAAATGGCAGCAACATGAGTTACAACTGTTTAATGGGCTGCCACAGGGAATGGGAATGGGTGTGGTCACAGTTCGTCGCTTCAGAGGTGGCCTGACATGTCTGCCCGGAAGATTTATGCCGCATCATAAAAGTTTTATTTATTCGATACCATCCTGGCCAGAACTGGGTTCACCTTTCTTTGCCATTTATGCCAGTTAACGGCACTCACCTATTTACTAAACCGCTGTCTGCGCCAAACTCCTTCACCTGGCCGCAACAGTCTTCAACTCTAAAAACCCAAAATCAAATATCCACCGCAAAATTGTGGTTAAAGTGTTCTTGATTTTCAAACTGAATACAAAGTTTAGATACTTAACATCGTTCAATCTCGACTACGAGATGCTTAGTAGACATATCTGTGGTGCACTTTGTTCTTTTAATTATTATTGGAATAAAAAGAGCTTAATTGCCTTTTTTTTGGTGATGTTTATTAAGAACATATTATTCTAAAACCTATACTCTAATATACTTTAGCACTCTGTATAAAAAACACGAATTCACATACCAATAAAAGTATCTAAAGTATGTATAGAAAGACCCGTAGCGAAAAAGTTTTTGCTTTATATGTATCTTCAACATGATTTGTAAACTTTTAACTTTTAAGTAGCAATAAAACTGTAGTAAAACTACCACAAAATAGTTTATTGATATTCTGAACAGAAAATCAGTGGCAAAAACTCAAGATCGCATTTTATAATGTTCCTAAACGGTTATGTAAAGAAAAATATTTATATAGCTGGGGAAGATATATCTATAAATTTTGTAACCTCTACACATTTTACTGCTAACTGCTTTTCTAAAGACTGTGTAATATCGAATTACAAAATTAATGAGGTAGGCGTCAGGCAATTTGGTGATTAGATAAGTGGTATAAGAAAATTCTTCGAAAAAAGTTTATAAGCAAATATTTTATTTTCCCTAACCCGCTATAATGTCAGATTTTATTAATAGAGGAGCATAAGTACACATTTCATATAGACTTAACGGAATGACTTGGGAAATTATTAAACATACTTTCGATTGAGAAAGAAAAGCCGAAAAAATGTCGTATGCACTACATTTCCTTAATTAAAGACCGAAAGCTACACAAAAATATAATACCTAAATATCAAAGAATGACTCGCAATCGAAGGTAAATACAGCAAGACAAGTTGGTAAAGTGGACTAAACAGACATGCTTATATTTAAATGAAAGAATTGTCTGACTGATTAGGAAAGAAGTAACTCACTGGGGTAATTGAGGGCTAAAGTAAATACGTGACCAGTAAATATGACTCACTGGGGCCAGCAAAGAATATAAAAAAAGAACGCGCACAATTGAATTGTTCAATGATGTACATGTATAATGCAGGGAAAACTAATTTTAAGGCAAGAACGTGAAATTGGGGCAAGTTGACCCAACACGCAACATTAAAGGACATTTAAAAAGCAAGACACATTTAAGTAAAACACAGTTGGAATTAAAGCTGTTACTAATGTATACATAAATAACTAATGCTATTTTAATATCAAAAACATATTCGTTTTAAGCAGATTTTCGTCTAATCCCATGAGAACTTTTCATAATTTATCTGCTAGCGACAGAAGTCCAGGAAGTTGAATAAACTAACTTTTATTTTTATTATAATTATAATTATTTGCCATAGATATGCATATTTACACGACACACAGACACAAAAATACATACAAAGCTCGTACTTGCTCATATTAAAAGCAGGGCCCAAACAGTATCGCAATTATTGTGACCACAAAAATAATTACATTCGTCACGGAATTATCGAATTAAGTTGTCCGTGTCTATGCTTTATGTATAATATAGATTTTTTTTTTTGCTTAAAGAGAGTCTACAAGAAGCTTCTCTACACTTTGAGCTTGAAACACTGACAAAACTTGGATATTATTTAAATATTCTGATGTTTAGTTTGTGACACGCACGTGTGCGAAATGTTTAAAAATTGCCTTTGCATAAATTAAAACAAGCTCCAGAGAAACCTAACAGCAAAAATGTAATATTCAAAGTTTTCATTTTGTTGATGGGGAGGTATGCTAAACAACGCAACGGTTGGCAATCAAATAAAAGTTGTAAAGTTTTCGTAAAAATTTTGTTATTTGACTTGAAACTTGAAGTTGTTGAGACCGAAATTAAATATACTTAAACATAATAAAGTATAATTTGAACATTTGTGAAGAGTCTACACAATTCGTTGTATATACTTACTTACGGTATCGTCAAAATTATGTTGTCAAAACACAGTCGCAGTGGATGGGGCATCAAAACATAAAACTAATTAGAATTGCGTCTGATTAGAAAATCCCAAAAGAGAGAGACCGAGAGTCAAGCATACGCAGCGTGTGACAAGCATATTTTTAAAATGCTCGCAATGGTTTCATAAATGCTCGTAACTTTTTTACCCGTACTCGTTCTTAGCTGCAGCACGTGAGCCAAAAAGCGAAGCGAAGCGGGCCAAAGAAAAGAAAAAGTCACAAAAGAAAATGAAATGAAAATCGATTGTTTTTGACCTCATAGGGGCATAGCACACATTTAGAGCGCTGGGGCATTAGGCGACTGTCGGCCAACAATTCTCTATAGTATTGTGTATTCGCGATTCTCAATTCTCGCTTCTCAATTCTTGATTCTCCGCCGGGTGCATTGCCACTAATGAAGCACAAAATAAAAAAAAGAAAAGAAAAACACGAGAAAACGCGAGAGAAACTGAAACGAAACAACACGCCAGAAGGCAAAAGCGAAAAGCAAACAAACACGCCATGTCGTTGTCGATGTCGTCGTAGGTGTCTAGTTTATTCCCAGTCCCATAGCTAAAAGCAGGCAGACAGCTTTAATTTTATTCTCTCGTCTTGTTCTTTTTCTTTTTTTTTTGTATATATTTTTTTCGCATTTGCTGCCTATTTACAGGCGAATGTAACACGCGAACTAAGCCCAGTAGCAGCGAATAACAAAATGAAGTAATGCCCGCGAAAACCAATAAATTTTGCACAGCACCCATGGAAAAAAAAGGGAAAGCAAAATGATTAAAGCCCACAGATAGTACTACTATATAGCAAAAGTTAGAATGAATTTTTGGGGTAAATGAGCACAGGAGCGCTGACTCCACCAAAAGTAACCCAAATACTAGTTAAGTGCGCCCAACGTGGGGCTGCTAATAGTAGTACATATCGATAACGATAAAAATAAACTGAAGCCAAAGTAACAAATGGCGTTTTTTGTGCTTGTACAACTTGTATACCTTATTTAACGACTAATTCACGGCTGAGCATTGCATGATTTGGATACCGTGGCGCCCAACGTGGGGCGTGTTGGGGGACAAAACCAGCCCTTTGCGATAGCTGGGCCACGTTAAAGGCAAAAATGCGACATTAATGCGCATAATGAGCGCCAGTCGTCGACCGGTGCGACCAACATGATAGAATAGTACATAGGCGACACGCCCACTGCGCCAAATGAAAGGCGTCTAGGGGGAGGGCAGGTGCGATTATAATCGATTATCTTGTGTCATAAGCATGCACACCAACCGCAACCAGACAGAAACAGAAACTGAAGAGAACCCAGATACCTGAAAATGCGTTCCAAATACACAGATACCCTACACACAGATATATATATATGTATACCCTACAGAGAGACTCATTTAAAACTCACATACCCGCTGACTCGCAATTTGCGGGCTTAATTTCATTAATTAAGTTTTTTTCGCTTTCCAACCCAAGAGCAGAATGTATCTGCATCTGTGGCAAACGACGACAGCGTAATGTTGACAATGTTGTTGTTTTGCGTGTTGCTCTCGCAAATGTCATTTTCATTATCGTTTACATGCATTATGTGATTTGGCCATTAATTGATTGGTTAGCTCTTTGGGAGGAGCGTTACAAATGACGCAATCGATACGCGAATGCAAATGCACAACAGACAATAAACGCTGAATGTCAATACATAATATAAACATTTCCCGTGCACTTAAGTTACACTTCGGCCTAATGAAAATTTGTCGCGCGTGTGTTGACTTACATACAAGTTACTGGTAGGCAGTCAATTACAAAACCGTTGGTCAAGGTCTCGGTCTACATACCTGCAATACAGGAAAGACAGCAAAAGAGAAGTAAAACAGTTAGTATGCTTCAAATGTAGTAATAATAATAGCAATAATAATAATAATACAATTACAAATTGTGACGTCAGTCATAAAATTATTTATTTTTATTTCATCATTAAAAGTTGTAAAACTTTGTAAAATAAAGTTGATACTAATTACGATCTACCATATGCTTTAAATTTTGTATAAAACTTTATGATTGAGAATGTTATGATAAATATTAAGATGCAATGTTAGCTTCTACAATCCAGAAATAAAGTTTGGTTGTGTACT
Source organism: Drosophila nasuta (assembly GCF_023558535.2). Classification (NCBI taxonomy): domain Eukaryota; kingdom Metazoa; phylum Arthropoda; class Insecta; order Diptera; family Drosophilidae; genus Drosophila; species Drosophila nasuta. The sequence goes on along the minus strand of NC_083455.1, from coordinate 7,949,913 downwards.
TATTAATTCATTTGATTGAACTTATGAAACTACACACCACATCAAATATTTATAAATCACTCACAAAGTAAAAACGAATAACTTTATGTGTAGTCTTCAAAATAAACTTTACCATTCCTCGGTAAACTTTATAAATAAAATCATTTCTACATTAAAGTCTATTAAAAACTCGACGCAACCAGTTGATTCCCCAAACCTATAACGTTGGCAAGGAACTCACAAAGGCAATCACAAACTGTGTTTTTTCTTTCAATATCTTCAACAATCGACATTAAATAAGACTTAGAGCACGTTTACCCCAAAATACTTTCTTAAAGTGCTGAAAACAATTTGAGGTACGCACACGCAATGTGAATATAATATAAGAGATAAATTGAGTGCGTTTGCACCGGGATGACGAGGCGAACGAAGTAAAAGAGAATGGCAGAACGCCTTCAGGTAGGCAACAAAAGACAAGAAAACGCGCTAAAAGTTAACAGCGTCGAGCACTCAACATGCTACACAACACACAGACACGCAAGCTCACACACCTTAACACACGCACACACACATACATAACTACAGACAACGCAGTTATACTTATTTATTTATGCAAAAGGCAAATGGCAACAACACGTGCAAAATGCGCGCAAAATTTCGCCGTTTGCCAAACTTCCTTCACAGTTTCCTTGCTGCTGCTCTTTGTATATGTTTGTAAATATATATATCCTGTCAGTCTGACTGCAGTTGGCTTTAACCGTCAGAGCATAAAAAGGCAGTTCAAACAACCAGCTAAAATTTGGACCGTTTCATTTAACGAGCGCATTCAATATCACTTGTTGGTCAGAAGGAAAAATCGCTTTTTCACCACACGCTCAATGTAATGAAAAACAGGGAGAATTACTTAAAAATACTGTACAAGTGAATAGCTTATGAATATTCGATTACTTTCGACTACTTCTCAATTGACAATGCACGTTACAAGCTGTTAACTTTTGCCTAACAGCAGTTGGTTGCCTCAAAAGGCTAATAAATAAATAATAAAAAGGAGCAAGGCAACAGCAAAGTAAAAACAATGTTTAAGAATTATTTTATGTGCAGACATTTTCAGAATTTCATTATTCAAAGGAAAGAGCAAAGCTTTTATTGCATTTGGGTTGCAAAAGAAAAAGGAAAATTCTTTTTCTTTTCGTCTGCTAGATGAGAATTATTTAAACTAAAGTGCGCAGTAATAATCAAGACATATCAGATCTAATTTGTCGCATAATTTTACCTGTTGTTAATCTCTTCACATATTTGAAATAGAATGATTAAATATAAGCATTTCAACCAGGTTTACATTTCAGCCACTCAAACACCGCATCAAATCCTGTTGCCCATCAAAAACTATAGCAAAGCAGAGCCAAAAATATGTACTACACATTTGGTATTTATCAATGCGAGAACAAAACTAAATACAGTCGTAAGTAAAACACATTCTCGTGTAAGAGCATTGTTGTACAATATTTGTACAACATTTTGTGCACATTGTTTATCCTTATGTTGTGTAGGGTTTTTGAACGAAACGGTTCGGTGAATTCGAGTGCTACCCACAAACACACAGAATGAGAATAACAAGGAACATGCAAAAAGCAAATGCGGCAAGTTTTATGTATTTTGGCATTGGTTTGTTTCTGTTTTTGTTTCTCATTTCTCTTTTCTTTTGACATATCTTGTTTTGGTTTGTGATCCCATTGTGTTCAAATGTTTCTATGTGTGTGTGTGTGTGTGTGTGTATGTATTTGTGTATTTTTGTGTGGGTTGTTAATCCTATCAGCAAGGATTGCGTTCGTATCTGACTGTGCGAAAAGATAAAATTGGTACAAATAGTAGCAAAACCCAATGAAGTGGAACAGAGTGCCAAGACCAACCTAAGAGTTATACAAATATGTCTATAAATATTTGTTTGAATGCGCATTCTTGCTCTATTGTATTCACTTAAGCCCAATGAAATGTTAACGAATCGCATTACACAAGATGCTGCCTGCCATGTGAGTGTTCACTGCCAAATAATGCCAATTGGGTTTCATAATTTCCAGTTTTATGCCGCTTATATCTCAGTGATGATTCACTGAATGCCAAAAGAGACGACTAATAGATTCATTTTTGGATTAACACTCATTCATTATAAATAATTTTGTAGCTATTTATGGACACTTCGCAGATTTATTATTTTATAAATTACATTCCACATTAATACGTATGCAAGCTCTCTATCAACTTCAGTTAAATTACTATTATCGAGACCTTAATTGCCAACTCACGACGATGAGAATTACATGAACCTATCGAATGGCAATTGAAAAGAAAAGAAGTGTAACGGCAAGTTGTGAATCCGACAGAGGCACATAAATAATTGAAGTGGGGCAACAAAGCTGCCACAGGTTCAACTTCCACACCACACGCAGCAATTGCTATTTACAGTAATAGGGTAGCTCATAACTAAGGCCAATAATGATGGCAGGCAGCAGATCTCCAATATCATCAGACAGATCTCATTTACAAGCATCGCAATCATCATACCAAGGCGCTGACCATGCGTGAGCCTCATCAGATGCATCGGGGAATTCAGAGATTGTGTGGCAAATAATGGCATCTCGTTGCCACTTCCATTTGCAACATCTTCGGCCAAGTACGAGTTGGTAAACAGCAAGAGGAACGTGAAGCAAAATTGCCACTTCGATCAGTTTCACAAACATTGCGGTAGTTGGAGCATTTTTCCCTATAATTTTAGCCTTTCACAGGTTTCCCATAGCTGCGTTCTTTACAGTTTCCTCATGCGGAAGAAGTCTACTCGAAACACTCCAGCCTTGCTTCAAAGTGTGGGTGCAGTTGACCAATAATAGTTGCGTCATTATAATAAGCACTCTCAAGATATTTCAAATTTATAAAAAAACATTAAGTATTAATCGATTCCGTGGTGACTCAGAAAAGATTGCCAACGTATTACAAATGATATGTCAAATTGTTTTAAGTAGTGCAATTTTTCTGATTACTCTATCCACACCTTAAATAAAAGTGCTGATAATTCTTTTTAAATACTTTGTGCAACTATAAAAGACTTCTCAAATCAATGTGATACCAGTAAAAGTAATTTGAATTGATAAGATAAAAATCTCAGATGGTTGAATTTTAGTGTGTATGCTTGATATAACATAAAAGAACGGAAACATGTCCAACATGTGATTAAGGCAACTGCCTAAATCGATGGCCATAAAGATTGGACCAAATTAACTCATTAAGAGTGGCATAATAAAGATGGGAAAGAGTTTTAATGAGTGCGTACCAAGTTCTCTATGAGAATAGTAAACGCATTTCCATTATTCCCGCTGCTTAGCCCACGTATTTTGAAATAAATTATAAATCTTACATAAACAATTTTTATTATTTAAATTTTTTTGAAGAAATTTTCATAAAGAAGACAAGTTACAAAGCTATCTGCTACTCATTTTACACCAATTACGATCTATAAATTTAAAATACATAAAATTTACTGGTCGAATTACCTTTACATTCAAAATATACTATAGAATATAAAGATTGTCAACAAAAGCTGCAGTAGTCTTTTACCATTTAGCATTCTTTCCCAAATAAACTTCTAAAATCTAAGTCTGAAGCTCTAAAAATAATTATCGGTAGAATGCATTTGACTTGAAAAATCCCAGATGATTAAATCTTAGTGTGCTTGGTTTCTCTTAAAGAACTGCAACATGTACAGAATGTGCTTTAAGCAAGTGCCTAAAGTAATGGCCATAAAGTGAGTTGACTAAATTAACTCATTAAGAAGAGTGGCACAATAAAGATGAAAAAGAGTTCTTAACGAGTTCATACCAAGTTGGCTATGAATAAATATGTAAGCATATATGTTATATAGTGGAGTAAATAGAACTCGAAGTGCTGGCAGTAAATAGTCGGTTTCTCTGTGGAATATCTAATTAGATTACGAGAATAATTAACATTTTCATTTTTCTGCGAAATGTTATTATTAAAGTGCTTGTTTTATGGGCATAGGCAATTATTTGATGTGGATTCATTATGTGGAAATGCAGATGTGACCTCCGTTTAAGAGTTGACCTCATGAAGATAGACAGCAGCTAATCAGCTGCATGCAACTGACAATTACAACGCCTATTAATAGAAGCAATTTGCGCGTGTTTAAAAAGTATTTAAGCCATCATCTCACTTGGGGCAGAGTAATTGCTACGCCTGATTATTAAATGAAGACATTATGGCAACGCCTTGAGAGAACCGCTCCAGCTTCAGCTTCAGCACCAACTCCAGCTCTACCTCCTGCTTTAGCTGTGTAACACTGTGCTCCTATATATGGCCATAAAAGCAAGTAGGAAGCAACGGCGAGACGGTTGCTCATTTCATGCGCATTTAACTAATCTGTCATCTAATCCGCGTGTGCATCAGACTGTAGTCAAGGAGAGTGGCTAGTCTAGTAGGCTCTTTCCGACTTTGACTCCGACACCAGCACCGAAAACAAAAACAAAAACAAAACCAACACGGACATTAACGTAGACGACTCCACCTTCTCCTGCCTTTTGTTCTGATGCCTTTCGCCTTGAAACCTGAGGCAAAAACACAACCGACGATGCGGTGGCTGTTTCTTTGGCCATTTTTGCAATTACATAAGTAAGTACAATAAACAATTAACTTGTTGCAATAAATTTCTAGACAAAAGAGGCAGCTGTGTAACAGGAAATGTGATAGTGAAATTCTCCAAATTGAAATTTCGCGTCACGTTGCTACTCTTTTCTCTGCTGTTCTATTCTCTTTCTCTCCGTCTAACTCTGCAGCATGGAATTCAATGATAAACCGCAGACTTCTTGACTTTCGACTCGCAGCCTTCATGGCATTGTTTTCTGTCTATCTGTCTCTCACTCAGGCTGCCGACATTCAGTCAGTCAGCCAGTCAGTTAGTCAGACTGTCTGCCTTTCTGTAGCTAGTAGCAACTTTCATTTCACAGCCGAGTGCATCAGCTTCGCTGCCTCCCAGCATTTATCAGTTGGCATTGTGTTTGCCTATTTCCCCCAAGTGAAATGTGCGAGTTGCAACTGTGATAAGACCTCAAATTGTGGCACCACTTCAATTCAGTTGCCTTTGTTGAACAAGCTCGTATGCCGCCAACTGGTCAATTGTGCTAATGAAATAGTCTTCGCCAGTCTCATATGCAGCAGCTGAATAGCGAACTTTATTTAAATGCCGTCAGAGTGAACGATAGAATTGCAATTAGATTTTAAACTGAGAATAGAAAATTCATTAAAGTACGCAGTCATTCAAGCTGTTAAGAAACGCTTTAAGATAAAACTGTAAAGCTTTATGGGCAATACATTTTAAGTTAATTAACAATACTTATGCCGCTTTTGGATTATAGAACAACTGCTGAATTTATGACGCACGCGCAAAAAAACAAAAACAAAAAACCGAAAACAATTTATCAAATTTTAATGATTAACTCTTTTATACTTTTTTCTTAATATTGAAACGGCAAGGCTTTTTAATTAGTTTTATGCTACAGCGACGAGCATAAATTAACGTAGAGGGCCACATGCAAAAGGGAAGACAGAGAAGTAATAGGAGGGAGGGGCTAAGACAGCATAAAACTGGTTGAGAACAAAGCGTCAGAGAAGAAGAAGATGACACTTCATTGCAATTAAGCATGGAGCCCAACAATTGTTTGCCATACTATTAAACGATTAACACACCGCTGGCGCTGGCAATATTTTATTTATTTTATTTATCATAAATTACATCGGCCAAATGATTTTCCAATTGCATCATGCAGCTAAATGGAAGTTGAAGCTGATTTGCATAATGACAAACGCTGAACAAATGAGCAGCCAAAGTTCTCAATGAGCATTAACAATTAACGAACCGTTCAACAGTTTACCAACCGAAGGTCGCAGTGAGGAGGCTTCCTCTTCCAAAGCTGTCATTAACCGAAGACCCCAAAAAGACCTTCAAGGCTCACTAACTAAATTAACCATTTGCCTAAAATAAGTAATCGCACAAGTCATAAATTATAAAAAAAATAAACTAAGAAAAGCTTTACACAAATGCATGATAAACAAATTTTAAATACCCTAACTTGGAGACTATAAAATATATTTATTTGAATAGATCAAAAAATTACTTCAAATATAATTAAGAAAATATTCAAAGGCTAACCACAAAAAAAAAAAGAAAAAATTCAAAATAATAAATTTAATACTGTACAAAGTATCAAAGCTAATGGTAAAGTGAAGAGATCCAAACTTCAATTAAGAAAGCCAAACAAAGCACAGTTGCTTAGCTGGCTGGTCAAAGGGGGGCAACAACTGGTCAGCCAGTCAGTCAGTCAGGCAGTCAGTGAGTCAGGTAGGCAGTCATTCATTCCGACAGTATTTTCAATAAGCGTACACGCAAAAGGTAAAATAAATATGGCAAATTGAAGTGGGCAACATTAGCAGCCGGCGGCGCAGACGTCGACACTGAACAAAAATATCGAAAAAGACAGAAAAAAAGAAAAAAAGCTTGAACGCAATGCGCATGCGCAGCACGCAATGTCAAAAGAGAGCCAGAGCCAAGGTTGGTGTAATGTAATGTTGTGTAGATGTTGTTATTGCTATTTGTTGTTTTTCTTTTTTTTTCGTTTTTCTTGTTGTCTCTCTTGAAACAGCAACGAGTACGAGGCGAGTTATGTTAGCGCCATAAATAGTTGGGTTCAAGTTGAAGTGCGCAGAGAACGTGGAGCCACCTGAGATTTAATTGCGCGTTGTAAAATTCTTTTGAGGTGGGGCTAATCAAAAAGTACACAAGGAAACCGAGAAGTACGCTAAAAACTGTCGTAATGTTAATTAAAGGAAACTATAAAGACCTAATTATGAAATAGCACAATAAATGAGGTTGAGGTACAGAATAAGCAACAAGGGACCATATAAATAGTATTGAAAACATCATTATGATATTATTTATTAAGTGTGCTTTGCTCTCCGATAAATTAAAAAAAAACTTTTAATTTCATTAAAGTCCATAAAAATGAATCACGAAGTGCAACCATTAAATGTACATTTAATATAATTTCGTATTCTGTGTAGCTGTGCTTTTTCCCCCGATTAGTCGCAATCAAGTTGAAGAGATGAATCAGTGCTCAATTTGATGGTCATAAAAGCACATCGCGGCAGCCGGGAACACCTGCAGAACAGACCTCAAAACTTTGTTTTTAATGCCAAAAGCATTTCCCAGAAGTACTTAAGTATAGATGAGCGCCACCAAACATTATTTCTCATATCAGCAATTTGATTTATTGAGGCGCAAATGCAAAGACCTTGCCAGCAGGCAGGCAGGCAGGCAGCCAGTCAGTCAGCCAGTCAAATAGACACGAGACGCGTTCAAATCATGTTAAACATATGGCGCACTCAAACTTAAGAATGTGTTCAAACAGACGGGAGGAGAAGGTGCAACACAACGTCTAGGCAACAGGCAACATGCAAGTACATTACGGCGATAGATAAGCGCACCAAAATGGGCTTATAAAGTGACAGCGAGTATAAACTTTAATGAGAAAGCAACGAACACAGAAATTGTCACATTTCAGCGAAAACACATCTTTAGTCGCGTCTCTTTTTACGAGCATTAAAAGTGCACATAACTTCAAGTGATCGAAGCTCAGATACCCTTTGTACTTTGACAATTTTTTAATATTTACCCACATGATAATTAAGTAATTATCTTTTATTATAAAGCAATTTAAACACTTTTGTGTAGCAAGTAATCACTATAACTGAACTACTGTCCCAACACATGCCACGGGGTATATAATACAGAAGAAGAGCAGAAGACAAACAGGCGGAGCCTGGCAGTCAAGTGTGCTAAACAGCAAAGAGGCGGTTTGGGTCACATCTGCAAGGTGAGGAGCGAAAGAGTTGCAAGATAGTCGCAGATGTTGGCAATGAAGGAGCTTGCGATATTAAAGATCGTTTAGATAGGCACTTCGCTTCGACACGCAAAAGGCCACTTAGGCCAAAAATGTAGCATCTCTTGCGATGATATTCGACATTTAGATGGTACGGAAAGTATGATAGATTAAACACAGCCAGAGCTAGCTGGATGGCTGGCTGGATAGCTGGCCAGCAATGCGGCATATTATCTGATGAAATTGTCGCGCGTGACAGGCGTTGCAATGCTATCGATTACCAAACAGATAGCAGTCGACTGCAAAAGTATTTTTAAAATGCACACCCTAAATGGACACTCATTAGGCTGTCCAGCTGTGGCTTGATCAGACATGGTTTTCGTCCCTGTGCTCTCTCTCTGGCATGGGCACAAATACTTATAAATAGCAAGGTATGAGTACAATGAAAATCCATTGGACGGACGGACCAAGAGGGTCACTCGGCAAGGCTGTCATTAATGGCGCCGCTTGGTGGCCCACAAAAGAGGTTTAAATATATGTATGTACAGCTAAACCAAACGAGTTTTTTTTTGGTGGCTTCTTGGCTTCTCCTATTCCTTTCTTGACGTCCATAGAGTCCCGCAAACGAGCCTCGCAAGTAGCCAGTAGCACACAATTTGTAAACTGCTAGAGAGCCAAAGAAAAAATAATTCACTGCAATTAACATTGAGAAGCTAAAGAAAAGAAACTACACACAACGGTCGTGTCTGATGATTTCTTACTCATGCCGTGATATCGTTTCTTTATTGTTTATATTTATATCAAGTAATTTGCGAAATGTCTTGTCAAATATTTCATTCACTTTAAAGCATTTTATTTGCCTTTCATTCTTGTGGTGTTTTCTTTGTGTGCGATTGTGAGATCTTTTACTCGTTTCGTTTCGTATCGTTTTGTATCAAATAAATAAATATAAATACATATAGCATAGCAAATGCAAAGGAAATTCCATTTCAATTTTGATATTGCGAGCTATTTTTAGACAGATTTTTGGCTTAGTTTTTGTTTGAAAAGTGTAACATCACGTTGTGGTAGACGAGATTTAACAGCAAATAACTGCACGTCACTGGGGACAATAGAAGCATTCAGCAGAGCGAAGCGTAAAGAACAAGAAATATATTTACTACAGTCGTCTATAGGTTTGCAGATACAACGGGCAAACAGACAGACAGACAGACTGTGAGAGAAAGACACGACATCCTTGATATGCAAGCATGCGGCAAACTACTGAGATGAAACCGGCGGCAAATTGAATTTCGGTCTACTGAAATTGAATTAGTTTCGTTCAATATGCATACAAGTAAAAGTTTCATCTGTATTCAATTAAGTGTTCTTACAGACGCACAATTAAAAGACTTGATTGTAAAATATATTTTTTGTATTCTAAATTCAAAATATGTAATTCAAAGCCTCATTCAATATTTCAATTTATTTTGCCAACACTCTTGTGATTAATATCATAAAACAAATCTCTACAAATCAATAATGAACAAAATGTTGGTCCAACAATATAGATTGTTATACCCACTACACATAGGGTAGGAAGGTATTATAACTTTGTGCCTGAAGGAATACAGGAAATGTATGTAACAGGCAGAAGGTCTTACCATAGTTGCTTTAACTGACAATCTGGTAAATTTTGCACTCTATATATATTGAATGTAGTATTTTTAGTATGTTGACGGTATATATTTGGTATATTTTAAAATTAATATCGCCCTGTTTTGCTTTTATTCACGGGTACCTCACAGTTGAGCACACTTAAGAATATCCCATTTGACTTGAAAGTTAATAAAAAAAACTGCTTCATTTGAATCCGCAATTTATTTTCACTCCATTAACTTGAATTTCTTAATTTGTCGCAGAAACTCTTTTTTTCCTGCATTTCTCCTTCCAATTCAATGACAATCAAAACAAAGGCCACCGAAATTATTTAATATTCGTAATTGTTACATAAGTTGCAGACGCTCAAAAGAAAAAGGCACAATACAAATAACAATGGTAAAATCATTGCCGTCAATTTGTTGCAACTAATTGCAAATGCCTAGCCAAACAAAAGGCAACATCAGTAGCAGAAGCAGAAGCAGCAGCAACGACCTTTACAACGAAAATCTTTTTTAATTTTCTTATTTTTATTTCAGTTTCGTTATTTTTTGTGTCTCTTGTATTTTCTTCTTCAGTCTTGTGTCTATTTCCCCTGCAATATACAGAAATTTAATTGTGCAAACAAAAGTCGGCCAGTGCCATCTCTGGCTTTCGAGCTGCTGAGCTGCCAAGCTGCCCATTTATACAACTCGTTGGATTCTTTGGTTATAATAGTTATACGGTTAATTGCTTTTAGCCGTGTTTTGCCTGTTACCTGGTTGGTCGGCTCGTTGGCTTGGCTTGTTGAATTGTTGGTTTTTTGTTACTTTTTTTCGCCGCTTCCTTGTCATGGCTGGGTTGAACTTTTGATCTTTCAAGGTTATGACAGCACCTTGGCAGCTTTTAGGCCATTATCTTTTTAATAACATCTTCAACAATAATTTCCAAAAAAAAAAAGCTCACCACTCATATAAGTAACTGTGTAAAAAAGAGCAACATCACGACTTTAATTACCACACATGTTGGTGGCAATCATGGTTTCTTTATATTTCATTACTTTTTTTTGGCGCGTTCTTGAAGATTGCGGCTGCTACTTGAAATGAATGGACATTATGCAAAAATGTGGGCGTTTACTATGTTCACGCCCACAGGCAGCTCTTAATTTTGGCATGACGTATACTTGATAAAAAAAAAATTACACAGGAAAAACAAAAGACAGCTTGATGAAACCGCATACAACGAAGCTGAGATACACTTTAAATGCAATTTCAATTCAAAGCAACCAAATTTACTTCCCTTACTTGCCATGTGTACAATTAAAATACAATTAATCTTCAATTCGCAATCAATTAACGACATCAGCTTTTAGCACTCTGCCAAAAGTGCTATTCAAATTCAGATACCCATCAGCGCAAGAGCATAAAAAAAGAGTCATTCAATAAACAAAATAAATAAACATAAAAGGAAAGAAAAGAAATTTGCATAGCATGTGCTAAGAGAGAAGTAATACAAAAAAGTAAAAAAAATCGAAAGAAGGAAAAGCCCCGGACAGAAAGCAAAGTTAAAGTCATGTCGAGAGAAATCTGGGCAAATGAAGTAAAGGTGTCAAGAACTTTATTGACAAGCCTCAAGCTGACTGGCAAACAAAACGTAATGCTGGCAAAAAGTTTACACAATAAAACAAGAGAACAGCAGTAGCAGCAACAGCGGTAACAGCAACAGCAGTAGAACTTGAAGTTTAAGGGAACTCAAGCCAAGCCAAACCAAAGCCCAATATCGCAGTCAAACCCGAGCCCATGTAGGAAGCCGAGGAAAGCAAATAAAACAAAACAAACTGAAAACGTGACAGGCAGCAAGCTAGGCTAGTCCCAACAAAAACAACAACAGCAGTGACAACCAATCCATGATGACAAAACCAAAAAAAAAAAAAACGAAAAATATTTTTGCATTGACAAATGAGCTACGTGAAAGTTTTGCACAACTGCCCAGACGAAGTGGACATTCGATCTCACCCAACACTGACTTTACTCTTCGTCAGTCTGTCTGTCCGTCTGTCTGACTGACTGTGAACGCCATGTAACGTGCAACGTTCGGTTGCAAAATCGAAACCAAGTAATTAGCACTTATTGAGATCAAAGTCAAGTGAATCGCCTAGCTCAGTAATGCGAACTAGTTTTGCTTTTGCTCGTGTGGGCAGAGAGCCGAGAGGTCGACACACTTTTCGCAGTCACTGTCATTGGCAAGTAAATAGAGCAAAGCAAACAGCAACAAATAAATTGTAGACTCATAAAGCTGACGTTCAGCTTACATTGAGCATAATTAATGTACACTTACCACAGGCAAACGCACTGCACAAAGAGAGCAAACGAAAGACAGAGATATAGAGAGAGGAAAGAGAAGTGGAGGAGAGCAAAAAAAGAGGCAATATGTGAGAAGACTCTGGCAATGCTTCAAACTAAAACTGCAATTGGTTTTTGCATGTCAAAGTGTTTGTGCTCTGGTATCTCTCTCTCTCTCTCTCTCTCTCTCTGCCTCTTTCTCTTTGCTCAGCACACACATGCCCTACGGTTGGGCATATGCGACTATAGAAGGTGAAGCAATAAGTTTATATCTCGGTTTTAAAATTATCTTCTTTACACATTAAATATTTGTCAATATGGAATTAACAGACAATTTTATTGATTTAGTTGACAGATAATTCCGCGAATTCTCCGGCACTGCATTTTTATTATTTTGTGGTGCAACACAATGTAATTTTCGCAACGATATTTGTAAGACGTAATCATTGTCATAGTTTTTTTCAGTATGCATTTGCTGAGAATGGTTTGTGCTTGAGTTAAGATAGTTTGATTGAAAATATAGAGAAACAAAAAAACAACGGATCACGATTAAAGGTTGTACATTAAAATAAATGTTGTACTATTAAATAAAAAATGTAATCCTCTTAGCTCTTACCCTTAGAACTTTATTAACCCAGCCTTATTGCACTATCAAAATTGGTAAACTATCTTGTGTATAAATTTACAACCTCCGAGCTCTTACCATTTGCGCAATAGGTATTCTATTGTTCTATACACAGTTCTACAGTTCTATCTACGTATATTACAAAATTTAAACAATGTTAAATGCTATGTAATATTTTTATAGAGAACAGCATTTTAAATTCGACTATGACGAAACCATTTCATCGGTTATATCTTGAACTCGGTTGGTGCAGCAGAAACTCATTTGCAATTGACACCAACAAGCTGAAGGGATGCGTGTTGCCAAGTTTGGCAATGTGCAGTTTGGCCGGAGGGTGATTGTGGGAGGCGGCGGGGTATAGTCGGTGTTGGCCATAACATAGTCAGGTTTACAGTCCAATACGCTGATAGAGCCACTGGAAAACGTGTGCCACATAATGTCACTCTCATTTAAACAGCATTGAGGCGAGTGGCAAGTGGAGAATGGCAAACAGCAAACTGCAATGGTGAAAAGCAGTGAAGCAGTCTTGGGGGCAACAATGGACAGTCGCGACTCTCGGTCAGCTGCATGGGGCATTTTCATTCATTTGCGCAAACGAAACGAATGTCAACGGCACGATAATTAAGGTTAATCAAAATGACAACAACAAAATGAATTGTCATAAAGTGCAAGCGATGCGATGCCCGCGAGACAGAGATTAACGAGGACATCAAGCAGAGCCCCACACAGCACACATATTGCTAAAGCCCCAACAAAACAAAACCAAACCAAAAACGGCAACTGACGGGATTTGGCCAAACAACTAACTAGCTAAACATATCAGCTAATTGTATAACCAAATACATGTTTACATGTTAGTGTTTGTGTTAGTAGCTTAGCTTAAGTTGCCTTTTGCGGCGTTGTTTTATTTGCATAGTTGAGGAAGCAGCGGGAGGAGAACGAGGTGCTGCATGAGGAGTTGACGCTGACAGTTGACTTTACCACATGTTGCCTGTCAAACTGTCGGCGCCTGAAGTTTTACACGCACAGCAGCCCCCTCTACCCGTTCCCAGCTCCCAACTCCTTCCATTTGCCACTGTCTGTCTCTTCTCATAAATCAAAGCGCCTCGCATTGTCAGCACTAAATGAGTCATTTACCTTCTGCGCCAATTGGGGGAAAGTTGTGCAAACTAAGCGAGTCAAAGAGAAGAAGAAGTCTGTCTTTGAAGTTTCCGGCAAAAATTAAATAATGCTGCAACGCCTAATTAGAGCACATTCAAAAGCAGAAGGAGTCAGGCATCGCTGAAGACAATTAGATATTTGCCATTCAAAGGAAGGATGAATATTTCCGTTTAGCTTTGCAGAATTCCAAATAGAGTCGTCATTAGCTTACCTGATTTGATTAGCAAATTGCTGCAAGAGATAAGAGAAAAAGTTTTTATTAAAAAAAACTTATGGAAATTTATTAAAAATTCCAATAGAGAGATTTCAATTTCAAACTAGAAATTCGAATGGTTTATCTTAAGCTTTCTCAGCATTTGTATCTTATACATTTATTTAAAAAATCTTTTTGAAAAATCCTTTTTTAATAAAGCATCAAGCTAAAATCATGGCAATCTCTTTAGCATTTCTTATATTTTTCATTAAAAGCAACTTATGGAAATTTATTAAAAATTCCAATTGAGATATTTCAATTTCAAACTAGAAATACGAATGGTTTATCTTAAACTTTCTCAGCATTTGTATCTTATACATTTATTTAAAAAATCTTTTTGAAAAATCCTTTTTTAATAAAGAATCAAGCTAAAAACAAGGAAATCTTTTTAGCATGTCTTATCTTTTTTATTAAAAGCAACTTATAGAAATTTATTAAAAATTCTAATTGAGATTTTTCAATTTCAAACTAGAAATTCGAATGGTTTATCTTAAACTTTCTCGTCACTTGTATCTTATACATTTATTTAAAATATCTTTTTGAAAAATCCTTTTTTAATAAACAATCAAGCTAAAATCATGGCAATCTCTTTAGCATTTCTTATCAAGTGCTTGCAGCAGATGTTGCCACTGTTGCAACTCTGACATTGCGAATGCGAAACATGCCATAAAATGCTATAAGCAACGACTGCCACAATTCACGCATATTGCACATTGTAGAAAGTGCGCTAAAGCCCAACTTCAAAGTGAACGTTCTTTTAGCAGCATTTGCACTATTCAAAAATTAATGCGCTAAAAGAAACGTAAAGCCCGTGAAGAGCTAAGCAAAGTAGAGTACAAAAAAAACTCGCGATGAGATGAGTGCCTGCATAAATGATGCCCACAGGACATGCCCCTAGTGTTACTTACTCTTGCACTCTTCTACCCGCATCGCCTTCTCGTCTACACGCATAGCAAAAAGAGAGAATTTTGTGCTGCATTCGCAAAATGTAGGCTATATATACTAGTTTGCCAAAGGCGAGCAAATGAGTCGAGTACAAAAGAAAGTCCGAGCAGGAATTCGTAAGAGCTAAAAAGCATGGCAAAATATATGTTTATCCTTTACACAGTTATGCCGAATTTTTCATCTGGAATTACAGAGAATGCATTCAAAATTTCCAACCAATTGGACTACTCAGCATTAAGAAATTTAAATTATTTTAGGCAAATACACATTTGTAGAGAATATTCAAATTACCAAAACATTTAAACTTGTGCAAATAAATTCAACTAAATGAAAAAGCACATCAAAAGCACATTCTCTAAAAATGTGATACGATTGTTTGAATACCACTTCAATATTAATGTAGATATCAAATAACAAAATACACAGTTTCCTCTCATTGACAACAACTAAAGTTGGAAGCAAACACAATAAGATTTTCCGAGCTGCCAGTTATTATCTGTTTTTATGACATCCTCTCGCCTGAAACATAATCATTCATCAAGCATTGCAGCTGCAAAGATTACTTACAGATGAACTGTAGCATTTGGTATAAGTCTTTGTTTCTTACAATCAATTTACTTTTCGTTTTATGTGCGGTAGCGCAAAACTTCAAAATGTCCCTGGATGTCAATATAAATAAAGCGCGTACTAAACACATCCGCAACCCGAAAAACTACGCCAAATGCATGTGAAGGAAAACGAGGAAAAGAATTAAGGAAAAACTGCGCAAGCAAGAAAAGAGCAGAAAACAAAAATAACTTTATGTGTGTACAAACTATATATACTAAACGGAATGGAAACCTGCGCATCGAGAAAACCCCACGATGTCAGATGGGGAGCGCATTATTATATTTGGTTGTTGTTGCTGTTTTAGCTGTGGTTATTGTTGTTGCCGCTTGATGCGGAAGTTTTTAAATTGTGCAGCAATTTCATTCATTCATGAGCATTTTCTTCTCTACAACAACTGAAAAAGTGTGCACACACACAAACACACACACACACACAAGTTGAAGTCCTTAGCCGAAGCCGGAGGGAAAGCTCCCTCGATTCGTCGACGATGGCGGCACAGTTTGGCAGCAGTTGCTCTGGCCTGGCTAGCACTTGACTTTTCAAGTGCCACAGCACGGGGCAGGAAGCAAGAGAGGCACGAGGTGTGTGCCTGGCAAAAGCAAACAAAGTCATTTGTTTTGGATATGGCAGGACTTGGGTGTGGAGCAAGGAGCGCTCTATAGGGTCAAGAGCAATAACGTTGAATAATAAGATTCTGCTGGAGTGACAGCAGCCAAAGTAGTGTATGTGTGTGTGTGTCTGTGTATATGTTCGTTTGTGTGTGAGAGTGGGCGTGACAGCATTGTGTGCTTAAGCACAACAAATGCAGTGGAAAAATCACTATAAAAATGTGCTGCCAACTTGTAGTTTTTGCACCTAATGCAAAAGCAAATTTTGCAAGGCGCTTATGGCCTCATAACTTATGAGTAAGCTCTCAAAATTATATAATTTATTAAGAATTTATTGCAAATGAAGTGAAATGTTGTCTAGGATTTAAATATCAGTCTTACTTGTGTTAGAAAATAGTGCATATTTGAAGAAAATTCCCAATGTCATCCATAACTTTTGCAAATATGCAAAACAAAAAACAATATTTGATGGAAAGTTGTTTGGTAAAAGTGTCATTGGTCATACAAGTTTTGTTTGTAAACTGCACTCAACGTAATCCACGTGATATCCACAAACTTTTTCATATGTGTAATTTTAAAATGCTGTGCACATTACTCAACTTTCAGGCTTTAGTTCACCCAAAGGACAAGTGTCTCAGAGACCGAAGACGAATGCCAAATGCGACAGACAAACACAAATAACACACCAACAAATGCTTTGCAATAATAAGAAAAACAACTGAAACAACCTTCAACACACATACACCAGAAATTCATGCTGATGGGCGAGCTCATTAAATATTTAAAACTCTTGTACCGCCAAAAACAAGCGGCTCACAAAACACGTAGCCTTCCTTCTCCCAAAAAAAATGAAAACAAAAAATAAACCAACACATACATTCAAAGAGAGTGTGGAAAAGCGAAAAGCAAAAGCAGGGAAAAAAGTGAAAAGCTAAAAAAACAAAAACGAAAAAGAAAAGTTTGCATTTGGCCAGAAAGGAAGTTTTGTGTGCATGCCATGGAATTTTAAGCAACAAAAAGGCCTCAAGGACTGCCACTCGCCCCCAAATGGGCGTGGCTCGGCTGTCAGCTGCTTATAAATGAGCCAGTGTCTCTTTCAGTGTTCAGTGAGTGTGTGAGCGTGTGTGCGAGAGTGGATGGGGAGGTGTTTATGGTAACGTATGCAATTTAATTAGGACTAAACTAAATTAATGGCCACGGTATTTGTTTTCGGCAACAAAACTTGAAAGGGATTTGTGCTTCCTCTTCCTTTGCGGCCACAGAGAGAGAGACTGAGAGCGATGAATGTGTGTGTGTACGCGACATGTTGTTAAAAATTTGGCAAAGCCCTCGACGTCTATTAGCAACACAGCAGCAAATACAGCAAGAACTTGCCAAGGAAGTGTGCGACATGAATCGAGTTTGGTTGCAGGAAGTGCTCATTGAAAGTATTTTGCGTTTGTCGGTTATGTCATGCAACAAACAAGCTGTGGGTGGGAAAATTTGTCATTTGTCGTCCCCCCGAAATGTGTGCTACACTCTACAAACAAAATGGGGAGCTAAGCGAACGAGTTTTGTGGGATATTCGTTGCTGTCTGTGTAGTTCACAGGTTCACAGCAAACTCAACTCGGTGTCAAATGAAATGTGTGCACAGCATTCTCCATGCCGACTCAATTTTCCAAGTGAAATATGCAAGTGTGTTGTGAATGTCAATTCAATCCACCAGAGAGTGAAATATGCTTATGCTGAAACACTTGCGATTATCTTTGAAACAAGGAAAATGCATTTGGGAGAAAATGCAAATCCAAATAGAATAGAATTTGCAGTGGCAGAATGTCGAACGATTCTCGATAAATCATTAAGTCTTAAGATTAATTTAATATGCAATAAGCATTGGGCAAATTGAATTGAGAGCCTGCCAAAGTGATTGTTAAATTTGACATGGATATTAGCAACTTAACGAGCGTATAATTATGAAATTATTAATAAAGTTGATTGTCATTTAAATGCTGTCAATAAAACGTAATTAAAAGTACATCTAAATGGTTGTGGAATGTAGATTGGCATTGCCATCATCACGACGACGTTGCCATTGGCATTGGCGAATGTGAATGCCAAGTGGAAAGGGAAGTCTGGGTAGGGCTTACATATTAAATGGATAGGGAGGAGGAGGATAGTGTGGGTGGTGTCATATTACGTTGACTGTTTCTGTGCTGTTCTGTTCTGTTTGTTCTGCATACAAGCAACGTTTCGAAATGCCACAAGCTGTTCATGATGTTGCTCTTGCTGCTGCGTAAAACGAGGCAAATGTTTGAAGTAAATGATATTAAATGTTATTCATACGACGTGTGAGCCCAACATGAGGGCGCTTACAAAGTCATTTGCAGCATTTCCGGTTCCGCGTCCTGCGGTGCTTAAATTTTATCAGAATTTGCGTCTTACCGAACCTAATGAAATTGCGAGCAGCTGCAAAGTAAACCTTATGTCGTAATTAAAGACAGCACAACAACAACGAAAATGTTAAGCCTTAAATGTGCTTAAAGAATTTTCAGCATTACAATTGAAATATCAAATATCGCTTGCATTTCATTTCATTGACCTGCAGAGTCCATTCAATTAGTATTATTGATTCAAAAATTGATACTCAAGCTAATGACGTTGTTATTTGGCTTTCCAATTAATTAGTAAATGTATTCTAATTGAAAGCGCATAAATTGCACAGCAGGAACGCAATAATATTTGTATAAAACAGCTGAGTTGGAACTATCCCCAGCAAAATTATTCAATAATAATTATTGAGCAACAAATTTGTACTTTCTGAACAAACAAATATTATAATTCTCGCGCGACAATGTTAAACATTGAAATATGTATTACACTTTGATGTTTCAAGCAAATTATGGTTTTATTTAATTTCTACAGTCATAAATATGAATTATTTTTGTCTACTACAATTATGGCGTCAACAAAATCTTTTCTGATGCTCGAGTTGTTATTATTATTCTCTCGATTGCTTCTTGTCATTTTATTTTTCACATTTCAGACTGCCACAGAATCTAAACAAAACATGACAAAATACACAATAGATACGGAAAATTATATTTTCGAAAATAATAAACATTCAGTACATATTACATTTTTTTTGAGAAACTTGTATTTTGAATTTACACAAAAAAAAATCAAATCTGCTTAAAAATTCTAGCAAGAACGCAACTGATTTTACGATTATGTTAATTTTACAAGCTTAATTATAAATTGAGCACTGTTTTTAGCTTTTTACATTTAAGTAAGGTTTTATAATACCGACAAAAATAGTCGGTGTTTCCAAGTCATTAAAAACGGGGTCTGCGACGCCCAAAAGTGCAATTGAAATTCTACTGGAAGTGTTTTCTTTGGTTCCACTGATATAATTACACTTAAAATGCCTGCAAAGCATATATGTCTAACTAATTATTTAAAAACATTTAAAAAAATAAAGGAAATTAAAATAGTCCACGCTGTAATTTAACAAAATGCTTTGTAATTGCAAAGAATTTTTATACCCGCTACCCATATAAAGGTAAAAAGATATTATAACTTTGTGCTTCGAATAGTAATCTACAATAATAACTAAAGTCATTATATAATTTTAAATTTAAATTTCAATTTGGTTGCGATCAGTTAAAAATTGTAGAAGTTGTTTAAGACATTATTTTATATCTCAAACGACAATATGGTTTTAACTCTGTAGTATATTTCAAGTGTCGTACTATATTGATATAACAAAATGTATTTTCCCCTTAGTACTTGTTCGGTATATTTAATTAAAAATGGTTACAACTAACAAGGCAATAATTTATTAAAATTTCTGACACAAAATAATAAATATTTCTGTGAATTTATTTAAATTTTTGGTTTTCACCAAATTTAACTACTCAAACCCAGAATAAAAATCAATTAAATTTGCTCGCACACTGAACTCATTAAATTGCAGATATGCCGATTTAATTATCCAATCCGTTGACATTTAAAATTTATGAGGAGAACATGCAGAGCTCTCAACTGTGAAAGCTGCAAGTTATAATTTATGCATGGCAATTAAACTAAAAATAATATGTAATTACAAGCGGGGCAAACAAGCATAAATCCAAAGGCCAAACAATCAACGGTCTTGTATATTGCGACCAAAACGAAGTCAACAAGATGAGAGAGGGAAAGGAAATGTGACACACACAAGACAAATTGAAGGACATTCACAGCAACTGACAGGACATATGTAATGGAATGGAATGCTCTGTCAGTTCAACTTCAGCTTCAGTTTCAGTTTCTGTTGCTTTTGTCACTTCGGCCTGCTTTTCATTTAGTTTCACGTTTATTCGTTTTCATTGTACAAATATTTAACATGAAATTACATGAATATTTCAAGTTGTTCCCATGGGTTGCATTTTGAAATGGGTGAGTTTTGTTTTGTGTCGAGCAGAGCCAAAGACATAAATTTCTAGGTAAATATGTATAAATGTTTGAAAAGGGGCAGTCCAATAATAAATCAGGAATATAAATTACGAACCAAAACAAGCCGTAATATCGTTTCCCCTTGTAACGAGTCTTTAAATGTTTAAGCAATGTTTGAAATGTTGCAAGAACGTTTGGCTTTTCAATAATAATAAATATGATTTAATGTAAAACATGAAATGCAATGACTTGTACATTAAAAAAGTCCATTTTGTGGTGTTACTAAGGAAGGCTCAAAGTATCGTAGAATAGAATTTATCAATGAAATTCTTTTTAAACTCGAATGCATTTTTTATATAAACTCAATGAGGTCCACAAACTATATCACATTTCGTTTCTATGCATATCCAGTTGCTTGTCCTGCAGTTTCCCACTTGGATTGTGCACAAAATTTATTGAAACTGTCGTAGAAGAATTTGCAAAACGTGGGTTGCCTCCAACTAAACGCAATTTAAATATCGATTACGCTTTTAAAAGAATATATTCATGTTTCTATAACTTTTCATTCTACCCTCTTTCTATGATATGTGTGTCGGTCGCAACATTAATTTTATTGGCCTTATATTTTATCATTTAAACCTTCCATAGTTAAATTTATGTAGCCTAAAGCAAATAAGCACAGATACTCAATTTACTTTTGATCCTTTGTCAGTTGACAGATTTTAATACTTCATACTTTCACTTTGCACATTTTAATCTGTTTCACTCTTAGTTGGTTGAATAAAAATGAAAAGCAACTAAAAAGATAGTTTCTACCGACAGCTGTGTCAATTACCATAAAAATTGAAACTCTGGCTTGCTGTCAGCATTCAGCATTTCATATCGAGAGAGCATACACAAAATATTAAAAATAAACAATTTATTTTGACATGCATAAAAATTGGGAAAAACAAAATGTGAAAAAGAATGGAAAATGCAATTGACAAAAGGATGTGAATAGCATAGAAAATGTGTTGAATTATTAAATGTTGCTTGTAGCTAAAATGGAAAGTCATCTCTCTTTCTCTCACTCTCTGTTTCTCATCAATCTATCTATCCCTTGTCATCATGCTTTTTACGTTTTTCTATTCAAATCTCTCCCTTTCATTTTGTTTTCCGTCAGCTTTAAGATGTTTATGACAGCTGCTGATGTTGTTGTTAGTTTTATGGTAATTGTTGTTTCTCCTTTGGTTAGCAAAACTTTCAGCATCTTTCGTTATTGTTATTGTGCATAGTTGTTGCTGTTGCTGTCGTAACTATTTATTTTTTTTGCATCCCTAAACAAGTCGAACTAACAAAGTTTGTTGTCGTGTCATAAAAAGGAACTATGTGCGACAGTTGTTCAGACAGCACGGCCAATAACACCTCCAACAAAGGGAACTGAACGAACAACAACTAAATCAACCCGACGTCTAAATAAATTCAGGTGTAATCATGTGTAAATCCTTAAAGTTTCTTCTCCGCAATTTCCTTTTGTCCCACGGCTTCTCTTTATGAAAAACACGTAAAGTACATGAGAATAAATATACGAATATCCGGTAAGACGATGCGGAAGTCGAAGAAGAAGCAGCAGCAACAGCAGCAGCACAACAAGAAGGTGCGACTGCTCATAAAAGGTTTTGATTAGAAAATATGAACCCAGTGTGAAAATAAGGGATTTGTCCTTAATACGATTTTAAGCAGCAAACACGGAAGGTATAAAACATAACAAAATAGTAAACCCAACTCAAATTAAAAGTATTTCCTGTAGTAAAACCTTTGAGTGAACTTTGGTATTTAAGTTAAATAGCTGATGCTATGTTTAGTGCCAAGTTTAAGGATTTTAGCATGGACCTTAAACTAGCGCATCGCTATGTGGACAACATCGACAGTAGCTGCCAATAACACATAAAATATTTGGCATAAAATAACGTGCATGTAGAGAATAGCAACCCAGACACTCGCTCTTGTCGTTTTCGTTGCCGTTGCAGCTCGGGCACGTGGCATGCCCCAAAGGCAATACAGGTAAAATAGTAAATGTGGCGCTCAAGCGAGCGCCGTGCACAATGCAAAATTTATTAGTTTTTGGCAAAAGGGCGAGAGCAACATACAGCAATAACAACTGCAACAACATCTACAGTAACAACAACAACAGCAACAGAGCCAACAACTGCAGGCAAATCGCAATTCTGTTGCCTACTTTTTTGTTGCATTGTGGCACGACTTGAGCCCAATAAAAAAGAAACGGCAGCCTAGATTTGAGCATGCATATATTGAGCAGAGCATTGTGTGGCCAGATAGCGAAGAGTCCAATTCTCGTTCTCGTATCTTTAAATGCCAGTCCGACCGCAATGCAACTGTTTACCTCGCGGCCATTCCAAGCTCTTTTCTTTTTTTTTTTTTTTTTTGTTGGTTTCTCTTATGTTTTGGCAACTGCAACTGCAACAGCAGCAGTAGCAGTTGGCAATAAAACCAAAACGATCTGTGGCCAGCTACTGTGGAGCGTAAAAGCCTTGCCACAATTTCAACTAATTCATGCCACATTGTTTGCGACCTTAATTAAAAAGACTTTTCAGATCCCAAACTTTCAAAACTGTGTACTCTATCGATTAGGCAAACTATTCTCATCACATGGCAGATGTGTTTGCTTATTACTCACAGGATGTTGAACGCACAAACTTATTTGCAGGTGCTCGATGGCAAGCAGCTTACCTGCAATAAAATGAAAGTAGATAAATATTTAGTTTGAAATTCGCAGTAAAATGGCAATCATGGTGATTTTATTACAATGTCTACAGCTTAGAAATTGCATAAACTATGTCTAAAATATTCTTTTTATAGCTTAAAAGGTATCCTTTTTTTTATTCAATGTTTGTACATGTCTGATGAATGCCTGCTTTTGTGTGCGGCCTTCGATCAAATGCAAATAACACCATCATTTTAATTAAATACGTCAATAAATCGCCATCTGGGCAACAGCACACAAAACCGAGCAAAAGTGTTCCCTCGGGCTGGCCAACACTGCGTATGCTCAACTAATTGAATGAGACTCACACTCAGAGACTCTCATAGATAATGCCACGCCTCGATTGGACAAATAACTTGGGCAAATATACTTCCATTTACGCAAAACGCCAAAGGAAATTGAATTGTCAAATGAGGTTGACTGTCTGGTCAACCGCTTGCCGCTTGCCACTCGCCACTTGCCACAGGCCGAGCTAATTAAAATTTGCATAATTAATCAACTTTTTCGGGAGGGAGTCGGCAAAAAAAACAGAAAAAAGTTGAGAAACGAGAATCAAAACATAGCTGAACGGAAGCCGAAAGCCACCAAAGCGGAAGTGCCTACTAAGTGAAACGCTTTACAAAAGTGCACTTAAAATTGCATTTGAAATTAATTGAATTTTCAACCAGCGGGCTCCGGGCGACTCACAACGACAACGCCAGCTGCAATATTAATAAGATCCTCTCTGAAGTGTGCGTGTGTGTGTGTGTGTAAGAGAGAGAGGGAGGGTATAGGAAAAACAGCCTCACACTGTGAAGAAAATGCAGCGTAGCAGGAAGCAATCACACTCTGAAACTCATTCCAGGGAGCTAAAGCTTCGTGCGATTTCACACAATGCAATCAACATGTTCATGATACACATTTAATGTGTGAATAAAAGCTAAGGAGAAAAAAATCATTAGTCAGCTGAATACCCTACAAATATTAAAAGGAACTATAGTCAAGGATGATTTAAGCTCGGAATAAATATCGGAATAAATTGTAAAATTTATTTTGAAGATTTGAAGATAAAAATAAAAAAATATTCTGCAACTTCTAGACTAGGGCTTCAAAATCATCGATTCAATTGAATTATCCTTTACAATTTAAATGTTATCATTATCGTTTTCGCTCACAGATGATGCAAATGCTGTACGATTCCGTGATAAGTATATTAGAAGTAGATAAATAAACACATACCACTAAATATAAAAAAAGATAATTATGTAATAATAATCAAATCGCACAATTCACGTATTTATAAGGATAAAACAAAAAGATAGAAATAATTTATTTAGCTCAGGTTTATATATCCACTTTAATTAAGATCGCTGTCATCATTTCTTGAGTGTTAATTTTAAATTGTTTTAAAAAATGCATATATAAAATCAGAGTAGTGAAATCATTTAACCATTTAATATGCAACGAATTTAAGGCCACTCTTGGCATGTCAATGTGCTTTATGACTGTTTTTTAAGAGTATTAAAAGTTTCACTTTTGACTGCAATCCAAGTGCACATAAAAGAGAAAAAGAGTTCGTATATTGGTTCGTTTGGGGGAAGCTATGGAAGTGGAGGGAATAAAAGCTCCTGCTGGGTGGAGCTTGGCAAGAAATTGAGGACAATTTGAGCGACTCATTAAGTGGCTTGTTGAGGCCTTGGCACAGGGCGTGGCATTTTTAATTGCAGTTGTCGCTGCTGGCATCCAAGTGGTCACATTATGTGAAAGGTTTAAACGAGGAATGAATTCAAACGAATTCCCTTACATAAAAATGATACGAATACAATTTGTACGGCCTTATCAGAATCGAAAGTGAACTGAATAATCTTATCAATCAATCGCTAATCGTAAATTTCCGCCTCATATCAAACTAACCTTGCACAATGAAATTCACAAATTAAGCAGACCATTAGCCAAACAAAACAATAATTGAGTGGAATTTTTCGGACACTCGTTTTGTATTAATCACTTTTTCGAAGAAAACCCAGACAGCGTGACGGAAAATCCAATGAACAGTGTGTGATTGTTTTTTAAGATATTAAAAAAAAATGTAAACTTGCCAACTTGTCACCTCACTAAAATCTCTTCCCATCAAGTATTCTGAGAACTGGAAATAGTCGCTGGAAAACAGATCTAAAGAATACGATGGCATCATTTTCTTTTTCTTCAAATTCATCCTTTTTCGGTGATTTCGTTTTTAAAATGGTCCAAATGGTGAATAACTCGATGTTGATCGTTCTTAAACCTTTCTTATCCCATATGCATCCCAAAATTCATATGCCGTAGCCATGCCCGTCGACTGTTGCGATTTCCTCTATTTGAGGCGGGTTTATTATGTGCAATCCACTAGGATGATTGACAATTGGACTTTAAAGTGAAATGCCAGAGCCATGTGCACATGGCACATCGATGCAAAAACTGAACTTCAAACACTTCTCCGAATCATCAACTCGTCATTGTTTTTAGCCAAAAAGAGCTCACGCGTTCTTATACCCCAAAATTCATCATTTATGAATGAAAGTATCTTACAGTTTTTAAATTAAAATGCTGACATTTTGACATTTCCCCCAAGCACCAATTAAGACTGAAGCGGATTGTCATCTACAAGTTGTTAACAAATTTTGAACAATTGTTTCAAGCAAGCTTTTCGAGTGCTCATTATCAATACGTAGAAATGAATCAGTAGACATTCAATTGACAGGTTTGTCGAGCATTGATAACGAATCGAGTAATAGATTAAGTATTAAATAAGTATCTGAGTAGCTTATAAGCACAATCAGCTCAATGAAAAGTGAAACTTCTCAAGTGGCAAGTAGCAAATAATAGCAATGTAGGGAATTGTCGCGTAATAATCATGTCTGCTGTCTGATAATGACCGCACAATCGTGTATCAGCGTGCTGTCGATAAAACGTAGCAGAAAACTGCTATAATTACAATAGAAGGTGCGTGGAATTGTGTGGGGATTGTGAATGGCGTTAAGTTCTTAAGTTGACTGCACTTAAACAGTTACAATGTTCTTTAGATCTCCCGTAGCGTGTTCTAAGAATTCCTTGTTGTTCCACAATGTGAGATAAACTTTACGACTTCTTTGTGTATTCGAAAACATAGCTAGACAAGCAAATATTGCATAGATAAGAAGTACTACTAAAGTTTAGAACTTAATTACTAGAGTTAATTACTAGAGTAGATTTCCACAACATGCTAAAATTCTCTCCTGCTATGTGAGATAAACGTTCTGAAAAGGTGATTCATATCAAATGATTGCTCGCATTAATCATAGCATGGCAATTTTCTAGATGAAGTCGAGCAGCATTTAAGCCAATATTGCCAGTGTAGCAATGTATCTCACAGATGCGACTTGCCAGTGAAAGTGCAGTTGTAACTTAGCTGGCATTTGATTTATAGCTCCTACAATGCGTTCTCAATGTCTGTCATAAAAAAAAAACAAACAAAACCAAACGCAATGAGAAAACCCGGAGCACAACAGTTTCAATTAACATTCACGTGGCCCCTTTATATAGATATATTTTATGGGCTTAAGATAATGACGATAGTCGTTATTGTGATTCACAGTTCCCTTTTGAGGTCATTCATTTGATAATGACATTTATCAACATTGACTGTTTATTTTTAAGTTTAAATAAACTTCCAGCATTGAGCATTGCAGGCTAAGTATCGGCAGATGGATTCCCAATGTAAATAATAACGAAAACAAACGCGCTTGTCATACAAATATTTAATTAAAATCCAAGCGAAGAAAAGAGAGACAAACCTTTGCACAAAAGTCACGAATAATACAAAATAACGCGACACCTTGTTGAGCAAAACGTAACGAAGCACACAAAATTGCAACAAAATAAAAATAAGAATAACGGCTATAAATAATAACAATAATCCGACTCACAATGAGTCTAGCAACTGCTCGAACAATGCCATTATATAGTAGAGTATTAGACAGACGACACTCGATGTGGTAATGCTCCCAGAGTAAACCCCGCGAATTTCTGGGTCAACGGAAGAACAATATTTGATTATGCTACACTGCTGATAAATAGAAGCCAGACAATGATAATAAATTTGCTCGATATCAAATTTGTTTTATAAAATTCGATAAGCATGAATAAATATTCATTTATAAATAAGAATGCAATTATTAATAGTTATTTATTGTGGTAGCGATAATTTCACATGGCGCTTATTTATATTTAATTCTCTATTTTTGGCAACAGTCTCATGCATTTGTGGAATTGCATATTTATAAAGTGAGTTAGGTAGTTGCTCTGTGTTTGGGTTTGAGCTTCATAACCTTGGCTATAATTATGGAGTGCACGAGCGCACTCCAAACAAGAGCCAAAAAGCAGCAGCAGCATAAAATAAATTACAGTGGAAGCTCGTTTAAATACTCTCAAAATCCAATGCATGATTTTCAAATATTTATAGTCATTCGCAGTAATGAATAAACGAAAACTAATAATAGATTATAAACACCTGATTTACTGCAAATTTGATCTTCTCTCTAGCTGGCAGTTAATTTGGTGTCTACTGTATTGACAAGTATTTGGCGTGAAATGATTGCAAAGAGTTTTTTGTTTGCACAAATTCACGATGTGAATGCTGCATAAAGTTGTTAAACAACGACAGCATACGTACTCAAAAAAGGTTAAGATACATATGTCAAATGAATACTTGAGTATTCAAGTGCAGCTCTCAGCGGAGATTCAGTGAATTGTTAGAACTCACACTGAGTAATTCATGCAAAGGCATCGAATGACTGGCAAATAATGGCTACAACAAGAAAGTAAATAAAAGCGACCTAAGATTGTCTTTTGAGTGCAGTAAACGACTAGCAGATATACCCTTTATTTTAATACAATTTTGAAAAAAAAGTAAAGAAAAGCATTTAATTAACAACACAGTGTTCAAGCTCAAATATAAATATAATTACAAAAAATTGTTATACAAAAGCAAAATTTAAAATTTAAGCAAATTTGAAGATTCTTGTCATAGGAAAATTTCATTAAAAAAAACAGCCAAATATAACATCTCATTGTACTTCATGAAGAAATAACTGAATTATATATAACAAAAATAAATATTTGGAATATTTATGAAGTAAAAATATAAAACTTATGCTATTTTTTATTTCACAACTGCAATTCTAATTTAATTGAATTTTATTCTAATATATGTTTAGCTTAATTAATTAATTCTAAAATAAAATATTTGTACTTAATATATGTCGTACAATTCACAGATGATCTTACATATTCTAATTATCTATTTTTTATCACAGGGTATAGGAAAATAAAAATAATATGCGCTTATGGCTCGTAATAATAAGTATGCAAATTTGACTAAATGACAAAACAAATTGCACTCACGCACGCGCCTGAGGCGTCAATCAGTCAAAGGCGACAGCATTTACAGTTACT
This sequence comes from Drosophila nasuta, assembly GCF_023558535.2. Taxonomy (NCBI): domain Eukaryota; kingdom Metazoa; phylum Arthropoda; class Insecta; order Diptera; family Drosophilidae; genus Drosophila; species Drosophila nasuta. The sequence continues at coordinate 7,921,208 of NC_083455.1, read as the reverse complement.
GAGGCAAATATCAACAAGCCGACAAACACAACCTCAACAAACGAGCGAACGAGTACAGGGCCATAAATATGACAGACAGACGGAAAGACTTACAATCAGTCAGTCGGACAGACAGACAGACAGACAGACTGATGTATAGCACGGCACAGCCCAGCATTTTGTTTGACAAATTGAGTACGAATACAAAGGAAACACCGCCTTAAGTAGGCGCTCAAGTATCTACGAAGATATGCATAAATTTATTCACCTATGAGCAAAGAGGGTAGCATCATCATTTGCATACGTCTCTCAAATATCGTACATACAAAAAAAAGCTAATTTTATCAATTTCATTAGCATATAATTTCGCCAAAGACCAAAAATAAGCCAAGTATCTGGTAAAAACGTTTTTCAGATTTTTGCATAAATTACTTGGCTGAATTTTTAATTAAAGGCAAGGCACTAAATGGGCAAATCACTAAAGATAGCCAAAGCAACGAGTAAAATTAGATACCTAAGAATGCTGGAAAATGGCAATCTTTTTTAATTGGAGAATTTTCTACCGACAGCGACATTAATATTCAGTGAGAATTTAGTCAGCCAGACAAGAATTAATACAAAGTCATGCTAAATTAGTAAAAGTGCTTTGAGTGAAAGTTAAATTTCGTGTAAATGTGTTTTCGAATATATTAAAGCTGTCGGCATCACGAATTACAGCAGCAGCTGTTTAATTAGAGTATCATGCATCAATCGGTAGTTGCATTTTCACATCTACTTTCAGGCTCATTTCCCCCTCACAACATCCACAGATGTTGTTTGCGGCTTCGTCTGTGAAGCTGCAAAGTCTATCGACTTTCTTAGACACGCTACATCTTATATCGGTGAAGCTACCTGTGTGTGTTTAGCACTTAATTAACTACATTTTACGTCACGTTAAGCACATTAAGTCTTATCAAAAGATTGAAACCTATCGCCCATGCAAACGCACACACATAAACATTGATCCATTGACGAGAATAAAGAAAATACAAAAAGTCAATGAAAGTAGAGTAAAAACGTTGGCAAAGAAATGCCAAAGACACTTGTGAGTTATGTCAAACGCAATGAAAAGGAAAACGATAGACAATGATGACGATAATGACAAACTGATGATGAGGAAGCATCTAAAGGAAAACATGATACAAAGGTGACACACACACACACACGCATACAACTTGAAACTCGAATTACAAACTGTCAAAAAATGACTACGCAGAAATGTGAACAATCTATATGGAATGGCCTGGGATTGAAGATGGAGATGAGTTGATTCGCTCCGCTCAGATGCAGCCTCCAATTGTGCCCCCACTTTCGTAAAAAATGCTTATTGATGACTTCGGATACGCTTTGGAATCGCCGAGAAAAACAACTTTTCTTCGTAAATCACAGGGGAGAATAAAAATTCAATGCAGAGCAATCGACGTAGAGTTACCCTGCAAATAACTTCACTAAATTCCCATCATCAATACCGATTTTATAATACAATGTTACTAAATGGAAATATCTGAAATTCAATCATTACACACAGAGTAAAATATATCAAAATGTAAGTCAGCTTGGCTCAAATTTGTCTAACTCACATTGGGTATCCCCTATAAAAAATGTATGAAATATTACAAGCTGACGCTATCACTGCGCGCAATCGAGTGCAAATGAGTCAAAAAAAAAAAGAGAAAATATATTTTTATTTTATATATGGGTCGTATACATAACATTTGAGTGGGTGGCTCCGCCTTCGTGGGAGTTTCTTCGCTAATTTTTTTTTTTATCTGCAGCTAATCTGCGACAGTGGGCGTAACGCAAACAACCTTCGAAGCCAACAGACAGCAGTTTTTTATTATTGTCGTCACATTTCCGACACAATGTTGGTAAATAGCAAAATTAATATAAAAACAAAAACAAAATGGCGTCGCGATGTCAGATTAGCGTTAAAACTGATGGCTTCTTACGTGCATTGTTGTTGAAGCAATGTTCTCACTTGTTAATAAAACTGACAAACCAGACAGCCCTCAAGACAGTTTTATTAATTCTATTTAAATTAGGTATCTTTCAGTTTATTTATTTAAAATGATGCTTGAAATTACTGCTCTTAATCTGTAGTAGTACAAAAAATGCTAATTTTAGTGCTTAAATATTTACACAGAATATCTCTTTCATTATCTTAAGAAAAATATAAAATTTTAGACTCAATCTCTTAACAAATATTCTTGGCTAATATCTCATGTTACGCAATTGAGCTGAGTTAATTAGTTCGAAGTTCTTTAATAAAAATCTCTCAAAGTTTATGCCTAACTTTGAAAAGTATTCAAAAAAGCCTTGCCCAATGAAATGGAAAACTTGAAGTCGCAACCCAAAAACTTTATATGCAGGCAAGATAAAAGGGTCGCTTGACTATAAGAGGAAAGGCATGTAATGGGAATGCTCTTTGGATCACTTCTCACCTTTGTGCACCTGCATGAATTTTGCATTGTCTGGCCTTAAAATTAATGGTAGCAGCCACATAGTTGAAGTTGTATTTCTGTTTCTGTTTCTGTAACTGTTGTCAACGGCACCCCAACGAACAACAGAAACCACTCAAATTGTCTGGCCATAATCCAGTGTAGAGATGAGATAGGAGCACATTAAATCGTTTTGTCTATTCCCCATCTTGCTTTGATTTTTTTGTCGTTCTGTCTCTGTTTCGCAATCTCATTCTCTATCTGGCTCTGCTGTCTGAGTGCCGAAGCAATAAATTGATTTATGATGTCTGCCGCATTTTTAAGCGCCAAAAGTTATGCAACAAAACGAAGGGAAAATGTTTTGCCGCTGCCGTCGCCTGCTGCAAAATTGTGTGGCAAGTGGCCGCAAATGTTGTCATATTTTCAACCAACCAACCAACGATCCAAGCGACCGACCCGCAGTGGGCGTGGCCCATCCCAAGGGCGAGCAGCGTGAAATGCAACGCGGCAAGTGGATGTGTCAACTTCCTGAACCTGAAATTTCTCTCTCATTTCCGAGTCGGAATTTGTTGGTATCGTTTTCGGTCACGCCCTACGATGCCATGGCCATCATTTTTTATTAACAATCATAATTCATATTTATTAATGTGCTCAATTTGTTTTTAATGATATTATGTGCAGCTTTTGCACTCTCTGCCTCGGTCCTCCCACCACTTGATTCTCTTCTTTTGCGTGATAAAGAGACGAGGATGGTGTTAAGCAGCTGCAGACTGGGCACTGATTTACGGTTGGGCTTGAGCTCGTAAATATTTTGCAGTAGCTGACACCAGGTATAAATACACCAACAAAAATATATGCGCATATGTTTCTAGCTGAATTGGAGGCATTGTGTGTGTTTACACATCTGATAATGAAGCATGTTCCAAAGATGTTATAAATAACTACGACCATAAATCTAAGATGCTCGCACAACTTTGGAATATATTAGCAGCTGTACTTGTAATATTTAAATTTTAAGCAAACATTTTTTTAAATGAAATTTACACAATGAAATTCAACACAAAGCTGATAAAATATTAATATTGTTCTGAAAATAACTATATACATATTTTGTTAGTGTATTCATAACAAAGAACATTGTATTTAATAATTCGGCAATTTTTATATTATTTGCACTTTTTGTCTATTTTAAACATTAATTTAAGTGAACACATAATTGGATTTGTTCGCAATTTTTCTCCCTTTTTATCAATTTATACATGTAGCTCTTTTTATTCCCATATCTATCTCATTTTTGGCAACAATAAATTCATACACAGGTCATTTCAAAACACAATAATCCGCATTTGCTTTCAACCAATTTCCAACCATTACTATTGAAAAGCAGAAGAAGAAAAACCTCAAAAATGAAAAGGGAAAAAATAACGACAGGAAGCAACAGCAAGAGAAAATCGCTCGATTACTAAAATGTTGAAAGCAACTGAAAAGCTGGATCAAATCAAGAAAAACCCAACCCAACAAAACTACAAGCATAACAATGGACAACCAAAGAATACAATACGCTTGGACCAAAACAAGAAACATGCTCATGAAAGCCTCGGCCAAATGACTTGACCAGAAACAAATACAACACAACCGAACAACTGGGAAGTCAAACACGCAAAAAGGACGAAATGATTAAGAGGCAGCCACAATAACAGCAGCAAGACAATACGAGTTGCAGGATAATGTGGAAGCTAAGTTGGGATAAAGAAAAGCTTGTGCAAATCCTCATAGAATTGTCAAACTAAAGGACATTTCAATTAAGCAGCATTCGAGAAAGAGCTTCAAGTTTTTTGTGTCAAAGTAGTTGCTAAGAGTTTGTTAAATTCCTTCGGCTATTTAAACATGCATGTGATCTATTAACTTTTTTTTTTTCTTTAAAATTTATTCCCACACTTATTTTAGCTATATTTTCATTTAAAAAAATGTCTCGTTGGTATTTCTGCATTTTATGAAAATATATTTCACAATCTAATTTAAGCCAAAGAGCAATTGCTCATGCTCTGCTGCTCTGCATAAAATAGAACAAAGTTAAATGGCAAAGAAGCCAACGAAAAGTTTATTTTTAAGCTAAACAAAATAAAAAATAGAATTTAAGTAGATAAGTCGATGGAAGTGCGTGCTTTAGAATTGGACTCAATGGTTTTTCTTTTTTTTTTGAGAGTACAATATACTCGTAAAATGTGCCAGCATTTTTAAGTTAGTTGAAGCGCACTAAGTAGTGAAAAAGTGTGGACGTATCTCTGGTAGTTATCGTTCTCATAGCTACCGCTTTTCATTATGCGTTGGCCACTTTTGGCAAACTCATTAAAAGTTGAACAAAGCTTCTCCGCTCTCCCAAATGATGTCGACACATGTGTGCGGGCAGTCGAAGTCAGCCAGAATGTTCCCAAAGCAACGCTGGATATTCTGTATATCCATATTTTTGGTACGCCTCAGCATATGCTGCAGTTGCTACGATTTGGATAGACACAATATGACAGCAAATTAAAAATGCGGTAGAAAAACCAAAAACAAAACTCAGCGAAATGAAAAGAAGTGGACGGGAAAAGTGAAAAGCGGAAAGTGAAAGACGCTCGAAAACTCGTCGACAATGCGGAAATGAAAATAAATGTGCATGTGTAAGTTATGAGTTGGTTCTAGCTTTTGTTTCCTGCGCGACGAGAATCGTTAAGAAAACTGCAGTGCCCAGCGAAAACAACAAAAACATCTCCATAAACAAAACAAAAAAAAACGAAAAACTTTTCAGCTGCGCGCAAAAACTTATTCTCCAGTCTGTTGTTGTTGTTGCCGCGCCTCGTTGTTCTTGTTTTAATTTATGCCCATGAGAGAGGATGCCAGGCGACAGCGACAGACCTACAAACTGTTTCATATATGCATTGTAGGTGCTGCTAAAGCTGCTTAAAAGGATTAGCATGCAGCAGGCTGAGAGTCCTTGACCAAAATGTATACGACAAAAAGCCTTGCGAATGGGAACGCTGTAAAGAAGTTGTAACTCGAAAACAAATGCTTAATTCCAACAAAAAAATTCGTTAAATCACGACTGCAATCCAATTCCGAGGCACTTTTCGTAAAAACCGTTTCAATTTCTTTTGTAGGCCTTAGAATATCTATGAACTTAATTTAAAGCAGAGCAATTGCAATACAATTCAAGTGAATTTTACTTTAAAAATTCAGTTGAATTATTTTCATATTATTCAAAATCAATAAATAATATCTGAGATAAATAAATATATCTTAGAGTTATCATTTTGTTTTTTCTTTTTTGGCATTATACCAAATGTATATTTTGATATATTAGTTACTGTGTTAATATAGTATCTTTAAAAGATAATATCGCATTTATTTGCTTATATGTATTAAGTATGTGTAGTGGGTATCTCACAGCACATACAACTCTAACTTTCTTACTTGTTTATATGCACTTTATTTTAAATTTTACGCATTTGTATTTGGCATTTTGACAACGTCGAAATCGATATGCAAAGAATTTCATTTTGATTGCAATTCAATTTAGTCTAAATTATGCATAAATAATATGCTGCACATAGTGTTTATCAAATTAGTAAACTCAAGTATTTCATGGGCCACAGATGGGGATATTTCTAGCAAGTCTTAAGAAATTGCATTGCAATTTACAGACTCATCAATAAAAGCCACAATCCGGTTCAAAGCCACAGGCTGAACTATCGATTTGAATAGCCACAAAAACCTCACACAGTTCCTATCGATAAATATCTAGAGAGTGCTCTACTGTGTGTATATAACTGTGTGTGTGTAAGTAAAAAGCTTTTAAGTAATCAACAAACTGAAAAACGCGCATGCAGCTGAAAATTATAATGTATTTTGCACTAATTCATTTAAAAGGATGCTCAGCCTTAGCCTCAAACTTGGCCAAGGCAATCATCTGTTATATGTATGTGTTTAAGAGTGTACGTGTGTGTATGTCCATGTGTGTGTGTGTGTAACAGAGAGCCTGTCAGAGTAAGAGAACAAGTGTGTGCTACTCTAGTGCTGCTTGTGGTTTTGCTTCTTGGCCTTGCGCCTCAGCATACGAAGCACTCAGTCGAGGCTGCCCAGCCTCGCCTCGCCCTGCCCCGCCCCGTCCCTCATCACTCTCTCTCATTCTTCTCATCCATAGTTTGAGCGGCCTGAGCCGATGTCAAGTTTGAGCGTCTGTTAGTGCTGCTGCTGCTGCTCATCTGTGCCTCTTGGCCAGATACTCTGAGAGACTGAGACTGCATTGATGTTGGATAGATGCCAAAAACAGTAGTGAGCGTGGCAAGTAGCAAGTAGCACGTGCTTTGGGCCAATGCAGCTAACGATTTATAATTAAATTTGCTCAGCTCAACTCGGCCTATAAAAGTACGAGCCTGGACTTTAGACCGTCTTCAAAGTTGAAATGCAATTACAATAGCAGCAACAACAACAACAACAAGTGTACAAATGACCGTCTGGAAATTCTGAGTCTGCCCGTTTGCATAACAATTAGCCACTTGAGTCTGAGACTGAACCTGAGACTGAGACTGAGCTCCCTAACTCTCTTAGACACTTTAACCGATGATTTGTGCAAATGCTTTTGACGTCGGCACTGCGCTTTGTGTGAGTTAACCATTCAAGTCCCGTCTCCGACTTGTTCATTTACATATTAATTACAACAAAGCACGCCATTGTTGTTCTTGCTGTTTTCGCTCGCCTTGTTGTTGTTATAGCCACCCGAGTGAGTGCCAGCAAGATTAATTGTGGCCCGCGAATCCTAAAAGTAGACTACGCTTTTTCTGTACTGTATGTGTGTGTGTGTGTGTAAGACATTCGCTAAGTGTTTCGCCTAGTAGCTTGTTGACTGCCATCGAATTGGCTTTGGCTTTGTTATAATCGGGCTATGCGGTAATCAATGACAGCTTGTGGCTAATCAATATGCCAATGAGTAGCTGCAAATTATCACATAGATTGATAGATACTTAGATAATAGGCTACATGGACAGTTAGATAGATGGATAGATAACAAGTAAGATAAATGATTTAATCTATAGGCAGATGAGCATGCATCACATGAAAAATATGTTGCTCAATTAACTAACTGCTAATTCGCAATTTAAGACTTGTTTCGCAGTCCTCAAGGTAGGCATAGATTGATGGCTAGATAGATTGACACGTCGATTGATAGCGGCTAAGATAAATTGTTCAATTAGTGAGCCCATAATATGCTTCGTTCGATTAAACAAGTGCTAACCAGCAACCCATTTAAATACTTTAAAATTCTATCAATTAACTTGCATACGTTTTCTATATCAACTATTTTACATTGTTCAACAAAGTATTGTATAAAAATTCATTGATTTAATTAGTTATCAAAAGCTTTTCATGTTGTTTGACTATTCATTAACAGTTTTGCGAATGAATTATTAAAACTAATAACGTTTTTATCTCAATAATACAATACAATGTATTGAAACGATATTTTTGTGCTGTATATTTACTTCGTGGGAAAATTAGAAACAATTGTCTCATTTTCTGGTTGTTAAACTAAATTAACTTTTTGCATTTTGCATGACTGGTTGTGGTTCGTTTATCAGAAAATTCCAAAAACAACCTAGCAATATATTTAAACATTTTTTAAATAATGACTAACATTGCGCTGAAACCATTTTGGCTGTAAAATATTGTTATCGCTTCAGTGCGATATTTTTCAAAAGAATTGCGCTATTTATCAAAGCTACGCCATAAACAACAATTGTATTTGATAACAAATAAAATAATAATAATAAATTCGTATAACAAATAGTTTGCTTACCTTATCCAAAATGTAATGCAATGGGCCTCGCTAGTCAGCTTTTATAGCCTTGTCTGCAATATATAAAAACGAAGAATTATTTTAGACATTGAATGATAAAAGAAAATAAAAATTGCTCGCAAAAGTCTATTGACATTTGCGTAAACGTCGCTTGGGCAAATTGCTTTATTCAATCGAATTCAAGGGCTTCAAATGCACAATCAACTTTAGCTCAAACCTTAATCTGAAGCGTTTTCAATTGAGGAAGAAACGTTGTGACAACTTAAGGGAATGTATGACTAGTTATCATTTCAAGAGAAACAAACTGTCATGGACATTAACACAGCGCAGACAATACTACAAAAGCCAGTAAGCTGCATTTTATTAGAGAATATTACATTTTTTTCAAATTAGCATTTTTACATTTTTTGGTTACCAAAATCCAAGAGACTTAACTAATTCAATCTACTACCCAAAAAACAATTTGTAGACATTTTTATATTTCGCTTTCAATTTGAGATGAGCGAAACTATTGTAATTAACATAATACCGCAACTTGTACGACAAACGAAAGCATAGCCTATTAGCCAAGTTGCTAAGTCCTCCTTCCAAAAATAAAACAAAATAAAAGAAGGAAGGAAAAAGAAAACCCGCATATTCTGTTGCCATTAGCGTAATGACTTTTGAACAAACTACGTGACATAGAAAACTTTATCGACGAATTCTCCATAAACATAATTAGCAAGGTCTGTCGATGTGGGAGGAACTCAAACTAAACTGGGGGAAACTGTGAAACTGTGTGGAGCCAAGTAACTGATGCAGAACAAGTGCAATCCGGCAAAACTGGTAAACTGGCCAAAGCCAAAACCAACTCTAGGCAAGACAACGGAAGTCAATTTGTATGGTTCGTTGATTTTTGTGTGAATATTGCAATTTAGAATGAGCTTTGAAGGATGTTATGGGTTGGCAAACAGTGAAGAGAAAAAACAAGAGAGAATTGTGAGATGGAGACAGATAAGTAGAAAAAGGTGTATGACGCGTTGTTCCAAAGTGTTAAAATAAAAATTTTAGACACTTCAATTATTTTTCACAGCTCTGAGAACTTTTTGGCTTAAGCTTTGAACCAAAATAATTATGTTAGAAAATAAGTAGTTACTCAATAAGATAATTTAAGTCTTTAGACTATCCAACAATAGTAAGAAATAAGTTTGTAGAAATATTTCATATTTTAGTCTGTTGTAATATTCCATTTATATCAGTCAGCCTTTGTATAATTTCTAATTAGCATGACAATTCTCTCCCATGTGGTCAATGAATTAAGCTGTCGCCCCACAAAGGTCTAATTACGTAAACTATCTTCAAATTTGAAAATTATTTCGCTCATAAACTTATTAACAATAAAACGATAACAGTTGCCTAAAATGAAATAATTTACATACATATACCTAAAATAAGTGTAGCACGACAATTGCTTAATATAAACAAGTGAGAAAGCTACAGTCGGGTGTGCTCGACTGTTAGATATTTGTTACCCACTTTGAAGTAAAGCAAATCATTGCGATTTTATTCTTAAAATATTCCAACTTAATTTACTGAAAAATACTAAAATATACCGAAAGCTGTTTTTGGTATGTCGATATTTTATATTTTCAATATACCATAGAAAACAAGATTTACAATATTGTTATTTGTTTTTATACCCGCTACCCATAGGGTAGAAGAGTATTATAACTTTGTGCTAACAGGAAATGTATGTAACAGGTAGAAGGAGGCATCTCCGACCCTATAAAGTATATATATTCTTGATCAGCGTCAACAGCCGAGACGATCTAGCCATGTCCGTCTGTGTGTCTGTCCGTCTGTCCGTCCGTCCATATGAACACCTAGATCTCAGAGACTATAAGAGATAGAGCTATAATTTTTTTTCGACAGCATTTGTTATGTTTGCACGCAGATCAAGTTTGTTTCAAATTTTTGCCACGCCCACTTCCGCCCCAGTAAATCAAAAAAATTGAATAACAAGCGTAATTGTAAAGCTAGAATTGCGAATTTTGGTATATACAATAATAACTATAGTATTTATGATTTATTTATGATTGTATATATACAATATATATATATATATATTGTAGTATTTTTAGCATATTTAGTATATTTTTATAATAATACCCCAAAATATATTTTTAGTATTTTTGCAGTATAATTGGTATATTTTGAGAATAATACCGCAAAATACATTGATTTTATTCAAAATTGGTAGCGGGTATCTCACAGTCGAGTACACTCGACTGTAGCTTTTACTACTTTTTTTTCAATTTCCGGGCGATGAAGTGGGCGTGGGAAAAATTTGAAAAAAAAAATAGATCTGCGTTCAAACATTTCAAGTGTTGTCGAAAAATTAGATAAATATATATCTCATAGTCCTTGAAATCTAGGTGTTAATTCAGACCGAAGGGCATGTCTATATCGCAGCCACAAAGCTATAATACCCTTCTACACTATATGTAGCGGGTATAATTAAATTAGATGCAAAATCTAGTTACACAACTAACAATATATCGCAATTTAGTTAACAATATTACAAACAACATTGTTGGACAGCAACTTAACAGCACAATAGAAGGCGGCATTATAATTTACGAATTTAGGAATTTAAATGCAGTAAGCGCTGAGCGGAACCAAACGATACCCCGGCGATTGTTCTAATGAGCAAATGAAAGCAGATTTATCTATAGCGTATTATTATATGTATTCACAATACGCATTTGTTGCTGTTGCGCTTTTACAGTAGCCGACGGGGTAATAACAATAAAAAGGAACGAAAAACGAACGAAAAATATAAAAAGAACGCAGGGTATAAAATAATAACTCGATGCCCCAGAGGGCAGATAAAAATCGTTAAGCGGTTCGAACAATGGAAGTGGCTTTTAAATTTCAGAAAAATTAGTCGGCGTGGGGAATATTTAACATGATTTCATTAATTGACGATACGCTTGGGTTATTGAACCACACAAACACACAGAGCGCGGGGAAAACGAACAGTTAAGAAGAATTGGCATTTGATGTGTGCTTTGAAGATCGTGAATTCAAAACGTACAAGCTACATAACTTATTCGACTCATTTATGCTAATTTTGAGGCATAAAATCGATGGACAGAAGTTTAAGACAAGATTCAGATGAATTTACGGCAGCTAAGCCGTTATTTATAGAAAGCTTACGAAGAGCTGACAAATGAAGGATTTGTTTATCACAAGAACGTGTCTAGTCAAATTTAAGAAGACATTCGAAATCACCAAAAATGAGATAAATCTTTGAGTTTAAAACAGTGGCGAAAAGTTGAAAAATCGATGTTTCCTCATGATAAATATTTATATTATGCCTTAAGCCTATTCAAAACGAATGGCATTTAAATATTCATTAATTACAGAATTTCTTCCTGAAGTGGAAATAAATTTATTCAGTTTTGTAGAGAACGTTCCCGAATCTGATAGAAAACAAACAGTCACGAAATAAAACCAGAGGAGAAAAACAAACTTTAAGAGGTGAGTTCCGCATAATTATTAGGTCAGACATAGACGAAAATGTCGCTTTAATGCGCCGTTGAAACGTTGAAATGCACACATAACGCTCCAAATGAATCACCCTAGAACACAAACAAACACCCTCTCTAAGACTGGCTCTTGCTTGGTGCTCTCACAAGCTTCCCATTTCAATTCAATCAACCATAAACAGGAGCCCTCGCCTCAGGTGCTTGTCATGCGGACAACATGGACTTGCCACCTCATAACCACGCCCCCTCCGCAAGGTGTCAGCACATCGCACGCGTTGCCAGCGTTGCCAGCTTGCGACCCACCTGTGACGACCCGACCCACGGACGGTTGCGTGCCTAATTGTTAGACAACAAGAAAACATTTTTGCCTGCCTTGTGGTTACCATGACAGTTGCCGACTTCGAGACCCGGCCAGAGAACTCACTCATAAGGCAACGATGGTGTTCCACAGACGGCAAACGCAAACGAAGCTTGTGTGACTTAAAAGTCCTTTGGGTAAAATAAATAATGTTAAGCAAATTAAATACAAGTTGATAAATCTTGCAACGCCAGAGAACAGCTGACTTGTAGTGATACATTTGAAATTGCGTTGCGCACTTTTAAACTTCTTAAGACTTTCTATAATCCTTAATTAGTTTTAGACTTGATTTTATTACTAAAGAAATTTTACTTAGATTTCTTGAACAAATCAGATTGCTCAAATATCAAATTGCGTACACAAGGATTTAATTAATGCTGAAAAAATAAAAAAATAATTTTAATTAAAACTTCGTGTTTGCACTGTCAATTATTAAAACTTTTAAGCATGATTAAATCATCGTCTAAGAGAAAACTCCATCTAATACTGTTTATTATTTGCATAGGTAAAATATAAGTAATTTTCCGGCTTTAATTCTATATATTTGTGGAACTTATCAATAAAGATAACAAGGTTTGTTATACAAAGTTTTCAACGTATTCTACACATTGTATAGAATCTATTCAAAAATGTTGTTTTTAATAAAAACTTTTAAGTGCTTGTCAAATTTATCACGATTTTGTGATATTTGTCACGTAATATTTTGTGTGAATTTACCATAAATAAACCGCCCGTATTTTTATTTATATTAAAGAGCTTGTCAAAAAGTAAGCAATAAATATATTTAGCTCAAACTTGATAAAAATCTGAACGCAATTTCTGCGCATTGAAACGTAAGTAAATAAAATCCATTTGAAATGCCTTAAGAAGCCAGCAAGTGTAAAAATATATATCTGTATGTATACATAATTTTATATTTTTTATATAGAAAAAAAGCGAAAAAGGCAACATAAATTGTATTGATGACTGACCAAGCAGGACCATCGAAGCAGCTAAGCAGCCATTTCCATAAGCCACAACCCCCAACTCCAACCCCAGTTTATACAAAATACACACACACACACACCCAGCGTAGAAGGAAAGTGCTGTCCGAGTTTAACTTTTACAAATGGCCGAGTTTGAGTTAGGAAAGTGTAAGGAAAGGAAATGAAACCAAACGAATCGAGACGAAACGTAACGTAACGAAAAGAAAAACAAAATGCACAAAATGCTTATTTGCGGTTAACCACAAAACTGTAAACTAATACCAGACCAAGCCAGAAGCTTGTTGTCATAAGGCCAACAGCAGGAAGGCACTTGCGGTATACTATATATGTTATGTATATAGCAGAAGGTGGATCGGGGGAGCGAGGGTTTGTCAACCCTTGCTGGCAGCTGATTTAAAACTTCTTGAAGCTGACTTGGTTTACATTTGAGGTCAACGTCACAAACTGATTAATTCAAGTGTAAATTGCATTGTAGTATCGTTTTTGTTTTAAATTCCCGAATTTTTTTAACTGGTAATTAATTGTGCCAAGGTTAAGTTCCCATTGATGGTTTCAGTTTTTGAGTTTTGGGCTTGGCTATGTGGGTTGGGATTTTGCCACGACTTTGATCGATGAACGTGCCTGGGCTCGTTAATTACATTGCAGGCTTTATATGTCGTTTGATTTTCATTTTGATTTTGAGTTTGAGTTTATGGCTCGAGTTTGGTTTGGTTTGGTTTGAAAGTGAAGTTCATTATCAAAGGGCATAAGGGCTCCATCAAAAGTTTCACAGCTAGTGAAAATTTGTTAAAGAAATGAAAAGTTGTCGCCCAATTAGCTCACGAGGCGTTTAGCATAATTAATGAGATGACATGCCAATATACCCTGTAAATAATAGCTCAGATATCAAAACTCATCAGAAAACATGTGTTTGGTTCCTTTGGCCTTCCAAGTAATACCTTTGAACTTTTACGCACTTGAAATCACAGCATAATGCAAATGTAAATTTCAAAAGTTCTTTAATTGCTTAAACTCTTTTAAACGAACCTTTTTTTTCTTGTATAAGCCGCTTCAAATTCCAAACATTGCAAAAGCGTTCGTAAAAAAAAAGAATGAAAAAAAACATCAGACGACGCAAAACTTGAAATAAAAAAAAAATTGAAATTAATGCGGCAGTTAAAATTTTCAGACAGCTGGAGGGGAAAAAGAGTAAAAAAAAAAAGTTACTCAGCATTTGACCTGCTGAACCCTGACATGGCACGCGTCCCCCTTTGGATACTTGCCGGCAAAGTAGTAGATGTTGTTTTTGTTGTTGCCATGACGCCTTTTCACAAACAAATTATGTATATATGTTGCACACGTACATATATATCATACATACATATATATTCGGTATGTACAATAATGTTTGTATATTTGTCTGTCTGCCTTCAAAAGTAACCAGGCAACTTTTGGTCTTTGGGTCAGGCAGGAGAATTGTTTTTGTTTTCTCTCTATGGATCGTCTGTCTGTTTAATTAATTGCAGCGCTAACGCGTCTGCCATTTGCAGTTGAACAAATTAATTTAAATAAACTATGCAAAGCGTTGATTCACTCAGAGAATGCTTGCCTCTCGAATATTAAATACAATCATTTTTATTTGCCATCTCATTCGCACCTCTAACTTGACGCTGATAAACAACAAGTCAGTTACGACGACAAAAAGACAATTGCTTCACAATTAGTGCTATTAAAATCGAGCAAATAAACTATACAAGTATTCAACAAATATTTAAATACGCAATATTCATTGTTATACAGCAAATAACAGAACAAACGAAACTCAAGCAGAATAAATAACGAAACAAAGAAATTAATACTTCAATATATACTTCAATATAATATTAAATGTTGGTAAATAAGAAAACAAAGGAATGCTTAATGACAAACCAAATTATATAATAATATGAGTTTCTTAAATTTTGGACACTCTTCAAATCTATTTTATTTCATTCTTTCGATCATATATTAGAATTTTTAAGAAGAAAAGTTTAAATTCTGCTATACAATTATTTTATAATACTTGTAAGCTACTCATATTAAATATATCATAACGAAAGCTTTATTCCATATTATTCGTAGACTTCAACTTTTTTTTAGATCTGACTAATTTGCATGTGTATTCAACTTTTGTACAACTCAAAGAATTTAAAAGTTTTTTTCGGAAACAAAGTGGCACGCTTCACAAAACTTTTGCCACAAAAATTTTATTCATAACTACAACTAAATACATATATATTTAGTCATATGCTCGTCGTCGTCATGGTTTTATTAAATGCTGGCTTCCGTTGGCCACTCGCCGTATTTTTATCAGCAAACAAACTGTGGAATTATGTCAGGCTTATCGACCGCACTGCAGTCGGCCCTTCCCCAGCTTCCGCCCGATCCCTTCTCCATTGTCCATTCAGAGATTGAGCTTATCAGTTGAGCCTTTTTCTCTGTGGAGGCGCATCTCGTTGGGATTCATATGCAACGCAAATATTTTCATGTCGTTGCAGATACTTGATAAAACAATTATACAATTGGCGGCATCTATTACGTACTTAATAAACATACTAAATGTATAATTCGAATGCATTAGGTAATTTTAATTATAGCGTCTGTTCCTCGAGATAGACAAAAAACTGCATAATTCTTTTTGATAATACCTTGGTGAATACAAAGTGATTAACAGGTTTGCTAACGGTTTCAAGACATGGTAAGCATAGTAAATAGCCTTTCTATTGCGATAATTAAAAGTTTAAAAATACTTTTAACACTACTTGCTAAACAAATTGCTAAGACAATCGAACATCAAGAAATAAACAATCTTTTCGACGCTGAAATGTTGACACATGGTTTTTTTCATACACAAATTTGTATTTCAAATTTTTCTGTTTCTTTCGTCAAGCATCAGTTTCTATTTTTAAGTGCCCACGCATAAAATTAAATTATAGCTAAGCGAACGAATATTTTTGTTGACAATTTTAAATGTTTGACATACGAATTTTATGTTGTTTTCTTTATGGGTATTAATCAACTTATTAAATACTAATCAATCTGCTAACAAATGGGCGAAAACGACAAATAAGTGGCAGTTAAATATGAATTGGAAAATATTCAATTTCGGGGGTGCTATTAGTGAATTAAAATAGCAATAATTCAGAATAATTAAAAACAGATAATTTTGTATATTCAAAATGTAGCAAAGCTAGTTTATATTCTAATATTCTCTCCATACAAAACAAACTCAATCTAAATTTAAGTAAAATTGAATATATATTAAAAGCTTTAGCGCCTTAGAAAATATATTATTATGCACAAAAACTGTGAAATTTATAATCATTGTTAAGCTACCAAGTTGCCGGCTTAATTTTTGCAAGCGCTGCGTTTCCATGTTAATCAACGCAACGAGTTTTCCACCCAGCAGGAGTTGGATTACGAGCATAGAAAATCCATTGTAAAGAACTTGTTAACGCTGCAGTAAACAAGGCGATGGGAGAAGTGCAAAAAAATTTGTCTATGATGCTATTACATATATTCTCAATCAGCGTTGTTTATCGTAAACAACTTAATAATAATGACCACGTTCATAGCACAGCGTGCTATCGATTGCAGAAAACAGGAAATTTCTAATTGTATTGTATGCAGTTGAGTAAAACTACGATATTGCAATCAGAAATTTATTCAGCGTAGTGATAAATTATTTATGTATGTTATGCAGCTGCTTATTTCACACCACGTCATATTTTAGAATGAATCATAAATATGCTAGCATAAAAACTGTTTATCATTATTGAGATTAGATTAATGCAATAAAATAAAATCAAAAAATATATGCAAGGTCATTTTACCGACTTTTTCTGGGTGAATGCTCTTGAATAAAAAAATATCAGTCGCATGTGATCGATAGGAATCAATAAAATATTTGCAAACAATACAAATCGAACGTCGCTTTCATTTAAAAGATCTTCGATCTCCTAATCTCATTTTATACAAATGAATCTCTTTAAAAAACACTCCATTCTTTGAAGTGTTTATTTAAATAACTTTGTGGCTATTCTAATCAATTCAAACATTCGAATATGATAAGATCAAAGTCAATGTCAATAGTGTTGGCAATTTTTAATTCATTGATCTCATTTTATTAACATGAATCTATTTCGTATCAAATTAATTTATGTTAAATTTCGTTTAAATAAGATTGTTACTTTCCTTATCGAAACTCAAAAAAAGAAAAAATCCAATATTCAGAATACATTAATCTTTTTCAAGTAAAGATTGTTCTGCAACAAAAGGAATCTAATTTAAATTCTTCTAATCAATTTTAAACTATTGAAATCACTACATCCATTTTAGGGTATTACATGACAAAATGTAATTTTTAATTTGATGACCTCATCATGGATTTGTTTTGTAAGTTTTCTTCAAATAGTATTGTTTCTAGCTATTTAAAGTTGTTCCAACTATTGGAATCTAAACATTATAGAGGGTAAATAAGCCCAAAAAATCATATTTGAGAAATTTACAAATCTTATTTTATTCAGATGAAAATTTATTCCTTGAATTTCCATTAAGTTATACAGCCCATTATAAAACTAAATCTAACATTATTATTGTAGTTTTTCTTTTTTGAATTCATTGTGCTCTTTTTATTAACAAGGTTTAGTTGTTAAGATAATAAATGGTGACTATCAAATCAATTCGTTTAATTGAAAATCTATAATTTGTACAGAATTTGATAAGACCAGAAAAACCAATTTTAGCAATTAATAAATCTCATTGATTGCCAAGATAAGATTCGTCTTTTAAATACGATTGTTAAGCGATTAAAAACTATTGAAATCAGTACATTTGAGCACACAAATTTATACAGGGTATTTTAATTGTTATTTCATTGTTATTTTTTTATTCGGTATTAATAATAGTAATGGTTATAAAACTCAAACTTTTCAAATCAATTCCATTGCATTGGAATCAATATACCCACTTTATGCCTACTTTTAATGTGAAGGGTATTTCAAACCTAAATCCAATACCAATAGCGTGGGCAAAAACCGTAAATTAAATTGCTGCTGCTCTTATTATTGTTGTAAGTACTTATACAAACACACACACACACTCACGCACAGCCATGGATATCGATAAAAAGCCGGCCAACGGGCAAAAAAAATGAAAAGGAAATTAATATCAAAAGAAAGACGCAAATTACGAACACAAACAACAACAACAACGCCAAGCTTAACAAATGGCCGCGTTAATGCGATGAAAAAGTACGTTTAAAATACTTTTTCAAAATATATAAAACTTACATCACATTCACAATTGACAATTCACAATTCACATTCACTACAAAAATAACAGCAGCAGCGACAACAACAGCGGCAATCGAAGGCAACAACAACAGCGAATGCAATTTGGCAGCGGCTGCTGTAACAGTATATTTCGTGTTGTTGTTGTTGCTATTGCTGCAGCTTGAAATTTGATTTCTTTTGATTTTGCTTTTGTTTGATATTTTGCTTCCTTCTTTTTATTTTATGTGTGTCTCTTCTTTTTTTCTTATTTTCGTTTTTTTTTTTGGGTGAAAATAAAAGAAATTCGGTGTAGAAAACGCGCGGCCCAAATTGAGCAGACGATCGTTGTCGCTACTGTTATTGTTATTGTTGTTGTTACTGTTGTTGTTGTTGTTACTGTTGTTGTTTTTATTGTAGGCTGCTGCGGGCCTCATGAATGAATTGCGCGATTAAAAACACAAAAGGCGTGATGCGTTGTACAGCAACAAAAACAACAACAACAATGACAACAACAACAACTACTTCGTAACGAAACGAGTTTTGTGGCTTTGGCTTTGAAAAAAATAGATAAGCGCAGAATGTAGGCGAATGAAAAAGAAACGAAGTTTTAGGCTTTACAATTTTAACACTAAAATGCTAAAACGGGCCTATAGGAAAACAACAACACTCAAAAACACACACACACATGCAAGCATGTTTACGCTCACACATATGCGCTAACACAAATGCAGGGCAGAGACAGCTGATTTTTGGCAGCCAGTACGAAAAAATGCTTCTTGCTTTCTGCCTTTCAACTTAGAATTGTTGTTTTATTTAGGTGACGCGCACACATACAAACGAAAAGCACGCAACACACATGCAAACACCAACAAGCACACTCACACACACACACGTTCAATAGGCTGGCCGCACGCCTCGAATGTTACACTTGTTTTTATTACTGTGATTGCGATTTGCCTTATGCATTTTTTGTTTGACTCCGTGTGGGCAGCACAATTACAAATTTCCTCTTGGAATTAAAAGGTTTACACACACCTTGCACTGGACACTGCTTGGCACACTTTCTTATGGTTTATTATGCTTTTATGTGTTATTTTGCGAATATTTCATTGTTGGTTTCCAATTTCTAGTTGGAACTTGTCTAATTGGCACGCGCGCAAGCCACCCGCACGGTTGGAAATTTCTTCATAGACTGCTAACAGCAAACTGTTAGCAAGCGCATTTTGCATTAACAGAGCTGCTGATGCCAATAACAGTGCAGTATTTTGGTATTTTTTAGTGCCGCTGTTAGTTAACGTACAGCCAGCAAGCTTAACAGCTGACTACCCAAGCAGCGCACAAACTTGTTATAAACAACAGATTTTATTATTAAATTCTATAGTGATAAAGAAAATATTATAGCTTTCATTTAAGTTGTATATAATTTAGACAAATATGCATGCTTAAATTCCAATTTAAATGCCGGGTGCAGTAAAGAGCAATCAACAGCAGTGTTGCCACCTTTTTGTTTCTAATTGCCATTCACACAATGTGTTATTTGAATTTGTTTTAATTTATTTAAATTAACCCGCATGCAAATCATATAATGAAATACACATGTTTGATGACTTAACTGCCACAGCTGGTTGCCAAAGATGCTTCACAGTTTAGCAACTTGTTTTCTTCATTCAGCAAAATAGGAAGAAAATACCATGCTTAACCCAACAATTATAACATCAATCAAATGGCCTTAAATTCCACACAGTCTAATTGAACATAATAACAGCGGCAAAACGGCCAAGTTGCCAAGTTAACCAGCACACTGCAACTCTAATTTCGATTACAAGTTCATGTTGATGTTTGCATCATTAGTCGACCGCCTTTGTGGTCAGTCCGTCCTGCAAGCCAGCCATCAATCAATCAATCAATCGCTCAACAAACTTTTTTCCAACTTAACATTTCAATCGCATGCCAATGTTGCTTCTGCTGCTGGCATGCAAATTTAATGCCAAGATGTGAGAGCTGGTGACGATAATGATGACTGGTTCTGTTTAGCAAAGTGCCAGAAAAGCGAGACATCGAAACACATAAAACGAAATTGATATGGCGATGGAAGTGGATATGCATATTTAAAAGCATCTGCAGCTGGACAAGAAGCTTCTACTTTAAGATATTTTTGTCCCATTTAGCCAGCATCTTTCAGGCCGAACATAATGCAAGAGTTCAGTTGCCTAATAAGGTAGCTAAGGTAATTTATATGAATTCGACTTGATGGCAAAACAATTGTTTTCAATTGCACACAACAATTATCTGGTGTTAAGCGCCAGAAGGTTCCAAGTACCAAAAAACGATCCGGAAATTCAATTAAAGGCATTTTCTGCCTGGCATTTCCAGACACCTGCTGGCAATTAATAAGCCCAGCAGAGGAACAACGCAAAATAAAAAAAACAAAGATGGAAAATTGGCTTAGGACATGCCGAAGACCTACTTCACTGACAAATTACAAATTGAGCTGCAAAATAAAGCTGTGCATTATTTCAGTGAAATTCAATTAATTTTTCTGTATTTTCAATTAAAAAGATTTTTGTTCAACAAGTTAAGAGTATAAAACCAATTTGCTTTGAATTGCAAATAATTAATGTAAATATAGAATTTTAAATATATTATATATGTATAATAAAATGTAATAATATATAATTTGTAATAATTTATGAATATCTTAAGTAATAAGTATTTGAAATTTACATTTTAAAAATATGAATTCAAATTAAATAAACTTGTTTATGAAGAGTATCTTCAAAATCAGATTGCCAAAGATGCAACCTCTCTTCCTTTGATTCTTTCTTGCTCTTCTGTTCTTGTGCAAGAGAATTCAAAGGCAGTTTATTTTTAGAAGCAGCGCCTAAAAGTAGGCAACAGTTTTACAGTTGAAAGAAATCGTAAGGAAATGACACACGGACAATTCACATTCACATTCAACCTCCACACGAACAGGCGACATATTGTATTATGTCGAAACGGAAATTAAATTTCATTCTGCTCTTTTGGTCACTTCAGAAGATTTACCGGCCTTGGTAATGTGCGTAAAAATGGAATTTCCGTATGTCGTTACACAGCACTGCGTTCTTTACCTTACCAATAAAACTGGGTGAAATACAAGTTTTCTTAAAACGAATTTTAAGTAAATGAAAAAAGAAGAAAATGAATTTTTGGAAAATGTATTAAATTGTATAAGTACTTAGCAAGCTTTTGATATTTTAGTAAATTTCAAAACTAACATGAAATAATTAAAATAAAAGTCAATGTTATTTTTACAACCAAAACCATCAAAATTTCAGGTTATGTTATGGGTAAGCTAAAGATCAACGGGTTCGGTTGATTTCTCAAGCCACAAATTCAACTCATCACGATGGCGTTTTTCAACATCTCATCGAGAGATGACATTGATTCGCTCACTGAGGAAGAGCGTGAAGAAAATGAACGAAATTTGGATTCCATCGAAAGCCTCGATGATGTCTATAAGACCTATAAACCGACCTCGCCAAAAATCACCTGGTTTGAATCGTCCAGTTCGACGACGCTGAAAGGAGATGCATCTAATGGAGAAAGTGTCGAATGCAATGATCTCCAAGAATCTCTTGCTAAAACAAATCTATCCGAAGTTGAAACTGCTGATGATGTGCAGCTTAAAACCAAAGCTATTCCTCCACGTCCACCTCCGCGTCCTCCTCCTCGCCCTGATCGTCCTTCACACCCTAAGGCTACAATTGAAATGTCGAATGAAAATCATTTCACAGATCTTTATAAAGAGGAAGCGTGAGTTTTGTTAATATTTGTGATTTCACTAACTAAACTGAACTCTTTACAGCACTCAAATGCGCATTGCTTCCGGTGAGGTAGAAGAAACCCCGCAGAACGTTGAGGAGGATCAACTTAATAATACTACGGAGGCGGAATGTAAGTCTAAGAAAGAAAAACTCTTCTACAATTTTACTTTTTTTTACACTCCTCTTTCAAAGAAGTTCAGTTCCTTGAAGAAAAGTTTACTAACTTCAGTTGTAAATAACACTTAACTCAGAGGAGTAATTAAGATCCCATCTAATGCTGTTTAAGGAAAAAACATTCCCTGTAATGAATTCGTTTTATTTTGCATGCTTTCTGAAGAACCTTTTGTTTCATCTCTTCTTAGGTACTTGCAAAATGCCTTCCAATGAAACGGCAGATGATAAGCAGTTTATGCAACCCGAAAATGGTCAGCAAGAGATGACCGCCAGCGACTACTACGCCCAGCAAATGGCCATGCAGATGTCGAATCCAATGGCGAGCTATGGAGGTTGCGGACAGCCGCAGTTTCATCCAGGAATTCCGGGTCTTTATCTATCGCCCGAGGATTACTTCAACTATGCGCAATTGCAACAGCATCTGCAGAACGTGCATAGTTTCGGACAGTATCAGGGAATGCCGGGTATGCAGGGAATGGAGGGTATTCAGGGAATGCTGGGTATGCAGGGAATGCTGGGTATGCAAGGAATGCAAGGCATGCAAAGTATGCAAGGCATGCAGGGAAACGTATCAATGCAATCGCCGGGAATACACTCTAATCAATACAGTCTATACCCGAACATGGAAGGTGGCGGTATTACAAGAAGGCCATGTGATTGTGGCAATCCTTGCAGCAGCGATGAATCTACCAGTTGCGAAGAGCCAGAGCGAAGCAGCGAAAGCGTTTGTTGCATTCCTAGCAAAGCAAAGTCGAAACACTCCATGGAGTGTTGTGCAAGACCATCGCCACGTTACCCCTCCGATGCTTGCGCCGACAATTGCTGTTCCATGCCATCAAGACCTTGTCCGGAGATTGACGAAATTCCACCACCGTGCTATGATACAGGCGGCAGCTTCGATATGCCCGATTGTATGGGAAATTCTCCGCAGTGCCGCGTTGGACGTTGCCAAAGCGGTCCAGCAGCAAGCAGATTCAACTTCTTAGACATCAATCCCTGCCGCAAAAAGTGCTGCGGCATGCCGCCGCCCAATTGCCCATTGACACCATGCGGCAGTGTCATGCCCTGTTGTACGCCCTTGCCACCGCCACCTTGCTGTCCATCTTCATGCTTAGCCCCGCCTACCTGCTGCCCAGCTCCATGCTTAGCCCCGCCTAGCTGCTGCCCTGCTCCTTGTCCCTCTCCACCTAGCTGCTGTCCAGCTCCATCGACCTGCTGCCCATCTCCGCCGGGCTGCTGTCCCATGCCCTGCGGTCCACTGCCATGCCCACAATCTGCCTGCTGTTCGCCGACGCCCGAGTGCTGCGCTTGCTCTGGCAACGGACTCGATATTGAGTGCTTCCTGCAGAAGATGCGACAACAGCAGCAACAGCAGAACTATGCCTCGATAGCAAATTGCTGTCCCGATGATAGAATCCAAGCACACACCGTTTACACTGCGGATTATCGACCATTCTGTGGACCTGGCAACTGCTTCAATCACTTTCCCAATTCCTGCGGCTGGTAAGTTCCTCAATTGCAACTGTTTTGGATGTTCTTTTAATCCAATCAACTGCTCAGCTGTCCTCCACCTTGCAGACCGCCAGCTGGAGGTTTCAATATTCAACCACAGGCAGGCTGTTGTCCCTGTGAGATGCCAATAAGTGGTTGCTGTCAACCCACGTATACGATGCCATGTCCATGCCCAGCGCCTTATCCAGCCACTTGCTGTCATCCCTGCCTTGCTCCCTGCTCCGTGCCCTATCTCTCCGACTGTCCTCCGCCTTGTGCACCGCCCTGCTCGGCGCCGTGTCCTGGCAGCCAATCGGACGCCTGCGTCTCCAGCTGTCCCATGCCTTGCGAGATGCCAGCTTCAGATTCCTGCTGTGGACGCACTTCACAGGCAACCAGCTGCAATCTAACGCAGTGTGGCTGTAAGTAGAGTAAACTCTGCCTTTAAAGTTTCCACTTATATCTCACAAATTCTCTTTGCAGCTGTATCATAGCTTTAAATCCCTGAAAACATAAGTCGCATAGAAAAAATAAAACAAATACATATAGTTATTTTGTAACTTTGATGAGTGTAAAAAATTGAACAGAAATAAAATATTATATTTGCAGAAAACCCACTGATCAATATTATAAATATACAATAAATATAAATATTTTATCATTCGAATCAATGAATCCACAAATTTTTAATATTTAAACACTTATTATTTAAAATATTTAGAGAACTCACTCTTAAAAGTATAATTCATAATTTAAAAAAAAAATGAAAAACTTATCATATTAGATATATAGCCTATCTATTTGAAACAGTAATAAATATAAAAATATTAATATTCAATTATTTAAATGTGATGAAGCAATCTCAAAATTGTAATTATTGGAATGTTTTTCCTGAAAACTCGAACTAAAACATTATTTCTTAGCTTGTTACATAAAAACGATATAAATATTTCATAATTTGAATAGAAGCAAACTAAAAATTATTATATTTGAGACTATTATACTGCTTACTTACTTGTAACTTAAAAAAGTTAAATATTTCATAAATCAGGTAAGAGAATTTATGAGAAAGTTCACATTTGAAAATCCATTTTAGTTAATGTGAATGAATTAATTAATGAATGAATTAAATTTTTTGAATTTAATAGAAAATTTTATAAGAGAACCAACTGTTGACAACACAATGTTTGGTTAGACAGAGCTAGGAGAGGAAAATAAACATTTTTCGTAGCTCGAATAAAATCAATCTCAAAATTATTATCAATAGAATATTTTATTAGAGAACTTACTTCGCAAAATGTATTTTTTAGTGGAGCAAAACCATAAATCAAGTCGTGACAAATGGAATTCATTGATGCTGACAGATGCAGATGAACATACATACATGGAATCCTTGCTCATTTCCGGGTCTTTCAATTCATGCAGCTGAGAACAATAAAAAGGAAAAGCATCTTGGGCATCTCTTGGGCAAATTTATGCTGATTTTATTGAATTATTTGGCGCGTTCAGCTTTGATTTGGCTACTTTATGCTGTCATTTTATTGCCCACGAACATAAATTGTGCCTGAATGAGAATGCTTTATTTGGAATCAGCTGACAAAAAAATTTAGATTGGGGATAAAAATGTGAAAAGTATATAATCCGAACAAGTTCAGAAGGACTATCTCTAAAAAGGAGTCAAGTGAAGGTTTAAAATACCAGTTAAAATTTGATGAAAAAAAAAATATTAAAACGTTGTGGCTGAAATGAATCCCCCCAGTAAATTAAAAAATAAAATTAACAAATTATTATATATGTAATGTTTTTTTTTTTTGAAAAATGTTTATTACAAAATATTGCATTGACAATTAATTGTTTAATTGTTTCATTTGAATTTCAGTTATTACAATTATCATAAAAAAATGAAATTATATATTTTCTATGGATGAGTAGATGATAACAAAGTAGCACTAATCAAATCGCAACAAGCACTTGGATTGCATCAATTTGGAAATTTAGAAAAATTACAATTTTGTTGCGCAACTTTAAACTATTTAAGCTAATTACTTAAGTAGAAAAATATCCGCACCATTTGCAAATATATGTTCTAATAAGTTAAACAGTTTTAACATTTTTAAATGTGTGAAAACAAATAGTTGATTTGCTTGCTGCAATTGCGAATTTAGTTACTACTTTCATCATTTTTGTTATGGAGAAACTATAAATTAATTTTGATTTTCATTTTACAATTGCATTTAACTATGGTAATTGTGATATATATATTGATATTTAGTTAGAGCATTTATTAAATTAACATTCAACTATTTTTATCGCACTTCTCGTCGGCCCAGATCAATTGTCTGTCAATCTTTTCTATTTTTTTGCTGGCCAACTTGCGGAGTAAGTATTTTGTTATTGTGTATTTTGTTTTGTTTTTTAAATTATTGGAATTACATATTGTTTTTTGTTTGTTTCGTTTGTGTTGCTGGTGGGGCTGGAAGTTTTACAGTTAACATACACGGATATATATAGACATATATGTATATATATAGTATGTAGATCTAGGTTGATTTATGCGTTGACAAAAAATATAAATGTATGTAATTTAAATGTTTTAAATCCTGTTACAGGATTTGCTTCAGCTATTAAGTAAAATTACAATAAAACAAAATATATATCTATTATTTAATTACCATATATATATGTATATATATACATAAATATATATATGCATAACATTAATTAAAAAATACAATTCAAATACGAATACGAATACAGTTACATATGCGGTCTGATCGATCTGTTCTTGTTTGATTGATTGATGATTTTATTGTTTTTTTTTTTTGTTTTTGTTTAATGTGTAATGACAAAAGAATAAATTTGATTTATGTAGTTTGTATTTGTTAATGGTTTTATATGCAACAAATAGCATCACTGGAATAGGTTGTTGCCACGCCCACGCCACTAAGAGGCGGCACAAATTCAATCGAGTGGTCTTTTCTTGTTTCTTGTTTTACTTGTATAATTTGCAGATATATGCACACGCAGTACTATATCTATCGGATAAGTAGACATATGTGAAATTGCACTAAAACTAAATGCTACAACATTTAAAAATGGATTTCTCATATGATATACATACATATATATATTCTATATGATTAGTTCGAAAATTCTAGCAGCTCTCATTTAAACCAATTTCGGTTTTGGCATTTCATTAAAATATATTCTTAAATGTTCTGTTTTGTTTTGTTTGATATTATTCATATATCCTAGATGTGTATATATGCATATAAAAAACATAATCTGCTCATTTTCACTTCCTCCTTTTTTATGTTTTTGTTTGAACTAAAAATAAGAATTTGATTTTGCAATTTGTAATTTGTAATATTATTAAAGTTAAATAAATTTCTTAGTCTTTTCATTTTCCATGTGTGCTTTAGTTACTATATACATATACATATATGTATACCCTATAAATGTATATACTGTATATGTATACATAGCAAAAACTTTATATAATTTAAACAAACTCCTCGAGCCGCATAACAACAGCAACAACTACAAAATGCTCTCACAGCATATTGAACATACATTTCAATTGATGTATTACGTTTTAGGTTTTTGTATAAATTTGGCAATTTTTGCGCTTTCAAAAAAATTCTCCATCTTCGTTTTTTAAGTGCTATCAGTTTTGTTCTCGAGTTTCGTTGCTGCTGCTGTTGGCAATTGTTCTTGTTTGTTGTTGAAGTTGTTGCTGCTGTTTCTGCGGACGTGGGTCCATTTTTTAGGCACATGTTTTCAGAGCTTACACATCGAGTACTTAACCCTAAGCATAGATATACTAATACTAATCATATAAAACTTGTACGCCTTAGCCCCTGGCACGGCGACGATTGCCTTCCATTTGTCAATGTTCTCCCCGCAGCAGTTCCATCAACAAGTTGAAATCGGCACCATCGCGGGTCTTGATCGTCAGCATCTCCTTGCCCAACTATGAAAGGGAAAATACAAATATTAGTAAATGTGATTACGTTTAAAATAAATTTTGAAGACTGAAGATGTTCCCCTAGTTGTAACTAGACATAAATAACACAAAGAGGAAGCCAACGATTAAAGGGAATTAAAATATTTACTCGAGAAACATTACCGAAAGGTTTATTATTATTATTATTATTGATAATACTTTAACCTCATATTACATACTGATAAATTTAAATGTATTGTATTCAGAACGTACGTAAAAAATTAATAATTTATTATTTCCTGGGAGTTAAATAAACAAATATTTATTCAAGTAAGAAAACATTAAAAGACTTCAAACATTTTTTGAAATTGATAACTTTAAACGTAAATAATGATTCATATAAGTTTAATTTATGTAAATTATTCGTAATGTAGTCTCTTAAGTGCATTTTTACTAAGACTAATTAATATTACTTTATAAGTTAATTTAATTTCTCTTTTTATTATTTTATAAGAAATTTAAGCAGTAAATATCGAAACAACTATATAATTTATTGATTTATTTTAACTAGTCTTTACTCTTATTATTTAGCTCTTTATTGTCATTCGCATTGAAACTATCTTCGTCTGTGTATTTGTAAGATACTTTAGAGTCTACACTCACCTGACATGTGCGCTGTAGATCGGGAATGCGCAGCAATAGCTCCCCAAATTTGGACGGCGTATCGGGATAATGGGCCAGCGTATATGCCTGCAGTCCTTGAAGCGCCTTTTCCTGGCACTCGCGCACCTTGACCGCCTCATGCAGCTCCGTGGTATCTGTGAAATATTTATAACATGAATTTAATATGTTTTAAATGAGAAGAATAATGTAACTTCTATACTTACCGGACTGCAGCAACACGATTACCTTCATGGCAACATATTCATAGCGATCAACGCGTAGACGTCGCAAATGATCCGTCAGATTCAACATGCGCTCAATGCAAGCCTGAAATACAAATATAATACAAGATTTTAATACAAGAATTAAAGATAAATAAATATAAAATCAGATGGATTAAATAAAGCAAAAATGTTCATGTTAAAAAGTAAAAAAGTTATGATGTACGTAACCATTTAATAAATAAAAGGTAATAAATGATTTTGTGAAAAAAAAAACAATTCTTTATGGTATTAATAAAAATAATATATAAATTTATAAATGAATTAAATTAAATGAAATAAACTAAAGCAAAGCAAACAAAAATATATATTACAGGTATCACCGCTAAATAACATAAAAAAGTATTTTGCCGAGTTATTAATCCAATTCATTATTGTCACAATTTTATTCTACATTGTTCTTTGACTCACCTGTAAGCCATTGGTTTTTGCCTGTGCCAGCGTAATCTTTCTGCCCTGTGACATCTTGATCTCGCCGGGCGTATCAATGGACCGAAAGCAGCAGGAGAAGAGCAGAAGCTCGCACCACGAATTGATTAGCAGGCAGATCTGATCGTCAATCTACACAAAAGAGATGTCAATTAATTAAGATGAACTCAATGATTGATTGATTGATTGATTGATTACGCACCGAGATGTTCTTGAAGAGCGGCAGACTCTTGCACCATTTGACAATCTTGTAGAGCCGATGATCGGCGACATTGCAGAGATGGGCGATTAGATCGGGATTGGCGTTCTCGCCATTGGATGAGAGACCAGCACTGGCCAGCAGTGGATTGGTCATCTGTTGTGCATTGGCAGTGTGATGTCCGCCTGTGCCCGATCCGCCGCCAGAGCTCGACGAAGATCCGCCAGATGCGAACGAAGACAGCGGCTGATTGATGCGTGCCAATTCAGCATCGGTGTATTGCCAGAGATGTTCAACATCCATGATTTCCTGAAACGTATAATTAGCAATAAATTATGACTGGTAATATGAAAAAAGTAATACATTTTTAATTTACATATTATTTATAATTAAAGAGTTACTTGATCTCTAAGGGCACAAATATAAATACAAAGTGAGCAGGAAAATATTTTAAATATATTATTAATAATTAAAGATTAATTTGTTCTCTAAGGACACAAATATAGACTAAATTAAAGATCTAAATATTATTCGAAATTTGTACGTAGTATTTAACTATCATAAATATATATTGGCGATTGTTAGATGCTGTTGAGAGAATTAAATACAAATAAACCACAGACGAAAGAGCTTGTCATTAGGAAATACTTATTTTTAGAGATTATAAAATGCAAAATCTTTAATAAAAGTTGACAATACAATAAGGGAACAAAACTTCAAACTTCAACTTATTTATTTGTTAAGTTTATTTGAATTAAGTAAATAATTAGTTACGTTAGTTGACCTTTTATTGAAAATTATTTGAGTTGCAAAACAAAAATAAAAAAAAATATATTTGTTAATTAGAAACAAAGTAAACAAAATGTAAATATAAAATTGAAATTGTAATTTATCTTAACCATCGAACCAAATTATTACTATCTAATTTATGAATAATTCATAGTTGTAAAAAATAAATAAAATATACCACATTTTCCTAATATTTCCAATCTATTAGAACTTGGAACTATCCAATTTATGAATACTTCATAGTTGCACAAAAAATAAACAATATTTTCCTAATATTTCCAATATTTTTTATATGAATTATTGTGGCTCTAACTAAACAAATCACTTTTCGTTGCTAAAAATATAGTTTTGTTCATATGTACGTAAACCTAACATTCCTTAAGGACAATTCAAGCAATCCAAAACCTCTCTAAGATTTCTATGGTTGTATTTTAAAAGAAATTCCTGTCATAAAAAGGAACTATGGACTGTTTACTTTGTGTTGCTATCTTACCTGCAAGAGAGATGGAATGCTTGAGGCTCGCGTCGCATGATGATTCAGCGGCTCCGTTTGCTCCGTCTTGATGGAAGTGCCCAGGCTGGGGCTGGCGGGGAGGGAGTTGGAGCCAACGCTGCTGCCACCGCTGCAGCCACCGCCTCCTGCACCACCGCCAAACCCGTTGAGTGGTCCGTGTTGCTGCTGTGCCGTCTGCTGCTGCTGCTGTTGCTGATGCAAACGCTGGTGATGTTGCTGCTGGTGCTGCTGTTGATGTTGCTGCTGCTGTTGCTGGTTGACAACGGCGGCCGCTGCTGCAGCGGCAGCTGCCTGATCTGGACTGAGCAGCGGACTGAGCATCGAGTTGGGCAACGTGTAGGAGCATTGATAAGTGGAGCGACCGCCGCGTGTGCGATCCTCGCGTATGGCTTCCAACTTCATGCCCTTCTGCAGGCACTTCTCGAACCGGCAGGCGGGGCACTTTTTTCGCGTCGAGATGCTCACCTGGCAGGGACCGCCGCGCACACACACGTAGTTCTTGCGATTCTGAACGGTGCGCTTGAAGAAGCCCTTGCATGACTCGCAGGAGAAGATGCCGTAGTGGAAGCCGCTGATCTTATCGCCGCATATCGGACACGGCGAATTGATCAGCTGCTGCCGTGAGATGCCCGCCGGCGAGGCAGGCAACGCAGCCGTGGCGTCCAGTGTGGCATCCATGCTGAGATTTTGCGCTTCCGCTGAGTTGCCTGCGTTCGTTGGCTCCACGTTGAGCGGACGATACAGCACGCTATGATGATGCAGTGCAGCAGCAGCACCTCCGCCTCCGCCTCCTCCATTGGCATAACTGCTTGCCGTGGCGGCGGGCAGCAGCGAGGCGCCTCCGGGTGGCGCATGACGCGCCTGGATGGGTGAATGGGTGGGACTGAACTCGGAGCTGTAGCTGTAGCAGCTGCTGTGCGACGCGTCGCTGTTGTTGCGACTCAGCGAGGGCGTGTAGGGGGCGTGTCGTGACGTCAGCGGCGACTGCGATGGGCTGCTGTGCGTGTAGACGGAATGTATGGCAGAGTCTGGACTGGGATTGGCGGGCAGCAGCGGCAAATGGCCGCCGCTGCTGGACTTGCTGCGATCGCAGAGCGACGATGTCGAGGATGATGTCGTTGGCTCGTACTTCAGATTGATGGGATCGCTTTGCGTGGGCGCCAGCTTCAATTTGTTGGGCTGCTGTTGGCCAAAGTTTTGCTTGATGGGCTGCAGATGCTGTTGATGATGTTGCTGCTGTTGATGCTGCAGCAGATGATGTTGCTGGTGATGATGCAGATGATGTTGCTCCTGCTGCAGTTGATGTTGCTGCTGCTGCTGCAACTGCAGCTCGCCAGCTATGTGTTCTAGCTCCGTTTTGATGGGCTGCATCATCGCTGCAACTTGGCCGCCACTCGATTCGCTTTTGATGACCGTTTCCGTTTCCATCAGCTCCTCGTCGGCACCCGTCTCCGGCTCACTGAGCTCTCCCTCCCAGGACATGGGTCGCGGACCATTTTTTGTCGGCTGCCCGACGACGCACCTTTTTGCAGATTCTCAATGTTCGCCAGCTCCGGTTCGGAGTCGGATTCATCCTCCTTGGTCGACTGCAGGCCGAGCGGAATGCGCAGACTTCCGCCATGATTGTGATTGTTGATGCTGTGATTGATGCTGTGATTGTTGTGATTATTGTAGTTGGCTATAACGGGCACCAGATTGCCATTCGGTGTCGGCAGCTCGTCCAGCTCGCACTTGATGTTCGTCACCGAGACATTGTGGCGGGTGGAAGAGGATGACGTGGAGGACATGTTCACGGGCAGCTGGTAGCTGCCTCCGCTGGCACCTGGCGACACACTCTGCTCCGTCTTGATGCTTGACATGTTGGGCATCTTGCTTTTGTGTCTTTCTTAATGATTAATCTCGCTCGCGCTATCGGATTAATCGATTGCAATCACAACGCAATGTGTTCTCAAGTTATTGCAATTTCGTCTAACATTTATTTGTGCAATTTGTAAAAGTTGGAGAGATGTCGTTGATGCAGTTCCATTTTGTGTTGTAAATCTGCAAGTGAACAAGATAAGATAGATTTCGGTTAGTACTGTTTGTTATTGCCACTGATTACTTTTTAAATTTTTAAATGTACTTATAGTAAAATTTGTTATAGGAAAACTTCAATTTAATTTCCTATATTTAATGAAAAGATACAATATCTTAAGTATCATTTTTTATAAATGTTTAAAAACATTAATTTTCGTTGCAAATATTTATGTATATATTTTGTATTATTATGTTTATTTTACTGCTACAATCTTATCCAGTCATTAATAGTTTCCATGTATACTTAAATCTGAATTTTATTTTCTTCCTCGCTTCTTTAATCCTCCAAATAACCATAATTTCCTATATTAATGATATTTTTCTTAAAAACGAAATATAAATGGTTACCATAGACTGTATTAGACCCTTGTAATAAGCGCGATTAAAATCTTGTGTTTATTGTTTATACTCTAAAATAAATAATTTCGTGAATAAGTACTTCCATCTTTATTCTAACTTAATGCAATTTTCAGCACGATAAGAAATAACTTTTAAGTTTTTTTGAAAAATTAAAAATTTATTTATACGTTAAAGACAGACTTTTCCACATTAAGCATTTATTTACATTGAAACCCTTAGCTCTTAGTCTATAAAAAAAATGTTGTTGAGTCACTATGACCTTCAAACTGTGATGGAAAATATTTTATTGGAACGCTAAAATCTCCTACTAAGTGTATATAAGTATATACCAATATAATAGACTCTAATACATTTTTTGACCGGTCGTATTATTATGACTTTGTACAAAAAAAGCGGCAACTGGATATCGAATTTGTTCACATGTAAAACTCTTTTAAACTTCATTAATTTATGTTCCTATTATTTTCATTTGTACATAATAAAGAAATTAATAAAATAGCAATTCGCGCAGCGTGCGAATTTATAAAGCAAACACTTAACAGTTAAAATGCTACCCCTGGCAACAATAATTTAATAAGATATTACCCTCCCCACAGACGCCCCCTACAATATTCACCAAAGCCAACGACCTTGGCCTCAGCACGACAAAGACGAGGCGAGTTATGCTAATTGAGTGCCAACATGTGTCCTACACACACACACAGACACACATGAACACACACATACATTGGCAGCCATTACACTGTCCAGTGAGAGAAGCGTCGACGTCGAATACTTCTTGTTATCAGCAAGCGAAGCACACGACGAACAATAGCTTAAAACAACAATACAACAATAGCGCGAGCAACGAAAAATGTCAACGACCCGAGCGCATGAGAAAGAACGAAAGAAGCGCAAAAGCCAATGTGGAATATTATAATAAAATTTAAGGTACATTAACCCAAAACGCATGCTGAAAATGCTTTGCGTTATTGGAGAAGGGCGCGTCAAGCGTCACAAAGGGCATTGGCAGTGGCTGATTATAGTTAGTTGTAGGGGGCAGGCGTGGGGTGAGGGAAAAGACAAATGAATTACAAAATGCGTTTCACTTTTTGGCAAGCTGCTTGCTAAGTGCAATTGCAATAAATTGTCGCTTCCTCTCTCTCGCACTCTCTCTCTAATCATCTTCAGTTTAGCCGGTACAACAACCCAGGCGCATCAGTAGTAGCAGCAGCAGCGGCTAAGACGCCAACCGGCAACTAAATTAAAAGAGAGCGCGAGCGCACAAGCAAGAGCGAGAGAGCGAGCGCGAACGCAGAATGGGCAAAGGACGACCTTCAAATAATGTTGAAATTTGTACGCAAACGACCTTGCATACAACAACAACGCGAGACAACGAAGCAGCCACGAAGAAGACGCAGCAACGACGTCGTCGGCGACGAAAGCAGCAAAAACGAAGCAGGGCAGCCGGACTGCTCGCACTCGCACACACTCTCAGCACTCACACAAAAGACGCAACACATGCGCGAGCAGTGAGAGCGCAAAGCAAAAGCGACGAAAGAAAGAACAAAAAAAAAAATACGTATAATTCCTAGGCAGCAAAAGCAGACGGGGGTGTGTTGTCCGCTCATACATACATGTGCACATATGTGTGTGTATGTGCGTCCGTAAGCAGCACAAAAGAAAATAAACAAAAAGTTTGATATCAAGAGCGAAGCGTCGCATCGAATTTGCTTCGTGAGTTGCGCGACAGCGGGAGCAGCAGCGTAGGCAATCAAGAATAATTTCCATTGTGTAAAGTTGTGTGGGTGACGAGAGGTCACAGAGAGCGGGCTGACCAAGCAGAGAGAACTTCTCACAACCAGATAGTGAGAGAGAGAGAGCGAAGGGAGCATTGCTTGAACTGGTCAACAGCATATAGTCCGTATGTTCTTATGTAGTTTTTAGGGAAAAATACTCGTACTATGCATATGTATATATGGTACGCTCGTGTGTAAGTATTTCATATAGGAATGAATATACTGTGGAGCCGACAAATGCAGCCAAGCGATGTGATGATGGTTTGTTGTTGTTTATACGTCTCCATGTATGAATGTATGTATGTATGTATGTCCATGCTCTCTGATAGAACTGTACCTTGTTATGGGAAGAGGCCATCGATTAGGCGGAAGTGTTTTGCTTAACGGTTTGTTGATCTTTGCGACTGAATATGAATTCACAACGAGGTGAATTTAATAATGTATTAATCATATTAGGTACATATTGATAGACATGAGATAATCCAAAGCTTATGAACAAAGACATCAATAGTAAACATCTGATAGGGGGGACAGAAATTTGTAATATTAGCAAATGCAATTGAATTCTCGTTCTCTCTTCTTTATAAACTTTCAATAATAATGATAAAAAATATTTATTTTTTACCTCTTATTATTTTCAGCGCAGTATTATATTATTCAATTCACTAAAATTTCTATATTTATGAGGAACATTAATAATGCTCAACAAACCCGTAGAAAGGCGAATTCAATTGAAATTTTTCTGTTTCACTTTTAAGTTTTCGAACTTTGAGTTTTAATTGCAAATTTTTCTTCAATAAAAAGATTTTAATATCTTGAATTTGTACTGAATTTGAAACAATACTATAATATAAAATAATGTATATTTTGTTTTGTGTTTAAAATCGAGTATTTCTACATCACATGCTACTGTAATCTTTAAATCCAAATTCCAGCAATTCAATTACATGTGCATAGAGGTCAAATTTTATGCTCCACACCTCGTACAGTTAAACGCCCCCAAGGGGCAGTCTCTGTCTACCTTTCAAACTGCTGCAGTCGAATATTTTCAGTCTATGATCTAATGACGCTTATTAAATACGTGTCATTATCCAACACTGAAAATGCATAGCAATTAGACAGCAACCAAGCTGATAGTACTAGTTCTCAAACCGACCATAAAACTGCATACCAAGAGTTCTTGTTCACTTTTAATCATTATTTTTTTTCTTTTTACAATTTGACAAGCCCCTGGAATGAAACTGTAAGCCAAAATGGCATACCAAAGTCAGCTTGAATGTGTAGATATGTATTATGGATGGGGGGAAGGGGGAATTGAAGTGGAGCTGCTGCTTTTGACCGAGAATCGGGTTGGTCTACGCTCCACGATTGACGTTTGCCCCTGAGCTACAGGCTGCGGGTGCCTTGTCTTGTCTGCCGTTTATCGATTTTTATCATCACAAAATGCTTTTGACTTTGACAGGCCAAGAGAAACAGCGCAACTTGCAACTGGCAGCGTTCAACTTCCAACTGTGCAACAACAACAACTCCTGACACCCAGACAGCAAAAAAAAGGGGTTGACCTTCACATTTCAGCATTCGGAGCTTTGCCCCCTCCGGAAATGTCGTAGCCTAACAAAATGGCGACGTTGTCGTGTCGTTTCCCTTCTTCGTTGCGTTTTTTTTTTTGTCGTTCGTTCTTCCTTTCTTTTTGTGGTAAATCCATGTCAATAATATTCATGACATTGACATGCTTTGTGGGCCAAAAAGCCCACAGCTTTTCGCCCTGTTCTTAGGGGGTTGGAGCTGCAAACTTTGTTGGTGGTGGTTGCTCATTCAACTTGTATTCCTTTTTATACCCGCTACCCATAGGGTAGAAGGGTATTATAACTTTGTGCCGACAGGAAATGTATGTAACAGGTAAAAGGAGGCATCTCCGACCCTATAAAGTATATATATTCATGATCAGCGTCAACAGCCGAGACGATCTAGCCATGTCCGTCTGTCCGTCTGTGTGTCTGTGTGTCCGTCCGTCTGTCCGTATGAACACCTAGATCTCAGAGACTACGAGAGATAGAGCTATAATTTTTTTTCGACAGCATTTGTTATGTTTGCACGCAGATCAAGTTTGTTTCAAATTTTTGCCACCCTCACTTCCGCCCCCGCAAATCAAAAAAATCGAATAACAAGCGTAATTTTAAAGCTAGAGTTGCAAATTTTGGTATATATAATAATAGCTATAGTAGTTATGATTCCTGAAAATTTGGTTGCGATCAGATAAAAATTGTCGAAGTTATTAAAGAAATACTTTTGTATGGGCAAAAACCCCTTCTTACTAGGGGTCTGAGTTACTTTGGCTGACAATCTGGTATATTGAGCCGTCTATGGTATATTTTGAATGCGGTACTATATTGATATACCAAACATATCATTTGGTATATTTTTAGTATTTTTTTAAAGTATTTTCGGTATATTTTCAAAATGATACCGCAATATTTTGCCTTTATTAAAAATGGGTAGCGGGTATCTCACAGTCGAGCACACTCGACTGTAACTTTCTTACTTGTTTTTTTGTTGTTTTCAGGTTTATTGGAGGATTCTTGGGCCTGGGTTCTACGCTGGAGCTGTGCCCACTGAATGGGAAGTTGGTTTCAATTATGCGTAACATGAAAGCGTAAAGCGATTTTAGGGGGTTCCTGATTCGTGACCAGGGTGTAGGAGAGGGTGTTCTAATTGGGGAAAGCGACCCTTTTCCGTACTGCTCCCCAAAAGTAAATAGCGCAATTGTTTAGGGTTGAAACAATGGGCGAGCAAACGCGTAGAATGCAAGGAAGAGAGTGCTGTTTATGCTGGTATGACACATAATGGGTGGCGAGGGAAGTTGATAATGTTATCATCTAATGGATGTTGAAGAGTTGAGGGGAATTTGTTCGACAATGTAATACAAAACAAGAAAAAACTTGGTTTTAGCTTGGTATACGATATAAACTATGGTTTTTCATTCTTATACTGGCCCTTTTTCTGAATTCTTTACATTAACTAATGAACTAATTCATTAGCTATTTAGCTATTTCACTTGTAACAGCCTGATTAAACAAATAAAGAATAGAATTATAGAAAGCAGGGTAATCCTTTTTTTTTAATAACTTTATTCGACAACTAAGATCATTTGAAAATTAGACTTTTACACCTTTCTGCTTAAACAGATTAAAGCGTTTAATAGATTATAGAAGAAAAAATAAATAAAAGATCCTAGCATAAATACTATAATAATTTATCCATTGTTTACAATAATGTTTATATTACTGCTTGGACAAACAGTTCACAAGCAATTATCACAAAAAAAGTTTTAAAGTTCATAGATTCATTTAAATATCAAACTAAAATCAGACTAAAAGCACTCTAATAAAAATTATGACACCCTCTATGAGTGTAAAGAAATCAAACGATGATTTTGTTTTTGCAACTTGAGCTCTATGTTAATCTCTTTTCCGGACAACCTTTTGAGAGTAGAATTGAAAATGCCTGGCATCAATCTGCGTTGACATGTCAATTAGAAGGAGGCTCAAACATCAAAAGGATTATTATACAATGTGATAGCCAGGCAATTGCCGGCTGTCAGGTGGCATCATAATCCATGGCAGAGGCAGAAGCTTACATAACTTTTGGCCAAAAAGTGCAATTGTGAGTGGCATTGCAATGTGGTTGTCTAGTATTTTAACACATTGCAGACCCCCCCATGGATACACACACACATACGGTTGCATACCTCCAACACCTTTCGCCAATGGCAAACAAAAGGCACAGGCTTAGGCCAAAAACCCGAACCCGACCGAAACTCGGGTCCGGACCAGACCCAAGAGCCATGCAACAATTGCAAATTGCAATTACATTGCCTGGCAACGGGCCACATTTTTCACTATGTGTGTGTGTGTTGGCTTTTGATTAATCATCGGAGCATGCAGCTGTGCTATGCCATGAAGTGTTTCTGTTTCTGTTTCAGTTTTTACGGATCGGCTTGCTTTACGAATCGCAAGCATTGCAGGCTAGCACGTCATTAGCATAATGTGCAACAGAAGTTGTCTATGGAAAATGGCAAACAAATTGCAAAAAGGCAAAAGACAAACAGCACACACACACAAAATATATGTACGTAAGTTAAAGCCAACAGGTTAGACAAGCCAAAGCGCAACATGGCCATATAATATCCCCATACTCAAGACTCAAGACTCGACTCGCTTTGACTTGAGACAAGAGTTCAGTTTTGTCCGATTGAATACTGCGTGGTCGTCCATAGAATTTCCTATTGCCATTTGCAAAAGCATTTGCTATAGTATGTGTGTGTGTGTGTGTTAGCCAAGCACTTCTATGCGAATCGACGCGACGTCTGCAGAACTTGATTTTCAACAGGTGCGTCGTCGTCTAGTCGACACTATCGACATGGATAGTGTTATGGCCACGATTTGCAATAGCTCAAGAAAAACCGGTACGAATGTAAGAACTGCACTGAGAAAAATACTAAGTTGATATATTTGATTTTTTTTTTTAAAGTATATTCAACAAATTCGATGATAAGTATAAAGATGAAAAATGCTTTTATTAGAACAATATGAAAATAAGTTTATCAGCATGTTTAAAACAAAAAACATATTAAACAAAAAACCATGTAAGTATATTTTTCAATTCAGAAAAGTCTAAAAATCTGAAATATATAAATATTATTATAACACTAAAATATATAAAATATGGCTTTCTAATTTTTTGAATAGTTTTGCTCTTAAGTTAATGATTTATAACATGATTAGGGAAAAGTTTTAGGCATTTATTTATAATAAAATAGATGGAATATTTTCAATTTATTTGTAGAAATTCCCCTTCTTAAATTTTGTTAACACTGAAATTCAATATTTTTGCACAATCATAGTTTGACTCCTCATTTTGTTGGTGTCATCACCATCTTTCTGAAGTTATCTTGAATTTTTACTAAATAAAAAATAAAAAATCATATTATTTTAATAATAATTTGTTATTAATTTTAGATAAATATAGGAAAACCAATTTCAAACTCTCATACTTTAAACAAATATGGATTATTTTAAAAACTAATTATAATTATTTTCTTTTACTGCATTATCGACAACTATTGACGATAGATTTTCCTTGCTATCGTCAATAGTCGATAGTTTATGGAAACTATCAATAACTATCGATGACGCAGACTATCGATAGTTCTCCACCTCTATTGCAGAACACTTTAAACGATTTACCTAGTTTTATAAAATTTGCTTATCTTTAAGTTGTAAAGTGATTGCCATAAATTAGAATTTCCTGATTTTGCTAAAATTTGTTTTTCTTTACTTCGTATTAAAATGCTTTCGAGTGGAAAACTGTTCATCATGATCAATAGTTATTTATAACCAGAAATTACGGTAGAATTTCTCGCAGTTTGTGCCGCAGACTTGAACAACTATTGCCACAAAGTTCATGCGGCAAAACGTTGTCAACGTTGCGAATCGTGGTGCAAATTAAAGCCTCAGCAGAGACGCGTCACAATTGCTGCGAGGCCTAAGAAAAGTGGGGATAGTTGGGGGTCTTTAAGAACCCGCATTTTTTTCGGGGCGTTGCAATGTTGTTGCAGAGTTGTAGCGTTGTAGAGAGTTCTGCCAGTCGCGTCTGCATAACAATTACAATTTACCGTAAGACAGAAAAACAGGAAATGTTACGCTCTTGCGCCGTTTTGCATTTTTTATGAGTTGATGAAGAGTTGCACTCGACACTTGGCACTCCCTCAAAAAAGTGCCTCAAAACAGTAGAACCTGTGGAATCAGTGAAGATAGCTAAATAGCTTTCTCGACTAAATTGTTAATGGCATTGGCTTTCTTTATCAACTTTTGCCCCCCCTCCCGGCATTTCCTTCACCCTTCTCGACGCTATCAATATCAACAAAAGATAACCGAGTCGTGTCGAGAGTCGCAGACTGAAGCTCGCTATCAGTTGTTGAACACTCCATTCCCCACCGTCCACCACAGTTTCAGAGCTCTACGGCGATTTTATTTATAATTTATTTCAACTTTAACTCGACGCTTTCACTGCGACTGCGACTGCGAATGCGACAGTCGCTGTTGTTGTTGACAAGTCTTCGGCTCAAGGTCGTCCGAATGTTCTTTATAAATAAATAAAACGACATCGTGC
The DNA here is from genome assembly GCF_023558535.2 of Drosophila nasuta. NCBI lineage: Eukaryota > Metazoa > Arthropoda > Insecta > Diptera > Drosophilidae > Drosophila > Drosophila nasuta. Next base: position 7,880,074 of record NC_083455.1, on the reverse strand, counting down.
GTTCTCGCTTTATATAACAACAAAAACACACAACACAAGACCCGGTTGCCGTTTCTCCCCGACTCCTCTTTCATTTTCCCCCCGACAGTCAGTTTAAAGTTTTGTTCTGTTGTTGTCCAAAATAAACTTGTTTCAATTTTAATTAAATTAATTATATCGTTTAAAGAAACGCATACAAACACAATAAATGTATAAATTATTGCATTCAATATTTTGATTACAGTGCCTTAGAATTCGAATTCATTTGATTTCCTTAAAATTTCCAAAATTCTTTGTCAAATATTTATGTTTTATTTAAATGAGCTAAGATACAGGTTTGTTTTTTTTTTTATTGTATATGCTGAATTTTAAAGCAAAGCTAATTTGTGTTAAATGCAATAAACCAAAAGAGAAAATACGCCAAATTCGTATAAATATTCAAAGATAAAAGATAAAACTTCTAACGGCCGACAAAAACATCAATCAATTGGCGTTTCACCTCAGCGATGATATATATATAATTAAACCAAAAGACTAGAAATCTTAATTTAATTACTTTGCTAGATCATTCGATTTTAGACTGAAGACGTTTCTTGAACATAGAAATATTTTATTATAATATATTTAGTTTATTCAAACTTCGATTGTATGTCTGAAGGTTGCTTTCGATAATTTTATAGTTATCACTCAATTATTTTAAAAATAAAAATATTTCTAATTATACATTATTATATGTTCTGCGTAATTTATTATCTTGTCATTCATTATCACTTTTGCATTGAAATTCCCCCTTTTTATTTCACTATCGATAATTGTTGGCTTTCTTTATGTCAATATCTCATCATTTCTATCAAAAGTTGGGTATGGGCTTCTTCAGCTATTTTATTTAATTTTATGGAACTTGTTTAACTTATTTTTAAATAATTTGTGTGCAGTAAAGCTTACGTACCCATTATTTAATGTCATTTATTCAAGACAGCGTTTTAATTTAATTTATTAATAACTACTGCGCAGAAATTTTAGGAAATATAAAGCACCTAATATTTTTTTGTATTAACAACAATTTAATAAAATTTTATGGTTTTCCATTCAGTTAGTTTAGATTTTTTTTAAACATACAGCAATCATATCTATGCATTAATTTTAATATAAATAACCATAGTAATAACTTATTTGCTCTTAATTTTAAACTTATTGAATTTCTTTTAATTTGTTTTGTTTTCACATTGCGATTTGTTATTCTAGTACATATTCTTTTTAATTATTTGTAATCATTGAAGATTATATTATTTATTTAAATTTTTAGAAATTTCCAATTTTGTTTTCTATTGCTAATCTTATGTTTTGTGTTGTAACTACATTCCAAGTTTAATTTCGAAGACCTCTTGTGAATATCAATTAAAATGTCTATGATATGGGGGGCTTGTTACTTGCACCGCGAATTTGATGTGTGTGTGGCTGCTTCAATGACACAACGTTCCAGTTTATCGATTACACAATTTAGTGTGCAACCTGCCAAACAGTTTCACTAACTCGCTGCTTAACAGTTGCAGTTGCAGTCGCAAGTGGTACGAGGTATCAAGAATGCCAGCACGCACTCGCTACGCTGCATTAAAAGTTGCACTTAAGCCAAATGCAGCAACCAACAAAAAGCAACAACAAGCGCGGCAAAGACATCGACAACAAGAAACTCAGAGCAGAACGCGATACGCCAACAACCTTGTCCCAAAACAACTTGCGAGTAATTCGTTTTTCCTTTTTATAACTTGTGTACATAAATAAATACATGTGCAACTGTGTGTGTGTGTGTATTTGTGTCTATACCAACTTGACTTGATATTAATTAAACGCACGCAAAAGCTCCAAACAGCCAGCGGCAACTGCAACTGCCTCAACACAGTCCACACAGAGAGCCGAAGCAAAAGTCGAAGCCAAAGCAGCAACTGCAACTGCAAGTTGCAAGTTGCAAGCTGCAAGCTGCTGCCCACCCAGCGTTGAGGAAACAAGTTCCAAGAGAACAAGAAAAAAACCAAAGCGTTTCGCATTGGCTTAGAAAAAAGAAGTCAACGGCTGCAGTGCGTCGATGGTGGGCGGCCTCAACTGGGAAACCGTCCACTTAACAATCGAGTTACTGCCTGCCTCCCAGCTAAAAACTGAAATTAATTTCAGACAAAGCACACTAATCAAAACCACAGCCAAATGGCCGAAGATTAGCTTGAAAAGTGGCATGAGAACTCCAACTGCGATCGTTTGGTTGGTTCTTTTCATTTCAGCAAATATTGTAATTAAAATAATTAAAGCCACTGAAAGTATAAGGCTTTGATTATGATTTGGATACACAGCGTCTATATAATTATTTGTACACTTCTACGAATTTATACAAATTTCAGATAAATATTATTTTCTTTTAGTCTTCCACACACATTTTTTTTTTAGAAATTTAGTTATTCATATCATCATCATCATATTTGTATTTTTTTTAGATGTTTTCTAATTTTTATTCAAAGTTACTTTTAATACGTTTGCACTTTCTGCATTCACATAATATTAAAAAGAAAATTGATGACATCTTATCGATAGATTTTCTAATTTATATTCGCTTTAACCTTAAATATATTTTCGTAAACTTGTAGCATATAAATTTAGGATTAAAATAAAATTTGCAAACTTTTCAAGTAGTTTAGCTATTTGAATAGTGTTTGAGAAAACAAGATTTTAATTCTTTTTGTATATATTATATTTTATAATTTATATTCATCAGAAGTTTTAAATAACTTTTCGAACTTGTAAAAATTTAGGTGTATTTTTCGTTTTTGTTATCAAAGTGTTATTGTCATTATGGTAAACTCATAATTTATAAGATAAATCTGCGACTTTTTTACGTAAAATATAACTTTTTGCACCCACTGTCTACTGTCGTTGCTTTGCATGCGTCGTTGGGCACTTGCAGTCGCAGTTGTTTGGCAGTCTATCGCTTAATGACTTTGTTTAAGCTGCCTCCTTTATGCGTGGTGAGTGCAACAACGCGTTCGTCCATTTGTTCAGCCGTCAGTCAGTCAATCAGTTGGCCAAGTTAGTGCAGCTCGTCATGGGAAAGCCAAAGCCAGTGAATGCTTTAACCCTTTTGCTATTTGGCTCGTTTTTGCGGTTTAAGCCCTCATTTTTATGACAATGCGAGTACTTAAAATGCTTTTATTTTTATTTTATTATCATTTTTATTACATGAATTGGCTTCGTAATTGTTGTTCGCGCCACAAAAGATATCTTGCAACAATGGCGAAAATCGAGTTTTTTTTTGTTATATTTATTTTTGTTAAATGCTATTAAGCGTGAACAAGAAAAATTGCTATGGGCGAAAAATAGTAGAAAGCTTAAAGAATTTTTGCTCCCTGTCTTTTATTGCAGTAATAGGTTGTTTTGACTTAATGTTTGCAATTTAAAACAAATTGAGGTGGCATATAAAAAAAAAAGTAATTGGAAAAGACCATAAAAAAATTACTCCTTAATTTAACGAAGAAATTCTTTTTATTTATATTTGCTAGTACCAAATTAGAAAATTTCCTTAGAAATTTATTTTTATTTTTATCCTAAAACATCTTGGCACTAAACACATTATTTATTATTTAAACCGAATTTTACAAATAAAATCTTTAAATTATTATAATCATTTTTATTACTATTATTTTTATTTTTGCATAATAATTTTAAAAACATATCTTAAATGTGTTATAGATAGAAAATTAGTAAGAATAAAAGATAAGAGCTGAACACATTTCAAATGATAGCAAAACACTTTCTTGATTCATCGTGTGTACAACAAGAACAGAAATGCGTGCATTTACATTTACACACACACATGCATACATGAGCATTTACATTTACCGTGCAGACAGAGACGCATGTAGTGAGCTGCCCATCCAATGTCATTGCTCCATTTGCCTTGGCCCTGTGCCCAACGAACTCATACACACTCACAACAGTCCACTTTCAGTCAGTCTGTCTGTCTGTCTGTCCTCCTCTGTCCGTCTGCTGTGCTCGCTGGTGTACGTCCTTTGTTCCGTTTTAGTTTATCCATCGTAAAAGGGCACAACTGCAGTCAGCAGTGTCACCAGCTGCACGCGCGCACCTCCAAATCGGGCCTCTCTCTCCTCTTCTTCCCTCACCAGTCAAGTTTCATCTTTGTCTCTCGCCCCATCAGCTCTCTGGTGCTCCCTTTCGCACTCTCTGCAGCTATAACTCTAACTCTCTCGTTGTCTGCATGAGTTTTTGTGTCTTTGCGAGTGCATTTCCACAGAGTGCTCAACTTTCAGCTGCTTCGTTCTTTAGTTTTTTTTCAGCTTCTTCTTCATTTGGTTTTTTCTCTTTTTTCTTTTGTTGTTGATGTTGTTGCTGTTGTTGTCGGTTGCTTTGCTACGCCATTTTTCGGGGCAAGGTCATCAACGAGACAAAGTCAATGGCCGCCAATGACCTCTTCCTCTTCTTCTGGCCAGTCTTCTGTTGCTTTTGCTGGTGCCTCTTCTTCTGCTTTGCTTGTTCTTGGTGCCTGCCTGCTTCTGCCAGCCGCCTCATTTACAACTTGTTCTTGGCATTGCTGCGACGTCGACTGCGACTGTGACTGCGACTGAGGCGGCCGTTGAAGGGGCATTCATGATGACGTGTTACTTTTATTCTTGTTGTTCTGTGTGCTCTCCTCCTCGCATTTCTTTTTTCATAGTTTTGCTTGTGTTTCCTCTTCTTCGCAGTCGCTGTCGCTTTGTTTGTATTTTTATGTCTTGGCAACAAGTCGTTGCTGTTTGCTGTCTCAGTTAACGTCGCTGTCGCTGCCGCTATCGACGTCGCTGCTTTGGCTTCGACTTCGACTTGTGCTGACAATGTTTGAACGTATTTGGCCTTTCTTTTGTCTGGCCGTATTTCTGTTTTATGTTTAGCTTTTTGTGGTGTCTTCTTCTGTTTCTGTTTCGGTTTTCAGTTCGTTGTTAGTTACTTTGTCTGCCATTGTCTGTCTTCTTGCAAATGTGTCCAATGATCTTTTTATTTTTTATACTTATTTTATTGCCATTTGTTTTGTTGCTGCACGTTCTTTCAGCCTCCTTGCGGGCGAACAGTGCCTCGAGTGCCACTGTCGATGATGATGGTGTCTCTATAAATTGTTGTCTGTCAGTGTTGTTGTCATTGTTGCTGCCAGTGGCACTTTGCAGCCTTTGACAACTCTCTCAACTTTACAGGTTCATTTATGGATATTTATTTTTACGATGATCAATAATCGAATTTTACACCAGATACAAAATAATATTTGCTTGGTAAAAGTACCAACATTTTAACAGATTTTTTGAAAAGAATTAAGGATGAATGATCAAATAAAATGCGTCGAAATTTAATATTTTCTATACAAAGCTAATTTTTTATTCGGAATAATAAATATCAACTGCAAACAAAGATTCACTATATTCAATAAATGCACGAATTTTTCTTTTTTTTTTGAGTTGGTCTTTTAAACGTAAATTTCTTTTTATAAAATGTGTTTAGAAAACTATCAAAAAGAAAATGTTTTATATTGGATTCATCGAAGTTATTTTCTTGGATAAACAATAGAAAAAAAAGTAAAATAAACATATTGACTATTGAATTTCAGTCTATAAAAATACGTTAGTCAGTCGTTAAAACTAAACTTTGTTTTAATTGCACAGACTTTTAAACAATGAAGATATCTTATTTCATCATTACCATTTTTTTGTTCCCCAATAAAATCTTATACAACTAAATATCGCTCTTCTTCATTCAGTTTTTAGCAGTTTCTTAGCTCCCATTAACTTTAACAGAGCTCATTAAAGTGCTTAATAAACGTTCTCGTCTCGTAGTTTGTAGAAATCAGATACCTGGGATATATATTCGTATATATACAAAAACATCAAAACAACCCGCATTAAAGACGCTTTAAGTTTCGACTTGTCCCATTCGTTGGGATTTGCCTCCTTTAAAGCCGCTGAATAAGACATAAATCCTTGAAATTATGTTCGAAGCGCTGCTTAAGTTGCGTCTTCGTCGTGTGTTGCCACACTTTTGTACAAATATTTTCGTTGCCCCTTTTATGACCACGTTTCGTTCTGCAGCCCCGTTTCCGTACCCCGCAAACTTGATTTGTTTTGATTAAAGCAGCCCCAAAATGCGTTTTGTAGTTGTTTTTTTTTATTCACCTTCTTCTCTTTATTTTTGTGTCTTTTGTCGCTTCCAATGTGATGTAGTGCCCCCGTTTTGAAGGACATTCGTTTAATTTAGGACCTGAGAAAACATATATTTCCAGGCGTTGCTTATTATGACTGCGCATCTTTGTTGTTTTTTTATTCCTTTCTCAAGAGCAGCTGAAAGTGGTCGATCTTCAACTAGAATCGATTTCATTATTCGCACACTTGCCAAGGGTTCTCAATAAATAAAGCTTTACAGACTGAAGGAAATATCTGTGAAGGTCGCTGATGAAATATCATTAAATATAATGAGTTGAGATTTATAATAGTAAATAAATTGTAAACGTAAATAGATTTCGATATTATCGAAATGAATACAAATTACAATTAAACTCTTCGATAAATCACTGATTATATAAACTTAAAAGATTTAAAATTTAATTAAAATTATATACATATACTTTGATATTGTTGGAGGGGATTCAAAATATTATAACTCCACTCTTCACATTAATCACAGATTATATAAACTGCTTAAAATATTTAAAATTTAAATAAATGATCGAATAAATATCGAATTTCTTGTTTATTAAAAATATACGATTGTTTCAAAACCTTGATATACGCTTAGTAAGTAGTTTTTGTGAATATTAACAACTTAATTAAAGGATAGCCCTAAGGATGGGCAACGAACTTGTTTTCAACAGATATTCATTAATTAAAAATTCATAATTCTCCGATAATTCGGCACATTCATATTATTGATACTCATCGATTCATCTCAAAGCTCTCCTACCCCATTTTTTTATGATTTCTAACATTCAATACGAATTACACGCAATATTCATTCGAAAATTTTAATGCGTTTCCTCAGAGCATTCACATTGTTTAGCTGATAATCAGCAGAATACATTTATTATAAGCTTATTATGAGTCACAATCAGACAACAGAGAAAACTAGAAAACAATCTGAAATTTAATGGCACGTGTGGACTGTATTCTACTTTATTTTGGTTTGTTTTTTTGACTGATTATACAAAGCAAATTATGAATAAAACATAAAAGAGCTTTGTACTCGTTTCTCTTTGAACTTCGGAGCAACCTTCGTTGACCTTGAATAGCCCTACCCACATCTGCAACAAACCGAGATCAGCTTCATTATATTCTGCCCTCAATAGATAAGAACATAATGAGTGCCAGAGACGAGCAATTGACCTACTTCAACTCTGGTTAAATCCATCCATATGGAAGGCAATTTGTCAATTCAAATCAAGCGACAGGTTGACAATGCCGGTCTCTATCTATTATATACTATATACGAGTATTTTAGCATGCATATCTGACCAGGCCACTCCAATGTTGTCTCTATCTATATAGTATATACTATAGAATATCGCTTTCGAAAAGGAGAAGAAACGAACGAGCAAAATAATAATAATAATAATAATGTACATAAAATAAATTAGCACATTTCAAACAGGAAATACACATACATGAAATAATCAAGCACAGAAGAACGTTCTATCAGTGTGTTTATCTGTGTGTGTGTGTGTGTGGGCCTGTGAGTGTGCGGTTCTATAGAAAGCCAAGCAACGACCTTGAGGCGATATTTGAAGTATACACACGTAATTATACATATAAACAGACGGGGCACTGTATGCTCAGACAAATACGGTAGAGCCTCGATATAGTCAGCTCAAAGTGCAATCATGGTATAATTTATAGGCACTTCTCACATGCAATCGATAATAATATCGATAGTATTCGTTTGATTTATAGTCGGTAATTGCAATGACATTCTTCTAGATACCACAATTGTTTGATGCATAAATCGTTTTAACTTCCTGATGATTAACTGTAGATGCATAACTTATACAGATTGAGTTGATGAAAAATTTCGCCACGTTTTGGCCAAATGAGTTTAACAAATGAATCATGACAGCAGCATTCTGTATAGTTTTCTATATAATATAATATATATTATAATGTATAGGTATAATTCTGGTCGATTTATCTTTATGTACGTACGGACTGTAGCGAAACGGTCGCGTGATGGGGACCGATGGGCGATACAGAGCCAACATTGGTACCCGCTAATTGGCTGTGAAAAAGGCTGCCAGCGAATATGCCACAAAACAAAATTAATCGGCCAAATATTTGGCAGATAAGTCAACAGCCGCAACAGCAACAGCAGCAGCATTTGATAAACACCTGTTGTGTGGGCTTAGCTTATATAAGATAAATAGCAAGTGACTCTTCACAATTGGACAAAAACCAATACGCTAGACAAGCAAATGAACATTGTAAATATTGTAAGAGATGATATGTGAACCATAGATTCATTTAGCGATACCTCAAAGGTGTCTTTGCATAAATATACACTGAGCGAAAAGTTTTTTAAACTGTCATATCCAATAGTTATAGAAGAACGAAGAAGAGCGAAATAAGAATATTTCCATTACAACTTTTTCTTATTTCTTTTGAAACTTGACGATGCTCTTATATATAATTAAAATGTTAAATGCTGATAAAGCATCGAGTTTAAATGAAATTGGATAATAAAATATTATTAATTTATATATAAATGTATATCTTCTATATCCAAAAGTTATAGAATATTTCCATTAAAACTTTCTTTTTATTTCTTTTGAAATTTAACGATGCTCTTATATATTTAATTAAAATGTTATTTTCCGCAGAATTAATGAAATTGGATAATAAATTATCATTAATTTAGACTTTAAAATTACTGGAAAAAAAGGATTTTTTAAACTTTTCTGTCATTTGATTTTTATTTAGCGTTATCTATCTATCTATCATTAGTTGAAGTGCAAACGAAAGTTATCTTAAGTGTATAAAGAAAAGTTAAAATAGAATTCAAGTTGTTATATTTTTGTATTATTTATAGTTAAATGTTGTACAAATTTAAAAACAACAATTAAAACATTACTAAAAAAAAGTTAAATTAGATAAAACAGTTTTTCTATACAAAAGCTGTTAATTAAATGTAGATCAAACTGCTGTTGATTAACATATAACGGTTGCTGCTGTCACAGCTAACTGTGCTACAGATATCGACAACGAAAAATGTCAGTCTGTTATTTCAAATTATTTATGTTTATTGCTTTAGATTGCAGCTACTGCAAACTGCAATTCAGTGAAGTGCACGAGCCATAAATCAGTGAGTGGAAAGTGTTTGCTTTGTTAAGTTAAAGTACGAAATACATTTCTGCTGGTCATGGGTCTATTGCAACGGCTCTCTTCTACATTAGGCTTGGGCTTAGACTTCAATTTGGGCTTGAGCGATAGTTAAAGCTAAGCGCCAAACATGATGGAGCCATGCGTCATGTGAAGCGTCACTCAAACTGAGAGTCCAAAAGAAACCTGAAAGGAAACCAGGAAGAAACACGTTTCTTCTTGCCAGCTCGCTTGCTGCAAGTGTGTGTGTGTTTGTGTGTGTGTGTGTGTGTGTGTGTGTTGCTGGGGCGGGAGTGGAACCAATCAAGCAAAGCAGCAAGCAAAAGAGGACCAAAGCAAAAGCAAAAAAAGCAAAATCCAAATCACAAAAGCCAAACAAACTCTGTAGACCCAACTCTCTCAACTCGTTGGCCTGGCGGCAATTTTCAAGTGATTAGTCATCAGACGAAGCAACAGACTAGAGCGAACCCACAGAGAGAGAGAGAGAGAGAGAGAGAGAGAGAGAGAGAGAGAGACACAGATTGAGAGAGACAGAAAGAGAGTCAGAGAGAGGGAGAGGGAGTGTCACTGTCTGCGAAGCGTTCGAGAGTTTCCCTAAACTTCAGGCAGAAATTTACAACTTTTAACTCGTAACTCCAAAAACTTTTGTTGGGGCATTAGAATAGTTTCTAATAAAAAAAGCTTTTATTGACTCGTTTTTTTGTTCTTCTTTTTTGTTGTATTTTAGCGAGCAACGACTTTCAACTAGTTTCTGTAAGTTCTTGTTGTTGTTGTGGTTGTTGTCTTTTGTCTGCAGCAACATGAGCAGCAACAGCAACAGCAACAGCAGCACCGTGGGCCAATCAATTTTTATCGTTTTGCCTTAATTTGATGAGATTTTTATCGATTTCTTGTTGTTCTACCGCCGCAACGATGCTTTTGCGCTTGCCATCTTTTTTCCCTTTCCTTTACTTTATATTTATATATTTTTTTTGCATAAATTAAATGGCTAATGGCCATAAATTTAGTTCTTGTTGTTGATGTGGCTCCTTCTTTAAATTTGCTGCGATTTATTAGCTGACCTTCAGCGCTCAAAATAAATGAACTTACAACAAAACCCACAGATAAAAAAAGAACAAAGAATGAGCTTCGTTTTTGTTCTGCGAACAAATAATAAAATGTTCATAGCTTACTAAATATTGTTAGCTGTGATCTTCAACAAAAGATCAAACGATAAAATGTTATTTGCGAAATTCAATTTTCGATTAATTGTTCAAATGTTGTCAACAGTTTGAAAACGTGCTTGTAAAGCTGTTGTAAATATTGACAAACAATATATATATAAAATTGGATTTGCTATGAACTGAATTGAAAGGTCAAATATGATATTTTATAATATGTTCTTAGCTCTTTAGTTGCCAGAACTATGAACCTAAGAATCGCTATAAGAATAATACAGAATTGGGCAGAATTCTTGTGTGATATAAAATGTAAATTTAATTATGTGAATGTTATTATAAATTCTAAATAATAATGTTAAGTCTAACCTGACACATTTTGTACACAAGTTATTACAAAGAAAATGTAACTTGAACAGAAATCTTTTCTGATATAAATTGCAAATTAAATGAAGTTTATATTTATGTCAAAAATAGTTGTATGACCAACTAATTTATTACACTATTTACGAAATGAGGAAAACTATTACCATTATATGCAAGTATAAGAATTTAATCCTAAACCAAGTAATTTGTTCCAAAATTGACTTTTATCATAAGAGGAGACGATTCAGGAAATTTGCTCTAGTTTATGAATAATTTTGTTTTATACTTCCTCGATCGAGGCAGCTTACAGCAGAGCTAAGTTCAGCTGCAGTTGCAGTTTTGTAGTTGCTCGCAATTGTTACACAACACGGCAGCAGCAACTGAAGCAACAGCAACAACATTTTCTTAGGCTGCTAGTATTGCATTTGGCCAACTGCAACAGCAACTGGCAGTTGTTAACGCTGCCATCCAACGGGCAACGGCAGAACTGAACGGCAGCAGCAGCAGTTGTTGTAGCACAAAAATTGGCCAAAACGATCATGTTTATATAGACACATAGGCCATAGACACGGCGCCGTTGAGCAGCAGCAACAACGGCAACAGTTATGGCAATTGCCAAAGTTGCAGTTGCAGTTGCAAAAATCAAACAAAAAGCCACAAACAAAAAGGCAGGCAACAAACGATAAAAAGCCATTCAATGTTGGCCAAAAGTCAACAGCAGCAACACAACTGTTGCAGCCAAATGGCAGCAGCAGCAGCAGCAACAACAGCTCAACAACAATGTTGCCAACACTGAAGCGAATGTTGAGCCAGCAGCAGCAGCAACAACTCAGTCAAGTTTCTGCTTCTTCATCTTCATCTTCTGCCTCGTCTTCGTCTGCGTCTTGATCGTCTTCTGGTCGGTGAGGTTACAACAAGGTAAACCTGCTGCCATGTTATTGTATCTGTGCTTTGATCTCTCGCCTCAGACAATAGAACAAAGCGAAAAGTTGTTGCTGTTGCTCGTAAGACAACAACAACAAAAACAACAACAAAGCCAACAACAGCAGCGCCAAGAATTATGGGAGGAGGTCAATGTTGCAATTGTTAACTGCTAATTAGCAGTCACAGAGCGCCCAAAGAGCATGTAACAATCGATATGTGGCTCGCGGACATATCGAGAACCGGTTAACAACAGATGGGCGAGCGAAGCAACAAAAAAAAATAACAAAAAAAAACTCCACCAGAGATGTTGCTGCTAGCAACGCCAGCAACTGTTGCTTGTTTTTGTTGCTGCAGCAGGCGATTTAGTGATTTGACATGGCATCCATGGACAAATTTTAATTAACATTAGTTTCACTTGGTGTTTAGAATGCATAGATAACGATGAGAGAACACATGCTAAACTTAATTTATGGTTAAACATTGTTAAAGCAGGTTTATAGTTTAAATTACTATCGATTGTTTTGTAATTTTACTATCGATGGCTTTAATGTTGCTCTCCATAATTGTAGCAATATATCGATAACGATGACAGAACACATGCTAAACTTAATTTATGGTTAAACATTGTTAAAGCAGGTTTATAGTTTATAGTTTTTACTATCGATTGCATTGTAATTTTACTATCGATAACTTTAATGTTGCTCTCCATTCTTGTAGCAATATATCGATAGCTAAATCGTTTGCCTTCGATAATAATGAGAGAACACATGCGATTTAAACTTAATAAACGGTTAAACATTATTAAAGCAGGTTTATAGTTTAAATTATTATCGATTGTTTTGTAATTTTACTATCGATAGCTTTAATGCTGCACTCCATGTTTGTAGCAATATATCGATGGCTAAATCGTCGTTAACCTTCCACTTTACACCCTGCAGTCTGTAGTCCGCCAAAAAGTTATAATCTCAACTGCAATCATCGTCGTTTACCTGCTGCCCTTTTGGCTTCTGCTTAAGTTATGACAACAAAAGCTGTAAATTAACATTTGAGGCCGCATTTAGCCACACATTTAAAAAGAGTTCAAGAACATAAACAAAGCAATGGACGTGTCCAATGGGGTAAACCAAAAAAAAAATAAAATAACAACAACCATTTACCAGAGCCAATCAACTTACAAAACTCGCCGACAACCTTCGGTGAGCAGCGGTTGAGGGAGGAAGCTGCTGCTGACTGATAAAAGCAAAGACCGCACATAAACCCAGTTACGAACAAGTAAAAATGTACAAATAAAAAGCACTGCACGACCAGGCGGATACCCTGCGTTATACAACAACAAAGATTATTGTGTTTAATGTCAGCAAAAGAAAACTAAAATAATTTTCAATAATTAACGATATATTTCAGCTTAGTTTAAAAGTATTCGGATATATGTAAATTGCATTAAAAAGCAATTTAATATCCTCATGACTTTCAATACTTCAGTGTCTATAAAATAGTTTAAAACTTCTTGTTAACTTGTCGAACTTATTGAGCTAATCAAGAATATATGTATGTATATAAATGTCTATCTTAATTAGCTAGAAAATATTTTTAAAATGAAACTTAATTGAGAACAATTATATTTTTCTATAGACGGGAATTGTTGTTTTTCATTAACAACCAATTTTCAAATAGCTTTCAATAAATGAAAATGCAATTGCATAAAACAAATTTTCTTTTAAATAAGTTTATCTCTTTCTCCGCTTTATTATACCCCATTAAACATCTTAAAATACTAGAGGGTATAATAAGCGAGCAAAAGTGCAACAGGCAGCCAATAAACACAAAAACCGCACGCCGACGTAGTCAAAATAATAATGAGCCAACATTTAAAATGGTTTATGAGATGGCAGCGTCATCATCATCATCATCATCATCATTATCAGCATTATGATCATTATGGCGATCGTCATTAACATTATCATTACAATACACCTACGGCTCACGGCCCAGACCCAGACCCAGACCCAAAGACATCGGGCTGCGTCGTCTTTTTGGTCTTTCGCTCTTCGATTTTGCTTTTCTGGGTCAAGCAACACGCGAAAGACGCGAACGAAAGCCGTGCGACAAACCAACAACCAACAACTACCAGCCAGAAGAAGAAATGTGTGGTAGAGTTCAAAACGTGCCCCGGCCGCATCGTTAAAAGCTTCTCTTAACTGCTGCACTTCATCTCCCCCTTTTGTGGAAACAATTTCCGGTGGCCTCCGGGCCCAACAACCGCTGCACAATTGCAGTTACCCATTCCCAGTCTCCGTCTCCGTCTCCGTTTCAGTCCCAATCCCAATCCCAGCTCCAGAGTCCATGGCCATGAGTCAGCCGCAAACAAAAACCAAAAACCAAAAAAAGAACCAACGCCATATGAAAGTAGTTCAAGTGACCAATGGCGCCGTTACATTTCACTGCTTCAAGTGAAGTGGCTCCACTATAATGCTCTGATGTAGCCCTGAGTTAGCTCTGAATTTATTTTTTTTTTTGTTCTCCTCCTTCTTTAGCGCACATTATTTCCCTCGCAATTGGGCGTTAATTAAATTGTTTTGATTTGGTTGCTGGAGAGGCTTTTGTGGTTAATACTCAAGTGGGTGTAGCCAAAGAGCTATCGCCGAATGCGCTAAGTGGGCGGAAACTTGGTTAAGGGCCACAGCAAAGTTCAAGATCGAGGCAATGAGATTTACATTTGTCTGAACTATCTGAACTATAATATGTGTAGATACAAAACACACTATTCATTCATATTCTATAGATACATCTAACTTTATTACATTCTTCTTTTAAGTACAGTATGATTGGATCAAACATATTTATACTTCCTAAATTGCAGAAAAGGTTCATATTTTCAATAGGTGCCATCTCTATAAATATATAAAGAAACCTTTGCAAGGAAATAAAATATCTTTTCCATGACATAATATTTATTTATTTTATTTTTCAATAATATTGTCTTTTGTATTTTTCCTATTGCAAATATTTTTTATATTCTTATCCAAAAAAGAACCACAACAAATCTTCTGTAAAATGATCTTTTATTTTTCTATTTTCTATTACTTTCGATCTACAGCTTTATTACCTTCTACAAGTTAGTATATTTTCTATTTTGTAATTTTTCTTTTCCCAATTGTTAATATTATTATTTACATTATTATTTAGACACTCTGAAGTATCAAAAAAAATAATTGTTATGTTTCCAAATTCTTTCTATAATACATATTTATGAAACGTTGACTTACCATTCAAAATCTTAAAATTAATATTCCAATTGTCCTTGTATTCAGTCTAATAAGATTTCGTTTGATATTCCCTAAGTCCAAAATTCTCAGTGGCGATGTGTTTACGTTTTTGTTTTAATGTGTTTATTTCATTGATTATTAAATTATTGGCATATGATTTTTAAATTGTTTATTAACTTAATTAATATTTTGAAAAAATTGCGAATTGATTTTCATTTATTTTATTAATTTTGTTTTGGTGACTTTTTGTTGTTGTAAATTATTTTTTGTATAAAATATTTGCACATAACGATAACGATTACGATAATATTATTATTGCACAATGTGAATGCCGCAACTTTTGAATTTATTCCACCTGTGAATTATTAACGGTAAATTAATCATTCAGTGTCGTTGTCTGCGCGAATTTGTGTGCGTGTATGTGTCTATGTGTATGTGTGTGTGTGTGTGGCTTAACGAGCGACGAAGCAGCAAATTGACAAAAAGTAAATAAACAAAATGCCTGCAAAACGGCAACTGTTGAGAGAAGTTGCAACGCGCAGCCAAACGCGGAAGCTGCAAGCAAAAAACCAGAAATATATATATTTCCAACATCCAATAAGAATCACATGTACGTGCGCTTTCTTTATGTATGCAATTGCATGTGTGTGTGTGTGTGTGAGTTGTTCTTTTTTGCACTTGCTTGTGTTGGCTGCTTTC
Organism: Drosophila nasuta; assembly: GCF_023558535.2. Lineage (NCBI taxonomy): Eukaryota > Metazoa > Arthropoda > Insecta > Diptera > Drosophilidae > Drosophila > Drosophila nasuta. Next base: position 7,864,303 of record NC_083455.1, on the reverse strand, counting down.
TTTGCCGCCGCTGTTGCTTTTGCTGCTCTGGGTTTCATTTTACACGGCAGCAGAGCAGAAGTAAAGAAGCAGCGCTGCCTACGTCGCTGCCACTGCTTTTGGCTCTGCTCAGCTACTCTTGCGTTGCGTTTTTCCTCACCTTTGCAGAGTTTATTGACATTTTCAGCATTTGCTTTTGTGCGCTGCTTTCTTTGAGTGAGCGTGCGCTCTCCCTATTGTGCTCTCTCTCTCTCTCACTCGCTCTCATTCACATACACTCTGGTGCTCACACACACACAAACACTTGTTTTTTTTTGTAGAGAATAACCTTCAATTTTATCTTATTGCGCTCTCGTCGCCGTCGTTACACACACACATAACACACGTACACTTAACACATACGGCCCCACATTCGTTGTTGGCTTTACAACTTTTGTTGTTTTTACGCTGCGTGAATTAACATTTGCCTTTGGTTCAGTTCTTGTGCAGCTTGAACTTAATTTATGCATTTACGCTTATTTTAAATGCAATTGCTGGCATTTTTTCTGTTGAATTTCCACTACGTTTTACACTTACACTCTTACACAAACACACACTCATTCGAGCGACGGCCGTTTTTTGGTAGCAAAAACATACACGTATAATTTGTTGTTGTTGTTGGGCACGTCGTCTTGTTAATATGTTGAAAAAGGAAACTATTTGTTATATTTAATATATAAATTGAAGTGAATGACTCTGTAGTTGTTTATTTGATTATTTAGCAGGTTTTGCGCAATAAAACGAAAAATTACAAGTATTTATTTTTTCTACTACGCTCGCGGCGCTACAAAGACACGCGCGCGACTTCTCCGATCGGCATTTGTTTTGGTACTAACTGCAATGTGACCGTGATGGGTAAGCTGAAAAACCCTCTCGTTCTATCGAAGAATATGTGAAAAGAAAACAAGAAAAATATGTGAAGAGACCAGGTCTAAATTAAAATACTGCATTTACCAGCACTTCAAAATATTAATTTGTATATCTTCATAAATAATAAATAATTGATTTAAATTAAATATGTGTGGCAATGTCGATAATATAATTTTATTATTAAACTTTAAGGAGCAGGCAAAAAATAATTTAGACAACAACTACCACATCTGATAGGGTGACCATTTGTTATTAATTGTGCATTGACAACTCTGGTGTCAGTTCAAAACAGCAACAGCTGTTCGCCAATCGGTAGTTGAATTTAGTACGCCATTTCGTGCGCGACGTGGTCAGTTGCGTCTAGTTTTAAAGCGTATAAATTAACTATTTCGTTTAAATGAACATTCAGTGATTGCCAAACACACACTCATGCATATACTAATGTGTTAGTGCATACAGTTCAAAGTTCGTAGAGTATACGCGTAATTCATATAAAAACGTATTAACAATGTCCACCAATGATGTGCGAAAGAGAAAGGTAGGCAAAAAAAATAAAAAGGTTAAAGGCTAATGACAAAACCAAATACCTTTTGTAATGCTAATTTTGGCACACGGGCGTCTACACAATTGTTGCTTTAATGCGGAAATTAATTGCAATGCTATTAATTAATGTGCCAAGTTTATTTAAATGCTCAATTACATGCATTGATTGATTCAATGCATTCGACAGAACAGAAAGCGTTGTTATTGTTTTCCCGCGTTTGACTTTTGTACTCATCAGCTAGAGATGAACAGGATTGAAGGATACAAATTATCGATTACAGAGGAAGGATCAGCATTCGATTTAGTTAAATTGACAGAAGCAAATTAAGTATACGTAGGAGAAAGTTAAGCGAGAGTCGGAAAACCAATTTTGTTCATAGAGTTCATTGAAAATTCTTTCTTGTACATTATTCAATTGTGTGACCGGCCGGTTTAATTTTTAGATGTGTATCCGCCATTGAGATCTTCATCAAATGCAACAGTTTCCCCTGTTTTTTTCTGTGGCTAAACAACAAGGTCATTAAATTTCTGGCAATCGTGTTGTTTTTTGTTAGACAATTGTCTGGCCGACGAGTTTAACTAGATAGATACAAGAAATTCATTTCTCCTCAGAGTCAGTGTAACATGCGGTGTGGGCAAAACAGGTTAAACGTAGGTCGGAACGTGTTTTCTTAACCCTCAATGGTGACTGATATTTGCATACCGATAACGATAAGCACACGTTTGTGTAAATCTGATGAAATACTCAGCCAGTAGCTATTTTATTTCGTTAATTATAGTGATAACCAACACCAAGCCAAACCCCATTGTGTCTGTTACTCAGCGAGCTTATCAACGTGTTTATTTTCGGAAGGACGCACGTCTCAATTATCAAATGCATTAATGTTCGATCGATAAATGAGGCGCCCGCCCAACAACTGAGAACAGCTGTTGAAATTCTCACGAGCGTAAAATATGAACAGATTTTTCTTCAATGCGTTTACAATGGGGTTGACATGCTAATTAAGTACTGTCTGTAAGGTATACACTGTATATAAACAATTACCGCTGCCAAAAAGTTCGTCGCAAATAGTTTAACGTTTAGTTTATTTGTGCTGATGAAACATTTGTTTAAATAATGGGAATTTCGTCAATTGTGTTTGCAGTTTCAACGACAATATTTAATCAAGCTAAAAGACCTGTTCACTTAAAAGCAAAAATAAAAAATGCAGACCGGCAAAATGGTCTAAATGTTGTATCTTATCATAACAATAGGGTCTAACGTTGCGATAACCTTCAGAATAATTTTGTGTCGATCCTCATTACGTAGCGCAAAAAAGTGTTACTTAGCATGACTCGTCACTATTGATAGCGTTCCACCAGCATTTAAATTGCTACCCAGACATTATCGCTTATTATAATTCATTACATCATGTACTAGATGTATTATGTACGCATTTTACGTGTACAATTCGCACATGAGTATTCTTTTCTATAATTAGCTCATTGTAAGGGCATCTTTTGTTTACTATTTGTGAATTAATCACGTCAAGAGAGATAACTCAATTCAATTATGTTATACTTGCAAATATGCAAATTAACTTTCATAATAGTCCGACGTTTACTTTTTGTTACATTTTGAAAATTTACTAATAGTTTTTAGACCAGTCATATGAAGGATATGCCTAAACAACGAATGGTAATTTTCAGCATATTGTAATTTCTTACAAACGATTCTTATTAATGTGAACATCTTTATTTCGTGACGTTATGAGCTTTACTGTACTATTGGCTGCTAGCAAAACATCGATGTTTACTAAAGCCAAACAGAGGAAAAATCGATACATCGCTCAAAGTTATCGAAGTTTCTGCACCTCTAGCTTTGCGGTCACGCAACCTACAATACAATTGACTACTAAAAGCAGAAAATATATGTAGATAACAAAGTCAACATTTTGCGCTTACGTTGTTAGAATTTAGTGAGGAAGCAGAAGAAGAGTGTGGAGAAAAGACAGAGCAAACAATCGACGCAAGTGCCAACATGTGTTTTAAAGAATATGCTGGTTATTTATAGACGAAAATGAGATACGAGTACAAGCTAGTAGAGTGTCGTGTACAACCCAACCACCCATAAAAACTAATTGCCAATGACATTATTTACAATACTCATCATTATCCTTTTAATTGTATCCTCCAGCTGGCCAGCGATGACAAACCGTCGCAGGGAGGCGGCAATCGACGCCCTAACGGCAATGGAAATGGACGTGGCGGTGTGACCAGCGGCTTAAAATTATCATTTTTATGTTTGATCATATCTGTGGTGCTGCTGCTCTTTGTCTTTGGTGTGTATCAAATGTATTATGTTGAAGAAGTCTCTCCCCCAAGCGTGACTAAATCCACAAAACTAACTGATTTTGCCACTGTTACTGTTTCATTTCATGCACCGCCCCATCATACCCATGCTGCTGCCCCACGCAACACAATGAAACCGCCACAACGACAACAACAATCTGATGCAGGCTTCGTCTCGGACAATGCGAGTCCTTATCTAGCGCGTCTTGCCTCCAAGCTGGGCTACAGCAAGGTGCAATATGCAGCCATCATTGATGCCGGCTCCACGGGTAGTCGTGTCTTGGCCTACAAGTTCAATCGCAGCTTCATTGACAACAAACTGGTGCTATACGAGGAACTCTTCCGTGAACGCAAACCTGGTCTCAGTTCGTTTGCCGACAATCCCGCGGATGGCGCGCATTCGATTAAGCTACTGTTGGACGAGGCACGCGCGTTTATACCAAAAGAGCATTGGTCATCGACGCCGCTGGTATTGAAAGCCACAGCTGGATTGCGGTTGCTGCCCCAGAGCAAAGCTGAGAATCTGCTGAATGCTGTGCGTGATTTGTTTGCCAAGTCGGAGTTCAGTGTGGACATCGATGCTGTGGAGATTATGGATGGCACCGACGAAGGCATCTTCAGTTGGTTCACCGTCAACTTCCTCTTGGGTCGTCTATCCAAAACGAATCAGGCTGCCGCCTTGGATTTGGGTGGTGGCAGTACGCAGGTCACCTTCTCGCCCACAGATCCGGAACAGGTGCCCGTGTATGACAAGTATATGCATGAGGTGGTCACCTCCAGCAAGAAGATCAATGTGTTCACACACAGCTATTTGGGTCTTGGCCTGATGGCCGCTCGTCACGCCGTCTTTACCAAGGGCTACAGTGCGGAGGACACTGTGGTGGAGAGCGTCTGTGTGAATCCCATTATTGCCAATCGTACGTGGACTTATGGCAATGTGAAGTATCAAGTCAGTGGCAAAGAGAATGCCAAATCATCGGCTGAACAGCCTGTTGTCGATTTTGATTCCTGCCTGGAGCTGGTGAAGAGCAAAGTTATGCCCCTGGTGAAACCGAAACCATTTACGCTTAAGCAACACGCTGTCGCCGCATTTAGTTATTACTTTGAACGTGCCATCGAATCGGGTTTGGTGGATCCGACAGCTGGTGGCGAGACCACCGTGGAGGCGTATCGCAAGAAGGCCCAGGAGATCTGTGCCATACCCAATGATGAGCAGCCATTCATGTGCTTCGACTTGACGTTCATCTCGGTGCTGTTGCGCGAAGGATTTGGCCTTAATGACAACAAGAAAATTAAGGTAAGTCTGATGGAAAGGTTGCTCTTTAAGTTAGTCGAGTTGTGACGTGGCCACTGAATTTTCCACTGGAAAGTTGTACAGATTTTAGTGAGATGGTCGAAATTTATGTGGGTTATTTGTCACTCGCTTCACTCAATAAGAAAATGATAAATTTAACTTTCATATAAAATTAATATTTTGAAGTTTTGCTTAGAACAAAGCAATTTATAAGTATCTTAATTCTTAGTAAAATAATGAGCAATCTATGTATCTACTTTAATCGATCAATACGAATGCTAATGATGTTTTCTCTTCTTTAAAATTGCAGCTTTACAAGAAGATCGATGGTCATGAAATCTCGTGGGCCTTGGGCTGTGCCTATAACGTGCTGACCAGCGATGAGAAATTCAATAATTCCTAGTGCTTCGTTTAAATAGACTGTAGACGAAAATCATAGCTGAAATTGTTTCTAGAGTGCCTTAGACGTGCATCGAAGTATACTACACACACACACACACACTCACTCACAGTCACATACACACACTTTAATCGTAGAATTGATAGATTTTTATGCGCTATAAATTCATTTCAATTGCCATTAATTGATACGAATTCATTTAGTCTGTTGAACCGAGGACGCACTGTGACTACACCAAACACAAAGACACAATTTACTCTAAACACTGATGTTTCTAGTTCGTAATTCCAATGTAATTTTTGTGTGATTCGTTTATTGTATGTAATTCATTCACGATATTGTATCCTTAGTTTTATGCTCCATACTTTCCTAATGTATATAAATATGTGCAAGTAGATATATATACACTATATATACAAGCATATCTAATTTGAATATCAGAATAGTGAATACTTTTCCAATTCAAACATAACTAATTAAACGAATTCAATTTTGTTTATAAGTTATTAAGGAATATAAATTTATTAAACTATTCTGTCAGGTATTTCAACTTCGGCTTGTCGAAGACAAACTCTTCGTTTTTGTTTAAATTTCTTTTAAATTTTGTATGTAACTCTGGAATTGTTATAACATTTAATTAAATTATTTTTGCAATATTCAAATATGTTGTCGACTCAAAATAAAACTAAAATAATAATAATAAATAAACCATTGAAACTCAGTAGAATATTTATTCTTTTGATCCGCATGCAATAATAAAATAGTGTCTTTATTTCATTTTTTTCTCTACATAATACAAGAAATATTGTACACGCTTTACTTAGAGAGGCTCTATTAATATGTTATGTATAAATATATGAATTTATCATATTGCTTATACGAGTTTTATAAATGCATAACAAACAAAAAATGTGCAGTATGTAGAAGAGAAGATTACAAAGGATGTTTTTGGAAAAGGCGCCTGCTCTTTAAAATATTTTAATCATATTTAACATTGGCTTTAGCTTTCGTACTAATATCGTGTTGTGTCTACGCCAGCGTCAGACGTTGCGGCTTGATGCCCAATCTATCGATGATGTATTGTGGCATGCATAGCGTGGGATTGATGAGTTTCAGATCTGGATGGCCCAGCAACGAGAGGCCACCAATGCCAAACAGCGTATGGAATATATCAGGCATGTTGCCAGTGCGATCAGAGAAACCTCCCGTTTCCAAATCCTGGCATGACAGAATGAATTGCTGCAGCTTCTCCGAGCTAATCCAATGCAATCGACCCATAATGGTCAACGATGAAAGCACCCACCACGAATAGCAGACATCGGGCAGCTTCTCGGGTCGTCCATTAAGGCCACCTGAAGGCAACTGACGCTCGCAGAGCCACCAGCCTAGTTTGTCCACGTCCAGAAGATGCAAACGCTGTGTCAGCGACAATAAACCCACGCAGCAATAGGTGAGGCCTGCAAACAAGATGAGAAAATCCAATTAACAATCTTTAGTGGTGCAAGTGGTTTATGTATTCGATAAGCACTGGTGAAAATACATGATATGGATTGTATTTTAAGCTATCAGAGAAATATATACTTCATATTTTGACAAAATGTAATCCAAGATTTTTAAGTAGATACAATTCGAATATTTGAAAATGCAAATATGTCTCATGTTACATATGTAAACCCCTTAAAGAAACTAGACTTTAGGTCTCACCAGGACTATCCATTTTTAGTTTAGTTAGTCAGGCAGTCAGGACAATTTTTAAGCATTCAAAAAATAGGCATAAAAATGTGACTCACCGGCATGTGACTCAGCACCTGGTTTGGAGCCGAAGCCTCCATCAGTTTGATTGCAACACGACATCACAAACTTAACCGCCTTCTCGACATCCACGCTCTCCTCCAGTCGCTGCAGCAGTGTCATTGTGGCCACGGCACAAAAACTGAATCTTGTATCGACTTCGCCCCACTTGTCGCCAAAGAAGCTGCCATCGGGCTGCTGCAGTCCCACCACATAACGCACCACAGCGTCACAATCGATCTCGTTGAGGGCATCATAGGTGCAAAGGATTTGCACCGCAGACAACGTATAAAGCATGTGTGGATCGTGACCTTCGCAGGGTGAGAAGCCACCGCTTGTGGGACACTGACAACGCTTGACGAACTCAATGATAGACTGGCGATCCAAGCGATCCAGCTGGCCCATAATGTCCAGTGCTGTGACGCCCCAATAGATGCCGGACATGCGCAGAAACTCGGTCATACAATACTCGAAGTCATCCTCCTGTTTACCATGATTCTCAATGTACTCGACATGTTTCCAGAATTGCAATTTCTTTGCTGTTTCCGTTTCATTTTCGTTGTTTGAGGCGCCGCCATTTGAAGGATTCACGAAGGTCGTGAAATCCATTGCGTTGATTGTGTTCAATTGAGAACGAGTGTTGTTTTTGACGATTCTTAGCAATTAATTGATTGTGGTTTAACTATTGCTGTTGCTGCTGCTGAGTTGACATTATTATTAATTCGTGTGTTGCGGCGTAAAAAACCACTAAATAATCTTGAACCCTAAAAATACCAAAAGCGAGCAGCTGTTTTATACAATTATTTACTCTAGGTGTAATTCCATTAATTAACGACAAATTAAAATATTTAATACTTTTTAATCGTTTTTAGTTGCTTGCTGACTGATGAGCACATTAATTATTTAAGTCCTTTGTTTTCTTTTCCGTGAGCGTTAGTTACATTATTTTCAAAAATAGTTGGCAACGCGATTTGGTTATACTTCAAATATCTGGGCGTTTTTTGGAATTATGATTAATAGTGGACTATCGAACATTAGTTATTTATTGACCGACCAAATACCGAATAGCTGTCTATATAAACAATAATTTAAATAATAATAATAATTTTTAAATACATATGTAATTTTTTACTTTACGAAAAGGCAGTTACTTCTTTGAAAGTAGTTGGCAATGCGATTGAACTGGGTTAAGGTTCCAAATAAAGATAATGTTTAGTTTTTTGACTGAAAAAAAACAATCAATTTTTTAAGAGAGGATTACGCATTTCAAACATTTTCTAAAACTTTTATTCTTACAATGACTATGATAAATATCTCATGTGTATGCAAACATTTCTCGCTCACTGTTCCGAAGATGGATTTTGTTTACAAGTATTAATTTAAATACATTTAGCAAATCCTTATTTACTGAGCAAGCAGACTCGATGAGGGCGTCGGCTCGTCAATATTTAATGATACAATGTGCTTCTTGGCCACCATCACGTTTCCCAGTAAACGAGGTTCTTGACCCTCTACCAGATACTCGGCGCACATGGAGAGGACAATATTGGCATCCCGATCCGTGCAGTTGAAGAAACCGACCAAAACTCGGCCATCGGTTATTACAATGCGAAGGACGCGTCCTAACCACTTTTGAAGCTTTCGTCGTCCTGGTGTCAAGTTGACATCACTCATTTGTGGTGCATTTGTTGTTATTCTAAAGGGTTCGGCAACCGGTGATGCTGTTTGCGGCTGCACTTGCGACGGCGGTTGCAGTTGCACTTGACTGCCACTGATGCTAAGCTCGGACATGGTTTATCTAGTTTTTTATTCACTATTTTATATAAAACTTGTCCCAACTTTATTTTGTTTTGCTATTGACTTCATGTGACCGTAGGCTGTAGATTGAAATATACCAAGTATACTATATTGGTATCGAAGTGTAAGAGTGATGTACTGACTGGTATCGAAACTTATCAATTCGGTCACATTGCTCTGGCTGTCGCCTGTTTTTTGATATTTGTATTTCAAGTCACATTCACTTCCCAAATATTCAATCATGTCGGGCAAAGCTCTTAACATTGGTGATCAGTTTCCAAATTTCCAGGCTCAGACCAATGAGGGAAATATTGACTTTTACGAATGGATGACTGACAAGTGGGCCATACTTTTCTCGCACCCGGCAGATTTCACTCCAGTGTGCACCACAGAGCTTTCTCGTGTTGCACAATTGATACCGGAGTTTAATAAGCGTGGCGTCAAACCGATTGCCTTGTCTTGCGACACCGCAGAATCTCACAAGGGTTGGATCGAGGATATCAAGAGTTATGCCAGTGAGTTACTTATGTTCAAAACTAGTTTCTGTGGCGCTTAACATTTCTGTTTGTCTTACAGAGCTGCCAAGCTTCGATTATCCGATCATTGCGGATAACAAGCGTGAATTGGCTTTGAAGTTGAATATGCTGGATAAGGACGAACTGAGTGCTGAGGGAATTCCTTTAACTTGTCGTGCCGTCTTTGTTGTGGACGACAAAAAGAAGCTGCGTCTCTCCATCTTGTATCCAGCAACAACTGGTCGCAATTTCGAGTAAGTTTCATTGATGCAGTATTTATGTTAGCCGATCAATTCATGGGCTGTGGTCCAGTTATCGAAAGATTGTTGTTCCGTTACCAGGAAATTATAGGAGCACAACTCGCTCAATTTTTGAGAGGTTTTGTTTATAATGGATAACTGGTATTTTATAGCCGAAATCTCTATATTTGTATTTATTAATCTAAATGCAATAGCTAAGATTCCATTGCAGAGTAAAGTCAGATGAAATGTTGTTGAGCGATTTGTTATTCAAATCTATTGCTTCTATAGTTGATCGTAGAAAACGCTATATTATAATTATATAGCTATAGAAGGAAGATTAATAAATATTTGATTAGTTTATGATTTAAAGAGATTATTTTTGTGTTTCTAATTTTGTGATATTCTATATTTTAAAAGGGAAATCAATATCTACTCGTAACCTGACTTTAAATTAAGAATTTATTAAATAAAATGGAACTTACTTGTATGAGGAATATAGTCAGGAATTTAATTCGAATCAACACAATTTTTTTATTTCAAGGATAATTAGTGCAAAATTAAGTTTCTCTCCCAACCTTTATCAACTTCCACAACCTTCATCATATTACAATATTGACTACAGCATATAATTAAAAAAAGTACAAATGTTAAAGTAATGCACTTAAGCTAATAGCTATTGTTTTTGCCGCCATATACTTCAAGGTAATAGCTCTGCTTAAGAGGTTATAATTTAATGTAGCATAACACACGTTAACGGTCTCTAAACGAAGCGATAAAGAATTTTATTTCTGTAATTTTCATATATTTTCCAGCAAACACTATTTCCAGCAAATTAAAATTTATGGGAATGATGTTTTGTTTTAAATAATTTGTGCTAAACTGCTTTTGGTAAATATGATTCAACCTAATAATAATTGCTTTTAAACTACGTTGTAAAATAGTCAGGAAATGGTACCCCTATACTCAAAATTTAGCAGAATTGAATTAAACTAAACTATAGTGGTAATTTTAATTCTAAATTGAAGTGTAATATTACTCACACATTAATTTCTTTTTCTGTTGTTATTGCAGTGAAATTCTGCGTGTTATCGACTCGCTGCAGCTAACTCAAACAAAGAGCGTGGCCACTCCTGCCGACTGGAAGCAAGGTGGCCAGTGCATGGTGTTGCCCACCGTAAAGGCCGAGGATGTGCTCAAACTGTTTCCGGAGGGAGTGCAGACCATCGAGGTGCCATCAGGCAAGAGCTATTTACGCATAACTGCACAGCCAAAAGACTAAAGTAAAGCACAAAGGATTCCATACAGACAAATTTGATTTGTATTCATTTTACACAAGTTTTATTACAAAAAATTATAATTAACAACAAATGAATTGTTTTACAACCGTTTGCAGCATTTGCAAAAGTGGATGACGCTTTGGACCAAGGCAAAAGCGTTCCCAGGGCCAAGACAAAACTTTCGTTTCTTACCAACTAAACCAAAATTTGTATTGCATGTATGCATTTTGTGGGGATAGCAGGGGAGGAATGTGTTATGTGTGGTGACTATAAAAACATACAACATAAATATACATATACATTTAGATAGGATGTAGATATTTAGTATATATTGCAACTGGATAATCGTAGGAAACTAAAGAATAAGGCCAACTCTGTACATGAAGAAAAAATAGTTGAATGACGCGTAGTGAAGCGAAGCCAGACGAAGCTCATTGACCCAATGACCATAACCAAAAGTGTATCTGAAAGTCAGTTGAATTGAAGTTAAATAAGATTATTTAACGATTGGATAAATTAGTTTTACTTACAATTTAACTACCATACCAATTAAGCTAAAGCTAAAGCTCAAAATGCACTCGACGTCGACGTCGTCAGCGGCGTTTGCTCTCCACCAAACGTGCCACACGTCGCACCAAGAATGGCCACAGCACCAGCACCGCAAACCACAGCGGCGATATATCCTTGAATGGCCACCACGCCGGTTGTTGTCGTCTACTTGACGCCGCCGATGTCACCTTACGCAACTCGAGCAGCGTATGCTCCATGCCGCGCACACGTTGCTGCACTGCAGCCATGTCATTGTTCATGCTCGCAATTGTGCTCTGAATTTGTCGCAACATATCCGTGTTGTGTGTGATTGCTTGAGTTAGTTCCTGTGGGAGCATTGTATCATATGGATCATCGTACTCATCGTCCGATGGATCCACAATGGCTACGCTGCTATTGTGCGTATAATTGTGACTCGTCGTCGTCGTTGGCTCCCCATAGCCATTGCTCAACTTCGAAGCATAGCCATTGCTAAGGGGCGTGGCATGTCCATTTGTGGACGCCACTGGCGTCTCCGTTGCCGTGATATCCTCATTGGAGCTCGAGCCATGCTGTGGACTATTGGTGCGCGAATGAAACGGTGAATTGGGATGCGATTCAGCGAGCTCCCGCATGCCCGGGGACACCAGCTCCAGTTCATCCAGATTGATGTTGCCCAGCCCATCGAGACTGCCCACAAAGTTCTGCACATTCTCTGTAAACGACATAGTCTCGATGATCTCCTGCAGACTCTCAACATAACGTTGCATGGCCTGCTCCTTGCTTAGCTGACTATTATTGTTCCAGGCATCCCATTTGGCACGTCCGACGACATCCCAGAAGGCGGGCTTCTTTTGGCTGCAACTGCCCTCGGAGGCCTGCTTGAAGAGGCCGTAGAACTTGAGCATCATGCTCGTGCTGGGCTGATAAGGACCATTTTTGGGCAGTCCTTTGATCACGTTAACGGCCGCCTGGAATCGTTCCTCAATGCCGGCCATCGAGCTGGAATTAACATTAGAATAAGCAATCAACATAAATTACTATCGATTAGATACGCGGTAGTTAAAGTCCAAAAATTATCAATGTATAGAGCTCTTTAATCCATCGTGACTCCGCCCCCTCCCTCGGCTCTATTAATGATAATCATGGTGAACGTCATTTGTTGATGCTGTCGCAAGCAGATTACAAATTACCTAATTATCTTGTGCAATTGCAGACACACGAAATGACGCTGTAACTTTTTATTTGTTTATTGGCAGTGCTCTTTGCTATTGATTCACACTCACTATTTAACATATATACATACATATACTTCAGCTAGACAAAGTTCGCTTCAAAGTCGAAGTTCAATATTCATAAAAATCACTCTCACAGTCAATAGAAATCGGAAATTTAAATAACAAAACTGAATCGTTAGTGATAACAGCAAGTTATCATTGTGCAGTGTATAAGCTAATTGTTAATGTGAACATGAATTGGCGCTCGCAGTTGTTGTGCCGTTACTGGCTACTTGTTATTTTTTAATCGTTTTGCAATAAAAATAATAAACATACTATGTAAATGTGGATGAATCTGTGTGAGAGTTTTAGAGGTGGTTACACATCGATGAGACTATCTATCGATGCAGCATCGATATTTTTGCGATTGATTAACATCGATTTTTTATTGCGAACTGCAGTTTTTTTTCAAGTCAAATAGCATAAATTAATCATTTATTTACTATTACTTAAATTATTTTATTTATAAAAATCCGAGAAGCATCGGTTCTGCAATTAAGCAACAGCTGAAAGGATGACTGCAAAATGAATTTCCAAATGCTCAACAAGTTCAATTATATGGTATATTATCTACGATTTGTGGTCACACTACTATGTAGTATCGATGGCGGAAAATGTTATTATCGATGCTTCAAAATAGAGTATTCAATACAAAAGTATCGGCGCTTTATTCAAAAACCTTTACATTAAACATTAATTTAATTTAATTTGTTTTAATTAGTTAAACAGTCTCAATACTTTGAAAATAATTAAGAGCTTGCAAATGAATGATAATTGGCAGTAGTATTTAAACTCTCACTCGCTTTGTTTTGGTTGCAAGTTTCCCTGGCAACCAAAACGCGTCAGTGCTACAAAAAATAAAGAAAAGTACAATAACATAAAGGAAATTAAAAAGTAAAATAAATAAAACAATTCCAACATGAGCAATAAACCAATAATTTGCTTTGATATATCTAAAAATGAGCGATTTCAAATAACGGATAACTACAAAATGCTGCATCGCAAACTCAAGGCACACTGGACAGTGGAGCAGTAAGTTTAACCGGAAAATTAACAAGCACAATTTTTTAATACTCTTATTAATGTTGCAGAAGCGATGTTGAGCTGAATCAGGAGCGCTTAATGCGCACCAAAATTTTTGTACTAGCCGGTCCGCAAGATCGTTTCACCGAGGATGAGTTTGAGGTGCTCAAGGAGTACGTGGATCAATGGGGAGGCAGTTTATTGGTGTTGTTGGGAGAGGGCGGCGAACAGGAGTTTAACACTAATGTCAACTTCTTTCTGGAACAATATGGCATCTATATAAACAACGACAATGTGGTGCGACCGCATTACTACAAGAATTTCCATCCCAAAGAATGCATTGTGGGTGGCGGCGTTGTCTGCGAAGCGATGTGGCGACATCTGCTCAAACTGGACATTGAGAAGGTGGATTATGATTTCAGCGATGAGAAGTACAAGATACACTTTCAGTATCCATACGGCGCCACCTTAAATGTCTCTGAGCCGGCCAATGTGCTGTTGACAACGGGGCCGGTTGTCTATCCCTTTAATAGACCGCTGGCTGGTTACTATAGCAATGTGAAGGGTGGCAAGATATTGGCCTTGGGATCGGGCTACATTTGGCATGACAAGTACCTGCAGGACAAGACTAATGATGCCATGCTCGAGTATGTGCTGCAGCTGCTGGGCTCAAGTGAAATTAGCTACACCCATCTGGACTTTAATGATGTGGAGGTAAATTGCTCTTCCGATAGACTCTTGAGATGTTACTAACTATTCGAATTCGACAGTTAAATGATAATAAGCATTTCACGGATTTGGCTTTTCTCGCTGACATGCCCAAGGCTTGCTTGGTGGACTCAATTGGCACCGAGATGCCGGCGGATTTCAAGCAAATGTTCGACATGTCTCTGTGCTCGCTCAGCAATCGTTTGCTCAAGGATGTCATCGATACCTACGAGCAGTTGCATGTGAATTACGAGCCACTGAAGATTATCAAACCACAATTCGAGATCCCATTGCCACCGCTGCAATTGGCTACCTTTCCACCCATTTTCAGTGAGCCACCCGCTCCACCGCTGGAGCTCTACGATCTGGACGAGACCTTCAGTCCGGCTCGCTCGCAGCTGGCGCATTTGACGGGTCAATGTCTGCAGGCGATGCAGTCCAAGGAGCCGGCGAGACGTGGCTTGAATCTCCGCGAGCTGGAGAACTATGTGAAGGAGTGTGCGCGCATTACGGCAATTGTCAGGGATCAGCAAGATCTGCCAGCTCGCGAAATACTCAATATTGTGGCGCGTCAGATAACCAGCTACAAGCCCTATGCCGAGGACTAGACAACAGCTGATCCAATTACCAGCCAGCGCGGCGCATTCCAAGTTTTCAATTCACTATTTCTGCAAACCTTTACACTAGGTACATTCCATTTGTAGAGCAGTTTGTTGCACCTCTAATGGATGAAGAACTCGATTCTTCTGACATGAATGTTTGACTTGTCATTTTACTGCTACACACTGGAGGTTTTTATGCATCTGGATTCAATCTGCCTATAGGAATCTTCATATATGAAAACTTTGTATCTTAATAATCGTTAAATGGTAAACTACTTATAACTAGAAACTATCTATAAATTTCTTATTTTTAAATGACAGTTAAAAATGGAGAAATTAAAAAAAAAAAATTTAAATGAAAATAAAAGCAATTTATTTTATGTGATGAAAAGTTCAATAAAGATCTATGAACTTATCATGATAATAATTACAGTATTCTAGTAATATACCATAAAAAACGATTTCAATTTATAAAAGAGAATTTCAATTTGAGTACTATAAAAAAATAATAAAAAATTTTACTAAATTTTAAAAATTGTATTAAGGTATGAATTATTTTATGTTAAATGTCTGTTCAGGTTTCAAATTGAAATATATAATAAATCATACAAATTGAAACAATAATTTTGGGGCATAAACTTTAAGAGTATCAAATCTTTGGCATATCCAAAATAATTATTCCTTCCTGGATTTTTTTTTGTTTTTTTTTTGGCGAAATCAGCAAATTTATACGGTTTTTGAGCTAATTGTAAACCAAGTCCGTTTTATGTAAACATGTTGCCGACTCGTATTCAAACATGGCCGGCATTCTCTCGACGCTTGACTCCCCTACGTATGTACAAGCTACACCCGGCACTAGAATTTGTTAAAAAACTTTACTTTAATTACACAGAAGGTGCATAAAATTTGGTTGGTAACATAAAACCTGTGGGAAGTAAAGCTATATGCACACGAACATTTATGGCCAAAAAATTGTTGACTTTTAAATGCGTTTCACACAATTATTTATTTTATTAATATTTCTCCCTACACCCAAGGAGGGACAACAAACACATCATCTCTCTTGGGGATGCTTCGGTTTGGTTGTTGTCGATTTGTTTCTCATTTCTAGGGGCGACTAATTGTGTAGGATCTTTTGGGGTATGTATTTTGGGGTCGAGGGGAGCTGAGTGGAGCTGGAGTGTGAAACCGCTAGTTAATGCTTGTCACAACAAATGCTGTCATCAATCGTGGCTCGATACACCAGGGAGTTGTAACATTAAAAAAGAAATACAAATTAAAAAAAAACAAGAACAGCCTGCGTCGAATATCCTGTAAAAAAATCGAACAACTGACGCCAGTAAATTTCTTCTTAATTTTATTGCTCACTTTTAGATAGAGAAGTGTGCAAAAGAGAGGAGAAACATTTAAGGAAACAACTGTTTAACCTGAATTCTCTGGAGCTTAAAAGCAGCTGCAGCCGAGCTCATTTAGCCAGTTGGCTGCTGATCTTGACTTTAATGTAGAAATTTTAAATTCATTGAAATGTTTATTTGACGTTCAAAATTTAAATCCCCAAATCTGCAAATTACACAAAATTTACAATTTAGTATGAAAATGTTTTACATAAATGCGCATATAGATTTTTTTTATTTTTAATTATAGATAGTAATGGATTCATAGGGGTTCGGATAGTATTTAATTAAATTGTATATTAGAAAGTTGTAGTTTCAAACTCTCAACATATATTTGAATCAATAATATTAAATATTAAAAAATATATGCAAAGTTTATTGAATTAAAATTAAGATTATTTTTTAGAATTAGAAATCAAGTACAAAATATAACATTTTATAAAATGCAAAATTAACTTAATAAAAATCTTTTATTTTTAGAAAATATTTAAAAAAAAAAATGTTAGGATTGATGTATTTGGCTTCCTTGAAAAATTATTTATTTTTGAGTAAATTATTTCCTAAATAAAGACTTAATAATGAGGGTTTTTTTAAGTTTAATTTAAGTGCGAAAAATATATTCGATTTAAGTTTATAGAAACAGCTTAGAAAACTTTCCATTTACTATAATATATAATGGATAGTTCAAAGCACTCTATCTTTGTCTCTCACACTGCATGCACTCTCCATTTCTCTCTCTCTCTCTCTCTACTATCTCTTTGACTCTGGTCAATCAATCAATATTGAAAATTCCCACAACAGTTGCTTCTGACTTGGACAGCTGTCGCCATTTTGTGTGCGCTGTTGACCGCTAAATGTCGCTAGGGATGGGAGCGTAGCTGTGTGTGTGAGTGTATGAGAGTGTGTGTGTGTGTGTAGTGTGTGGGGGGCAATAATCTGCAAGTAAAAAGTAAAAGAGGTTATGTTGAAATACGATCTGTGGCAAGTAGGAAGTTACCTTGAGTGCATTTCTATATTGACAGTGACAATGCTGTCCACATCCACATCGACATCGACATCGACATCGACTTCGACGTCCGCGTCCACGACTTCGTCGGTTCATTCATGGTTTCAGTAAGCCAAACAGGTTCACAGGCTCAACAGAAGCCGCACAAGTTTTCTTTCCCCCCTCTCCATTTCTTCTTCGGCAACTTCACCTCCTCATCCTCGTTCTCCATCACCTCGCTATTTGCCGTTTCTTGCTCATCAAACAAAATAGAGAGAGAAAAAAAGCCGAACTTCATTTCCCAGTTTTCTTTACTAAGCAAAACCAACAACAGCTGTGTTTGTTGTTGTTTTTGTTGCTGCTGCACTTCCGCCCTGCGCAGTCCTGTCTCGTCCTTTCCCCTCCTTCCTCTCTGTCACGTTGTCCTTTTTGTGTCGCCGTGCAAATATCATCAAAGTCAAGAGGTTTGTTTGACTTTTAGTGGCATCCTTTTAGCAGCTGTGATTGTTCACTTCGCTCCCCGCTCCTCACCTCTCACTTCATCATCCTTTGTCATCCAACCCCCTTCTGCCACCCACTCGTTACATTAACCACATCATAATTTATACCAAACATTGTGCATTTGTCACCTGCCCTGAAAATTCCGGGAAAACCCTCATGGAAAGCGTGCCGTCGAGTTGAGTTGAGTTGAACTGAGCTAAGTTGGTCGGTGGTCGATGGTCGATGGTCGCTAGTCGTTGATGCGGGTCTCTGGCGACATCGTTTTAATTAAATTACACGACCAAAACGTGCGACATCACAATAATTTTCATTGTCAAAAAAATGGACAGCATAAAAAACAACACGTCTGCATCGTACACTCTAATCACAACACAGGAGCGAAAGAGATAGTGTAACACACACACACACACACTAGCAGACTTAGCTAGTGGAGTGGGGGAGAAGAATGTAACAATCAATTAACAGGTAAAAGGTTTAGAGTTGGAATATTAGAGCTAAGAGATTTTATAAGCATAACCCTTGTGTGTTTTATGGGTAGAAATATGAGAAAAGTTGTTGTTTAATGTCGAACTATTTAACGTTGAATAATCAATAAATTTTATAGATATTTAGTAGTTATTTAAAACTAACAGAATTAATTTTAAACTTTCATATTATTTTATATTTTATTATTATTCATTTATTGTAGAAATCGGAATGCAATTGATTGTTTTTTTTTTAAATAAGTTCTTTAATTCTTTACTCTTTTATTTAGGTTCTTTTATTTTTTCATTTTTCTTCCTTAAATGTTGGCAAATGTTTTACTATATTTAATGTTAATATTTAAAGTCTAATAATAACATTTGTCTTAAATAAAGAGAATTTATATTTAATAAGGAACTTCTTCAATTAACTATAAGTCACTAATTTGAGCATTTAGCTTAAATATTTCAAAAGTATTAAATATTTAGCTTATCGTTAAACTGTGTGAGAATTAATTTACTTAAAGTTATTTGTAACTTAGAATTAAATTATATGCTAAAAGTAAGATCACAGCTACTGAGAGCCTCAAGTTGAGTACTTTGAAAATGGAATAAAAACTTTGAGAAATAATTAAATTATTATTATAATATGTGAATTATTAAAACCTGTGCACAATTTTAAGCTGAAATTATCTCTGAAATTCATTTAAAGCACAACAGATTTAATTGTTTTGTTATTTGAGCTAAACACGAACTATATTAAAGTTGTCTTTAAATTTAGTTTATCGCTTGAAAACTTTTAGCAGAAATGCTCACCTAAGGGTTAAGCTTAAACTGTTGACCTGCGATTGTCTCTCTGCGTCTCATTTTCTCGCTCTCTGTCTGGCACGCTTCGTTGTCGTCTTTTATTGTTATTGTTGTTATTTCATGGTTATGGGAAGATTTGGAAGATGCCACCATTATTGAAATAGAAAGCTTGTCTTTTATGCTTTTGTCATTGTTGATAATTTGTCATAAGGTTGCGTTGTACAACACGCTCTAATGATGCATGTAAATGCAAAGCATGCAACAAGCGTTGACTCTGCAACTCAATGTTGAAGTTGATGTTACAGTTAAACTCACCTTAAAAAAATGGAAATATTTAAAGCGCGTGTACAATTTAAAATGAAATAAAATCAGACTGTGGCAGCTTTCGAAATTTTATGAGCATGTTGCGCTTATTAGCTGCAGCACGAGAAATGGCGACAGGCCACAACACCAACACCAACAACAGCAACAGCAACACCAACAACAACTACAACGAGCACAACATGCATTTCCACGGCTAATTTTTCACGCACGTTCCAAGCCTGTTACCCTTCCGCGTCGCCAAGGAACGGACAGCGAGCGACAGCTCCTGGCCAGCGCTTCAGCATTTAAATACCCTGCACAACAATCTTGGTTGAATGGGTGTATTAAGAGTGGCAGACAACTCGACTCATCAAATAAGAAATATTTTTTTTTAGCTTCAGTAAATGCAATCGATACGCTTTACTGAAAATGATACTTTAAATTATTACTCTGTCGAAACAAAAATTAAATTTAACATGTTACAACATTTTATTTAAAAGGTATAGGAAAACTTATTTATTTCGATAAATGGCTTAGCTAAAATTGAGTAGCTCATTTTGTATGTTACAAAGTGTAGTTGTCCGTTTATTCTATAAACATAATATTGACCTCCCTCATAACAACTTTTATTTTTATAAAAGGTCCTCGAGTCTAAAAACTAAATTTTTTAAAATAATATTTCTAAGCATCTTTGGGATTGTGAGAAGAATGTTCTTGTTCAAATTTAAATTTAATAATTCCAGAGAAATTCGATTATTTTTCTCCGTATAGATATATTTTTAACATATATCACAGTGGTAATGAAATTACTAGCTTAAGATAATTATTATTATTTTAATTGAATATATATATTTGTTGTAAAATATTAAGACAAGAAACTACGAATTGATTTAAAAGAAATTAGTTTATGGTGATACAAGAAATTAGTTTTCGTACGCAACGGTATTTATGTAAATTAATTGAAATGTAATGTAAATTATTTCAAGTTTTTACAAAATATTAAATTTTTTATTAATATACGAAATATTTGCTAAGCAAATATGTGATTATTAGCTGAAGCGATTAAAACGAATTACGAAATGTACGAATTTCCGCTTAGAGTATTATTTCGTTCGATAAGTTTTTAGGCAAAGACTTTGGTGTTGCTTTTGTTTTTTGGCACGGCGACACGCACAAGAAATTCCAAGAGATAAGCATCGTGTACGACAAGGTGTATTATGGACCCGGTTCGCAGTCCAAGTCCAAGTCGAAGTCGCTGTTGTTGTTGCCGTTGCTGCTTTGCTGCTCGACTGTTGGCGTCGAGTGCCATACTGTTGACTCTGTTAAATTGGCAATATTTATGGTTTTGTCCGTCGCAACTGACTTGTTAAATGGGTGTTCCAGCCCGGCCAACAGCAGCAGCAGCATCAGCAGCATCAGGATCCCCTAAAATGGGAAGCTGCGAAACGTTTAAATACAAAACGTGTTGGCCCGATAAGCACGCAAGGCACGAGCAGGCGATGGCCAAGTCATCTCGTTTCGTGCCATCAATTTTGACATATGCATGTCAAAAGTTGTTATTGTTGTTCTTGTTGTTCTTGTTGTGTTTTAGCAACAGCACATCGCCATTTTGAAAGCTGTGTGCGCCATCTCTTTCGCACACACAGCGCTTGTTTCGCATTTTCGCGCTGTGCAGCAAAGCATTAAAGCAGAAATGCGCAATGTCGTCAACGCTCGTTGCTGAAGCTATAAAAATGTCAAAACATGCAACAAATAAAGAAGAATTATAAAGAAATCTAGCGAGAGCAACAACAACAACAACAACTACAACAGCAACAAAGAAGAAGATATATTAAAATGATATAAAAAAAAAATGAAAAAGAAAAACACTTTTGTGACGCTTTGCGAGCGTACAAACCAGTCGAGCAGTCGACGACAGTTGTTGCTATACCTGTGGACCTGCCACAGATTGGGGCACTAACACTAAGCCAAGATGTTTGCAACTGGTGTTAGCAATTAAGATTAGATTGGGATTCAAGATTTCTTGTAAACTGCATTTAAATGAAGCGTATTTTGTTAAGCAATAAAGAAGCTTCTTTAAAGTAAACTCATCTTTTAAGTATTTTTGGAATGTAACTTGTAAATAAATTTCCCCAAAATGATTGATTATTAAATATATTTTAAAACTTTAAATCTTGTAATGAATAAATAATTACGATAGACACAAAAAACTTGTTTCAAAAAAATTATTGTAATACAATATACAAAATTGCCACTAAGCTAAGATGTTTGCAACTGGTGTTAGCAATTAAGATTAGATTGAGATTAAAGATTTCTTTCTGTGCTATAAATTAAATAAAATTGGGATTAAATGAAATATTTTGAATTTGGAAAATTACAAGACTCATATATTTTATTTATTTTCCTTACATGCATAATTGTGATCAAATTTCGTAGAGTTACTTCCATTTTAGAATTATTTTCTATTTGTGTCACAATTAACTGAAACTGCAGAGTATCATCTTAAGTCTCTGAGTCTGCGAATTTTGTGATATTTTCTACATAAAAAAAATGTATTTCTGTTTTGCTGTTGTTGTTTTTTTGCAGTGTTGCCAGGTTGATACGTTGCTGATCTTGCGGTTTTTATGGTTTTGCAGCACCTCAAGAAAGGAATCGTGAATCTCAACGGAAAAGTGACAAAATGAATGAGAATAAGAATGCTTTTTATTGAAATTGTAGATGTGTGAGATGATTTGCTAGTTGCAGTCTCCAAAAAAAAAGAGCAAATTCAAATAAATAATGGAATCCCATATCACACATAGATCGACGTGTTTGAAAATGTCATAAGTCACACCTGATCATTTGTCAGTTTTTCATAGTTTCAGTATCGCCCACAGAATGATATCAGAGAGGAAGAGAGAGGGAGGTAGGTTGGGGGGCCAATAAATCAATGCACCGCATGTTACATTTGACGCTAATAAAAATGCAAATCGTATGCATAAAATATAATTTTTATAACTTAATTAACTGAGCTCTCTGGGGCCCAACTGAGATCGGAGACGGAGACGGAGTCGGAGACTGTGGCGCATGCTGCGCTTTTGGCTTGTGCCTCATTAAACTGGCGCCAAGTTTCAAATTGATTTTGGCTAGCAGCGCGACATTTACATGACAATGTCTCTCTACCCCATTTCGCTCCCCCCTTGCACGCTCTCCACACTCTGACTCCCTCTATCTCAATCGTTCTCTTGAGATTGCGATTTGGTTTGTGATAAGGGCGCGTCTGCTTATCAAATGACCAGCCAACCGAGAAGGTAGCTGACACTCCATACTCCACAAAAAATACAAAAAAAAACCAAAAACTCTAGAGCTTAACTCATTTCTTGGAAGGCAGCCAGCCATCTGAGATAGAAACACTTTTGCCTATGCCACATCGGGTATAATAAAATAATCTCTCTCTAATTTGGGTGTCGTTTACACGTGCCACGACCCTTTGGACACTGATGAGTCTCCATCGTGGTGATGAGCTGTTGGACGTCTGTCCCAATTTTTGGTGGCAAGGGGAGCAAGAGCAGCTCATTAAACAAGTGTAATCGCCAAATCTAAACGATGACTTGGTATGGAACCTCGAATTGGATTCGACACTGAAATCGGTAATAACAGTGGCATTTGCTGTCCAAGCTGCTAACGGTATTCGAAAGTTTTATCTCCAAAAATTTGAGGAATTTTACACGATATGTGGGTACTTTCTCCACTACTTCTGGGGCATTTGTCAAATAAATCAATCGAATTAGAAGTTTTTAGAGGAATTATATTCGAATATGTAGTGGAATAAAAGATTTTATAAAAATTAATTTCAATAAACTAATATGTTCTTTCTGGGTTATAAGCGTCAGTTGCTCTACCCATTTTTTTGTAAAAGTAAAAACGAATTCTACTTACAAAAATAATAAATAATTCAATATAAAAAGGTAAAAAGTTGAAAAGATCATATTTATACATTTATTTATTAGAATTATAGATTTATATAATTCATTATATAAAAAACTTTTGTTTTTGCAAAGCTTCTTAATACTCTGCATTGAAATACTAAACAGTTCTCAATCCTTTAATGAAATTTTATGAATATTATAAACGTTTATCTAAGATTTCCTACTAAAGTTAATCATATAAACGTTACATTAAGGCTATCTCTTGTAAGATTGAAATAGTATTCGAGAATACAACTTAATGTAGCTCAACCCAATATCTTTTTTAAAAACTTTTTTCCAGCTAATCTAATAATCAGCTCTGTATAATATTCTTTGCATCTCTTAGCATTTTGATAGCTAACTAATATTGGACAGATGCCATCAATTAGAAGGTTCTACGCTATTCAACAAATGCCTTGACCCAACGATTTGTCATTGTTTTCTTTGTTTTTGTTCTTTCGACGTCTCAGACATTTATTTATATTCATGTGTGTAATTTGCTATTTTTGTTGTTTGTTGTTGCTGTTGGATTTGCTTTTCTACTGTCCGACACTTGACCCTATCAAATAATAATGACTTGTGTACATGACTGGACAGGCTCGGAATTGGTGACTGTCTCGAAATCTGGCGCCGTTTACACTGCCAGCAGCTAAACAACAACAACAACAACAACAAAACAGCAAAAATAATAAAGAACAAGAAAAAAGAAACATCAGCCAAATACTTGTGTTCAAAAGTCAATAAACTTGAATGTGATAAGTTGACAGCGGGCGGTATAAAGTTAGGAAATTAATACGGGGTTTCCTTAGGGCAAAACTGTCAAAAAGTTTAGGCTAATTTTCCAAATGCATCAAAGTTGTGGGAATGATAAGCAACAACAATTTAATAGTTGTGAAAATCAAATGATATCGAAATGCTTGCTGCAGAATGTTTAAAATAAATTCACATACTTGTTATACTATCTGTAAGAGATTCCTCCCTAAAAAGTTCTGAAATGATCTGGACACTTTAAGAAAAACGCAGTGTTTAAAATTATGAAATTAATATAAATCATAATTAAAGGAATAATACAGTTCAATTAAATCCATAAATCTCTTTTGTCCTTAATTATACTATGAAGTTAGATACATATAATTACTACCGTTTGAAATGTTTCCAATTTAGTTGTAAAAGTCATTCAAGCCAACATCAAAATTGAAGGGTATGTATACTAACTCTACGATAAACTGATTTGTCAGTTTAAATTATTAAATTATATAACATTTGTCTTTCTTGCAACAATATTTTTTCTTATAGAGGATTTCCCTTGTTAATAGTTATAGGAATATAAAAATTTATTTAAATAAAAAATCAAAACAGGCAACTTAAAAACTTAGAATTAAAATAAAAAAAAATATTAGAGAAAAATTATTATTCCTCTTGTTACATACATATGCTATATTCCTATGAAAGATTCTGTCTGAAAATATGTATAAAAATAAATATTTTAATCATAATTATATTGGTTAACAATTTTTAAGTGTTTCAAAACTTTGTTGTCATAATTAGTGTAGTACCAATGTTGAATTAAAATCATAAATCAGTGTTGAAATAATTACGACAATAAATTAAGGAAATAACGTATTAAAAGAAAAAGAAAAATAATAAATTTATTTCTTTCTCTCGCGTCCAATTTTTCTCCTGGCTTCCCATTCCCTCGGACTTAGAAAAACCCTTTGCTTGACCACTGTCGCCACTGAGTCATTGCTGTATTTACTGTGTGTGACCCACCGCCAGCTGGGTTTCCCCTTTTCTCCCACTCTCTTTCTCGCTGTCAACTGGCGCTACAGAGAACCGTTGGCATAAATTTTAAACGCACGGCGCTCGACTAATGTAAACAGAGTAGAGGAGTTAAAATCGAAGTCACAGATGGAGTTGAAGCTGGAGAACGCAGCCTGCGCCTTTGTTTGCCCCCTTCTCGAGGTCCAGCTGCAACAGTAAGTTCCTCACCTCTTGCCACCAACTTCATCCTCGTCTCGCGTCCAACTGAAGCGATTTTTAACACGCCCAGCGGGTGCTCATTGTCCGAGGCAGTTAAACAAGACGCTTTTCAGCTCGTAAAACATGGCTAAGGGGTTTGAGTTTTTGGGTCCGAGTTCTCTTTTTCTCTTTTTTTTGGTTATTGTTTTGGATAATAAAGTTATTGATTTGTGTTTAAGTGGCGTGGGTGAAACGCCACGAAGTCAGCAGACAATGCTGTGGGTCCATTTTAACTACGACGATCAAGAGAAAAGGTGAAACAAAAGAATTAATGTGCCACAAAAATAATTTTGTGGCAATCTGCTTGCATTTATCTGTTTATTTGTTTTATTAAATGCTGAGCTGTTTAAGGCCTTAAGCTGACGCCTGTCAATTGCGACATGAGCAAGTCACGTATCTCCCGAATCACACACACACACACACACACACACATACACATACACATTGAGATTGTTCTGACCTCCCCACACTTTGCTTGACTGCAGATCAGGTTTTTGGGGGGGCAGCTTGAGGCATGAGGCATGGGGCATGAGGCGTGGGCGTGGGCAGGCGGCGCGTTTAAGTAGCTTAAACAGACGCGGTGGTCCAGGGCATAACTTTGTCTAATGACTCGGAAATCCGTCACTAATAATAAAAGCCAAGGCTATAAAAGGCAGCGAGCATTTGAGACGTCAGCGTTCAGCGTTCAACGTTCAGCATTCAGTTGAGTTCAGTTCGACGTTTTAAGTCAAGTCAAGTCCACTCAGTTCTCTTGCTCTTGCTTGGATCTCTCTCTCTCTCTCTCTCTCTCTCTCTCTCTTTCTCTCTGTCTTTCTGCTTCCCCTCCAGGCTACAGTTGCATTGGTTCTGTATTGAGAAGTGCGGCTCCGTTGTCTGACATTGAGCACGTGTGTCTCATAATCCTATTACCTCGAGAGCAGTTGTCGATTGCCGATTGTCGTTGCCTCTTGTTCTTGTTGTTTTTGCTTTGCTGTCTGTTGTCGTTGGTTTTATGAATGAATTTACAGTGCAAGCAAAAAATAAAAGCAACTAATTTAAATGCTAATTTATGAATGAAAACTAGACTACATCCAGCACACTAAACTGCAAGTATTGTGTTACATCCGGAGGTAGAAATAAATTAATATTTCAAAAATAGCTCTTAATTACAATAGGAATTTTTTTATATTACTTCTAGATATGCTAAAGCCAAGTAGAAATTTTAAAGCCCTTTTCAATTTAGGTTCCTTACTTTATTCATATTTATCCAAATTTATTAAGTTTAGTTAATTTCAAGATTTAATCTATGTAGTTTTTGTTATGCACAATTATAACTTGAGTAAATATTTCCTTGTAGCTAACACATTTAAAATCACAAATTTCGTTGGGAACTCTTTAACTATAATTTTGAAAATTGAAATTTATTGAAATATACAGGGATTCCAATTCTTATTGATAAGTGTGAGCATAATAAACTGTTTGCATTGAAATTTAATAAATTAAATAATAAAATTAGGCGTAATGAAGAACCACAGACAATAGCAAATTTTTAATAATTACAATGATACACATTAGTATTTTGTAGAGTACTGTATCATTATAATATCAAATTGTTTTCAACGACAATTTAATAGAACTACATT
Organism: Drosophila nasuta; assembly: GCF_023558535.2. Lineage (NCBI taxonomy): Eukaryota > Metazoa > Arthropoda > Insecta > Diptera > Drosophilidae > Drosophila > Drosophila nasuta. The sequence goes on along the minus strand of NC_083455.1, from coordinate 7,837,048 downwards.
GTAAATTTCTTCTACCAAAAAGATTCTGCGAATTATTTTATTTATAAAATTATATTATTTTTCCTAGGTCCGACTTGAGATGACTTATAATTGGGTGCTCTATGAACAACAAGAAATTAATTAATTAAAGTGCTTTAAAGATTACAGGAGTTTAAAGCAGTTGGTGGGCAAGCGTTGTAAAAGCAATTTAAAGTGCTTTTAATATTGAAATCGAGTCAATTGTCGCTTTGTACGCAATGAGAAGGGCACGCCCCCACAACTCTCACTCCATTGAGCGCATTTATATTTTTACCGTGCTGCTCTTCCTCTTCTTCTTTTATGGTGTTGGGGTGCTCCACGCATGCGTCGTGTTTGCTGCGAGGGTTGCAGGAGCCGCATTTCAAAATGGCTGCGCAAATATTTGATTATCGTCTGGGGACTTGGCGCTGTTCCTCTTGTTCTTGCTCTTGTTCTTGTCCTCGTTATCGTTCGAGTTGCTGTTGTTGTTGTTGTTAAGCCTAACTGTTACTGTCGCAATTCATTGAATTTGCAGGGCTAATTAAACACGTTAACAACTGTCGCGATGCGATGAAGCGTGCAGGGATAACTTGCCATTGGGATCGTCGCCAGTTTGAACCGTCGCCAGACGCCAGACGCCAGCCAAAAGATATTGCACAGTCTGTTGCCCTGGTTCCGATTTGGCCACAGACTCAAACACAAATTCAGATACTGATTATGTGGTATTGGTATTAAAAATTGTGGATCTCTAGTTTTTATTCTGGAGCTAAAGACCAGCGGCTTGAAGCTATCCCTATGTCTCGGGCACAGTCATCGCTGCCTAATACGAATGGACAGTTTGCCTGGCGCCCAATCAAGTGTTTTCAAATTGGGTTAAGCGAGTACTGCCAAAAAAAGGAGAAAACAAAATAACAAAATACAAGGGATCCCAAATACAAAAGAAAAAGCATAAAGCGAGAACAGAACTGCAAGCCCCGTTCGTGGAAACGAAAGCGCTTCCAGGAAGTCTTGAGTGCTGCCCACTTGCTGCTCAATTGCAAATGCCGTTAATGCTTCTAGCAGATATTTATCCTGGCGCCGCCCTAAAACCTAACAGAAATTCACTCACATCAAATTTCACTCAATTTTGTACACAGCCGCAATACACTCAAAGCGCGCGCTCATCGCATCGGTTGGAGAGCGAATACGACGAGTGCGCTAGAGTGAGAGAGAGTGTGAGCTCAGGGCAAGGGCAAGCAAGCGAGACGACACAATCAAGTTGAGTAGAATGAAGCTTCATCATGAATGCGAAGTTGTTGTTGCTGTTTTTGGTGTTCTGCGTTGTGTTCGTTTCATCGTTCGTTCGTTCCATGCGACGCCGACGCTTTCGATGGGCAGCAAATGGGCGAAATTCAGTTGACACTCAGCTTTATGTGACATTCGTCGCGAGAGCGGACCACAAGCAGAAAACAAGCAAGAACAATAAAAGCAGCAGCAGCAAAAGCAAAAGCAAAGACGACGACAACGATCAAAGTTTAAGTTAAAGGCAAAAGTGAACAGCAAAGGCAAGAGCAAAAGCAAGACCTAAACGGTAAAAAGTTTTGCTGTGTTCCGTCGGCTTAATGAAATCAATGACAAGTAAAACAACAACAAGAAATATTAGATATGAGCACGAATAAATACAAAACAACCATACAATTAATTTGACACAAATTAATTTGCGTAACGGAACTGCTCAATTAACACAATTCACAAGCGACGCGCGTGCAATAAATAAACCATCAAAATAATTTACAAAATTTTCGTTCGCTCCTCTTTTTGCTCTGATTGGTGTGTGAAATAACAGCAACAATAATTGTAATAGTAATAGTATTTACCTAAAGTGTTAATTAACAATCGCAATGCACACTCAGGGGCAGCTCGTTTGATTAGCAGCGACAACAGCAGCAACAACAACAACGCCTGGAATATGTTGTATAATGTACCGTGCTATCAAAACTTTTCAACACTGGATTACTACAAGGTAAGCGTTAGTTTTAATACCTACTCTCTTTGCAAACGATATATCGTATGCGATAGTTTTAACAGCTAATCTCTTTGTGAATTATATATTGTTTTGTGTTTTTACCGTTTCGATTATTACCTTTCTTATGGTAATCCAATATTTGTCAATTTCAAATTATACGAACTCATCTCAACTTATTTATAGAATTTTCTTTGATTTGTAGTAAGCTTTGTTTTAATTACTGCTAAAAATACATAAGCTTCACCTTTCACCTTTTGGCTTATTACTTTTGTGATACTAGTAATATAATACTGGTCAATTTCAAATTATGTTAGCTCACCTTTCGAATATATTTTTTTGTTGTATTTGTGGTTACGCAATAATAGGTTAATATTCAGTGAAAATTCTCTTGGTCTGAATAGCTTTAATATCTGCCCAAAAGAGGCGAAATTTCTCTAAAAAATATACCAACGTCACAATTTTTTTCCCTATATATTGTACATGTATAAACGAAATTATTAAATTTTTTTAAGAATACTAATAAAGGACTATTTTTGAATATGAAAAAACTTTACTTTTATGAACAGAATAAAATAAAAACGGAATTGAAATGCAAATATTAATTATCAGTTTTAATCGCAAGTATCAAATTTTGTTTTATAAGAATTTTGAAAGTTCTCCATCAATATTGATTGCCAATTGGCAAACTGTTGGGGGAAAAAGTAAAATTTTATATATTACACGAAACAAGTATAAATATGACTATCGCTAAGGGTTTAGACCACATAATCTCGCGTGCTTAGAAATAGAACTTAGAAAAGTACGAACGAAATCTAAGTTTAAATTGTGTGACTTGAATTATTTTTTTGAAGGCAATATAGACGAGAATTTCTAAATATACAGTAACAGTATTATAGATATTTCATAGTACGCTTTAATAATTATTTTCCGGCTAAAAAACTGATATATAATTAATTATATTATTTTTTTTTAAATAAAAGTAAGACACTTTAGTAATATATTTTGAACGAATGGATCAATGTGGATAATAAATTTGGAAATCTTCAGAATTTGCTAAGGAATATACAATAAATAAGAAAATATTAATTTCTATCAAAGTCACCATTGGTTTATCATTTCGATCTTTGGTAGTTTTGAGTTTCATCTGACCACACACATATTGCACAACGTGGCTATTGTTAAAACTAAGCAAAAGTCAGAACTGCATCTCTTCAGCGCTTAAGAACTTAACTTCTGCCAAGTCGAAATCTAAAATCTTGACTCCAAGTCCCAAAAACATTTTCCATTTTACATTTTCCACATGAACTGATCGTAATTACAAGCCTTTAATGCGCTGTCTAAGCCATGCTATGAAAGATCTCTTGAACTGTAAGAAATCAAAAGAGTAAGAATGCAAAACGTTTTGGCTACTGCGCATTTCTTGAAATCCCAAGAACCCAAAAGGAATACCAAACAAAAATCGAAAAGAAGAACGCAATGCCCTGAGCCTTTAAATACTGTGAGGGTCCAAAACAATGCAGAGAGATAGTAGTAGACAGTAGTCAAAAGGGAATTTTCAGCTTAACAAAATGCGAAGAAAAAAAGGGCAAGGAACTGATCCTGTCGATCGACTGAATCATTTGACCAGAAATAAAACCACAAAAGGCTGAATATGGTGAATAGAGTGAAGGCAGTAGGTCAGTTAACTATCGTTTTATGGATCTGTGTAGAAATCTCGCTTTGATTGACAGTTATGATGATGATGTACTCACTACACTCCCGCTATCCTTTTCGTTATTTCTCCATCTCTGTCTCAGTTTCGCTGTTAGCTGTTTGCTGTTCATTGCTCGTTGCCCGGGCAGCCAGTCTCATTACTTTCTTTGCCTTCCTCCCCGCCATTGCCGTAACTTGAGTGGAGCTTTGTGTGAGAGGCAAAGCAATTTGGCGCTGTTTGTTGTCGTTGCCAGGCGAAAGCATATTTTGCTCGCAGGCGCCGCTTCAAAATGGCGCCCAATGATGTTGTTTTTGCCGTTGCCGTTGCTTTTGCTTTTGCTTTTTGGGGGGCTGTGTTGGCAACGCTGTTCGCTTGTGTCGACGCCATTTTGTTTTTTTCTATTTGTCAATCTCATAAATGCAAATGCCACAGCAACGGGACGAGCTCGGAGCTGAGCTGCGGGTTTGTGATGGGCTGATGTTGAAGCCATTAGCAAATAATTTCAGCGAAATTTTTATTCAGCATTGTTGTGCTCTGACACACACACACACACACACACACACACACACATAGATACACACACCCATACACTCGCACACACACACAGACAAATACCGTCAGGATAATTTCATTGAAATTTGAGTCGTCAAAAAGGAGCAGCAACGAGGCAAAATGTACAAAAAGGACGCCGTGCAGATGCCTTGCGCTTTTCGTTGTTGTGCGCTACGGGCGCGCCATTATAACAACAAACAATGCAGACAGCAGCAGCAGCAGCATGGCAGGAGCAGGGGGCAGCAATGGCTGTGGCAACGACTGTGGCTATGGCAGTATCAAGAGCTGTGAAAACGCTGTGTTTGTTGCCCCCGCAGAACTTGAACGCTGCGGGTTTTTATTATAATTTAACTGCGGTCGTTTTGCTCATTTCTTTTTCATCGTACTCTCCATTACACGCCACGCCCACTTTTTTATTTAGGGGTCCAAAAACGCAGTGTTGGGGAGTGGGAGTACAATTATATCAGCAGTACTCAGACTTAATGTCCTGCGACATTTTTACAACATAATCTGCAATCTTTGCGCTCTTAATCCTCTTCCTTTCCCTCCTTTGTGTCAACAAGGGTCAACGCGACGCAGCCTTCGTCGTCATCGGCTTAAATGCCAAATGGTTTTCCTTTTCTTTTCTACTTTTTGTATTTGTTGGGCGTGGCACAGGAAGTGCAGCCAGAAGCTGAAGATGACATCTGCAATGGGAACTACCTGTTCCTACCTAAAAACAATCGCATAAAACAAAAGTGCAAAATCAAGTAAGATAGCAATACTAGAAGACCTGGCAAAGAAAGAGAGAACAAGAGGAAACATTCAGGGGGAATTTCTAAATAAACTTGTTTGTTTATTTACTAAGCTTAAAGTTTATTTTTCGTTTCATATGGTTGTCGCCTTTGTTGTGCTTGCACAGTAGCAATAACATAAATTCTGCTCGGTGGCAAGTAATTTCAATAAACAATTGTTAACTGTGAGCAAATGGAGCTGGAAACATGGCAGATATGGTATTATATTGATAGCACAGCAAGTAGGCACGGGCTGGCTCAGGAATTGTCTGATGACCAGATTCATCTTCAATGTCATTCGATGGACGGCAGTCTTGATAAGAGTTGCATAACTTAATAAACGACCTTGAAATGTGTAATTGATATCATCGCGAAACAATTGATACCGATATATGAAGCAAACAAAATAAAATAAAAATTAGTTTTTTTAAAATACTTTAATCATAATTTTTTAAGATGCAATTGATTTAGAAATAAATATAGTTAGAGTACATTTTGATGTATCAAATATATTAATCGGTATGATTGTATTGATTCTTTATCTAATAACTAGAATTTCACTTAAATTTTACTGCTCCATTATTTTTAATAGTATAATATTATCAAATGTGTATGTTACTCATAAGTTTACTTAGATAATACTTGTACTCTATTTATACTATTTCAACATTTTTAAAGCTGTCATTAAATAGTTTCAATCAATCTTCATATGAATACTATTCCTCTTACTTGCTTAAAATGAATATTCGCTTAAATGTAAATTATTTCAATTTATCTTTCTTCTCGATATGTAATATTTCAAAATTGAAGCTTCAACTTGTAATCTACAGTGATATAGTTACTAGTAGCTATATTAATTTCATTTTTGATTTAATTTTACTTATGTGATATACAAATATTACATAGGCCTGATATTTTAAAATATTTGTGAATTAATTTCAAGTGTTATAGGACTAACATTTAATTATAAAACCGAAGTATTAAGGCAGGAATTACGTATATGATCATTTTAAACAATTGGTATAACATTAAAGGATTTGTTATTTAGTATATATATATAGAAATATAATGAGTCCAACACATTTTCTAAAAAAATAAGGTACTTACAAAATAATTTATTTAAGTTGTTCTAGCTTAAATATTACCAGCCTTAATGTATGACATAAGTTTTGCGTGATTTGTACCTTATTGTTTGCTTCATGCTTATCATGACATGAGTTGACGTCATGCTGAAGTGAAAACCACAAAATGTATGCTAAAAATTTGCATACAAGTTACTAGGATTACATGGTGCAACACAACGCAACGCAACGGAGGAAGAATATAGCTCAAGGCATTTGCTTTGTTCGGCTCCTGTTGCTTTAGCTCATAATCCGCTCAACTGTCGACTGTGTCTAGCCCTTTTATCCTGTCAGGCTGAGGGATAAATTAGAGCAACCTGCTCGATGGCTGGCTGCCTGACTGCCTCACAGTCGTCTTGTGGATATCCTGGCCGGGATCCGGGGAATGTTTTCGTTGGATTTTACGCCTAATGCCCACTAATGACTACAAATATTTGTTCAGTGCTTGTGTCCATTTCAGAGGATTTGCATTGTCTACGACTGTTCGAGACTGAGTCATCGGCGATTGTCTAAATTTAAAAGCACTGCCAGAAATAGATGCAGAAGCATAGAAGCATTAGACAGGTCTCAGGTCTGCACGCAATCAATTGTCACATTCGACAGCATATTTTGAGCCATGTCCATGGCTATATTTATATTCGTGGCATCTATTTATATACACCACTAACTGATGGTTGATGGTTGGGTAAACTCAAAAATTATTAACAAAATATCGAAATGTGTTAGCTGACGTAAAACTGGACATAGCACTAATGGCTATAGCATTTATGTATACTACTAAACTATCTCTTGGCTAGAAAATTAATCGAAGTGCAATAAATAATGGCTAAAATAATTAATCGGTTCTGAAATATGTGAATAGTATAAGTTATCGAAGTGCAACTTTAGAAGACACTGAAGTTCATTCAATAGTTATATGCTAAAGCCACATTATTTAAATATTCAATTGACTCTTAGATATAGGAATAGTATTCGTAAGAAGATTGATTAAAAATATTAAAGATCTTATGATAGCATTAAAAATGTTGAAATAGTTTAAATAGACTAAAAGTATTATTTAAGTAAACTTATGAGTAACATACAGATTTGATGATACTATTAAAAAGATTGGAGCAGTAAATTTAAGTGAATCATTATATTGTACATTTAAAAAACGATCGATTAAATGAAAGCATGTTAAAGATATTTATTTCATAATATGAAATAATTGACAAAGTAATTTGTTAGTTAAGATTACAGTTGTTATTCAATGCTCTTTTCTCTAGTTTTTAGATGAAGAATCAATACAAACATAAGAATCGAACTTAACCACACAATTGGAATCAACTAAACCACATGATCATTTTAGTAAGAAATGCTAAATTTGCAATAAGGGAATAATACATTTTTAAATATATTTTCTTCTAGTAAAAGTAGCAAAAGAACAATATCTTTTGTTCCAAACTAGATAGAGTAGTATAGTCTTTATTTTCATGTCAAAATGAATTGTTTTACATATTTAGCAGGACTTTTAGTAGGATATGACGGCTTACAGCTTTGGGTAATGTAATCAGATCCTTTGGTTACATAGCATTCCCTGCGGCAAGAAGCTGTCGATCACTTGTTTACGTTCCTGCTGTGTGCTTAGGGTATTCTATAGAGTATATATGTACATATAGCCATATAGCATGCCCAACTATAGATATCCATGAAGCGCATCTATAGGTTTTACACGACACGGCACGCAACGACATGCAACCTCAGGCAACTGTCACATCAAAAGCGCGCACATTTACAACGCCCCGATAATTGGTGCTGGGAACTGGGGGACGCCTCCGTTTACAGTAATTCTCGTTAAAGCAGAAAGCAGAATAAAAATACAAAAAACTGAGAGACGAACGAAAAAAAAAAGCAAACGAAAGTGGTAACTAAACAAATGAGCGAAAGTACGACGAAATGAACTTGTCATAATTATTTGACAGTTGGGATAAGTGTGACGATGATGATTGTGGCGATGATGATGATGAGGATGAATCCTGTGGCATTCTTGGAAGCAACGCGCGGCACTTTGGCCCCGAAATTGATGTAAAACATTTTGTTGCATGCCCCATGAATGGAGTTCCCCATCGGCACTTTGATTTCGCAGTGTCGTTGCGCGGGTTGACGGGGGTCAAGTGGGGCGCGCAGCCTGTGAAAACAAAACGATCTTCGGGGTTGTGCCTCATTTCCGGTTCAATCAAGTGGGGCAACTGCGACTCCTGCTCCCGCTCCCGCCTTTGGGTTTACTTAGGTGTGGCTGTTGTCAGTCAAAGACAGAGCAGCTGCTATTGCAACCCGTTTCTTCCCCCCTACCTCAACCCCTTCCTTGGATTCTTCCTTTGCCTTCCAATTAAGCGGCTCGCAACTTTTCAAGACAAATTTGTCGGCAATCAGCGTGCGACCTTTGACTTGCCACGGATTCCGTTGCTCGTTAGCAGTCGTGACAGTTTTACTTAAATGTTTTTTTTTTGGTAGGTTTTCCATTTTCTTTCAGAGTTGTTTTTTCATAATTTTTACCACGAAATGGCCGCCGATGTCTGTCCGTCCCTAGCGTCGCATCGCATCGCACATAAAATATCAAATTTCGTGCTGCACATTTTCTTTAGGCTTTTCAGTTTTGCGCTTGGGAAAAACTGCATCGAGTGCCGCACAATTGGCAGCCAAAATGCCAACAACAAATCATTCAGAATTTTCGCCCATTGATTGGCGATGCGGCAATACGAAATTCGATAGTTATCCTACCCTCAGAGATCGGAGTTCGCTCTCTACATAGAGCTGAGCTGAAGAGCTCACCTGTTCCATTCCAACATCGAACTGGCTCCATCAACAGTTGGTTTTGGGTTTATTTTTTTCTATGTTTTCCTTTTTTGGGACACTCGCATTTGTAATGGGATATCCTCTGAAATGAACCTCGACAAACGGCCTTGCGGATTTTAGTAATTAAGTCTAACGGAAATAATCAACTATTTCTGCATCTATTTTTACTATATTTATTTCGTTTTCTATGTTGTTATAGACTTGCACATGCATCCATATGTTGTAGAAGTTGTTGTGGCAATCATTGAAAGAGTAGCACACACAGCCAGAGTTAATGTTAATGTGGCCAAGGTCTGTGCTGAAACCGATCCGTAGAGCGTTAGGGCTGCCTCGAGTAATTGATAGCAACCATTGTGGTATTGAGTTGCCCCCTCTGCCTCACCGTGAATCAAGTTGGCACAGTTTGTGCTGCTTAACTTTAAGTTCTAATAAAGAAATAATGTTAAAATTTAAAGCCATTGACCAAAGATGGTTTTTTGCTGCACAATCATTTTATTTTTATGTATTTTAAACTAGCAATTTAATTTTGATGACTGTCTAGGTCATCCACAATTATTAAATCTCAAAATAAAATTCATGCATTTCACGATCAAATTTATATAACATCGTATATTTATAACATTTTTATTTGTATTATACATTTTAAGATTTTAAGATTAAAGATTTAGTTTACAAAATTCTTAAAGATATTCAAAATGCTTTAAAAATTGATGAGCAATCAAAAGTTATTTTTTCTACTATTTTATTTTTAAGAAGAGCGAAAAAATTAAACTAAATTTGAATCTTAAATTTTAAGGCCTAACACTACATATCAATTAATATTATATATCTTTGAAGTGATTTCATGAAATACTTCAAATTTCGAGCGAGCAATCGAATTTGCGAAGAAAGTCGAATATGTAATATTTATAAGTAATATCACCCTTATCTTCATCTTTAATAATAATTTATTACGCACGTTCAAACTATGTATTTTGCAATTTTTCTCGCATTTTTCCCATAATTTTCTTAAATTGTAAAACTTTATTCGTAACTCTGCGCAGTTGATTAGCCTAAGGGTGTTACATCGAAAGGGTTAGCAGTCTATTATAATAAAAGGGTTGTTTTTGACCCTAACTAGCATTTTTAATTAGCAAACAAAGAATCCGATTTCTTGCAATAATTTTTGACATCTTGTTTTTTTGTCCCAAAAACGAAGTCGATTGTGGAAATAAGTGAACCTTGACCGGGACATCTTGAGAATAGGTCAACATTGTTGTTTAATTAGAGGACAATAGCTGTCAATAGCTTGTCGAGTGCTGCGTCTGATCAGCGCACCAAGGAGTCAAAGGTTCGCTGCTAATTGCAAATGACGCGACGCGATGCGAGGCGAGGCGAGGCGATGTGACTAAGGGGAGGTTGAATCCTGCGACTGCGACTCCTAGGGAAGATTTCAATCTAGCGCCAGCTGTGAGCTGTAGCTGCTAAAAAATCATATCTCACTCAATCTTAATGACTACTTAAAGCGACACGAGTGGTGCGATGATGACGATGCGGTGGTGTGGCGGTGTTACCCCCGCCCGACCCCAGGGGGAAGTTACACTTGAGGCAGCTGTTGGCACTTGGACTTTAATTTATGCCCAGGGGTGCCATCTATAAAAACCTCAACATTAATAAGTGTTAATAATTGTGCGTTGTGTGTATGTGTGTGTGTGTTTGAGCCTGTTTTCGAGCCGTCACGCCCAACCGCCCATTCGCTTAGCCATCCAAGCGTTCCTATGTTGGGCTACAATTTCACTTCACTTTCGCGAAAGTCAGTTGAGGGCCAAGTTGGCTGTTTGACTGGAGTTGGAGTTGGTTGTTGGTTGTGGGTTGTTGGAAAGGCCGACCAGACGAGCGTAACATGGTTAGGGTTTAATATTACCACACAGCATCCGTATACGCATCCGCAACAGCATCATTCCTCCCACACTCTTCCCCCTTGGGATGGCGTTGGGAAGAGGGCGGCGTTCAATGATTTGTTGTTGTAACTTTACAAATTCAATTTGTCAGCGATGCCTGGGCAACAAGCCCAACCCCCAGTTGAGGGGTTGTTCTTTTTCCAGCCTCTTCTCCTGTCGTCTATTCGGTTTGAGTTTTTCTTTTTTATACTCAAATTAAATTTCATAGGCCTAGCAACGCCAAAGAACAATGAAAACATATGCTGCATACTTGCGGGCGTATCAACGTGACGCGACGCGACGGGGGCTGCATTTGATTAGAGCTCGACGAGGCGTGAGTATTTAATTTGTTGTTGCTCTTCATATTAATACCGTTGTCGTTGTTGCACGCTTGACACGCGCAAGTTGAGAGCGCATAATTAAATTAATTAGCGAGTCGTTCCCACAGGTAAAACAAGTCGCACGGCGATAATGCTATAAATATGTCTATGACTTTACAATTAAATACCCTGTACAAGCTTTATAAAATGTAAATAAACTTGTTTATTGCCAGTGCTCATTAATCTGAAATCAAACAGAATGTGATAAAATAAATAATTTTAATATATATAATAAATTTATAATACATTTAATAGGTGACTGCGCTATGATAAATCGATTCAGATTATTTAAAAGACACAACTCAAGGTTTTTATTCTAGGCTTTTGAATATAGATTTTGCCGAAGACACCTTCACTCACATCCTTAGCACCTTTCATATTTAATAATAACAAAATAGATGGAAGGATTTTTGTGCATAAATAAATAACTTAAACATATTTTTGAGATGCTAGGCAGTTTAAAACAAAAATAGTGTAAACATTTAACTATGATACAACGTTCTGTTTAAACGTGAAGTGATCGTGTTATATAAATTAAGCTGTTCAATAAATCAGAACTTATTACAGAACTTATTACAAATTTAATGTGTTAGTCTGCAGATTCCTGTATTTGTATAATAATAGCCCAAAGTGAACTTCTTTGGTGTGCATATTACTGTTTTCTTCAACTTTCTACAAATTTCATTCCCTGCTTGTTATACCCCTTTGGCCCTCTCTTCGCACACGGTATTTCAACCTGCTTAGGCTGTCTTTCTACTCCATCCACCTTTCGCATTATCAGCAATTGTGCTCATCGGGTTTTGATGCTTACACCAAGTGACAGCTGACACACTTCGCTGCCGACTCAGGCTCAACGTGGGTGGCAGGTTGTCCCGGTTGTCCGGGCTTCAACTTTAACTTGCGGGTGGCGTGGCATGTCCGTGCCCCATGTGCCTGTTGTACGGGGCTCTTAATAGCCGGCTTTTTAATGAAAATTCCTGGCCAATGTTTGTTTTTCTGAGGTCACCATGGCAATGCAGCAGAAGCAAAGCAAAGCAAAAAAAAGAAGAATCAATCCACTCTTCACCCTCTCGCATGCGGCAAAGGCGGCAAATGCAGTTGCCAGTTGCGAGTTGCCATCGGCGCGTGCCTCGAGCACAAACACGGGTTCCGCATAATTTTCAGCGGAATGAAAGCATAAACGAGGCGTTCCGTGGCTACCCCGGGTGGTCAGCCAGCGACAACAGTTGAAACCGAGAGACTTCGTTCCAAGACTCAGCAAATCGCCCTGATTCCCCGACAAGTGTGGAGAAGTCCCGTTGATAGAGCGCAAATGTAATTTCTGGCTTGGTTTATTTTCGGTTTCGTCTACAACACACAAGTCGAATTCTTTGTTTTCTTCATTTAGCATTTTTGATTCATAAAAACTTTATTTAATGATGTCCAATTCAAGAGTCAGAGTCACACAGTAGTGGGTTCAGCATTTTATTTTTATGGCATATTAGGTTATCCGATTTTTTATGCTTTGTAATCATAAAAGAAAATAGTCGTTTCTAATAATTTCAATGTTACTAAGACGCAGTTGGAGATGAAATTTTTATTGGGATCAGACAAGAGTTCATTCTTAACATACATATTCTGCTATTAAATTGTAATTCTATTTTGAATGATTCAATTTACAAAAAATGGAATAAATTATATTATTTGTTTTTTTTTTTTTAAATGCAGTAAGGATTAGAAGTTGTTATAAACATAAAATGACATAAAATCTTGCTGCAGTCAAGTCTTAGTTGCTTTGATAGATCAATTGGTATATTTTGTAAGCTCTGTTATATTTGAAATGTAGTAGTACATATATCGTTATATCAAATACAGTATATTTCAGTATTTTTAAATATCATATACATATATATTTTTCTAATTGATATTTTTTCTTCAATTGAAGATTGGCAGCGGGTATCTCACATTCGAGCACACTCTGTAGCTGCTACTTTTTTTCTTGATTGTATGGATATTATTATTATAATTATATTATTTTGCAATTTAAATAATCTGCAAAGTTTATTCCCAAAACATTCCCAACTAAAATGCTTTAAAAAACCTATACAAAAAATATATCAATAAAAATTGCAATTTTCTAAAAGTATTTCATATATTAAAAATAATAACATATCTGAGAAGGTTTCTGTTAATCTTCTTAAAGACATTTCAATTATCCGTTATAAGTCCAATAAAAAAACTAGCAAATTCTCTGTGTGGAATGCTTGTATTTTAATTATTCAGCACTCAGCATTGAAATGCCTCTAAGTTTCAAGATTTTACTTTGTGTAAGCATCTTAAGTTCCTTTCCTTCCTTGGTTCTTGGTCTACATATTTGCTGCTACATATTTTGTAAAATAAATGTTGTGGTCAGTGCAATTTGTATTTGCGAAGCGCATGTCTCAGCGGTTTCTATGCAGTTCTAGAAATTAGCATAGCATAATAATATTCTATTCGACTTCGAGTCAGTTGAAGTGCGAATGAATTGGTTGTGTGAGTGCTTCAAGTGTTTTGTTGCTCATGTGGCGATAAGTATCAGCTTGAAATGCCTTTCACACAACGAATCAGACCTTTGGCATGCGCTGACATCGGCATTTATATGGTATTATAGTAGAGCCATCCGAATGCGAGTATCAGCTAAATAAGACTTGACCCAATTGTAGGCCAAGCTGTGTGTTGCATGACGCATCCTAAGGTTGTTGTTCCTTGCCTTCTTCGTTTTTTTTGCAGTCTTTGTTCGTTTTGTTTTTTGGCAACTTTGCGAGTGTTGCGCTTACAAGACAAGCAACAAGCAACAACCAACAAGCGGCAACAAATGACAACAACACAACAAGGACAACAACATCAATTGGTTTTGCTGTTGTCTGGAGGAGAGCTTTAGAGCCTTATCTAGATGCTGGTGCTGCGAGCTAACTTCAGATCAAGTTGTAAAAATGCGCGCGATTATCGTTGAACACGCATGACCACAATGCCAGAGAGAGTGCAAGTGAGACGGCATGAGAGTGTGGGAGAGGGAGAGGCTGAGCTCAGGTGTTGAACTCAGGGGGCAGCTTAAAATGGCGCCCGAAGCATGGACAAAACTATTTGCAGTTTTTCTGCACCTCGTGCACAGCATTAAATTAATACACTGCACTCGGGAGGTCCGGTCCGATCAAAACTGAACGTAAATCTTAAACACTTTGTGCATTTGCCTTTTTGCTCCCTCCTCAGTTCGAGCTCACGATCAGCACGTTCGTTCGCTCGCCAAGAGGACGACCAACGACCGGTCTCCCCTGACTCCATCTCCAACTCCAACTCCAAGTCCAAATAAATGCGCGAGACTCAGCAACATGCAACATGCAGGCAACAAACGGGGCAACAAGCAACCGGGTCCAGCTTCAACAAAAATATCTGCAAATGCAGCAAATTGTGTGCAGATTTGTTTACAGACAGTCGAGCACTTGGAATGGCACAAAAAACCAAAAAAACTGAACAGAACAGAACAGAACGACAGTTCGCCAAGGAATTGTTGTGAGAGAGAGAGAGAGAGAGAGAGAGAGAGAGAGAGAGAGAGAGAGGAGATCGGGCAGATGATGGGCAGACAGTAGAAAGATCGCGCTTTTGGACGGGCTGCTGATCGCGCGTAGATATAATTGACGACATGTTGTCTCACGATCGTGCTAAAGCGATTAAAGGCATATTTAATGCCCCCCATGCATTTTCAGCTGCATCAGCATATTGACCCCCATGGGTCATTAATGGGTTAACATTGGACTTCTATCTCTCTCTCTCTCGCTCTTTGCTGTGTGCCGAAAGTGTGTCATGCACTTCCGCCAAACAAATTACGGAATTGCTTGCACAATTTCACATGTAAATCGCATTTGTTAATTGCAACTGGCCACAGCAATTGTGTAATTGTGTATGTTACTTGCAAATTCGCTCAAATTGATTTTCGCAAAATACAAAATTCAAATTATTTTCAAATTCAACGTGTTCGATAAATGTTTAATTCAACAGTACAATCGGATTTTCATATTTCCTAACAATTTCTGAATTGATTTTCAATTCCATTTAAAAAATTCGAAGATTGAAAAATAATTTTACTAGAAAATGAAATGAATGAAAAATATTTATACAATTTAACGAGAACTAGTTGTTCTGGGAACTAATTTATGTATTAGTTACGGTTCAATCAATTTACTCACAAATATTTAAGTTGGTCAAGATTTTATATGTTTATTTTTGCTTCGAATTTGGTCTACGAAATTTACACAATTGATTTTCTGGGAAATTCTAATGTATTTATTGATATATGATGCAATGAATGCAAAAGTTATTTTATTTGTAAATTTATTGTTAATGTTAGAGGTGTCATAACACAAAATAAACATTTAGTTGGATTAATAATTATGTTAATAATAATGAAATATAAAAAAATTATTTAACATGTAAGAAAGTTACAGTCGAGTGTTACAGTAGTTACAGTAGATTCCGGTTATCGCGACTTTCAAGGGCCGACGATTTTACGTCGTTATACCCGGAAGACGCACTAACCGAAAGGAGCAAAACAAATTTTTGTTTTGTTTTTTTTTTTATGGTTGCCATGTTCGTAATAGGGCTTTAAGATAAAACAAATTAATTTTTAAACAAAACATCCTTAGCATAAGCTAAGGCGTCAGCTAAAACTAACAGAGAGTAGTGAGAATACAAGAACCTTTCTGTCGCTCCTACAAACACAAGGAAGAGTGCCGATCACTGTTAAATACATACATTTCTAACAGCGTCGTTTGATGCTTAAATTTTTTGGCATTATTTCGCTGATTTTTTTTTATTTTCGTCGCAATATCCGGTTGAATTCTGAAAAATTTCGTCGGTATAAGCGGTTAGTCGCTAAAAGCGGAGACGTTCTAAGCGGAGGCCCTTTCATATAAGTTTGTATGGGGACCAACCAAGCCATCGAGTTTTCGTCGCAATAACCGGTCGGACACAATAAGCGGAGTCGTTATAACCGGATTCTACTGTATACCAAAAATACTAAAATACTAAAAATATACCAAATTGTATATTTGGTATATCGATATAGTACCATATTCAAAATATATCATAGACTGCCCAATATACCAGATTGTCGGCCGAAGCAACTCAGACCCCTAGTATGTAAGTAATAACTTCCATAATCACAATTACTATAGTATTTATTGTATATACCAAAATTCGCAACTCTAGCTTTAAAATTACGCTTGTTATTCGATTTTGATTTGTGGGGCGGAAGGAGGCGTGACAAAAATTTGAATCAAACTTGATCTGCGTGCAAACATAACAAATGCTGTCGAACAATTATAGCTCTATCTCTTATAGTCTCTAAGATCCAGTGTTTCATACTGCCGGACGGACAGACGGACATGGCTAGATCGTCTCGGCTGTTGACGCTGATCAATAACATATAAACTTTATAGGGTTGGATATGCCTCCTTCTATCTGTTACATAGATTTCCTGCTGGCATAAAGTTATAATACCCTTCTACCCTATGGGTAGCGGGTATAAAAATAGGGAATTTAATACAATTTAGTTAAATTCCTTTTATATTTTTCAAATATATTCTTATACATTACAAGTTTCATAAATACTGCGATTAGAATTACTTAATTAATTAATTTGACGGCAATTAATTTGCTTTTTTAGGAATACACACTTTTAAAAATACTTTAATTTTAAACGTTTCCCACACATTGTGACGATATTTGAATTAATTGAATGAATATCGTTTTGCAAGCATAAACTTGCCCTTGATAAAACTAAGTAAAACTAAAAGCTCAATTAAAACCTAAATTGAAACTAGCATAAATATTTAAAGTTAGTTTCGATGCAGCATATTGCAACACATTGTGTGTAGTGTGTACTGATTAAATTTCATTAGAAGGAGAATAGAACCCTCTCATTACCTCCCCCCTGGAAGCCACAATTCGATTGCGTCGCCTTTTGTTTTGGCAGGTGGCGAGTGGCGTCTGAAAGTGCAGCAGTTATGAGGTTTATTAGTAAGAATTCCAGTGCATATGAATCGTTGTTTTATTTATTGTCTACATATGTACATATTGATATATCTCGTATTGTTCCTGTTGTTGTTAGTGTTGTTGAATTACGAGCCTGCTTTGTTTATTTGAAATTGTATATGGACGATAAGACAAAGCTAAGAATTGAACGTTTATTTAGACGTTTTCACAAAATTAAGCCGTAAATAAATAAATTGCTTTACAAAATGTTTATGACTGTAACTGCCTGCCTACATATGATATGTAGTTGTACATTTGTAAAGTTTATACTTGTATTTTTGTATGTAATAACTAGCCAAGGGAATTTATTTAATTTATGGGAAAAGCTCGTACAATATTACAACACCTGGTTGGCATTTTAAACCGGCTCACATATGGTTAGTTGTAAATAAAAGCATTCAATTAAATGCAGCAAATTAATTGCAGAATACACTATTTATTTCAAAGTTCATTTAAACATTTTGTCAGCTTGTTTTATTGTTGATTAGTCAGACACCTCTTATCAAAAATTTGTTGTGCGTAATTCACATTGTACTTTATATCTTCGTTATTATTATTAGGAAATTTTGAGTTTACAGTTTTATATATGGCAAATAAGCTTATATAGAATAAATTCATGTAAAGTATTTCACTGAAATTAAATTTTAGTTTCAATTAAGCTTTACTTTGAAACATCAGATATGATAAATATTTATTCATTTTAATGAAATCGAATAGTGAGAGGAGATATGAAATGAAATATTTTTACTAATGTTGCGAATGCGCTCGTTAATATTATTTAAAGTCGGCATTCTGTAAAATAGCTGAAATATACATTTCACACTTCAACTTATCTGGAAAGTTTGAAAGTTTTACGACGCCTACATTAATTTTATACAATTCAATTAAAATTAGTAAATTAATTCGATTCATATTGAATGGCTATAAAAAGATATTTGAATCACGTGTCTGATTGCTTCGAAAATTAGCAAAAATACTCGATTTGTAACACGTAATTTTTTGTTGGATAGAATAGCTAAGCACCCGCATAACAAATTTTCGAATTAATTTATTGAGAGTAAACGGGCCATTTAGATGCATTTGTGATCTATAAATTAGATAGTAGATCTAGTTATACAACTGTTCAACTGATATTTTTTGCTTTGATGCTCTTTGTTTAACATCTTGTTTATGCTGTAGTGGGGAAAGTGAAATATGCGTAGAGACAATGATTAAATGCTAGACAGAAACTGACAGATAAGATCTATAGAGATCCGGGTGTTCACATTTAAATTGCGGCGTTTTGAATTTCGGCACCGCACGGCAGTTTGATTATTGATTTTGATAATTGAACTAATTAAAATTCAACAGATTAAAGTTTTTCCAATTTAATTTTATACCCAATTGATTCACGCATATTAAAGCACACACTTTTGATTGACAATCGTCTTTGTTTTATTTTGCGCCCGCATACAAGAAAAGTTGAGAGAAAAACCCACCCTGACTCGCTTTGGGGGCGGAGCCAAAAACACACCATTGTGAGTGGATTCGAGTGAGTGAAACGACAGACAGCTGTTGACAGACAAATGCTACACTGCTCACACGCACACAGGCACACACTAACGCCAGCGGCGCACTCAAAAACTCGTTTCGAGCAGCGTCGCGACGTCGTTGCGTCGTCACTTTGGGCTCATCCAATGCCGAGATTTTCACTCAGAACACGAACACAACGTATTCAGTGCACTCGACTGCTACCCGAGATAGATGTTTCAGTCCACTCGAGCTACTCAAAGCGGTCGCTACATCTAACGGAGCTCGTTGCAACTTTAAGAAAACTGTTTTTTGTGACTTTCTTACAAGAAATAATACGCGTGTGCATGTGAGTGTGTGTGTTTTTACAACGTTTATCAAATGACAACGCATTAAATAACAAAACATCTCTTGGGACTGAGCAGAAATCAAGTGATATTACGTAGTTTATAAATCCTGTTTGCAAAAATGGTCACCCTAATGCCATATAACTATGCTGCGCCCCGTTGCGGATTAATTGATAAAATGATCGAGCCAAAGGTAATAAAAAAATGTAAACATTGCAACAGTCACATTTTAGTTTAAGCGAAGCTTTAAAAGTGACGCGGTTTATTGTTTAGTTTCTCAGAAGACTCTACGAATCTTCAACATCACTTCGCTTGTGGCTTTTTGCCGTCGGTTAGCGTTGTTGTTATTGTAGCTGGCGATTTTTGTGGTTTGTTTTTTGTGTGGCTTCATCGCATCTCATTGCGGAGAAGTTGCTTATTGGTTAAGGAAAATGTGGCAAAAGGAAGACCAAGCAACCTATCAGCCTATAAATTTCGATTTGATTTAACACCCAACTAATCCTAGGAATTATTGCCATGATCTCGATCTATCGATATAATATTATTAGCATAAACTATAGACGCATTTATTTGAAATTTAAATAAATTGCGCAAATGGTTGGCATAATAAATAAAGTATGCAAATCAGAAATTAGTCAAATTTGTAGACTATTGTCAAATGAAAGAAACAATTATTAACAACACAATTTAAATCCCAAATTAATCATAATATTGTCATAAACAAGTCATATTCCATTTGACCAGGCTAGACAAATTAATTTGATGTCAAAACTCACTTTGAATGTCAACCGCAAAGTTTGCTTAAAAAATAATCAATAATATGTAAAATGTATGTATATTCATTGTTTTTCACACTGATTACATGTTAAAATCGAATTTAAAGTTACATATATTGAAAATCGTTTAATTTGCTTTCCATTAATTTGCGTTTTTGACAATCACTTGTAGATATTTTATTAAAGCGACTTGCAATATTTATGGTATGCTGATCTTAATCTTAGTCATGCTCCAATTTGTATAAAAGATAGCGTTTGCTCGCACAACATATCAACAGTTTTATAGGGTAACATGGGGCGAGACTGCAAATCGCAGTTAAATGTGCAGCTTGTGGCATTTAATGGTGCCCCAGGCCACAAATGAAATAGCGACATTTTTTTTTATGGATCTCTCTGCACTTGGCTTAAAACAAAGTCGAGAGAATTTTGTTAAGCCGTCACGTCACGTCACGAACTCGTTGCCCCTTCGCGTGTATGCGATGGAGGCAATTGGTTTTAAGGCGAAATATTAATAGAGCATAAATTACAGGCGTATGTGAAGTTGAGGGACTCTTAGTGGTCGGAAAACCCTTTTGCACTCTGTGGCTCTGGGGTCAATTTTATGACAATTTAAGGAGCTCGCTGCCCTGGCTCAAGACTCGGGGACTCAAGTCGGCATTAATCACATTTTAATTAAGTTTAAGCCGTAATCGTAAAAATTAACACGCCATAATTCAACTGCGACAATGCGCTGCATGTAATTTATGTGCCACTTGGCTAAAAGAAAAGAAAAGAAATGAAGGAAAGAAAGACTGCGTCCCCGTCCCCGTCCCCGCCTCCGCCTCTGTGTCCCTATCAGAGTTGCATGCCCCTCCGGTTCAACTGTTGCACTGAGCCACTGAGCAAGCAGTCAAAATATTGATTATGGCTGCAGCGATTGACACTTGGCGATTGTCGATTGTCCCACGTAATTAACGTGCTAAAGTGTTAAGGCGCATAGGTTGTGGCTCCTAACTCCCTCCGTCTCGCTCTCCCTCATCGGCAACCCCACCCAAAATACAGAGACAGAACAACAAAAAAAAAACGAAAAGAAACAAAAGACAACAAACAAATGACAACAACGAGAGGGAGCTACAAATTTTTGTTGTTTATTTCGATGCTTATCGGCAAGGGGCTTAGGGTCCAGCTACAGAGACTTCAGCTTCAGTCTTTAGAGATTTCAGAGAGGTCCATACCAGGCGGGCAAGTTAATAAAAAATTTGTCGCCGTCTTCGACTTGTCTTTTGTTGCTTGTGTTTGTGTGTTTGTGGGTTTGTGTGTGTCTGTTTTAATCTTCTTCTAAAGCAGCCAAGAGAGACAAAAGATTACGATCACAGGAATTTCGTTAAAGATGCTCAAAACAGGTCTTTATATTGTATATATTGTATCTCTCTCACATGATGAGGAGGCCCAGCATCTACAGCATCTCCCCATTCCTGCATCCCTCCCCTCCCCTCACCCCTTTCGATCTTCAGCTGCAGCTCCTCCTGCTTGTCTGTGTGTTAATGTTTACGTTGTCAACTTGTGCCATAAATTAGTTTAGTAAAAGGTTGCGTTGCATTGCGTTTTGCATTCGTGTATCAGATTCAGTTGCAACCCCAAGCCAGTCAGTCAGCTCCGTGCAACACGCAAAGCGCAGCTTCTCCTCTGCCTGCTTGCCCCATGGCTCCCATCGCCAAGCTAGCAGCTGCAGCGCGTCATTAAACGCTACCGTTGAAAGTCGCGCTGAAAACAAATTTGCCAAAAATACAAAAGAAATGAGCACACAAATTTGCTAAATAAATACCAACAAAATTATGATGGACACTGTGCGTGTGTTCATGTGCGTGTTGTGTGGCCACAGCAACTGGAGCTCGGAGCTCGAAGCTGCTCCCCCAAAATGCGGCTCACGAATGCCATGTCAAAGTCAGGTATATTATAAATTCCAGCAGCCTTTTGCCTGCTGTAGGTTACCAATCACATCGCGATCTTGGCCAGCTTCCAACTTTCTTGCTCTTTGGCTTCCGTTGCATTTCCTAAAGCACTTCCTGAGTCTTAACTGCTAACGCATTTATTAAAGTGTCCTGTTAATTAGATTAGATTTATTCTGGATTTGTTGAAGGAATAACTTTCTTTATAATATTATTTTCTTCTAAAATATTATGAAATACAATAGCCGAGTGAACTAGGTAAATTTAGAAAAAGTTTAAGAGCTTTGCTAAAAAATATAATTTTTAAAGAATCAGTTGACAGCACTAAATATATAAAAATGTATAAATATTTAACAATATTGAGAACATCGGCAATAGCAATTTTTTTAATGACAGCCTAGACAACTGAGGTAACATCTCACAAATAAAATAGAATTTGGCAATTTTGCAATTGACAAGGAGATTTCTGATTTTCTTAATGATAATTAAGATTGATTTTCAAATTTCAAAATAATATATTTACTCTTCAAATATTTTCGGAATTATTTTAGTGTTTACCCCTTTTTAAACTTCAACTACAATATAACTTCTCTCTAAACTTAAGCCTTGTCACTTGAGATTAACATCTTGCTATTAATGATTTCCAATAGATCAATTCATCTTTACCCCGTCTCAATTAGCTTGAAACTTCTATCAACAGCTTAGCTTGACTTCACCTTCGCTTCACTTCTGATTCTATCGTTAAGTTCTTTGTTTCTTCTACCTCTCTTCGACTCCACCGCGTCTTGGGGCCACCTGCTGTGTGCACCCTCTGAGGCGCTGAGGCAGCGTCAATTTGTCGGACCTTCCCCCCAATTCCGTCCCGCTGTTTTTTGGGTTATATGGCGCCGTTATCTAGACCGTCAACCAGTCAACCCATCAACCCATCAACCCATCAACCCAGTCAAAAATTTTCCCACGCACGTTGAAATTGCTGTCGCAGCTTTTGCCAAATGCAAATTATGTAAAATGCGCTGTTTTCATTTTTATTTATTATTATTCTGTTTTATATCATTGCTGTTGCATTGCGTCGTCGCATAAAACCCCAAATAGAATGTCGGACACGCGGTGCCGAGTGGAGCACAAAAAGAAAAAGAAGGGGCAGTAAAATCGCCAACCTCAGCGGAACTCGGGCATTAAGACGAAATACGCTGAGGTGTTTGGGACGACGCCGATGTGCTTGCTTTGTTTATAAACAAATTCACTCATTTATATAATTCACAAGTGTATTTTGAGTCCTTGGATTTAAGAATATATCAAACTTTTAAGCATTTATTTTAATATAATTTCTCTTCTCTTATTTTTGCAGGTTAAACGTCCCAAAACAGAGCATTCGGATACACATGAACGCAATCGGTAAGCAGCCAGCCCCTATATCATACTATAGCTAGAGCGTATAGATCAAAGATTGTTCGACCAAATCACTTGAATTTTTCACACTTGCCACTTGCAACAAGTGTCCCTGAGTTCTTGACAAATTTTTCTGAATTTCTAGTCTTTTTTTCCATATTTAATTTTGCATGTGTTGTTGAGTCGCAACACATGCCTCTGTTGAGAATTGAAAAAAGGAACGGAATTCATGGAATTCATTTTGAACGTAAAGCGTAAAGTGTGTGAGAGCACTTAACACTTGCCACAGAACGCTGCATGCCTCAATGGTGGGCGAGTGCCATGCCCAAACTACTTAGAGGGGCTTAGTACGGCTTAACAGGCAGGTCTCAAAAAGAGAGGAGGAAATGGAGGAACGGAGAGCTCCTTATTAAATACATACATTTGATTTTTTATTCCTAATCTCATCGTTTTTCATCGTTTTCTCTTTAATCCTTAAATGTTCAACAAAATTTTGAATTAATGTTACCATTTTAGTGACATCATTCCACAACAAAGCATCTCAAATAATTCAATGAGATAATATAATATTATTTGTCTGCAGTGCACGCGTCGTTTTTCACACAATCTCCCTTCTTCCTCATATTTTGGGTCCAAGACTGTTTCCCCTTTCTGCTCTGGAGTGACATGAAAAATGTCCCCAGACTGTGGGTGTCAAATTCCTTAGGAAATTGGGCACTTCATTTACCTTTCCCGTTTTATTTCGATTCCGATGTCAAAATGAAGAATATAAATTATGAAAAATTACTACAAATTTGGTTGGAAGTCATAAAAATGAAAAAGTACGACAAAAGATGGGAGAAACTCTTTCCCACAGTGAGAGGGACAAAGCTGGGAACTAAATGGGTAAATAGTAGCAAACTTTAAATGGAAATTCAAGTTATTACACTAGAGAATAGAGAATAGGACACTTTAAGATAATTTGAAGATAACTTTAAAGACTCTATTTTAAAGTTTAATAAGATGAATATCTTATTCCTTATCCTTATTCAGATAATAGGTTGGTAACCCTATTTGATAAATCCATAAAATCTTATAACTAAGGTGAAATTTAGGGTTCTGATTAATTCCAATTTATAATTTCTTGTGTCTAAGTATAATATTATGTAGACAAGCTTATTCTTAAAACTAAAGTATGCCGTTTTAAAGTAGGAAATTTTTTTTGATAAATTACTGACACATACCATAAATGGATAGAGCTTCTCTCTTTCTCTCGCTCTCTCTCTTGCTCTCACTGCTACTTATGCAGTCTCACTCAATTTTACGCCCTCTTTCTCTCTGCCTCTCACTGACATACATATATCTGGTGTATATATATATATATATTTTAAAACAACTCCATTTAATTGCCGAGCCAAAGGATTGAATTACCAACGAGCTTGAGTCGACGATTTTCTTAATTTAATTGTTTTGATTTTTCGTTTGGTGATTTATTTGATTTCTTATTCAAGTTTGATTTTTATTGGGCTCTACGAAATTAGTCTACTTAATTTGTTTGGCAATTGCTGCTAGTTTCAAGTGAATAGCAACAACAACAATAACAACAAAACTTGTCGCCTCTTAAGAAATAAAAAGGCAACATTTGCTGCACACATGTCCAGGCAGCTCGGAGACTTTGTGATTTTTAATGGAAGAATGAACATTTAAGGGAATTGGGATCGGGACAAGAACGAGCCCCTCAAGTGGTTTTTGTAAAAAAGGAATTTCAAACGTTTTACTTTTCCTTTTTCCATTTTTATTTATGCGAGCCCAAAGAGCGTAGAAAAATATTTATAACACTTGACAAGATTTTTAGAGAGCGACTGCGACACACTTGACATTTGGTTCCAAAAGACGTCGAAGACGACGACGACGACGACGATGGCGACGTGCCGTTAATTTTATGGCTGTTTAAAGATTATTGGAAATTATTTTATGAGGCTGCTTAACGAGCAAAACGTTTATGTTTCCCCTCTCCACTTGCCCTGCTCCCACCACTTTTTCCTGATCATCTCCTGTTCTTTTTGCTCTGTCTTTTGTTTCCTTTGTTTACCGCCTTTGTGTTTGAACACTTGTTGTACTATTATGCTTATTAACAAGCGAGATTTGGTCTATTGCTCCAAGTCTATACTCAAGAAATATTAAAACGCTGTGCAGTATTTTTCCTTATAATTGGAGTACCAATAAGTTATAGGACTTATTGAGAATACTTGCACAATTAGAAGATTCCAATCTTCTACTATTGCTATGCGATTAGCTACATTTAATTTATAAATGTATATTTATATTTTCCTCTGTTGTAATAAATAATAATCAAATAGATTAATGTATCAATTAAAGTTAGGAAATGTGAAAAAATAGTTTATTTATATTATATTATTATATTTATAATATAGTATAGTGTCTATTGAACCTGGATACATTGGAAGTAAAATGAATAAATTGCAATTATTAAAAGTCAGCCCGTAACACTATAGGCAAAATAAATTATATCTAAACTACAAATACAAGACAGTAATTTAAACTAAAATGCATTATTTAATAATACTTTTAGTTAAGTATGTATTTTTGAACCAAAGATGATAGAGATATATAACCATTTGAAAACTATGAAACAAATTCACACAAATTTTAATTATAAATCAAAAATCATTGTCAAATGTAGAAGTTTAGTTGAATTAAAATGATTTAAAATTGAGAATATTATATTATATATCATTTCTACATATTCTATAATAAGAATAATATTAACATGGAAGATAAAAGTAATTACAAAGTATGTAGTAAAATTTAATATTAGAACATTATGTTAGACTTGGCTTGACTTTTATTATCTTATTTTATTCATTTTTTCTTAATGTTCTGCATCTTCGATAATGCGAATAATATTAATAGAAAAGATAAAAGTAATTAAAATAGTATAATTTAATACTGATAATAATTTACTAAAGTATATCATAGTCGACTAGAACATCATGTTAGACTTGACTTTTATTATCTTTCTTAAGTTGTTAGAAGTTTAACTATCAAAAGCAACGCTCACTCACCTGTCATTCTCCCTCTCTTTTTCTCTTGCAGTCTCTGCCAAAGCCAACAGCAACAACAACAACAACAACAGCAACACCAACAGCAGCAACACCAACAGCAGCAGCAGCAACAGCAACAACAGCAGCAGCAGCAGACACATTCAAGCGCCGTGTTGGCCACCAGCAATGGGCCCAGCAGTGCCGGCGCCAGCGTTGGCGTTGGCGTGGGCATGGGCGTCGGTGTTGGTGTTGGCGTTGGAGTGGGCGGGGTTGGGCAGTGCAGTCCGCTGGGATTGCCGCCGCAGATACAGCCATTGCAGCCGACAATTGGCTCGCTGAGTGGCCATTATGCCAGCAACAGCAGCAGCAGTGGCAACACCAACAATAACAACAACAACACAAATACCAGCGGCAACAACAACAACAACAATGGAAATCCTAGTAGCTGCAGCCTGGCAGCTGGCAGCAGCTTCGCCCAGTCATCGGGCAGCAGCTTCTCCACATATCAGCAGACCAGCGACGAGGTGGGCGTGGTCGGTGGCATGGGCGTGGGCGTCGGCGTGCATCCGGCCACGATGTCGCACTGGACACACGACAGCGGCAGCAGCATTGCGGCCGCCGTGAAGTCCGAGTCGCGCAGTCCTGGCGGCCAGGTGCATGCCACAGCGCTGGACAATGGCGTGGCAACATCGGCTGCTGCCGTGGGCAGCGCTCAGCTGTACGGCTGCACGGAGAGCAGCAGCAGTGTGGCAGCCAGCTCGGCGGTGGCAGCCGCTGCGGCAGCTGTGTACGACAGCAAGCACGACTATTACTACTACAACAGCATGCAACAGTATACGCCGCCGCCGTTCTACTCCGGCTACGGCACTCCGTATGCGGCAGCCAGCTCGGCAGCGGCAGCGGCACGCAGCGCCAAAATGGAGCCGGGTGCAGCAGCGGCTGCTGCGGCCTATTTGACGCCCAGCTATGCCAGTGGGGGCAACAACAACTCGCAGTTGTACAGCAATCCCTATGCGGGCTACAACAATTTTGCTCAACAGGATTACGGCGGCTACTACAACGAACAGTACGGGAACTATTACAATCCGGCCAACTATTCGCCGTATGCCGTGAGTTCGCCCAGCTCGAGTGCCAGCCATGGTTTCCATGTGGCCACCGCCTCGTCGAATCTCTCCGAGAGTCCCACGGACACACACTCCACGACTCCGGTGCATGCGGCAACGCATTCACCGCACTCCCCGCTGCCGATCTCAATGTCCCCCAATGCCACCTCGGTTGGCGGTGTCGTTAGCAACAATGCGGCGGCCACAGCCTCGGCCACGCTCAATTCGAGCGGTGGCAGCAGCGTGGGCACCGCTGGTTCGGCTACGGCCACCAAGACCACGCCCACCGGCAAGACGGGACGTGCGCGTGGGCGGCGTCATCAGCAGCCGAGTCCGACGCGCAGCACTGCCTCGGATACGGGCAACAGCGAGGCGGTGAAGCCGCCGGAGCGTGTGTTCATCTGGGACCTGGACGAGACGCTGATCATCTTCCATACGCTGCTGTCGGGCAGCTATGCCAATCGCTATACCAAAGATCACAGCACACTGATGACCATTGCGTTTCGCATGGAGGAGATGGTCTTCAACATGGCCGACACGCACTTCTTTTTCAACGAGATCGAGGAGTGCGATCAGGTGCACATCGATGATGTCAGCTCTGATGATAATGGTCAGGATCTGAGCACCTATAACTTTGCCACAGATGGCTTTCACACTGGCACACCGCCAGGTGCACCGCCCAATCTTTGTCTGCCCACGGGAGTGCGTGGTGGTGTTGATTGGATGCGCAAACTGGCGTTTCGCTATCGCAAGATTAAGGACATCTATAACACGTATAGGGGCAAGTAAGTATACGCAGTGTGGTACAAAACACTCTTGACAAACTTTTACTAACTTACTTTCTCTCTCTTTTTTGTAGTGTGGGCACTCTGCTGGGACCTGGCAAGCGGGATGCCTGGCTGCAGATACGCTCGGAGATCGAGGTGGCCACCGATAATTGGGCCACCTTGGCGCTCAAGTGTCTAAGCATGATTGCACAGCGCGAGAACTGCATCAATGTGTTGGTCACCTCGACGCAACTGGCGCCAGCATTGGCCAAAGTTCTGCTCTTTGGCTTGGGCAGCATCTTTAACATCGAGAATATCTACAGCGCCCACAAAATTGGTAAGTTAACATAGTCTATTCGGTGCCCTTCAATTTGCTAATTCTTTTGTGTATTTTTCCTTCAGGTCAGGAAACCTGCTATGAACGCATTGTGACCCGTTTTGGTAGGAAGAGCACCTACGTTGTCATTGGCGATGGCGCCGAGGAAGAGTCAGCTGCCAAGGCCATGAACTTCCCCTTCTGGCGCATCTCCGCCCACAGCGATATTCGTGCCCTTTACACTGCCCTCGACATGGGTTTCTTATGAAAGGCTTATGGCGTTTAAAAACGCTAGCGTTTCGGGCGCGTTTTTCGTACAGTTTTGAGTACAAAAGCAAGAAAACAGCAAAAAAAAAAAAAAAAAAAAAAAATACTAATGGAAATGAAAAAAATATATATACAATTATAATTTATTTATGCCTGTGTGCGTGTGTGTGTGAATGATAGAGTGTGTGTGTGAAAAAAACTGTAAACCAGCGCAAAATAATTTAATTATTTTGTTCGTAAACAATTTATTCTTTAATGCCAAGACTTTTATTGTATTATATAGTTTATAATCATATGATATTTCTTAAACGAGCATATAAAAATTTCTCGCCAACAGCAAACTATAAGAACTTGTTTAACTATATCTATAATTAATGTATTGTAAATGAACAATTAATACCCTATACCTAATTAAAAATACCTATACGTATCTAGCACCCTAGCGTAGTTAACAATAAAACAAATAACTGGCCGAGAAATCATCCTTCAAACGGGAATTTGCAGATGAAACAAGAATGAGAGATAGAGAACGAAGGAGAAAGAGAGAAATGAAAAGCAGAGCAAACACAACAAAACAATGAAGTAGTTTAAAAGTTTATATAGTTTAAATATCAAAGAAAATTAAAACTAAACAACAATGTAGTATTCAAATTTTAAATAACTATTATAGCTGCATATATTAAACTATGTATATTAAATATATAAAAACAAATAAAACAACAACGACAACGCACTGTATTAAAACAAAACAAAATCTGGCTATTATTTTTAATAGAGTATTAATTATTTAAATGGAATATTAAATGTTAATTGAGAAAATATTTATTTTTTTACACTTTCTATTTGTATTGTCAGAAACCGTTGTTAAAATCTTTATCAATCTATAGCATACAGCTTTGGTCTGCTAGCTTATGTGTCACATAAAGCTGGCTGCTATTTAACATTTATAAAATATGTTGGCAGCCCTTAAAATTTCAATATGTCGAATCTTGAGCGCGTAATTTAAAAAGCGACTGAAGAACTGAATTTGTTAAATATTTAAGTTGGGCGCAAAAACCACAACAAAATTAATTTGAAAATGCGTTACTAGCTAATTTTATTAAAAGATTAATGCAGTCATTGCTGTGCAAAAATTAGAGACATGCCAATAAATAGACCTGAGGCTGATATCAATAATAGTTAGCATAATCATTCCCATCGAGTTATGGACCCGAGACAAACTTTTAAAAAAATAATTTAATATCCAATTATTATATTGAATTAATGTATAAGCTACTGGAAAACTGGATATTCAATTATAAATCACAAAAGAGCAGATATTAACATGATTATAGCATTCAGTATTAGTCTGACTGATTATATACCGCAAAAAGCTGGCTGCTATGCACCAATGCTACCTATAAATGGTATTCAAAGATTGGTAGCACTCAACCGTCTGAGCCCACTTTTAGAAAACTTGAGCGCGGATTTCAAATATTTAAGGTATGTGCTGTTTTCTTTGCAGAAAATAAATTTGATTTAATTTCTCCGTACATTTATGCAATTTATTTTATATTCCAATTTTGTAATTAAATAATGTATCCTAAAATCTTAAATCAATGAACATCAATTTAAGAGCCGTATTCGTAATTTAAGTTTCTAATTAATGGTTTGAATTTGAAGATGTTGTAACATTTTGCTAATGCTGTTTAGAAATTGTTTTTTTAACAAGTTAATTAAAAAGAATTTTGTTAAAAAAAGTTGATTGATGTAAATTTATCTTTATTTTTCAGCAGAAGCCAAACATAAGTTGAAATCATTTCATTTTCATTTACAATCCAATTTGTTTCGTCTTGAAAGAGACTGTGATTATCTTTATAATTGAATTGCCTTGCGTGTTATAAATACAGTCGTAATTTGACTGCTCAATTAGTTGTCCGACAGCAAGATGAACAGGAACAAGAGAGGAACATGCTCAATCATGCCAAGGTGTGAAAAATTACATCAAAGAGTTTAATTGAAATGTGTTGCTGCCCCATTGGCTTCATCTTTCAGCGCGCTGCTGATGCATATTGCATGCAGCTTGCAACTTTTCAACTCACATGTCTCATCTGTGATTTGGCATCTCGACATCGTGAGCTTAACAACGTCCAGTCGAAGGAGTCGTTAACTCTGATTTGTAATCTGTTCAACCGAGTCGAAGATTTGCTTGGCTCCTGCTGCTGTTGATGCTGCTTCTGCTGATGTTGAGCGAAAAGTTTTGTTCATGGCATTGAGGGGAGGGTTGGGGAAATGATGCGCCCGCTGAGCTTGTAGATAATAATAATTTCACACGACGCGTTCTGTTGTAAAATTTTATCGCCAACGCCAAAAACCTGACGCGCAAATCAATTTTTAGTATTTTATAGTCAACGTCTGACGATGAAAGCCCCGCTTAAAATAGTTATGAGAGTCCCTTCAAAATTCCATTCGATCCATTGGATCTTTGCGTCTAACTCATAACTAAAAACACTGACGAGGCAATCATTGCCAACTTATAGAAGGATGCCCCCAACCGGCCAGTCCGTCAGTCAGCCGTAATACTCATCCTCTGCAGCCTCCTCGTCCTAAGCCATTTCAGAACAATAGATGGCCTATTCCGACGTTAACAATGCACAAATCATTATCAGTAATTATGCATTGTTCTCGCGGGACGAACAGCTCTCAAAACGCAGCTGGACGAGACGTCGTCGTCGTGGATGGGTTCAAGCCAATCCTTGTCTGGTTTGTAGTGCGCTTTTTGATTGATTGGTTGATTACAGTTGGCCTTGAACTGCGCTCTCGCTGCCCCTCCCTGCATCCCACATTATTTATTTATAAATACTAGAGTGCATTGTGCAAAACGTTTTCATTTTTAGATGGATATTTTGCTTTGCAATATAATAAATTGGCAAAAAGTGTAGCAGCACAATTACAAAATAATATTTTACACAAGAGGAAACTACAGCAAAATCTCATACTTTATAGATTGAGCTTTTAGTTAGTCATTTATAATCCCAATTTAGTTCAAGAAAACACAGCGAGGGTGATGACACTTTATAGCGAGTGATTCTCATATTAGCTAACTCAATAACCAACTTTAGTAGAGCTAAGCGAGCGTTGACAGCTACATACATAAATCAATCCCATTGCCTAGGGATAGCTAACAAATGTTGGCTGTGTCTGGTCTCTTTGGTCCAGTGCTTCATTTGTAATTGCAAAGAGAGAACGAGAGAGAGAGAAAGAGAGAGACAAGCGAGCAATATGGATAAAAGTCCAACAGAGTTGCTGCAGCAGTTTATTGAAATATTATCCTTTTTAAGGCAACAGGAAAATAGAGAGGAAAAGCAAGCAAGAAAATGGAAATTTCAATATTCTGCTTGTTCACCAGGTAATGCAAGCTTTTTGATTGCTATCGAATGCAGAAAAATGTATTAAAAAATGTTGCGGATAAAACAAACAGCGCATAAAACAAGCAGATTTCAATTTCAATAATTTAATGAACAAGATTACAAATATTTTATTGTTATTTGTTTGTACGAATATTTCGTATTTCGAAATATTAACTTTATTGTGTAAAACTCTTTTGTAATTTTAGAGCAAAATGTTTTGATGAGTTCTCAACATCAAATCCTTACCTTACACAATTTTTAGTTAGTTGATAGTTCTTCTTGAATTCCCACTATCTGCTTGAGCAACCCTCGCTGCATTATGGGAACATT